>NC_139025.1:129904952-130504952 GCF_964662115.1 Mustela nivalis
CTTTTCCTCCTGAGAGATCACAGTGCGGTGTTTACAAACCGGCCCTTGCCTGAGTTGTGAGCAGAGGACCTGGATCCACTTGCACCTACGCGCTCCCAGTCCCCACGGCACCCCTGCCACCAGCCCACCACCCAGCGTCTTCTGTGATCGCTGTTCCTCGTGCCCCGGACCGTGAGAGGCACCAGAAGCCCGTAAATTCAGTTTATTCTTTAATGCCCTGGCCCTTAAAGGTGTACTTGGATTGTAACTACAAATGGCTTTTAAAGTGATTTTTTTTCCCCGTCGAGTGACTTCCCTGATGTTTGTGTAATATTCCAAGATACCCATTTGACTTTGAAAAATCATTAAGAAAGACGACTTAGAGTGGCGGGCATTCTTTTCAGAACAAAGTTTCTCATTGCTTCATGCCTTTATGCCCCTCCTCTCCTCTCTAGGAGTTGAAACCCCCCTTTGTGGGTCCCCCTGACCTGTTCTGCCCAAGACCTCTCCCCCCGCGGCTGCGTTCAGGTGCCATCCCAATTGTCTGCAGGTCATATGTACTTCCAAGAAAAAGAGTGTTGGAGGAGCTCAAAGAGGTTTACAAACTAGGAGTCAGGCTTAGTGACTTCTTCAGCAGCCTAATTACTGAACAATCCATTTGGCCCTTAGCTTTACATTTTGACACATTAGGGCCCTTGCCCTTTGGTGGCATGGCTACTCAATGTGGGCTGCCTCCCCCCACCCCCGTGCCGGCAGAAGCGCAGCTACTGGCACTTCCTGCGGACGCAAAGCAGATGGGCAGGAGTTATCTGTTTATTCCCTAGCGGAAGCTGTGGGCCCCATTGCTGTCTCATTTCACCGGCCCGCTAGAGGTTCAGGTTTTGAGCCCCGGCTTTGGAGATGTTTTGCCAAAGGGCCACGAGCTTTCAGTCTGCAGCCACAAAGCAGTGCCTTTCTTTCCCGTCAGTGTGGAACGCAAGATCGGGCAATGCGAAGGCAGAGCTGTGGTCAACGCAGGTATTAGTAATGCCCGTGTTCGTGTTGCCAAATTCAAAATAAGTTTCCTCTATGCCAACCTCCCCCTGATAGATGCTCGCCTCCGCCCATTTGGCCCTGACACTGTCTGTCCTAAGACAAGTCTGACCTGCTATTTTGTCTTTTCATGGGATGACCATATATACTATATTTGCCCACAGTGAGAGGCTGCGATGTATACACACTTTGAATTGTTTTTTTTTTTAATGCCTCCTACCAAGGATATAAATCTCATGTCCACACAATTTGCAAAAATTTTGATAGAAGGAATGTCTAGTTGGCAGAATGAATCATAAAGGAAGGTTTTCTGTTTTACAACTAAACTATCCAAAGACTACTTTTCTTTCTTTCAATTCATTCTTTTTTTTTTTTTTTAAGAATTTAATTTATCTCAGAGAGAGAAAGATAGTGTCAGAAATTCCAAGAGAGAGAACATGAGTGGGGAGGAGAGGGAGAGGGAGAAGCAGGCTCCCCACCAAGCAGGGAGCCCGATGCAGGGCTCGGTCCCAGGACCCTGAGATCATGACCTGCGCCGAAAGCAGATGCTTAATTGACTGAGCCACCCTGGTGCCCCTCTTTCCGTTGATCCTAAGAACAAGCCAGTCAAGTCAGGTTGGGTATGTTACATGTTGTCCAGCGTGTCCCATGTGGTTTAAAGTGGATTGGAAGCTAGAGTTTGTTAAGTTGCTTTCTGGAGTCCATATCTGGTGGTGAATGTCTTTGACCACGGCCTTTATTTTTTTTTCAATCACATAGTTGAGTTTAAGTAACTGAAATGTTGACAGATGTTGAAGACCGCAGGGTTTTCCAATAGAGTAAGTGGGGTCATGGAGTGGGAGTGGGGAAAGCTGACAGTGATCCTTGCTGTTGGTCACACTATTTGGAAATGTGGCTGTTTACAAAGAATCATGGGTGTGCCATTCTGCTTGCCTTATACCTTGTCTTCCTGATAATGTCCCGTGTGGCCTCCCTCCTCCAGCCCCTAACTTGGTGTCACTAGTAACAGCTGTAATCCCAGGTAAATGGGGAGGGCTTTGGGCAGAGTATTAATTTGCAGTGTATTAAACCCAAGCCAACTTCTCTCTCATAGACACGAGGATGTGTTGTGTTGGTTTTATGGGTGGTGTTGGTTTTGAAGAGAAGGCGGGACACTCGTTCTGGTAGATGTCAGAAAAGGGTTCTCCAGCAATAAATGTAGTTCTTTGTGTCCTTCCCTTTTGGGAAGATTGGTTGGTGTGTAGAGTGTGAGGATGGGAAATGGTCAGCCTCCTCTTCTAATCTTTCCTTCCCTGATATCGTGAAAGCGAATACAGTGAGGCCATCAGTGCACGGCCTGACCCTGCAGTTCTCTATCTGGTGGGATGAGCATATTTGGGTTGACGTTTTAGGTTAGGACCCACTGGTCACTGCACAAAAGCGGTGATAGCATTTTCTGCAGGGAAATCCATGGGCCAGGCAGACTAGGGAGCCAGAAGCCCTTTCCCCCAAGCTCCCTGCTTTTCCCTTCCAAGCTTTTCACTTCAAGGCAGATCAGGACCCACCAGAAACCTGCTGAGTGTCAGCTGAGCCCCAAGTGGCTTCTCAGGTCCCCTGATTCCCCATGGGGCTTCTCCCTCTCCCCTGCGTGAGAACTGAGGAGCATTCCCACTTTCTGATCTTTCTCCTTGCCTTGGGCCCTTGGTTTTCTTTCCCAGATGAGCTTTGTTCTGGGACCCTTCGCTTATGCACGGGAGGAGTGAGGCCCATGGACAGCCCTAGTGTAGAACCGACAGCAGCCTGCTTCCCACTGTTGCTGGAAGTTGGCCTGCGGGTGACTGTTCCTTGTCTGGGTACTTAGTCTCATGTTCTCTTGCTGTTGCTTTCTATAAATGCGAGGGGCTTATTTTTAAGGTTTCTGAGAGGAGCCCAAAGCCCTTGTTTCCACATCCCACAGCAGCAGCCATTGGAGCAGTCACCCTCACCAGCTGCGCGGATCACCTCTTCTGCCCTTTGGGTGCGAACATTCTCTTTTGATTTCTCTTTTGCTGTCCTATTGCTTTTGTAGCTGTTGTTCTGAGCCTTAGTCCAGGCCTTGAGCGGCTCTACCCCTGTCAACAGCAGGGCCTGGGAGAGGCCACAGGAGGTCGCTGCTGAGTGGGAGGCAAGCCAGACTGGAAAGACCTCCAGGAGTGTGAAAAATCCAGACACTGGGGTCTCAGAGGAAGACAGGGTCAGAGGGAGCCCCAAAGGGAAGGGTATGGGGGTCCATGTAAGTGTTTGCTGCTTGGTATCTTTCTTTCCACAAAAGGTGGTCAGCGAAGCCATCCTCTGGGGCCTGTACCACACAGCTCAGCTCTCACCTCACCCCCTAATAAATCTTCGTGTGGCCAGCAGGTTGGTCACGTTCAATGCTCAACCATAAGGCTGGTGGACCGGGGAGCACAGACATTCTGACCAAAGGGCCAAGAGGCTGCAGAGCCAGAAGTGACTGAGGCATTTCTTTGCCTTTAGATACAATCGAATCACCACTCTGGGGGCCAGGGGGCAGTTTGTGTGCCGATTCTGAAGCTTGCAGAGTAGAGAAAGCAAAATAACGAAGAAGGAAATCCCCGTTTTATTTGTTGGTTCTTATCCAAAAGGGCTGAATAGCTCCTTTCATCCAAACTTGGGGTTTTTTCTTTTCTTTCCGTTACTCTCACCCAAGTCATAGAAAGGACAAAAGAGGTAGCAGCACTTCCAAGCCAAGTTTTTTCTCTTCTTTGCAGACCTGAAAGGAAGCGGAGAGACGTCACACAAGTCACCAACACCACCATGTCCAGCCGAGGCAGGAACACCACAGTGGTGGACACCTATAATATCACAGACCCAGAAGAGCTCGAGACAGAATACCCTTTCTTTGAGAGCAGAGTGGATAACAAGGAGAGAACTGTAATCTCCAACCTGCGGCCTTTCACTTTGTACCGCATTGACATCCACAGCTGTAACCACGAGGCTGAGAAGCTGGGCTGCAGTGCCTCCAACTTTGTTTTTGCAAGAACCATGCCTGCAGGTAAGGTGTGATCCAGCAAACCCCTCTCCTGACTCACTCACAGCCCAGTGGAGAAGCTTGGGTTTTATGAACACAGAATCTGTCATCCAGGGCAATGACCCTTAGTGTCCATCTTGCTTATTAGAGAATGTGTGGTTATTTGTAGGCAGCGTGGTAGACCAGCAGCCCAGGTAATGGAGTCCCTTCGTAGTGACATCATTTCCAACTCAGTCTTTGCACAAAGTCCTACAAGAGCAGGCACTGCCGTTCAGGGTCAACTCCCCTGCTCCCACTTCGTTCACATTGTACATTCCCATGGCCATAGTCCCCGTTTGTGCACACATAAATTTGCCCAGTCCCTCCTGAGTCATCAGGTTCCATGGAATCTGTTAGCTGCCTTGACTCAGGGTGACCTTTGCTCCTCAAGGTCAACTACTGGAGTAGCCATTGGTCATGCCTCTTGGGTCTTCACCTTCCCCTTGGAAGTTAAAAAGCTGTCTGTTGTTCACATTGCCAACCGTCCATGTTTAAGGATGGGGGAACGGCCCATTCTCTTTTCTGCCCGGGGTTAGCAGCTAGCAGAGGAGCCCAGAAGTGGAGTCTAGGAGAAGGGCCCTCCAGGATGCCATTCTGGCGCTGACACACGGCACGTCTCAGGGCTACTGCCAACTCCCTGGCCTCAGTTTCCCCACCTTCTGGGAGGGACAGAAGAGCCTTCCCTGGCTGTAACTTGCAGAAACTCCGGGTCACTGCCCGGCTTACTGCTTAAAGCAAGAGCGTGAGCCCCCGGCCTCAGCTAGCCATGGCTGGAGGAAGGGTGGACGGAGGCCCAGCTCCGGGCTGTCCTTCACACCCACATCAAGGTTGAGTTTGCCACACGTAGATGCATGTAGATCCAGACCTGGAAAGCTCTGTGTCACCGCCTGGAGGCTTGTGGCCACTGCCTCCGCTCACAAGGAGCATTTTCGATGCTGCTTGTGCTTGAGGCATCACAGTTTCCCTTCTCGAGGGGTAGAAGCCAAAAGCCAGAAATAAGTTACTCAGGCTGCCGGGGTTTCCAACTGTACTTGACAGAGCAGACTTTTTTTGCAGGGGAGGTTGGGTTGCTAAGGGGGAGCAAGCCTGAGACCCATCAATAGACTGCTTGGCTTCCAAACCCCATGCTACATGTGAGCAGCCGGCTGTTGGGGGGTCTGTGCGGTCCCCGTCCTCAGCCCTGCTCACACGGACTGGGGAGGGTGTGCTCAGGGTAGCCCACCCCAGCGGGGGAGGACCCGAGTCCGACTTTCTCGCTTGTTTCAATTGTCACGCAGAAGGGGCAGATGACATTCCTGGGCCCGTGACCTGGGAGTCGAGGCCTGAAAACTCCATCTTTCTCAAGTGGCCAGAACCTGAGAATCCCAACGGATTGATTCTCATGTATGAAATAAAATACGGATCACAAGTCGAGGTAAGACTGGCTCAGTGGTCCACATCGGGGTCCCCATTCCAACCGATGGCACGCACTGGCCGGGCAGAACAGACCGCCTCCCGGTTAGTGGAGGACTTAACCCCAGAAAATGAGGAACTGAGTCAGTAAGGACTTCAGTCTTTCCATGAGCCCCACAGTCTCTGAGGAAGTACTCAGAGTAGATGAGGAGGGGTGCTGGTTCTCCCCGTAGGAAACGACTTTGTTACAGAAAATGATCTTTCTGCAGAAGCTAGATTGTCCTTAAGAACTTTTCATCTTTGTGGGGCTCTTTTTGATTACCAAAACAGAGATCTGTTTGGTTAGAACTTGGGTGCATTTACAGTTACTGGAAGATGGCCATTCAACACTCTCTTCCTTCCCTGTATTAATGCAAATTGGGATCAGAGTCAGGCATGAGGCGGTGGGGGGGGCGGGCAGCAAGAGGCACCCATTTCTCACAGGCTTGCGGGGAATTGGCACTTGTGTTCTGTTTCCCCCAGGACCAGCGGGAGTGCGTATCAAGACAGGAGTACAGGAAGTATGGGGGCGCCAAGCTTAACCGGCTCAACCCAGGGAACTACACGGCCCGGATCCAGGCCACCTCTCTCTCCGGGAATGGGTCCTGGACAGACCCGGTGTTCTTCTATGTCCCAGCCAAAAGTAAGGCTTGGAGAAGCAGTAACGAGAAAACACGAAAGGGGGTTGGGCTGGGAATGGGAAAGCCTGAGCTGTCGGGGCGCTCTCTGCCTTTCTGATTTTCCACTGGAATGGAGTTGGCCGGATTTCAGAAGGGTCACACTTCTGCCAGCTCCTCCTTTGGGAGCTCGAGCACGGGGAGCTGTTGCTTGGAGTTCCCACCTCATTTGAATGGGTAGGGAGAGGGTCTGAGCCCCTTTTGAGGGTCAGGGGCTCAACAGGAGGCCTTTGTTCTCAACTTGTTTTACGTGGGAAGCATTTTACAAAGCCCTGAATTGACCAGTCCAACTCTTATCTGATTTGGGCTACTGGTTAGGACTCAGACTCAGGGCTTAGAATCCCAAGGGGTGACCAAAACCTGGAGGCCATTGGGTCCAGCCTGTTCCAGGGTAAGAGTCTTTGTGACAGCGTCTCAGACTAAGGCCTTATCTCCTTCACTGACTATCGGAAAAAATACAGATGTACTTTTAAAGCACCTGCACGCATGGAAAGTGCACAGCGTGATTTTATGCTCAAGCTGTTGACAAGATGAAATTTTTAGAAGACCGTACTAGGCAAGGCTTTCAGATTTGAAAACTGAGTTTTGTAACATGTGTCAGTACACCACAGGCCTTGTGCTTGCTGGGCCAAGAAAACACAGTATTTTATTTGGTGACACAAATATTCCTCGTTATTTCCACGTTGAGTTTCCATTTCTTATTAGGAACCCAGTTTTTCAGATGATTTCCTGTTCAGATTATGGGATCCAGTTTGGCCAGACGCTGTTCCTCACTGTCCCACTTGAAAGAGCAGCCCACCGTGCTGACTGTGCTACTTTGGGGTTCAGTGGGTGGTCCTCACGTCTGTGGTCCCTCCCGGGGTCCACATTTGGGCTACCCTGATCTAGCGTCTCAGTTTTTAAAAATTCAGGATTCAACCAATCCAGCTATCCACCTGGTTAGTACCTAAGAGTCAAAGACAGGTGTTTGAAAATCCTAATAGTACAGATATCAAAAGAAGAATGGCCTGCATAGGACTGCAGACCTTGAAGTAGCATTTGATGAGCCTGGCACTGTGCCTGAGTTCTGGTTTTAGGGGTAAACAGACAGCTTCGGCAGATGATTCCATCGGCTCAAAGAGTCTGAATTCTCCATGGGGCCCACTAACCTGCTCTCCCCAGCAAGCCTCTGCCACCCAGTCCAGTGCTAGAACCTTCCCAGTGATGCCTAGAACCCTCTCCAGAGCTGTGGCTGGCTTTCTCTTCTCCTCTTTTCTCTCTCCTCTGCATCGATCCCGTAGGAACAGAGCCTAGGCTTAGCGGCGTAGCATCAGGCCGCAGTCTTTGAAATAGCTGACTTGGCTTCTCTTCGGAGAGGACACATTCCCCTCTGCCATTGCTACCCCGTCTTTAACCCTGGCAGGGCTGGGATGCCACTGGGAACCCAGAGAGCCCCTCTGATGGACTCCTTCCAGCAGAAGTTGGCACGTACTGCAGGAAAATGAAATCTACATGCCTGCTTTACTATTTGTCCCTATGTCGGACAAGACTCTCCTGCTACCGCACAGTCTCTTTTCCTCTTGTTTAATCCTCAGAGGAGACAGAAGCTTTGCAAGCTTTCTGGCAACCACTGTCCTTTTAGGAACCCTTCATGTGCTTGAATGCTATTAAATGACTCTTCAGACTTTCCTTCTTCAGACTAAATAATCTCCAGTCTCTTGGCCTTTTCTTGTTGCCCAGTCACAGAGACCAATTTTCTAGCCATTGTGCTCCTCTCCGGCTGTGTTCCAGTTTCTCCATGTCCCCACTGAAATGTGAAACTCAGAACACGGTACAACCTGACCAGTAGGCTAAGTGATACGAATGTAAGAAGTTGTCCTTGGGAGGAAAAACTAAAACTTGGCTGGTTTCCCAACAGCAGTGATAATTTGAGAGTGTTTTCGGGAATTAGAAAGTGCAGGAGATCCATCCATGTTGAGAACGATCTGATGAAAATGTCCTTGATTTAAAAAATCAAAATAGCATTAATAATCCATAAAGAGTCATAATGGTGATGATTTTTAGTGGCAAAATAATCACTGATGTGTGACTTTTACTAGGTGTCCCTGGGTCCCCAGTGAGTTCCATCATTTCCATATAGACATCTCTACTTGGGTGGTCCCATGAGTGCCTCCCACTCCCATGAGTACCAGAACCCAAGTCATGGTTGCTGCCCTCCGAGTAGCTCTCTGTCCTTTGTTCCCAAGGTCAGTCAGTGGCACCATGATCCATGCCCCATGCAAGCCTGGAACCTTACATCCTTCTCTCTCTCTCTCTCTCTCTCTCTCTCTCTCTCTCTCTCTCTCTCCAGCCACCCATTTGCCATTCAAACCCCAGTCCCATTGATTCTACCTCTTCCGTGTCCCTGAAATCCAGCCCCTTTTGCCACCACCACTGCCTCCTTTCACAGCCTGCAGGGTGCTTGCCATGGGGGGCAGGTCTGAGCTGTGGGGGCAGGAACGGTCCCGGGACCATGGCTTCCCAGCTGCCTGTGTGACCCTGGGGAGGACCGTCCATCTCTGTGAGTCTTCTTCCTTGGTAGCCAAGGAGCACTGGTCTCCTTGTGAGGTCTGGGCTGGGTAATGCAGAACTTAGCCAGATCCTCTCCTGCCCTCTGGCACCCACCGAGATGTGGCCGTGCCTCCTCCATGCCACCAGTCCCCCCACAGACTGTCCTCCAGCACCGCTGTCCCAACATACACAAATGTGCTCGGTTCACTGTGGGGCCCAAGAGCTCACACTGGCTCCCTTTCATCTGCAGAATGAGGTTCGAACTGCTTGGGTTGGACAGGCCCATTGGGAGCCAACCCTGCTTCTCCCCAGTATCATCTCCAACCATTCCTCTGTGCTTGGAAAGCTTCCCTGACTCCCTTCTCTCCTCTGCCTTGCTTTCAATGTCCTTGCAACATGGGCATCCTTGCAAAATGTGGGCAGTCTACCTTTTCGGTGTTGGTGCTCCCTGGGAACACAGTGACTTCCCGTATCCAGCAGAGTCTTCGAGGCTGCGCAGCAGCGTCCCAGGTGCCCACCTGTCACCTGAGTGCTGATGACAGGGATGAGCAGGTGTGGCGGTCAGGCTTGTAACTGTACCTGAATGTCTGGGGAGAATTCAGAACAACTTTGGCCAGGGGTGCCATACGGTTAGGTGTTTTTAAATCATCTCTGGAACTTTCTTAAGACAGATAAAGGTCAACAGAGCTTACTAGGACACCAGCTTCATACCAAACAGATTAAATAATACATTTATGATCTAAATACAAGAGTCAGTATCACTTGGGCTCTAAATAGTTAAGAATCCATTCCTTTTATTTTTACAAATGTGCATGAGTGTGTGTGTGTGTGTGTGTGTGTGTGTCCACTAGTAGTCATTAAATTGCACACAAAGATGACTTTACCTGAGCCCGCCACGTGAACTATTATGTCAGGGTACACTGTACTTTAAAAATGAGTTACTCTCATTGCTCCTCTGTGTGTACTCATTTTATCTTTTTTTTTTTTCTTTTCCCCCGAATAACTCAGAGTGTTTTGCTGTTCTATCTACCTTCAGAATTCCTAGTCTGCGATAGGGCAGTAAAGGAATTTTCAGGGATTTTTTTTTTCTCATTCTTGCTGCTAAAACAAAAGAAAGCAAACAAAAAACGACCGGCCTGTACACCTTGTGATACTTTTGTCATTTCCCTTGTTTCTGCAGTAACGTACGAAAACTTCATCCACCTGATCATCGCTCTGCCCGTCGCTGTCCTGCTGATAGTGGGGGGGCTTGTTATAATGCTGTACGTCTTCCACAGGAAAAGGTGAGTGACTCCGGGGGAAGCTCGGACACCTTAGGTGGCTGCGCGGTCTGGTGAGGGGACCCCGAGGGCAAGGAAACGTCTTAAGGATCTCGAGGGAATATTTTATGGAACGGGTGACCCGATTTTCCCGTCAAAGGTTCCTCGCAGGAAAAAGAGAACATTTTGTAAGGATTCAGCAACAACAGAAAACGTATTTGGGGCCGGTGTGGTCCACCCCTTTGCTCACAGATCCCGCTGCTCACGTATGCAGAGATTTTTCCAAACCCAGTGTCCAGCCTCTTCTGGCCAGCCTTCCCGTTTCTGATGAAGTGAAGAAACCAGTGTCTCCTTAAAAGCTTTAACCCGAGGCCCCTGAAGAAGCCCAAGGACGTGTTAGCAAGATGGCTTTGGGGCCCGATGACAGAGCGTAGGTGAGAGCGGCAGGCAGGACTTACACGCACCCCCTTCCTCTGGATGCCCCTCACGAAACAGGACAGAGAGAACTGGGAGCGCCAAGATGACACGGACGGAGATGGGGTTTTTTAACCTGAATTTTATCCCTTTGACAGGAATAACAGCAGGCTGGGCAATGGAGTGCTGTATGCTTCTGTGAACCCAGAGTACTTCAGCGCCGCCGACGGTAAGCGGCTAAGCCAGGGTCCCTGCCTGGGGACGTCCCAGATCGGGGAGCTTTCGGGAGTGTGGCTAACGTAGGGCAAAGAGGTTCGCATTATTTTGAGGTAACTTCGGCCTCAGAATACATCTTGGTTAACACCATTTTTTTTTTTTTAATCAAAGTTTCTAGCAAGTTCACTGAGTGTGTCCAAAATTCTGGGACCGTGCAGAATGCCCCAAAGAAAAACAAGCTTCAGAGATGACTGGTCAGTGAGGTAGTCCATTTACTTAATTGCCTGAAATTTTATGCTAGAACGACAAAAGCCGTTTTTTAATTGTTGACATCTAGTCGGAGGGTATGCCGCAGCTGACCAAACAGTCCTCTTAAACTGGTTTCAGCTTGAGTTTCATATCGCTGGGACTGTCTTTGATCACTCACAGCCTCCCTGCATTTTTCTGTCTCAGTTTTTGTGTTCACCCCGTTCCTGTCCGGGATCGCAGGATTTCTATCCTCACGGCCCCTTCACAGACCCCCGGGTCATAATTCATGAGGGCCATTTAGTCCAGTGAGTGAGAAGGTTTGACTTGGAAGCTGAGTTGTACCCCATGGGTATTTGTCTTCCTTGTTTGCTGTCTCTTCTCCCTCGGTCTTGAACCCAGACCTTTCAAAGTCAGTCAGCGAAGGGCATTGGTCCAGGAGTCCAGTGACAGTAGCACCATGACCTGGCACTTTGCCGGGGGCTTTTATGAATGCCGCCCCATTTGGTCCCTACATCTGCGTTAGGTGGCTGTTCTTGGGCCCACCAGTGCAGAGGTGAGGCAGGGAGTTTCGGGGCAGAGGCTTGCCCAGGTCACATCGCGAGGCAGTTGAGAAGTCAGGGTGACGCAGCCCCTGGGGTCTTGTCAACAGTGTGATGCAGTCACCGTGGAAAAGGACAGTGAGGTCCTCGGGGCGGGCGGGGAAGCTGACCGGCAAGAGAAGCCGGGTTGGGTTTATCAAGTGAGTAAGTGCGTGAAACCGGGTAGATGGATTTCGAAAAAAATATTTGCCTCTTGGCTTCAGGTGAAGTGAAAGCAGATGTAGATGTGGAGGAGATAGGACACAGATTCATGGTTATGCTGATTGATTGTCCTGAACAAATGGAAAACATAAGAAAAACACTTAGACACTCTAAAGCACTATATAAAGTCTCACTGTGATTTCTTTAATAACTTCTAATTCAGTTCTGCTTACAGTAAAGCCAGTCAAAAGCAGCCTCCCCAGGGGCACCTGGGTGGCTCAGTGGACTAAGCCTCTGCCTTCAGCTCAGGTCATGATCTCAGGATCCTGGGATTGAGTCCTGCATCGGGCTCTCTGCTCAGCAGGGAGACTGCTTCCCCCTCTTTCTCTGCCTGCCTCTCTGCCCACTTATGATCTCTGTCTGTCAAATAAATAAATAAATAAAATCTTAAAAAAAAAAAATGAAAAACAAAAAGCAAGCAGCCTCCTGGAGTAGGAATCAAGTGCTGAATAATTCCTGAATCTATAAAGATCTCACAAAGTTTTATTTTTAATAGGTATATATATATGTATATTTGTGTGTACATATTCATACACACACCTCTGTACTCCTGTATATAATGTATGTATGTATATAATGCATAGAGAACATTCTGGAAGGATACACACCAAACTTAAAATAGTAGTTACTTGTGGGGAAGATCTTTTTCTTCATTAAAAAAAAAACAAAGGACTTTTATGCATTGTTTGTGTGAATGATAGCTTTATAAAAATATATATAAGATAAGGAGTCATCACACCCTTAATGGAATTGATGGGGGAAGCCACTTTCCCTCTCTGTAAAGGTGGACTAAGACTCTTCCAGAGACTTTGCTCTGCTTTGAAATAAATCTCAAGAGACTGGCATTTGTAGCTTTGACTACGAAGCATCTGGGGAGTTTGGAAAGAACATTAATACAACATATCAGACAGTACCGGTGATTGGAATTCAAAATGTGTATCTTCCCACAACTACTTTCATAATAGGTCTTGATTCTTCTTTAAAAATAAACAAAACCTGGGGCGCCTGGGTGGCTCAGTGGGTTAAGCCGCTGCCTTCGGCTCAGGTCATGATCTCAGGGTCCTGGGATCGAGTCCCTCGTCGGGCTCTCTGCTCAGCAGGGGGCCTGCTTCCCTCTCTCTCTCTCTCTCTGCCTGCCTCTCCGTCTACTTGTGATTTCTCTCTGTCAAATAAATAAATAAAATCTTTTTAAAAAATAAAAAAATAAACAAAACCCAAACTCCCTGTCGCCCTGGCCAACAGGTAGGAACACCGTCACCTCATTTGAACTTAATTTCTTTGGCTTTTCACAAGCACCTCATAGCTCCTTTCCTTAAGGGGCAACAAAAGGACATTGCCCTTTGCAAGGGCTTTCAAAACTCCTTTCTCCAGAAGCTAATCTGCATGTCACCGTTCTCCTGAGGACACCGAAAATCCCCCTCGAGGGAAGTGCTGATAACATTGTGCACAGAACCAGCTGTGGGCTGTGGGGCTGGTGGAGCTTAGGACAGAGTGTCTCTACACTTTCGGAAGGATGTTGTGAGAGTCTTCCCTACCTGCTCGTCTGGCAGACTTACTCTCGTAAGCAGGCATCAGCCCCTTCTGGGGGCTATGTGGCACCGAAGCCATACAGAGGGTAGACTTCCACTTATGAAATTCCAAAACACACATGTAGTATGAAATTCACCAAAAGTGTGTATGAGAGAAAATTCTAGATTAACATAGGCTCAGTGGGACCCTCCTCCAAGGTGTCTAATTTAGTTTTTATCCTGCCCTTTCCAGGTGCAGGATGGAGCTTCTGTTTTGATTTCTTTTCTGTCTTACCTCCCTTCTCCCTTTTCCTCTTTCTTTCTCGTTCCTTCCTGCCTGCCTGGAATTACTTATTTAATTCCTTAAACCAGACTGACAGAAAACCTGGGCTGGAGAAGCCCTAGTCAGGCTCAGTCTTAGCATGTCCCACCTCCCAGCCCCTCACCACCTGTCTCCGGTTATGGGAGGTCCCTGAGTTCACGGAGCTCAGGCCAGAGCCCTGGTGAGACCCCACTGCTCATCAGCTGCCCCCGCAACTCACCACTGCCCCCTCAACTCACCACTCACGACTCCCTGGTGCCAGAGCTCAGCCCCTTCTGTACCCCCATAGACAGAGCCCCCAGGGTCTTTGGTGAGGCTGGACATACTTGTCTAGACAAGAACAGTGCTACCAGTAGAAATATAATGCCAGTCCCATGTGTAACCTCAAGTTTTTCCAGTGGCCATTTAAAAGAAAAGTAGAGGCACCTGGGTGACTCAGGAAGCCTCTGCCTTCAGCTCAGGTCATGATCTCAGGGTCCTGGGATTGAGCCCCGCATGGGGTTCTCTGCTCAGCATGGAGCCCACTCCCCCCACCCCCGCCACCTGCCTGCCTCTCTGCCTACTTGTGATCTCTGTCTGTCAAATAAATAAAATCTTTTTAAAAAATTAATTAATTAATTTAAAAATATAAAAGAAATAGGTGAAATAAGTATTAACAATAGGCTTTCTTTAACCCAATGTATGCAAAGTATTGTCAATTTTAATATGTAATCAGCCCCAAAACTATTGAAATATTTACATGATTTTTTGTGCTAAGTCTTTGTGGGCTTTTTTGGTTTTTCCAAGTTTTACTTATTTAAGTCATCTCTCCACCCAACGCGGGGCTCACATTCACAACCCCGAGATCAGGAGTCACACGCTCCCCCAGCTGAGCCTGCGGGGCACCCCCAAGTCTTTGTACCTGTTGTGAATCCCGCAGTTGGCACATCTCAAATTGGACTCCTCTGTGGTTCTTCTGGACTCCTTGAAGACTTGAAATACCTGTATTTGACCATATAGCTGCCTCACAGAGATTTCAGGACGAGCCGTGTGGTGGTTCCCTGATGTCCTCTGTGGGCTTTAGGGAGTGGCATCTCGCATTCTTCGGTTTTCCCCCAAAAGCACCTTCTGCTCCAGGGCCCCTCACCTGACCTGGCTCGATTCTGGTTTCTTCTTCTCTAGTGTACGTGCCTGACGAGTGGGAGGTCGCTCGAGAGAAGATCACCATGAGCCGCGAGTTGGGGCAGGGCTCCTTCGGGATGGTGTACGAGGGAGTCGCCAAAGGTGTGGTTAAAGATGAGCCCGAGACCAGGGTGGCCATTAAAACAGTGAACGAGGCCGCCAGCATGCGCGAAAGGATTGAATTTCTCAATGAGGCTTCAGTGATGAAGGAGTTCAACTGCCACCACGTGGTAAGAGACAGCCCTGAGGAGCCAGAACCTGACACAGGGAAAACCTCCCCAAGAGTCCCCTGCCCCTGGGGGTTTGGTGTCTCCTCCCCAACCACCTTCCAGAGTCCCCCATCACCTCCCGGTGGCCTTTAGACGTCTGTGCATGGGAGGCGGACCCCGGGGCCTGCCCATCTGGGCTCTGCAGTGCCGGCGGCGTGGGTGGGGACCGTGGTGGGCCACCCTCACCCTCTGAGCCCTTCCCTTCTGTCCTCCCTCCCAGGTGCGGTTGCTGGGCGTGGTGTCCCAGGGCCAGCCGACGCTGGTCATCATGGAACTGATGACTCGGGGCGATCTCAAAAGCTATCTCCGGTCTCTGAGGCCAGAAATAGAGGTCAGTTTTGGTTTTAACCGACTTCCACGTTACCCGTCCTCTCTCGAATGCCTTCCCCCAGGAGCCACGGCGTCTTTAGATCTACTGACTGTCAGCATCAAATGTTTTCTTGCTGCACGCTTGGTCCTTCGTGAGAACGATTTCCCTGACTAGAGGGAGACTGTGAGCTTTCTCAGGAGACACTTGACCTTCCTCAGATACCGCCTTACCTAACCCCTCTGTGTATCTGCTGCTGCATTCCCTCCACCGCTCGTTACCCCTGCACTGCCAGCGCCCCCTGATTCCCACCCCGCAGACCCGTGTCAGAGCTGCTGCCTCCCTGAAGCCTTTCCTACCTCCCCCCCCCCCCCCCCGCCGACCTTGGCCAGGAGGAACCATCTCCTCCCCTGACCTCTCTGCTCACTGGTCCTCTGAGCAGATCTCCCTTCCACCCTGGCGTTGGCTGTCCACCCCGGGCCCAGCCGCGCCCGGTTCAGGGTCAGTGGTGGTGGCAAGCAGTGTATGAGTCAACGCTTGTCAGAGTTCTGTGTCAGGTGGATGCGATTCTCCTGCCGGGATGGTTTCCCACTCAGCTCCGTGCCCAAGCGGTCGGCTCATTTACGGGCCCCTCCCCACCCACCTGCCCCCCCCCCCCGCCCCCGACACCAGCCCGGTCTGCGCCTTCCAGGCTAGGAAGCCCTGTTTCTCACACTGTACCTGCAGGTCAGGCTGGATCCTGATCTAGAGTGATAATCGTCTCAGCGGGACCGTCTCTTCATCTAGGCGAAAAGTTCCATTTGCATTACGAGCTTCACAGTCTACACTGGCAGAAATCCTAGGCAATTTCTCATTAGTCACCTCTTCTGTGGCAGGAACCCACAGGCCATCTTTTTAGCATGTGGAAGCATGACCTGTAAAGGGAGGAATTCTGAGAATAGCCCCGTAGATAAACACTTACAAATAATACCAACAACATCCGCCTTTCATTGGGCTGCCTCCATGGGTTTAAAATCCTAACCCTTACCCTGACTTTGCTTGGCGTTGAGTAGGCTTTGCACCTGCTTGCCTCTGCCAGGGTCCTTCCCTTTCTCTACCCCTTTTGAATGCCTACATCCTTTCTCTGCTTGAGTTTAATCTTCTGTTTTCTTTTAATCTGCAGCTTCATTATCCCCCACATCGTAGTAGTTCCTTAATTTGAACTCTGAACACCTGTTCACGTGTGGCTTCCTTTATCCACAGCAGATGATGCTTGTGGTTCCGGGAGAGTCACGAGGCCGAGTGTGGCCCAGGCCCCTGCGGGCTGAGAGATGGACAGCACACCCCATTCTCCCCTGCTCTGCTGGCATGGGTCCCCAGCTCTCCGAATCTTAATACCTTTTCCCGGCTCAATTTGCTCATTCACAAGCTAGTATGCATGAGAACCACTTCCTGGGACGGGCGGCTAGAGAGGCATGGCACCAGAGTTCTTACCAGATTCATTTCGAGGCACCTCTGAAAAGTGCAGAAGCCTCACTCCCTGCCTCCCCGGCTTCAGGCCCAGAATCAACATTTGGAACACGTTGTCTCAGTCCTGGCTCGGCTGCTTAGCTGTCTGCCGTCCTCAGGCAGCCGCTCCGGGCCCCTGCACCACGGCATCCGCACGTGTAAAATAAGAGGGTTGGACAAGATGATTACCCGAGTCCTTTTCAGATCTAGAATTCACTTTAAGATTTGTCAGATTTAAACTTGTTCTTCCTAACTCATGTCAAGTATAAAAATACGTCTGCTTGTCCTGCAGATTCATTATATTCTCCTTGGCATCTTCTCCCCAAGTGAAGATTTGCTCATTTACTTGGCTAAATGTGGGTGTTTGTGTATACATGTCTTCAGTAGCTCTAAGCAAATGAAAGATTTCCGCTCTCTAAAATGTCTGAACGAACAGCACTGAGGCACCGTGAGCCGACAAAGTGTCAGCCCTCTCTTCTGATACTTATAACCAGGTTCCTTTCATTGAGTCTGTTTTTCGTATTAATTATGAATGACCACGTCTAGTAAACACACATACTTAATACTCCTCAGCTGAAGGATCGTGAGCATAAACTTCACATTTTCTAGCATACCATGCATTTCTGGAGGCCCGAAAAGGTTAAAAAGGCCCTGGTGGGTCCAGGGGGAGAAACAGCTTGTCTAAACAACGTTCCTGTGTAAAAGAAAGTGGTGGCTCGGGGTTACCCTTGGGGACATCATGTCACTTCCCTGGGAAACTCACTGATAAGTATTTTAAATCACCAGAGACCGTGTTGATAGTCTCTTCAGGAGGTAAAGGTACACCAAGTGTAGGGAACTCACTGGAAAGTACTTGGAGGGTTGTTACCCTGCTTCTAGAAGGCAGCTTTCAACAGAAACTAGCACGTCCCTGGACAAAGCCAACTGCCGCCAAGCCAACTACTGCCCAGGGTCCAGGCACTGTCAGGCACTTTCCATGCATGGTCCCAGCTTGTCTTCCCAGCAGTGACCCCACCCAGGCATGCTGTGCCCACACTCCACAGGGTTTGAGCAGGGGAGGTGGCGTGTGGGACCTGTCGGAGAAATGTGGCTTTGCAGTGTTGTAACAGATTCTCTGTAGTCAGGGAAACCGAGGTAAAATCTACTGTACCAGCATGAGCAAGAGGTGGTTAGCATCTAAACTGCCGCAAGCTGATTGGCTTTGTATTTTGTTTTTGAGGATGGAGAGATTTGGCCACATGTCTTTTTTTTTTTTTTAATATTTTATTTATTTATTTATTTGACAGACAGAGATCACAAGTAGGCAGAGAGGCAGGCAGAGAGAGAGGAGGAAGCAGGCTCCCTGCTGAGCAGAGAGCCTGATGTGGGGCTCGATCCCAGGACCCTGGGATCATGACCTGAGCCAAAGGCAGAGGCTTTAACCCTCTGAGCCACCCAGGTGCCCTGGCCACATGTCTTATATAAACCTTTTTTTCCAAATGGATTTATTATGATTATTATTTGCTCTTTAATTCTAAAGCCAGTATTCTCCTCCTCTGCAAAAAGGAAATTCTTATCCATGTTACTTGTCACTGTTTTGTATTCATCCGCCTCTGAAATAAGCTTCACCTGGACTTAAATTAATTGGCAAGTGCCCGTTTTCCTTGGTGCCCACGGAAAACGATAATCCAAGGAATGCCATATTGTAAGGTGAAAACATTAATCTTGTTATTTTTGTACTTTAGAAGAACGTTGAAGAGAAAGAGAAAGATCAAGTAATTTTATAACAGTGCCCATGTGGGAAAAAAGGCATATGGTGTCCATTTGGGTAACACACCTGCTTATTTCCACATAGCCTTTGTAATATCTTCTCCATCCTTTTACCTGGACTTTCATTATAGAAATAAAGGAACATAGGAACTGATAAAAATTGAGTAACCGAGGGGTGCCTGAGTGGCTCAGTCGTTAAGTGTCTGCCTTCGGCTCAGGTCAAGATCCCAGGGTCCTGGGATTGAGCCCCACATCAGGCTCCCTGCTAAGTGGGAAGCCTGCTTCTCCCTTCTCCCTCTCCCCATGCTTGTGTTCTCTTTCTCGCTGTGTCTCTCTCTGTCACATAAATAAATAAAATCTTTAAAAAAAATTTTTTTTAATTGAATAACCAAGAATTCGTAATATCAGAAATTGTTAGTTTCACTTTAAATAACTTTTGTGCTACCCAAAATAGAAAATGCTGGTCCCCAGTTGTGCTAATTGGTGTTTCTCGCTGTAGCTTTGTGTGATGTGGTCAGTGAGCAAGCGCATGACTTTACCACAAAGCAGATACTCTGGTCTCCATAATAATATGTTCCTTCTGAGCAAGTCCTGTTTCTTAGCAGAATGACCTGTGACGCTCAGGTTGAACCAAGATGGATTTGCGCACCCTGAAAGAATGTAGGGTGGGAAGAGTGCCTAAATTCTCATTTGAATTTTTTTTTTTTTCCTAATCTCCAACAGAATAATCCAGTCCTAGCACCTCCAAGCCTAAGCAAGATGATCCAGATGGCTGGGGAGATTGCAGACGGCATGGCATACCTCAACGCCAACAAGTTTGTCCACAGAGACCTGGCCGCCCGGAACTGCATGGTGGCCGAAGATTTCACAGTCAAAATCGGAGGTGTGTTCTTAGCTCTCCAGAGCCGAGCAAGAACTAAACTTACTCATGTTGTAGGAACTGAGCTGGTATTAGCCCATGTGCAAAGAGGTTTTCCAATGCATCGCATGAGTACAGAGTCTTGCTCTTGGGAATAACGTGGTTGTCTCCAGTTGATAGTCGATCAAAAATCTGGCCGGGTTGGCTCAAATCCCTACTGCACATGTGGACACAGCGGAACAAGTAGTGGGCAAGGGTGGACTGAGGCCGTGGTCCCTGAGGTAGCCTCTCCTGGCACTTGAGGCATTTCTTGGCAGAACAGTTCTAAGCATTAGTTACACAAATAATTGAGGCGACATCCTCAGGTGATTTTTGACTTGGGAATAAAAGTTGCCATCCAAATTATCAGTATTTCCCCTAATATTTATTCTAAGCCTGAAAGGAGCTTTGTCTTCCAGTAGTCCATGGAGTTTTCTAAGAGGTGAGATCGCCTGATGGTGAGGGCCCTACATAGAATAGGAGCAGTGACAGGGCAGTGGCAATCCCTCAGGTCAGGGAATATCACTGCTAATTGGGGTTCGTGCACAGGTTGATCAACTTCTAAACTCGTGACCTGTCTGTTGTAATACTTCGCTAACCAACCTGCTGGTTAGACCTCTTGTTGCCACCATCCACTCAAATACCAAAAAAAAAAAAAAAAAGCGGGGGGAGGGGGTTGGATTGCATTTCAGGTGTAAGTTAGAAATTTATTTCAACCTTTAGGTGTAGGCTTTGCCTTGATCTCTTAATCCTGATCTAAAAACAAAACAAAACAAAAACCACATACAACCTCAGAACTGCCCAGGAATATACCTGCTCTTACCAGGACCCTTATCTTCCTACTATGAGATGATGATGGTTCAGAAAAACATCAAATATTTATCCTGAGAAACTGCAGGGGACACTTTATATCCAAAATCTATTTAAAATTAACCTCTTTGATTTTTCTGACTGTCCCAGCACATAAAGACAGACACAGAGAGTGAGGGGACAGAGGAATATGTCTCAGATGAAAGCACAGGGCAAAATCACAACAACAGAGCTAAACAAATCAGAGATAAGCAATATGCCTGATAGAGAATGCAAAGTAATGGTCATAACGATACTCACTGGACTTGAGAAAAGAGTGGAGGACCTCATTTGAGACCTTCAACAAAGCAATAGAAAATATACCAAAGCACCAATCAGAGATGAAGAACTCAGTAACTGAAATTAAAAATACACTAGAGGGAATAAGTAGTAGAGGAGACAGAAGAACAGATCCATGAGCTAGAAGGGAGAGTCATGAAACGCAACCAAAGGGAACGGGAACAAAAGATAGGGTAAAGGAAGTTAGAGGATAGGTTAAAGGAAGTCACCGACACTATCAAACATAATGGCATTCACATTTTAGGGTGCCAGAAAGAGAAGAGAAAGAAAATTTATAAAATAAAGAAATAATAGCTGAAAAAGTCCCCAATCTGCAGAAGGAAACAGACCCAAGAAGCAGAGAGAGCCCCTGGTAAAATCAACCCAAGGAGGTCCACGCCAAGATACATAATAATTAAAATGGCTAAAAGTAGTGATAAAGAGAATTTTAAAAGCAGCAAGAAAAAAGAAAACAGTTATATACAAGGGAAACCCCATAAAACTATAAGCTGATTTTTCGGCAGAAACTTTGCAGGCCCAAAGGGAATGGCATGATGCATTCAAAGTATGGAAAAGATAATAAAGTGAAATAAAACTCACCTCTTTGTCTAGCTCTTGAACTGTCTATTCTGGAAATGCAGTCTTAGCAATAATTTTTTTCTTTAGCAATGATTCTGAATGAACTGTTTGGGACCTTCAATTGTGAACAGTGAGTATCGCCTCTAGAATAGTTACCAAATGAGATTTGCCATCTGTAGGAGACAGAGGTGATGAGTGGAACGGTATCATAGAATAAACATCCCTTGGTCCTCAGAATTACTCATTCAGGAGCCACTGGTCCCTGGATTTGGACCTTTGAAGCTTCCGCACATCTGGTGCACCTTGAAGCCTGAGAGGCTGTCATGCTCCCGGGTTTCCAAGGAAGAGCCTCTCTGGCTGCTGTCTGGGCTTTCTTTGTGCTTCCTGCTCACTTGCCCTTGCTTTTGCATTGCCCTCCCTTCTCCATGAGGACTCAGATTGTTCCCACAGAGATGCCATCCAGCGCCCGTTCCCCAGCACCAGAGAATGTAGAAGGCCTGAGCTTAAATCCTGGTTCTGCCAATAACAGATAAGACTTGGGGCAAGTGCCTGAAGTTCTATGAGCCTCAGTCTCTGTCCCTCTGAGATGGGCATGCTGATACAGCAGATGAGATGGTGGGAAGAAGTGGGTTCAGGTGGCTATAAGCACATGCCTAGGCCTCTGTAGATGTTATGTCCTCCAGCCATTGGCATTGTGCTTCCCACCCTCTTCCTGTTACATGCAGGAGCTCAGTTCACACTCCTTTCTTCCTGGCTTCACATCACGGTGGGAGAGCTAGTATTGTGCCTCTTGCCTTCAGAAGTCCATATTTGCCGTTTAACGAGGTGGCACATTTATAGTGACATTTTCCTGGTACTTGTGGTTTTTCTCACTAAAATTTGAAATTTCTCTTTTGTGTTAAAAAATAACTTGTGTTCTTTTTCTGGAATTTCCTTTTTTTTTTTTTTTTCCATTTCTGTGCAAATAAAGGCAAGTCCTCTCATTTGCATGTCACTGGATTAATTCCAAGATAAGACTTCAGCATTCATTTTTATTCTTCACTAGGGTTCAAAACCCCTATTTTTCCTATGCCCAGTGTCTCTTGGATTACAAACATGACAAGTAATTTCACCAGAGGCAGTTTGATGGCCCTCAGCTCAGCACAAGTAAATTGTGTTGGTTAACGTCCAAGGAACTTTATTCCCCGTGTTGTTTGCTTTGTAGCCTGACGGCTTTGTGGCATAGTTAGAGACATGAATGAACATTTTAGAAAGGAGAGCAGCCCTTTCTCCTGGGAAGGAGAACGGAAGAGTCCCTGTAAGAAAAGGTTGTACAATTGAGTGGAAAATCAAAATCTGACAAAGAAGCAATAATTTAGGATTATAAAGCAAGCCTGCCTTCAAGCGTAATTACGTGACATCTTCTGGAGACTGGAAAATGGAAGAAGTTTCCAAAAATGAGTGGGAGTATTATGTTGAAAAACATTATTGAGTAATAGCTCCAGGGGCCTAGTAAATAGCCTCTCCCCGGCATCTTAGGGTACTTTTTTCCCCCGTGGATTTGTAATTTCAATATTTTCCCCCATATTAAGCAGCAAAACTACCTTATTTCCTCTGGCAGTAGGCAGTGCTACCAAGGCAATAAGAGTCAACACGCCCTTGTTTATTTCACCAGGTTTTAAAACCACATAAAAGTGACCTTTGGGTCTACACAGTATGTATTTTCTTAATAAATTATATGGCTCGATAATTTGTAAATGCTTCTCATTTTTAAGTAAATAAAGAAATTAACTTTATTCATTTGGAGTTAACTTTTTAAAAATGATTATTTGAAAGAGAGAAGGAGAGAGAGCAGGAGGAGAGGCAAAAGGAGAGAGAGAGAGAGGGAATCTCAAGCAGACTCCCGGCTGAGTGTGGAGCCCAATTTGGGGCTCAATCTCATGACCCTGAGATCACAACCTGAGCTGAAATCAAAAGTCAGTCGCTTAACCTACTCAGCCACCACAGCACTTCTGGAATTAACTTTTTTGGAGACTCAAATTAGAAACCTATTTGAAAGCCAAGATTTCTTGGTATTTCCTTGTCATGTGATTAATCAATTATCCCTTGCTGAGTCTGCCTTATACAATTGTGAACACTGAGGTCCAGCCTCCTTAAAGTGCACTCCCCCTTGGATGTGGGCATGGGACCCTCACCTGCAGCCCTTCTCTCCACCTTACAGATTTTGGTATGACGAGAGACATCTACGAGACAGACTATTACCGGAAAGGAGGAAAGGGGCTGCTGCCTGTGCGCTGGATGTCCCCCGAGTCTCTCAAGGATGGAGTCTTCACCACTCACTCTGACGTCTGGTATGAGAGACTTTTCTGTAACACAAGCCCGGCACCCTCCAGCCTCCACAGATCCCATTGGCTCAGTCTCAAGGGCTTTATTTTTCTCCTGTTTTCTGTTCACTCTTACCCCATTTCCAGCTTCAGCCCAAAAGTGTTATGTGGGCCACACTCCTGCATTGTATAAGGTTCCTGTTGTGGGCAACCTCGCTAAGGGCATTTGTGGGATCTGAAAAATATATAGGACCAACCTTTCTTCCCATCCGTAGCTGCTCGCTAAGCGGCCAGGAGCCCTAGTGACAGAACACCAGCAGTCAGAGAACTTCACCTTCTCCCCGGCCTGCCTGCTCTCATTTTATCTTTCCCAACAGATACTTTGCATGTGCATGGTTGCCTTACCTGATTCAAACTTGAGGTTGCAGACATTTCTTTATTTAGATGAAAAGCGTATGAGTCCGGCTATGTTTTCTTGTTGGTCCTGTCTGCTTCTGTCCTTTTTCCGTGGGCCCCATCATCGTTGACCCAGGGATGGTATGGAAAGCAGAATGTCTCCCTTAAAGATCAATGTGTCTCAGGGTAGAAAGCTTACCAGCTGCAGAGTGCAGAGAACTCTTAGTTGTACTATTGTGGTTCATCAGCAGCCTTGTAGAGAGGAGGTCAGGTTCTAAAATACAACTGGGGTCCTTGGCAGGCTGAGGTCCTGAATATCTGCCTTCTAGCATGTCAGCTCATTTCTTGGCTATCCCCTCCGGAGATCCCAATGCTGATGTGTTATAGAAATGGTAGTTGTTCACTCCACTTGTCTGGACGAGCACACACAGGAGCTATTTAAATAGTGACCGACATCATTTTTTTTTTTTTTTTAACCTCATGTACCTTTCACAGTTCAAGGGCCTTGGATCTTCCTTTGAAGACAGGTGCAAATTGGAAATAGCATTTGAATATGACCCGGCAAAGCACAGTTGCTTCTCGAGTTCACATATGAGATCTGTTTTGCAATCAGCCTGTCCGGGTAGTTATCCCTTTGCTGTCAAATCAAAGTGCACACCGTCATTTTTAGATGTAGAGATGATGGGGCGGGGACAGGCCTGGGTCTGTTCACTCATCTCATTATTCTAGCCCCTGCGCTTCCAAAAGCTCCAAGGTCAGCTTACAGTATGATAAAATAGAGAAAACTGTGAGAGCCAGGGAAAACAAGGGGCAGAATAGGACGATAAAACTGGAGTTATTAATATCTCCAGGCAAATTTTGCCCAAACTCAGGTTAGCAACAACTGGGACAAACAGCAACAGAAGGACACATAGAGAGCGTTTGATGCCCGTGTTCTCACACTTGATAGCATTGATCATGAACCAATCATATATTTAAATAAACAAGAGTGGGTATTTGGTATTCGTTCCATTCAATGTCCAGGCATTAGATTTATTATTATTTTTTTTTTAACACAGCCTTCAAGGGTAACACAGGTAGGTAGGGTAGGCCAGCCAAGATGTTGGTGAAGAGCGCCTAGGATTTAAAGCTTGTCAAAGGAACGGAAATCTTTTTTTTAAGGTTTTTATTCTTATTTATTTTATTTTATTTTTAAGATTTTATTTATTCATTTATTTATTTATTTATTTGGCAGAGAGAGAGAGAGTGAGAGAGGGAACACAAGCAGGGGGAGTGGGTGAGGGAGAAGCAGGCTTCCCACCGAGCAGAGAGCCCGACACAAGGCTCAACCTCAGGACCCTGGGATCATGACCTTGAGCTGAAGGCAGACACTTCACAACTGAGCTGCCCAGGTGCCCCTATTCTTTTTTTTTTAAGTTTTTGTTTATTTATTTGACAAAGAGAGAAAGAGCACAAGCAGGGGGAGTAGCAGAAGGAGAGGGAGAAGCAGACTCCCCACGGAGCAGGGAGCCCGACGTGGGACTGGATCTCAGGACCCTGGGATTGTGACCTGACCCAGAAGCAGATTCTTAGCTGACTGAGCCACCCACGCGCCCCAGTCATTTTAGAATATAGTCAATAGCATAGTCATTCCTAAACAGTCGAAAATCTAGAAAGAGAGACAAAGAATTTTATTTGACTTTATAAAGGAGACCCCAGAATCCCAGGCCTAGGGGGTATCTGTGTGGTCACATCCAGCCCCTAGGTCCCATCCATGATGTCCGACAGCTAGTAGTTGAGCAGATTCTGCTCACATCTCCAGGGATGGAAACAGACCACTTACTTCTTAAGACGTCCCTGCTCTTTGCTGGTCTTGCTCATGTTAGGCTCAGATCTGTCTCTTGGTGGTACCTGTTGGCCCTTCTCTGAGGCAGAGCTGCACACCGTGCTGTGTTTCTGATAAGACGGGCCTCAGAGTCACAGGAAGGGGGCTCTTTTCTGCAGTTTGGACATTTCCACATTTTTCTGTGCCCCTTTGAGATTTTATTCCCAGGCCCTTGGACCCGGTGTTGGCTCCTCTCTAGCCCTGTGCCCCTGCCAGCATTTCCTTCGGGTCAGGAGACACAAGTGTGTTCCCTTCCTTGGTATGCGGACCGTCTCCAGCAGTCTTCATTTCTTGACTCACTAAGGTTTCCAAACAGCCACAAATATCCAGGGCTGGTTGCACCCACTTACAATCATCTGCTTCTCTAGTGTCTCAAATATGAGAGAGGGGAACATGGATCTATCTCTCTGTAGGTCTTGAGCTGCTGGCAGGTGGGACAGTGACACGATCTGGTCTTGTATGCAGAGGCGCGGTCCCTGAACGCTAACCCCAGGCAGCGCCAGCACTGACCTGTGAGATTCACAGCAAACTGACCTGCGAGATTCACAGCAAGCTGCACCGTCTCTGGGGAAAGCAATGCTCATAATTCAAAAAGATAGCACACGAAGGCATTTGTTCGATGTTTCAGGAAGAGCCGTGTCCACGGAATTCGTGACTTGGTTTTATGTTCACATAAAAAGTGCCACATTGCTAAGTACCTGCTTCGAGAAACACATGGGTTTTGCCTCTTTCTCAGTGTCCCTGACTGGCTGTGTGGCCTTGGTCAACCCTTGGGACATCATGGGGCTTTGGTTGCTCCATCCGTGGGTGAGGTCTGTTTGGGAATGTCTACATGCCCCGTGAGGCCCGCAGGAGCTTGACTGATGTTTAAATGGCTCCTGTGACAATCCGGGATGCCAGGGAGGCGTCTCGGTGTTGGGTAGAGTCGGTTCAGCCTCCATCCATAGACTCCCTGCAGCTGGTCATATCCCGAGAAGGATGACCAGACTCCAGGATTAAGTGGTCCTGCCTGACGAGCGACACTGACATCAGAGAGGAGTCACTCGGGGTAGGCCTCTGGGGGAGAGCTGGGCCTCTTACCTGCTGTGTTACTTCACGGGTGTGATCACGAGGGCCTGGTGAGGCCCAGGAAAGGCTCGGTGGTGGGAGGACTCCTGTCCTTGAGGGGCGAAGTCTTACGGAGAAGAGGAAGTGATCCTGAGGGACTAGAGTCATGGAAGCCTGGCCAGGAGAGATGGGGTCGTGCGGCACCATAAAGTATGAATTGCCCCAGCTGGAGCTGTGAGGGTGCAGGTTCCTGGCAGCGGGAATGCAGGGGAAGCCATGATGGCAGGATGTGCTTGCTGCTTCTGGAGGACGATGGGACTCCCCTGAGGGGGTTTGGAGAGAGAGAGACCAGCGCTGTGTCAGGGGCTTGGGCCTGATCCTTCAGGTTCTGCAAAGACCCGCAGAGCCGCTGAAGGCAGAAGGACCCAGGAGTGGGACCCGGCACTGTGGTTTAAGATGTTCCCATCAGCTGAAGCCTGAGGCTGCATGGAGTCAGGTGCTGGCGCCCCAACAGGATCCTGGGGAGCGGTGCTGGGCGCCAAGGAGGTGGAGGGACAGGGGACCCAGGGTGGACAGCCCCAGTGAGGCCAGAAGAACAGGGGTGTGGGATAGACTGTGGTTGTGACATGTGAAGTTTACAGACGGCTAAGTGACCGTGTCTGGGAGCTTGAGCCAGAGCAGCTGGAAGGGTCCAGGCAGGAGCAGTGAGTGAGCCAGTGAGTACTGTGGCCTGCGGAGCACAGGTGTCTCGGGAGGGAGCCGTGTTCACAGATGCGCCCCCGGCCTGCAGTCAGCAAACACGGCAAGCTGGCCGTTTCTTGGGCTGCCCTGCGTGGCAGCGGTGGCCCCCAGGGCATGGGCCGCTGGGACCAGGTGCCCTGCAGTAGGAGATCGCACCTCCGAAGCTGATGGAGAAGCTGGCCGGCCGCCCCAGCTGAGCCTCTGAACGCCACACCGGGGCTTCTGCGGTCTCTGGCTTTTCTAGGTCCTTTACGCAACATTAAAGACTCTTTCTTGGCCACTGGAAATTAAAAAGGACCTTGGGTGGGTGCGTCCTCTGCTAAGATTCTGTCTTCATGTCCCACGTCTACTCTCAACAGCAATTTGCCCAGAAGCCTTCCGCTCACAATTGTGGTAGAGTCTGAGCCCCTCCTGGCTCAGGATCCTGAGCGGGAAGCGCCGGGCCCCAGAATGTTCCATGCGGCTCTGCCAGCACCCCTGGCCTCACAGAGTCCCATTGGAAGCCCCTCGGGCTATGGGCTGCTGGCGAGCCTGCTTTATTCCACCGAAATGATCCGAATGTAAAGGCAAACAGACGGAGGAGAAGCTGTACAAGCCGGCCGTGTGTGTCGGGAAGGCACCTTTATTCTGCAGATTACAGCATTGCCTCTTTAAACACTACCCGCCTGACCTTTTGCTGTGCGTGTATATGTATTTTAATTTGTTTTCGGGTCGTTGGATCTTCTAAACCAACAGACAGACGGCATGCTTGGCAGAGTCGCTCACTGCTCCCCTTGCTGAATTGACTTCTCGGCCCCTTTGCCACTTGGCTGAACTCTGCCTAAGGACGCCCAGCTGCCCGGGAGCCCCAAAACCAGCCAGTCCCGCCCTCCTCGCTCCCTCGGGGGCCCCACCCCCGCCATGAGACTGAGCCCCTCACAGGCCGGCAGCTCCCATAGCCCCCCAGTGCTTCTCTCCCCACTGCCCCCCACTGGCCCTGGGGGATCCCCGGTGAGTTTTCCAGCACTCCAGACTGATGGGATCCGAACTGTGGCCAGGGACCCGAGGCACCGTGTGTTTTAAAAACTCTCCAGGAGACTCTACTCTGCAGGCAGGCTTGAGAGCTACTTGGGTACAGCTTCCCAAATCGGGGCAGCTCGTTCACCGGCTTGGCTATCCTAGGCTGCGTTTGAGCCCACTGCACCACGGTCCCGGCAGGGCCTGGGGATCTGTTTGGATTACAGAATACAGTGCGTTTGGGAGACTGTCCTGCCCACTGCACAGCTAGGGCCCTGACCTCAGGTTGTCCGGGCTTCACAGGAGTGCTCAGGTGCTTCCTAGTCCTTTGGGGGCCCCTGCAAACCCCCTCTGCTTTGGCTTCCTCCACTGTGCCCTGGGGCTGTGTCTCCTGTGCAGGAGCCTTGAGCAGCATCTGAGGGACACGGACGTGCACAGCTCGCCAGTGCCGGGCCCACAGCAGGATGCACGGGTGGCTGCCCCCGGGGCCGGCAGGTGCTGGGCGGACAGGGCCAGCGCGGTCAGCGGTCCCCTTTCTGAGCCCTCATGTTGTCCCCTCTCTCCCACAGGTCCTTTGGGGTCGTGCTCTGGGAGATCGCCACGCTGGCCGAGCAGCCCTACCAGGGCTTGTCCAACGAGCAGGTCCTCCGCTTCGTTATGGAGGGCGGCCTTCTGGACAAGCCGGACAACTGTCCCGACATGCTGTATGTCTTCCCTGGGCCCCTGCCACACCCCCTCCATGTTCCCTGACCCGTGACCTGGGGTGGGGGGTGCAGTTCTGGGAGCCAGTCTCTCAGGCCGTTGGGACACCATGATGGCCGGGGGGGCGGTTTCGAAGAGGGTCTTCTTGATGGTGGGAACCTGTGCCTTCATGGGGCTGCCTCAGTTTCCCTCCGTCTCCCTTAGGGTTCTGATGGACCAGTTGGCACTGGTCCTCTCAGGCCACACATCTCTGTGGAGTATTTGCCCAAAGCAATCCTTACCCATCTTCTCCCTGCAAAGTTTAAAAAGGGGGTGTCATGGGGGATACCTGCATGACCGTGAGCGCTCTTAACCCCATTCCAGAGCCTCCCGCAGCAGTGGGCAGGCCTGCAAGAACTGGCACCTGCACTTGCCTCCGCCGTGGGGCTGCCCTCAGGTGTCCTCCCTGCTGAGCGTAGACAGAAGTCGTAAACCATGGGTCATGCTCCCTGGAGCTTCAGGCAGTGACCCCCGGGGAGCCTAACGCAGAACGTCCTCGAGCCTCCTGGGCCTCGCTGCTCTGCACTTAGGAGAAGCTGCCGGAGGCCAGGGCTGCGGAAGGCGGCTGGGCCTCACTGTCTGGCGGAGGAGGAACAAGTCAGAGGAGGCTGTGAAGGTGGCCTGGGGCGGGGTCGTCGGGTGCAGGACAGGGACAGGTAGAGAATGGTGCACTTGGTTTTAACACGCACGTGAAGGTGGGGCCCGGAGATTCTTCTGGATCCCAATGGGTGGAAGGTAGGCTACCACCACTAGTACCTCGGACCTGGGGACCAATTCAGGGATTTTCCAGAAGCGCTTTTCAGGACCTGTTTGGCTTCACGTGAGGAAAGATCCCAGAGGGACTGCGGGGCTGCGCCTGTGTCTATGTGGAAGACCCCCTAGATCTGCCTCACGTGAGCACTGTCTCAGGCTGCCTCTGAGCGGCAGGATGGTTTGCAAACATGAGGCAGATACCTGTCAGGTAACCAGGGAAACTGGCCTCAACAGCCTGAAAGTCTTGCTCATATGAGTTCTCAGCAGTTTCCTTGGGGTGGGAATCCAGACACAGGTGGGTTGGCCCCTCTGCTCAGTCTCAGCCGACTGAAATCTGGGGCCACCATCATCCTAGGCTCTGGGCCTCCCTCTCCACGCCCCTCAGGTTGTCCGCAGGATTCAGTCCTGTGGCTGCGGGACTGTCACCCTCCCGGAGACTGTCTTCTCCCACCTGAGCAGCTTACTTCTTCAGACCCAGGAAACCCTCTCTCCACTGCTTTTACCTTTTGTTTTACCTGATTAAGCCACATCTCCCCCAGATAATCTCCCTTGTGGTTAACTCAGAGTCAGCTGAGGAGAAAACTAAAATAGCCGAGGGAAATCCCGTCGTCATCCGTGGTCCGACCCGCACTCAGGTGAGGGGTTACAGGGGCAGGAATCTCGGGGAGCATCTTAGGGTCCAGCTGCCACAGCTTGGGAAGCAGAAACCATTGTCCATCAACAAACCAGGCTTTTGTGTTTTTTTCTGAAGGACTGGGTTGCTACCAAAACTGACTCCCTAGCTCCATGGAGGTGTGGGAAGCCTTGTTCCCATGGCCCTGACTGCCCAGCTGCAGGGCCTGGGGACTGGGGGTGACTCAGTGTGGCATCCCTGTGCTGGGGAGCACATTAGCTGGGCCCTGTGCCCTGTAGCTGCTGCTTGTGAATGTTTGTTCAGCTGAAGCCGATTCTAGCCCATGGACAGTTTGCATGGAAGTATGAGAGAGGACCTACCACTGCCATAGGGAAAGCAGCATCCTTGCATTGCTCGTGTGTGTGTGGTGGGACAGGGGAACCCACTGGTCATCCGAGCCTGGGCCCAGCATGGGAACTTCGCATGGTCCTCGACCTGGGGCGCAGAGGAGGCCCACCAGTGACGGGAGGCTCCTCTTCTCAGTGGGCAGTGTGAATGGTGGGGGGTGGGGAAAGGGTGGCGGAGACAGAGTGGGAGGCAACGGGGTTTCCCAGGTCCCTCAAGAACCTTCCCAATTAGCCTCTTAGACTTCAGGACCCAAAGTTAGAAGAGACTCAAAGGTCACTTAGTTTAAAAAAAAAGTCACTTAGTGCATTTTCTTGCCTAGCGTGGAAACGCTCCCTCTCCCGACCTGTACCCGTACCAGTTTTCCACTGCAGGACATTATCCCAAACTTAAGAGTTGAAATCAATGATTAGCATTTGTCATCCCACAGAGTGTCTGAAGGCGGAAGCTGGCCAGCTGCAGCCTGAGTCTCCCACCCAAGGCCGCTGTCTGCAGTGGGCTTGACCAGGGCTGGGACCCACTTGCAAGGTGGCACCCCATGGGGCCAGGGGCCAGGCAGCTGACTTCTCCCTGAGCAGGCTCAGCAAACGCTTCCTCTGGAAGGATAGAGAGGAAATATTTTCCAGCTCCAGGGGCCCACACGGTCGCAGTGACAGCCACTCACCTCTGTCACAGAGCCAAAGCCGTCACATGTGCCACACGACTGGGCACGGCTGTGCTCCCAGACAGTTTGGTTTGGAGATACTGAAGTTTGAATTTCCCGTACTCCTCGCGTCACAAAATATTCTTATTTTGATTTTTTTTTAAAACCACATAAAAGTATAAAAAAACATTCTTAGCTCCTAGGCCTTACAAAACCAGCCAGTAGGCCACAATCACCTGTAGCTTGCCTCCCCTGCCCTAAAGCAAATGATTCCAGAGCAGAGCAGAAACCATGGTCGCCTTTCCCGCCTAACATTGTGGGGGCAGCCCTCCGTGATGTGGCTGGAGATTACAGGGGGCCTGCTCGGCAGGGGGAGGGAGGGTCACTGGGGGCTGTTCTCTCCGAACGGTGTGGCTGCCGTATTCTTGTCAGTGCATTATAAGAAAGGTCTTCCTTCAGAGCGGAAATCTAAGTCATGGAGCACGAGGAGTGATGTGCACTGAATTCGCATCCAGGTGTCTGGTGCAGGACAGAGGCGGTGGCTGGAGCCCGTGGCGTGGTAGCAAGCTCAGAGACAGTCCAAGAAAGCACGTGTGCATTGTGTTCACGTGGTTTGGGGTGATGGGAGGAGAGGTATTGTTTTCGAGCTTCCTCTTTGGGATAAATGTTGGCCGCCGAGAAACTTGTAGGACTCCTAGAGTTGAGCTACCTCCTGGTGACCGGAGTTTTGATACTAATTTAATAGGCGTGGGAAGCAGCCCACCTGCCGCGGGAAAGGCAGCGCATTTCCTGTTCCCAGCACGGACTGACCAGGAAACTCACACGGAGAGGTTACCGGTGGATATTAGATGTTTAATTCACGAGGCATTTCCGGCTTTGCCATCCAGAACCGCCCCCCCCCTTGGCGGATTGTTCTCCCTTCTAAGAAAATAACAAAATGAAAGGAGGCGAATTGCTTGTATAGGGAGTGTCTGGTGAGCTCTTGGGAATTGCCCCAAAGCCCTGCTGGGCCTCCATGTGGGAGAGGGACCCTTCGATGGTGTGGCTCCAGGGGTCTGAACGGGGGTTGGGTGTGAGGAGCAGAGGCTGCCGGGGGCCCTCAGCTCAGTGTCCGCGCAGGCAGGTGAGGTGGACTGCTCTGCAGTGGCCGGTACACCCGTCCCCCAGTGGCCAGGTGCACCGTGGCTTCAAGGAAAGGCGGAGTGGTCCAAGCCACATAGAGTCCCATCCAGGCTTGGGAGTCTTAATGCTGAGACTCCGTTTGAATTAATTTAACCAGGGGCACGAGATCAGCTTTGGTTCGTGGTTCGCCGGTGGTTCGCATTTTAAATCAATGACACAGCCCATCTCACGGCTCTGTACTTACACCACGAATGTCCTTGCGTCCCTCTGGCTACATGCGGACTGCTGACACCCCAGAGATGGTGGCAAGGCTGGGTCCTAGCTCTCGGAAGTGGGGCGGTGGGACCGGGTTCTCATGCCGCAGGGTAGAGCTCGAGCAGAGGGGACGCTTGGAGTCGTAAGCCCTGGGCCAAGAAGCCATTTGGTCTTCAGAAACACTTCCGCAGTGTCACACGTCCGGACAGTTGTCAGGGGCGGTCTACAGCACGTGGGCCAGAATTTGAACTTTTGAGCCCACCTGAAACCGATTCAGTAGGCTCTACCGGTTAAGGCTCCCTTGGCGCCGGTGATCCACGCTGGTTTGGTGGGACTCGGGCGCCGGAGTAGAATCCGGACAGTCAGGAATGGTCATCCTCGCCTGCGCAGCCTTCTGACCGTGGGCTGTCTTGGGGTACCTGGGCCCTGCATTTGATCTCAGCCCGAAGACAGAGTGGGGTGGGGTGGGGGGGTCCAGCGGTCCTGCTGTCCCACTGCTGGCCCCAGCTGAGAAGAGGCTCACGAGACAATCCTGGCTGTTCCAGGCTGCCAGGAGGAGGTGGAGGAGGGGCTCACCTAGCCCTTCCGGGCCTTTCTGGAATCTGGTCTTTGTTGCGACAGTGGCCGAGTGGACGGAGGCCGCGCTGCATCCCACTGCTTGGCTTGTGCTCACAAGCCGCGTGTGTGCACTGCAGGGCCGAGAGTAGGGTGGCCCCCGGGGCCCTCAGTGTGCGGGATGGGAGGGAGCGAGCCAGTCATCGCTGTTCCCTCACGCCACCCCCCCGGGGGCCACCCTGGGCTCCCTTACACGGCTTCACCCTTCCCCCCAGGCAGGGCAGCCAGCAGCCCCGTTTGATCTCCTCCTGCCCCAGGTAAAGGGTCCGCACATACCCCTCCCCGGCCCCCAGAAGAGGGCGTCCGGGAGAGGAAGGCTCGGCCTCACCAGAGCCAACTAGTTGTAAAACATGTGCTTTTTTAAAGAAGAGGTTTATCAGCCCATAAATCCTTCTAGAGCCTACTGGAAAGTTTTCTTGTGGAGATCGTGTAAACAAGGTCTGGGATCCTACAGAGTGAAAAAGACTTCCTTTTATGGGCAGCCCTGGAAGGGCTGTGACTCCGGGATGGGTTAAGAGAGGCATCACATGGCTTGTTTGTGCTGATGTCACTCCAATCACTCCCCTGCCAGTGGCACCTCCTCACACACACACCCCAGCCCCCACCCCAGCAGCCCTGAGCCAGCGCTCATCACGTGTTCCTGGCCCGCCGCGCTTCTATTCAGGGACAAGTCAGCCAGAGAGGAAATTGCAGCCAAGCCACAGAGAGGGGTCCTGTGTATTTATGGCCTGACTTATTTGGGGGGCCAGGGGAGGGGGGTCCTTTTCCTCTGGTCAGGGAAGGTGGGCGTGCTTGCCAGGGGACCCAAGGCAGGAGTTCCCTGTTTATCAGTGCAAATCCCCCAGAGCACCTGTGACCAGAGGAAAGGCACCGGGTCTCCTCGGAAGACCAGGGTTGCTTTTGTTGAGGCTTAGAAAATGCCCCTTTTCCTGAGGTAGGTGTTGCTCAAAGCCCAGCCCTCCTCTCCAGGGGAGCACCCCACCCTGTTCACCCTCACTGCTCGCACAGATCATGGAATCTCTTGGTGCCTCCACTTCCTCAGCTATGAAATGGGCACATATTCTAAGGCGCCTGCTTCCCAGGCTCAGGAGGAGGAAGGCAGCTCACGTGTGTCCAACCCCGCCTGCCACCCCATGTGTGTCACTGAGCGCGTGAACCGGCGGGTCAGTCCTGCCAAGCGGTGAGTGGTGTGGCCAAGGAGGTCAGGAGTAGTGTGGGGAGGGGGCAATCAGGTCAGGTTTCCCATTTTGTCCAGATATTTTTCTGCCGGAGGACGGGTGGCAGACGTTTTCTGTATAGGGCCACACGGTGAATATTTGGGGCTTCTAGGCCAGTCTCTCTTCCAACTACTCAACTAGAAGTTGTCCCTTGAAAGCAGCCACAGACACATGTAAACAGATAGGTGTGGCTGGTCCAATAAAACACGGTTTACAAAAACAGGTAGCAACATGGGCGGAAAGCCTCTCTCCTATGCCCACCCTCCCTCAAAGTCACATCCTTTTCCCTCCAAACGACTTGACACCTTTTCCCCAGTTCTTTCAAGGTAGCGGGGGCCATCAGCTAAGGAGCGTTCTCTTTGCAGACTGGGTTTTGGGTCCCACGGGCTTCTCCCCTGGCTTCTTCCCTGGGGCCAGACACAATTAAGTGCTCTGTCCATCAAATGGTCAGCCCGAAGGAAGGCCAGAAGCCAATCTGGGAGGCTCTGTGCTTCCCAAATATGGGGAGTTCCATGGAGCCATCTTTATTGAAAAGCATCTCTTTAGCTAGAAGTTTTACAGAGAACTTTTCTGGCAAGAACACCAGTGGGAAGGGAAGGTTCTTTTGCTTCCAGCTCACGCAAGAAAGGGCCACAGGCCAAGCCCTTCTCGGAACCATCTCTGGGTCCGGCCTGGTTCTTTGCTCCGTCACCTTCCTTTCCACTCCCAAGGTCTACTCAGCTGGGTCTGTCTGGGTTGTGGGTTAATCAGAAGCATCCCCCCCCTCCCCCGGCCATCCTGAACTATCAAAGCCCAGGCATCCCCTAGGTCGGCTGGCTCCACCACCCCATTCCTCCTGTCTCCTTCCGGGCACAGGCTATGGCTCTCTGGGGGCCCTGTCCCATTGCCAGGAAGACTCCCAGTGGTCACGTGGCGCTGAGGGTTTTGCAGAGGTTTGCAACCCAAATGCCATCATGGTCCGGCTGGTGAGTCCCCACACGGGCGTCACGCTGTGTCTGCTGCCTCCTCCACCGGCACCTCCTGCCTTGTTGGGCTCTGGATGCAGGTCTTTGCTGGAACTGTCACTTAGTTCAGTGCAGCCTGGATCCGAGGGCAGGCTCTGCGTGGTGGGGTGCCCACCAGGCAGCCTGGGCGGCGCTGGACAGGACCCCGGGGCAACTTAGAACACAAGCTCCTTCCATCTTGTCGCCGCACTGCCCCACTGCCTGTTCTGCAGGCCCCCTGCTGGCTGTCCCCGGCCCCCGAAGGAAACCTAGAAATAGCAGAGGTGGGATTAAGAGAGAGCTCACTGTCGGGATAGTTGCGATCGCTTCTAACCCTTGTTACCAAAACACCAGAGGTTTCCTGCGCCCTGATTCCGGAAATAGTGTTCCATCCGTGGCTATAAGAGATGCTTTAAACAGAATTCTGTATAGGTTTTTAAATTTTTATTTCTTTCTTAAATATTTATTTATTTTAGAGAGAGAGAGTAAGGGAGAGCCAGAGGGAGAAAGAATCTGAAGCAGACTCCCTGCAAACAGTAGAGGCCGACTCGGGGCTCGAGCCCATGGCCCTGAGATCATGACCTGAGCTGAAACCGAGTCTCGGACCTTTCACCCACTGTGCCACCCAGGCACCGCTCTTTTTATGTCTTAGCACTGTCACCATAACACCTAGATCTGTCTTCCTCGGGGAACGAGCGCTTAGGTTTTGCCCCGAGAAGGGTCCTGGGTCCTGGGTGAAGCGAAAGCCATGGTAGGACATGGGACAGGGGAAGCTGAAGGCTCCTCGGGCCATCGAGAGAGAAAGGCAGAGGCTCAGAGAGGCGGCAGCGCCCCCGGGGTCTCTGCGTGTGGCCGGGGGACCACGGCGAGTGGCCCGGGGAGGCGGCTGGGCCGGGGCCCCCGTTGGCGGCGGGGCCCATGTGCCGTGTGTCCTCACCTCAGGTTCGAGCTGATGCGCATGTGCTGGCAGTACAACCCCAAGATGAGGCCCTCCTTCCTGGAGATCATCAGCAGCGTCAAGGACGAGATGGAGCCCGGCTTCCGGGAGGTGTCCTTCTACTACAGCGAGGAGAACAAGCCGCCCGAGCCGGAGGAGCTGGACCTGGAGCCCGAGAACATGGAGAGCGTCCCCCTGGACCCCTCCGCCTCCTCGTCCTCCCTGCCGCTGCCCGACAGACACTCAGGACACAAGGCCGAGAATGGCCCAGGCCCTGGCGTGCTGGTACTCCGAGCCAGCTTCGACGAGAGACAGCCTTACGCGCACATGAACGGGGGACGCAAGAACGAGAGGGCCTTGCCTCTGCCCCAGTCTTCAACCTGCTGATCCTGGGATCCCGGATCCCGTGCAAACAGTAACGTGTGCGCACGCCGGGCGGCGGGTGGGGGGAGAGAGTTCGAACAATCTATTCACAGCCTCTTGTACCTCAGTGGATCTTCAGAACTGCCAGTGCTGCCCATGGGAGACGGCTTCTCTGCAGTAAACACGTTTGGGATGTTCCTTTTTTCAATATGCAAGCAGCTTTTTATTTCCCTACCCAAACCCTTAACTGACATGGGCCTTTAAGAACCTTAACGACAACACTTAATAGCAACAGAACACTCAAGAATCGAGTCTCCTCACGCTTTCCCTGTCACTCCTCACTTCTCTCAGACCTGTCTCCCGCCCTCCCTCTCTCCCTCTCTCTCTCTCTCCCCTTTCTCTTTCTCTCTGCTTCATAATGGAAAAACCTTTGCCGCAAGCCCAGCTGGGACGCCCTTTCGATCAGATTGAGGAACTGGCCGTCCCTCCCTGTGGCCCCACATCCCCCCCCCCCCCCCCCCCCGTACACACCTGCCTGTCACCGTAGGTCTTTATAAAAAAAACAAAAACAAAAAACACGTTGAGACGGAATTTTTTTAACTGTATCTTTCACCTTTTTAGGGACATATGAAATTGACAAAGGGCCATCATGCATTCGAGGTTGTTACCATTTTAATGCTGCCAGATTCTGCCAAAACCCTCGACTTCCTCCCTCCCGATCCCGGCACCTGTTTCCTTGTTTCCAGAGGCATGGGGTGAGCACGGTAGCTAGTCACACCATTTAGGAGCCACGTTGAGGACACACTCCATCCGATCGCCCCTGGTGTTCTTTTCCAGTCCTGCGTTCACACAGGTCCAGTTGCTTTTTGACTAGGTTATTATTTGGGGGAAGTGGACAGAATGGGATTTTTCTCTCAGTGGAGACTGGGAGAGGCTGAAACCCCTCTTCCCCACCCTCCCCCCACCTGCTAGCCCCCAGGAATTCTGGAGAAAATAGGCCCTGTCGAGAGCCTGGCAGACAGGCTTTGAGGAAAGGTCGTCCACGTGCCAGTCTCCTGTTCCCCCACCTCGGCCGCCCCCCACCCCACCGGTTCCCGGCCCCCCAGGACGCAGATGGGAAGGGGTTTCCAGGGACTCAGCCCAACTGTTCATGCAGGTTTGCAAGGAAAGGAATTCAAACACCACCACAACAGTAAGAAGAAAGCAGTAAATGGATTCAAGCATTCTAAGCTTTGTTGATATTTTCTCTGTTACTAGGACTTCTTCATGGGTCTTACAGTTCTATGTTAGACCATGAAACATTTGCATACACATCGTCTTTAATGTCACTTTTATAACTTTTTTACGGTTCAGATATTCATCTATACGTCTGTACAGAAAAAAAAAAAAGCTGCTATTTTTTTTGTCCTTTATCTTTGTGGATTTAATCTATGAAAACTTTCAGGTCTACCCTTCTTCCCTTTCTGCTCACTCCAAGAAACTTCTTATGCTTTGTACTAGCGTGCGTGACTTTCTTCCTCTCTTCCCAGTAACTGATACTTCTAGAACATAATTTGCCATGAACTGTTTGATGCCTTTTTATAAATACACCCTCCCCTCCCCGCTCCCCGCACCCGTTAGTTATGTTCTAACCCGGAGGCTCTGTGGGCACGAGGCTGGCGAGGGACGCAGGCGGGCAGCGGGCGGCACCCCACTCCTCGGCCTGCTCCCACACGGCGCTGGGGTCTGTTACAGTGCAAGACACGATACAAACTCAGGTCAGAAAAAAAAAAAAAAAAGGTTAAATACTTCACACATCCTTGTTCAGTGTTTCTAGTCGCCCTTGTTGGAAAGTCTCCCCTTCTCTTTCCCGCACCTTTGTTTTGGTTGTGACACACATATATCTATTTTTTTAATTCTTGGGTACAACAGCAGTTTTAACTGCAGACACTAGGCATTTGGGTTACTATTTTTTTTTAATGGATATTTAATCCTTCCATCCCACGAGAAACAGCTGCAGAGTACCAGGGTGCAGCGGGCGTGGTCCAGTGGGCCCTCTGCGGCTCCCGCCGCCACCCTCCAGACTGACCTACCTGTTTCTAGAACCCGAAAATCCCTAGGCCCCTCCTTGGCACCAGCGGGGAAGGGGCCACAGGGGCAGCCTCCTCAGGTTGGCGGCGAGCCCTCTTCCAGGTCTGGCGGCTGGAGGGCCCAGTCGAGGCAAGCACCGCCGTGGTGGCTGGGGAGCCCCATGCTCGCTCCCAGGGGACCGGAGCCCTGGCACTGGCATGCTTTTCCTGGGCCAGGAATCCAAGTCCTCGGGGCCCGGGGGTCTTGTTTTGTTTAGGTTTTAGCACTTCTCACCAGAGTGATGACAGCACACGAGTTGCTTCTGGGATGGAAATGTTTAAATTATGAGTAGACACAAAGCTCGAATATGATGATTGCTAGTTGTGACTGGAGATTAAACACGAGAAAGCAAGTGTGTAGTGCTTTCCTGCTTGTCAGTAGCTTCAGTCCTACAATTTTCTCTAGCCTTTGTCCCATAGTTTTTTCCCTTAAAAAAAAAATAGAAAAAAGAAAGTTAATTAAGAAGGAATTATATGTAGGAGTTTTCTTTTAATTTATTTTGTTTCAATCACTGTAGAGAAGCCCCATTATGAATTTAAATACTGAGAAAAGGGTTTTTGTGTGTGTGTGTGTGTGTGTGTGTGTAAGACAGGACAGTTTTGGGTTTTGGTTTTTTTTTTTTTTTTTTTGCTTTTGTTGGTTTTTTTTTTCATTGGTTTTGGTTTTCAAACATTTATCTACCTCACTCTTATTTTTTTATGTGTATATATACAAAACAATACATCTCACATTTCTCAGCACCTGACAATATGCCGTTGATACCAGTAACCTCTATCCACACCACAGGCCACACGCACCAGGCGAGGCAGGGGAGGCCAGGCCGTATCCCAGGGTCGAAGCAACACTAACACGCCTCTCCTCCCGTGTCAGATGTCAGACCGCTTGCCTTTTCCTGCGATGTCTCGTTTGGTGTTGCCTTTGTTCTTCTTCTCCCAACTTGGTTTCCTAAGAGGTTGTGAGGTGTTAGGGTTTCCTTCCTCCCGGCCCGGGGCGCCCACACGCTGCTGGGAGGTGAGCAGACCGAGCCACGGGGAGGCCGCTTGGCTGCCCCTGGCTCTCCAGCTTTGAAAGGGACTTCGCGCAGCTCCGACAACAGACAGATTCTGTCACTGGGAGAGTGCTCGTCTTCTAGGTGTGAAGGGCAGGCAGCACCCGGGGAGTGGGGTGGTGGGGAGGGCAGGCCGGCAGTCTCTGCCATGTTTGGATTTGGGTCGCTGCTCCGGCCGCCGTGGGTAGGCCTGCCTGAGGTGGGGACGTGCTCTCACGGCGCTGGGTCAAGTTCAGTGGTGCAGCCACAACAGCCCTTTCGAGATCTCGGTCTGCCGGGCCTCCTGTGTGGGAAGGTAGAGGTTCCTGACCTGCCAGCCAGTCCCATTCAGGATGTACAGAGGACGGGAGCCCCCCCCCGCCCCACCCCAGACTGTTCCGCAGCTTCACCCTCATCTCCTCTTCCCCCAGGGGAAAACAGAGACCAAACCTTCGGGCTGGAAAGGGCCGGTGGTCAGCGCCCAGCCTCCTTCTGGGGTGGCACGCCTCCCGCCAGGGCTGTGCCTTCGTCCTCCTGCTGCTCACACGGGTGAAGGGCGCGTGTCCCGATTCCAGCAGCTGCTCTCACAGGCACTGGTGACTCGACCTGGGAAAGGTGGTGGGGGTTTTCCCGAAGCAGGGATGGTTCCTTTCAGTTCTAGCGCTGCGGCTGGGCTCGCGAGTGCCCTTTCCCCTGCGAGAACACTACCCTCTTTTCCCAAGGTCCCTGGCATCGTGAGGTCACTGAGAAATACTGTTGGATCAGGGTTTTCTTCCTCCACACTGTAGGTGACCCCTTGGAATAGTGGCTGCTCCTCTTTTGCACATACCTACCGGTTTCCACAACTGGATTTCTACAGATCATTCAGCTGGTTATAAGGGTTTTGTTTCAACTGTCCGAGTTGTTGGTGTCCTTTTGTTTTTGTTTTACGTAGGTGGTTTTTCTTTAAGTAGAAAGAAAACACGAATAGTGTAGTGCCCATCATAACAAATGCTTCAGAAACACTTAAATAAAAGAAAATTTTGCTTGTGTGATGGTGCAGTCATTTTACTGGACCAAACCACCCACCTTGACTATCCCAAGGCATCATCTATCCACAGTTCTCGCCTAATTTTATGCTGATTTTCCCACCTCTTCTTGATTTTTCTCTTTTGTATGCTCCAAATAATCTAATCAAGCTGAGTTGTGGCATTTTTCCATGCAACCTCCTTCTGACAGCAGCTCACACTGCTTGAAGTGACGTGAACCACTGAGGCACATCATTGGATTGATGTGAGCATTAAAACATTAGCACACACGGCCCTTCCCCGAGGCAGCAGGAGCTGGTGAATTCTGGAGACACTGTCGAACTTCAGCTGTGCAAGACCCAGACCACCCAGCTCTCCTCTATGGGATGTCATGACGTTTGACACACAATTGGAACGCGCTTCCTCCGTGGAAGACGGAAGACCGTGTTCGTGGCCAACACTGGCCTCTCCTTCCAGCCTGTTCCTTAGGACCTGGGACAACATTTCGATGGGAGGAAACGTGGCTTGGTAAAATCTGAAAAATAAATTAATTAATTAATTAAAAAGTGCTTATTGTGGAACTACCCGATGGCAAAATGCTTGGCAGGAGGTGATGAGCTCCGGTTGGGATAACATATGTACGAGCCAAGTCTGAAGCCGAACTCTAGGCCAGTTTGTTCCACCAAAGCCTCTTGTCAGCAGCTCACCTCTGCGAGCAGGTGGCAGGGCGTGATGCACGCTGCTGTCGTGGCAAGGTCACACGAGCTCAGATGGGTGAGGAGCCTAGGGTGCTTGGGCCAAGACCCGCAGCTGTCACTGCTGGGTCCCCCGCGGGCGGCCTGCGTCAAAAGCAACTCCCTTCCAAAACATAGGCACCCTCCGGTTGGCAGTAATGCTCCACAGTATGCCCTGGCCCGTCCCCGCAGGTCCCACTAATACATTTAAGGTTTGGGGTTTGTTCTTTTGTTACTGTTACTTTTGTGTTTGTCAGCTGGTTTTGTTTTTGTTTTTTGTTTTTTAATTTCCTGGGCTAAGCAGCATTGGGCGATATGGACCAGATCCAGCCTCTAAGCACCTGTGAGGAAAGTCAACCTTTTTTACTCCCCTCTGACTAGTCAGTGGTACAAATGAGAATTTCAAGAGAGGATGTTGTCTAGATTGAACCTCTGTTGCCAGAGATGCTGAAGATACAGACCTTGGACAGGCCAGAGGGTTTCATCTCGGGCCTCCAGCTTAGATGACTCGTTGATCACTTAGAGAAAAAGCAGACTGGACAATCCTTGACGGTGGGATGATGGGGCAGTAAGAAACCACTGTAATGGGGATGTGATGTGATGCCAAGCAAAGACTGGCGAGCAGAAGGGTATGGGGCTGGGAAGAAGGATGGGCCATGTTTTGAACCTGATGGTTTCTGAAGGTATCAGACCACATCAAGGCTCAACAGTCACCCGTGGGCATTGGGTTTCGGCAAAGAAACCGAACATCCTCCTTTGGACACTGTTGTCTCAGAGTTCAGTGAAATCGGTCAAGAACAGAACTGTACCACACCCGTCAGTTGTCAGTTCTGGGGCATGACTTTAGGGTTTGTTTTATTTTGTTTATGCAAGAACATAATGATCACTCATCTGTATGTCCACGTTTGTGTGTGTCCACATCTTTCTGGTAAACATTGTTCTAATTAGTCACTCATTAGCGTTCTCAATAGGGCTCTCAAGTCCAGTAGATTACGGGTAGTCAGTTGACGAAGATCTGGTTTACAAGAACTAATTAAATGTTTCATTGCATTTTTGTAAGAACATAGAATAATTTTATAAAATGTTTGTAGTTTATAATTGCCGAAAATAATTTAAAGACACTTTTTTCCTCTGTGTGTGCAAATGTGTGTTTGTGATCATTTTTTTAGGACACCTGTTTCCTAGCTAGCTTTACAATATGCCAAAAAAAAAAAAAAAGGAAAAAAAAAAAAAAAAAGATTCTCCCTGACCCAGGCCATGGTTCACCCTCTTTTCCTCCATGCTTTGTGCCCTAGCTTATAACAAAGGAAAGATGATGATTTAAGAAGTAGTTCTGTATCTTCAGTATCTTGGTTTTCCAGAACCCTCTGGTTGGGAAGGGGATCATCTTTTACTGGTCATTTCCCTTTGGAGTGTAGCTACTTTAACAGACTGAAAGAACCTCATTGGCCAAGGACACAGCAGAGGTGTTGCAGCCCAGCAGCAGCCATGACCCAGTGCGTATCTGGTGGGTGCGGCTGGTTGTCACCATTGTCCTGCAATGCCTGGGGAGGGAAAGACTGGATGGCACAGCTGATGGTTTCACAGTGATCACAGCATACAGACTTATCATGCGAACGATGATAATTCTGGTGCACACAGGCCATTTGCTTACATGCCTCATATAGTGATTTGTGCTTTGTTATAACAACAACAAAAAAAAACTATTTATTTTATTTAAGGCAGAACACTGAAGACCCATTTTTCCAGTCCAAACCAAGTCTGTTTAAGTAAAAACGACACACACACACATACAAATGTGTTTCAGTTGGGCTCCATTTCCTCTAGCCCCCAATGGATTATTGGCCATGTCTACACTTCTCCACAAAATCTCCATCAGTAGAAACATCTGGATGTTTTGCACTACATGGGAGAAAGGTCCAGAAACAATTAGGGGTTTTTTTGTTCAACTGTTCATTGAGATGTTTGGCGTTGCATATATACAGCCACAGGTGGAACAGATGCTTGGCAAAAACACCTGTCTGCTTTCTAAGCCAGTGAGGTTGAGGTGAGAGGTTTGCCAGAGTATGTCTACCTCTGGGACAAAAAAAGAGAATTAAACCAGAAGGCGCAATGGAATGGATGCATCGCAAATAATGCATTTTCTGAGTTTCCTTGTTTAAAAAAAAGTTTTTTAAAAAAGTAAAAAAAAAAAAAAAAAGAAAAAAGGTAATAACATGGCCAATTTGTTACATAAATGACTTTCTGTGTACAAATTATTCCTAAAAAAAAATTCTTCTGTTTATAAAAAAAATCAGTAGATGAAAAAAATTTCAAAATGTTTTTGTATATTCTGTTGTAAGAATTTATTCCTGTTACTGCGATATACTCTGGATTCTTTACATTATGAAAAAAAAACTTTGTCTATTTTGAATGGCTGAAGCTAAGGCAACTTTAGTTTCTCTTACTCTGCTTTTTACTAGTAGTTAAAGTACTACATGGTTTAAGTTAAATAAAAGAAATCTGTATGCATTTTTGGTGTCTGATTTGGTTCCCCTCCCTTTCTGGAAGAATCGGAGGCTTCTGAGGCAGGGAAGCCGAGCCACGTGTGGCCCGTGTGTTCACACATGTCGCTCGGAGGTGTTCTGCGGAAAGGCTTTGCTTGCTTTCTGACAGCTGAACCTTCTCAGCATGCAAATTGCTGGTGAAGACAGGGAAGCTATTCGCTTTCTCACTCCATTAAATCAGCTCGAAGAAAATTTGAATACATAAGATACAGAAATCTGTACTTCATTTTTGACTGATCTGTAGACTTCTGCTGTATCTTCCACTGACAGAAGTCAGGCCCGGGCAGGTTTGCTGTAGGTGACTCTGGGACAAAGGACTCACACTTCCCATTTCCCTGTCCGTGTTGGTGCCTTGCAGCCAGCACACCTGCTTGGGATGCAGGTCAGAAGCAAGCAAGAGTGCACAGGCTATGGCTTGCGGGAGGTGTTCAGAACGTTCCTTTCTAACTGAGGATCTTGGCCTGTCCCAAGGCCTCTCCAATCCAGGCATTGTTTCACTGCTGGGAGAAATGGCCACAGTAAGAAGTATGAATGTATGTTCAAAGGAAACAAGCTGGAAGTGTTCTGGAATCAGACCAGAGACACACAGACACATGGGGAAGGGGGGAGGATGCAAGCTGACCATTTCACTGAACTTGGATCTCCGGAAACTCTACTCCAGAAACAAAGTCAGTCCACCGTATAAAGGGCTAAACAGCAAGGTGTAGGCAGTAGAAGTAAATCAAAGGCCATGGTTATTTCAGATCTGGTCAGTTTCACATATATTTGGACCTAAAAACAAAAGGCCTTTTTAAGGGGCGCCTGGGTGGCTCAGTGGGTTAAACCCTCTGCCTTTGGCTCAGGTCATGATCCCAGGGTCCTGGGATCAAGCCCCACATCGGGCTCTGTGCTCAGCGGGGAGCCTGCTTCCCCCTCTCTCCCCTCTCTGCCTGCCTCTTTTTAAGAGCAAGGACTCTCTCAAGTTCTCGGGGTAACCCCGGGGTTTCTGCTTGTCACAGAGTGGCCGGCCCTCGACCTCAACCGACTGGCCCTAGATGACAGGTGGCTCCAGGCAGTCTCCAGGCTCCTTTCCGACGGGCGTGTGGGCTGCTGGGGAGGTGGGCACAAGGAGTGTGGGTACACGCCGTGCTTCCTGCCAGCCGCAGTGCACACTGCACCCGTGCTCTGCCGGGAGCAGCAGTTTCTTCCCAGGCTTAAGGTGCTGAATCCTTACAAACACCAGCGCCTCCCCTCAGCACGGCGCTCCGAGACCCCAGAGCCAGCGGGGCCGTTTCCGTAAGCTGGCCTCGGCGGTCCGCCTAGGAGCGCATACTCGGTATGGCGCATGTGTGTAGAGCGTGCGCTCTCCGCTGGCCGCTTCGCACATCCCTTCTCTCAGCAGGTGCTCACAACTTGGCAAAGAAAGGGTTTTTTGTTTTTTTGTCTTTTTTAATAGATGAGCAAACACACAGACCTGCCCAAGACCCACCAACTAGTATGTGACCAACCCAGGGTTCAACCTGTTTACACTGGGTAAGCTTTCAAAGGGACTCTGAACCACCGCATCCCAGCCACAGGTGAACAGGCCCCAGGACATAGCCACAGGGGTGAGTGGATGGCTCCTGAGCCTGGGAGGGACCCGCGCCCTCTGGGAATCGTCCTCATGAACACTGGAGGTCACACAGGGAGAGACCACGGAGACGTGCATCAAGAGGGAGCTCTGGGCTTCCTCACCAGATGACATCTAAAAGTCTATAAAATGTGTATGGTTTGGTGCCAAGCAATCTGAAATAACTCTGAAGCAGGGTCCTGAGGCCCCCTGCTTGCCCCTGGCCTGAAAGAAAGGGAAGCTACAGTGGGGGAGGGGGACAGGGCTCTCCGTGGCAGGTGTTGGCCTCCAAATACGGAAGGATCTCTGCATTTATAACTGTGCAGCCGGACCTGCACGTGCTGGCCAGGCCATCCCAGCCCACTTGGCCGGCTCTGATCTGCTCCAAGGGACTCTGATCTGTTTCATGTCAACTAAGCCAGTTTCATTTGCAAAAGGGGTCCTGTATAGTCTGTACCAAAGGCCCAAGTATGCTAGAGAGCTAATGATAAAACAAGCAAAGTCTGCCTGGTTCCTTTGTTGTTAACTGGGAAATGCTTTTCCTTATAGTGAAAAAATCTGGACACAGAATAAACAATGCTTTAAAAACAAAACAAACAAACAAAAAAACGTAAAGTGAAAGTGATAGCTGTGAGCACAGCACTGTAAGAAATCTCCCAGAGGTGGGGCGCCTGGGTGGCTCAGTGGGTTGAAGCCTCTGCCTTCCGCTCAGGTCATGATCCCAGAGTCCTGGGATCCAGCCCCATGTCGGGCTCTCTGCTTGGCGGGGAGCCTGCTTCCCTTTCTCTCTCTGCTTGCCTCTCTGCCTGCTTGTGATCTCTGTCAAATGAATAAATAAAATCTTTAAAAAAAAAAATTTTTTTTTCCCAGAGCTTAGCCACTGCCATCTTCCTCCAAAGGGTGGCATCAACCTCATCATCAACCCCTTCCTCCAAAAACCAATGTATCTCAATGGATATTTGCCCCCAGAAAACTTTATACAAGCAAAACCTTGCTTTGAGCAGTTTGGCACTCAGAGCCAGGGAAGCATTGCCCAAAGGCAACATGGTGGCTGGAAAGGGGAGATTCTGGTTCTAAAAGGTAAGGATAGCACCCAACCTGGCAGAGAAGCCAAACCTGGCTATTATCCTTTGCTTTAAGACCAAACACGACTGCTAGGAATATAAAATAGTGCAGCCACCATGGAAAGCAACATGGCGGACCCTCAAAACCATAAACGTAGGAACACCTTATGATCCAGCAATTCCCCTTTTAGGTATATAAACAAAACAACTGAAATTAGGGACTCTAACATATTTTTTTTTGCACACAGTGTACACAGCAATAGTACTCATAATAACCAAAAGGTGGAAGCAACCCAGTGTCCACCAAAGGATGACTGGATAAACAAAATGTGGTCTGCACAAAAATGAAATATTACTCAGTCTAAAAAAGGAAATTCTGACACAAGCTACAACATGGATGAACCTCGAAGATGTGCTCCGTGAACTAAACCAGTCACAAAAGGACAAAGAGTATGATTCATTTATACGAGGTCCTTGGAGTAGCCAAATTCAGAGATGGAGGATGGAATAATGGTTGCCAATGGCTACGGGGAGTGGGAAGGATGATGTTTAATAGAGACAGAGTTTCAGTCTGGGATGCTGAGAAAGTTCTAGAGATAGACAGTGGTGATGTCTGTGCAAGTGAATGTCCATAAACACGGAAAAACGGCTAAAAGGGTAAATTTTATGTTGTATATTAGATACAATTTTACTACTAAAAAGAGTAGAAAAAGAAAAACCAAACTGTAGAGATTCAAGGAGCAGAAGCAGCACACGGCACTTGATGCATGAGGGTAGAAGCCAGGGAGGGGGTACCAAGCGGCTGCTCCCCGCCCCCGTTTTTCCCCCTGGCCAGCTGGTCACAGATCAACCCACCACATGCAGCTCTGCCCAGCAGGTCTGCGGGCTTAGCAATCTGGGCAGGATTCCACAGGCCCCTGCACAGTCTTTTTAAAAGAAAAAAAAAAATTACTAGGATTTCATTTTATTGTCATGAAAACCATAACTGAAGCTAGTTAATCCCTTGTGAAATGTCTGCCTTTCAGAGTGTTCTTCTTTCTTCTGACAATAAAATAACCCTTTGTGATTTCGTTGGGCTAATTCAGAGCTTTTTTTTTCCTCGTGTAAACTGTTTTACAAGCCATTTTTTAAAAGTCTCTCAAAGCACAGCTGAACTCTGCACACAGGATTGAAACATTTAATTTTCTCTAAAGGAGCAGTCCCCCAATTGGTTCCCCTGGGCTGGAATCACCATGGTTGAGTTTTCTGCGAACGAGGCTTCAAGCTCAGGCTTTCTCAGCTCCTCCAGCATGTCCTGGATGATGACTTGCAAGGCTTTGCCCAGCAGCCTGGCTGGGAACCAAAGGGATAACCGAGGCACGTGGATGAGGGCCGCGTACCCATTTCCATGATGCAAAGACAGGTAATAGGTGTAATCACAGACGTATCTGCAACCACATGAAATGCTGTGTTACTACTCCCTGAGCCAGCCTCTAATCCCAGGGAAGCGTGAGCATAAGGGACAATGCAGCATCCCCAAAGCACAAAGACTGCCACCCAGGGAGATTTAGGTTTTGTTCTTCTGCCTTAGAAAGAAGAGTTGCGGGGAATGAACAGGGGAGAGACAGATTCTTGTTCTCACCGTCCCACAATCAGCAAGCAGCAGAGCCTGGGAAGGACCAGAGTTTCAAGTAACTAGTTCAAAACACTTTTACACCCGAACCCCTTTCATTCATGTCTACTGAGTCACTTGTTTATTCATTCTTGGGGACCGGTGGGGGAGTGAAGTGGAGAAACTATCTACCGGCGGGTCAGAGTTTGGAGGAACCAAGGTAAATTCATCTCTATGTGGGGCTAAATGACAATAGCTAACTCACAACCTGGGCAGCCATAGAGAAAAACAAAGCATCCACAAACGTCAGTGGCTCTCAAAATATGCCTTCCCATCTCTTCTCTATCCAAGCACCAAAGGCTGGGGTCGGGGCCTTGGACCAGAGACCCGGGGCGGGGACAACAACTCGGTGGTCTGCAGGAGCCCCCCCCCACCCCCCCGTCCCGGGGTGGCACCCCGTGAGCAAGTGCCCAGCTGGACCCCGCAGGATGGCCTTCCCGTGGGGAAGGGGGACATCCGGGGAGAGACCCTGGTCGGAGGATGCGCTGCGGTCGTTTCCCCTCCTCTACCCCTTCAGGGACCCAACACCCACAGGAGGTACCTGCCGGCATCTCGAGAAAAGATCACCTCCACACCCTCCACGGCAATGCGCTTGCGCACTGCCTTCATGCTGACCTCCGACGCGATCACTTCCGGGCCATCCGGAAGGCACTCGCCGCGAGCCGGCCGGAAGCCCCGGATGTCGGCGTCCTGGTAGCTCCGGTTCTTGGCGCACTGCTCCAGAATATGGCCTTGGCGGAGGTGTCCATGCCGATGTGCACAACGAACTGCATCCATCCATGTGGCGGCCAAGAGATTAGGGAAACTGAGGCCTGCTCTGCTCCCCGGTTATGGCTGAAGGGCCAAGCCCAGCAAGAGCACGGGGTGCAAAGCATCACAAAGCCCCGATCTGGCACACACCTCCGGGCTTCCCTGCAGACTCTTCCCCCCCCCCTCCCCCCACCATGAATGTGCGGGAATGCAAAACAACCTGATAGAAACCCATGTAACATTTAATTTAACTACTTTTATAGGGGCAAATATTCTTGACGGGTGATGTATTTCCCCTTCTTTTCCCTGGGGTGGGGGAAGCTAAGACTAGCACAGGGGAAGCTTACCATTTCCCAGGAAACTCCCCTTTCCCCTCTCTTTTATGAAACTCTAGTAAAGGAAGGAACAGTGTAATAAAATATTGTTGGGATTTTTTGAGCTGATTATTTTTCCTCTTTGAAAAATAGCCGTGTTGCGTTTTATCAAAACACCTGGGGCAGTTGTCTTAATGGTTTGGTGGTGTGTGTTGTGTTAACCTCATCATCAGGACTTTCTATTTTTTGGACATTTGTACCAATTGTTTTTATATAATAACTGTTCAGATAAAAAAAGGCTGGGTGTGATGAAGATGGGACCTCCCCAGATGAGCCACCTGCCAACCTTCCTTCTAGGCGCAAAAGGTCCTTGTCTCTCGCTTCACCTCACAGCCAACCTGCCCTCCATGGTCACGGCTGAGACCTAACCCAAGGGCTTATTGGTTGGGTGGAAACTATCTCTGAGTCCCGGCAAGAATAAAGATTCCATTTATTTTTCCTCCTTCCCTATCTCCAGAATCTTCTTCCAAGATCCACTCTATTTCAGCTTAAACTTTTATGAACAGACCCAGAACCTTAGAAAATTGGCTGGGACCTTACTGGTGGGACAACCCTAGAACAAGGGTCCAGGTGTTTACAGGCTCTGGGACTCCACCACGTCATCATCCCTGACCCCATTCCCCCAGCTTCACTGCCTCTCCAGCCATCCTTTACTTGCGGTTTAAGATCTTCCCAGATTCTGGTGACCTTCTGCTTCACCTCCCTGTAATCTACAGGCAGCTGGAGAATCCGCAGCTCTATGTTCTTGTCACTGTTCAGGCCCAGCTTGGACAGCTCCTGCAGGAAGAAGCATGTAGACTCAACCTAATGGGACAACCCTGAAAAGCTAACTCTTGGGTCACTCACTCTATTCCCAGGGTCTTCTGTGGGCCTGGACCCTGCCCTCAAGGAGCTCATGTGCTGGTGAGGGGCCAGCAGGAGAGTCACAGTTCCTGCCCCTCAAAGCCTCCCAAAAAGGGGTACCTCCATGGCATATCTGACCCAGCCTTCCAGTTAGACAATGGTCTCCAAAAGGGATGCAGGGTAGATGTCGAGAACAAATGGGAGCGAGCCAGATGAAGAACCTGGGGACAAGCAGGCCAGGCAGGGGGCTTCAGAGGCACGGGGGAGAATGAGGACCAGAGCCGCTGGGAAACCTAGTGGGACTTGGCGCTGGGCAGTGGGTGTGGGGCAGGGAAAGCCTTCCTCTGGGTGTCCTGCATCTCCAAGGACAGGATGTTTAGCACCCCTGGACTCTGAGCCAAGCATTAACTGCCTGCGGCATCCCTGGGCATTCTGACAAGTAAGCCACCACCATCAATGGTGTAACAGGAGGCACTGCATGTGGGTAAGGGTGGGAACAGAAGCTAGAAAAGTCTATAAAATCCAGACTGGGTACTTCACTAGAGTTTGGACTTTAGCTAGAGCAAAAGGGAGCCATCTAAGGATTGTGTGCAAGGAGCTAATGGGTCAGAGCCTCTTCCTAAGAGGATGGCAGTGGAAGGGGGCTGGGGGTGGAGGTGGGGATCATGAGGTTGGCTTTGGACCTGCTGAGTTTGAAGGGGAGGGACCTGGCTTCTTGGCTTTGTGCGTTTGGAGCTCACAGAGAGGATTCTGGGAAGACAGTAGCATGTCAAGGCTGCAAAGACATGGGTCTAGATGAGATCTGGATGGGGTGGGCGGGGGTGCAGAGATAGGAAAGAAGTCCTGTGGAGAATAAACCAACATCAGGGAGCACCCTCCTTCACGGGCAGGGAGTTTGGAAGGAAGAAAGCCAGGGAGTGAGATCTTAGGACTGTGTTATGCACTGTTGGGAAACGTTAAATCAGAAACCTGCAGGCCATATCCTTTCCCCACTCCAGGAGCTAGTCTTGTCACCAGGATAGTTTCGGATTAGCACCTCTTTTTTTTCCTGCTTCCCTTCGCTGGCAATTTAGGATATCCAGGAGCGTGTCTCCTTGGAGAGAGGTTGCTGTTGGGCTTGTCAGGCCTGCCCAAAGGTCACAGACAGGACATTCTGGGGCCCTGCCCTGGGCTTCAGAGGAGACAGGCAGGGATGATGGGCCCCAATGCAGATCGGCCTCTGCTGCTCTCATGAAGGAGAGCACTTCTGGCTGACTTTCGATGTCTCAGGTCTGGCCTCGACAAGCTCGGCGGTCCTGAAGGGCTCAGCTTGGCCCACCAGACACCCACTCAGAAGCCCAGTTCCTCCACCCGGCTCAAGCTTTATCCTCTTCCAAAAGTAAGTGCCAAGATCACATCCCCATTTGGGGCCCGAAGGGGAGACTTCATTTGCCTGACTCCGGTGGGGGGGAGGCAGGAAGGAGGGCCGGGTCATCTGGGACAGGGGCCTGGAGGCTGAGCTTCCAGATGGACATTCTAAGGACCAGACAGTCCAACTCCTGTGTCCCTGTTTTGACCCGTCCTGTGGGGCATGAGTGAGACAGGAACAGGGGGGCTGGACCTCTCTAGAAGCTCCCATGGGAGACAGGCATCGCTCAGGCCTTTGCCTTTGATGTGAGGAGGGTGAAGAGGCCGTGGTTTGGCTCCCGGCTGCTTCTCAGACCCTAGTCATCCGCGAAGAACTAGTTCCTTCTACTTGATGGGATTCTCATGGGGTCTGGCTCTGAGCAAAGCCTGCAGGGGAGCCCCAGAACCAAAGAGAATTACCAGGGAATCTGCCTTCAGAGCTGACCCCCCAAGAAGCTGCTGTAGCCCAGCCGTCAGTGGAAATGTCAAGTAATTATTCTCACAAAGCCTATAAAGACGCGGTGCCCCAGGGATGGGGGCAACTACCCTGAGCCAGGCAGGCCTGGTCAGGCCCAGTCAGGCCCAGCACCCAGCTGTCCAGTGGTGACTGGTCAGCGCCCCCTCTTCGCAGAGGAATGAGGCTCTTGTTCTGGGTTGGCACACAGAAGCCCAGACCAAAACAGGCTGCGGAAGGGGCCCCTCTCTCTCTCTCTCTCTTTTTTTTTTTTTCCCTACCTCAGGGGGTTCCGGGAGCTGGCTTTGGGGAGCTCTTTGCATGAGTTTCCTATGGTGTTATGACAAAGTGGGTGGCTCAGCCGCAAATTTTATCACCCAAACCTGTAAGAAAGGAGATCCAAATCTAGGTGTCGGCAGGGCCGTGAACCTGAAGGACAGGGACCCCGCCTGCTTAATCCAGCTTCTGGGAGTCCCGGGCACCCTGGGCCTCCGCGGTGTCTCTGCGGGCTTCCCCTGGTCTTCCCTCTGCGCCCAGCTGCCTCGAGTCCAGGTACCCCCGTTTTATAAGGACGCTCAGTCCCTGGCACCGTCTGAGGCCGTGCTCAGACCAGAAGGCGATGGCATCACCCTCGCCAGAGTAGGAAGTGCCAGGACGCTGAACTGTCGCCGTCCTGGGAATCCACAGAAGTGCTGTGGGATGGACGGTGTTCGACATCCAACTTGACCACTTTGTGTTTTTTTCTGTATCTGGAAAATAATTCCCAGGAGATTAAAGCATCCCACTTCTGCTCATCACGCGTTTCCTTTTAAGCGGCCAACCTGATGCCCAGATAGATGCACTTGACCGCAGGCTGGTGCTCGCATGCCCCCCTCCCCGTGGGTTCCAGCGGAAGTCCGCGGCCACGGCCCAGCCCCATGGCCAGCCCCATGGAAACTGCAGCATGGGGCACACGGTCACGGACTCCGAGTCGGATAAGGATGGGTGCCACGCGCTGCGTCCCATCAGCTCGGCCGTGTGTGGCCAACCAGTCAATGAAGAAAACTTCGTGTCTAGAGACCCTTGGTTATGAGAGTTGCACATAAGGGCTTGTGGACCTGTGTCGACGTGAACTTATTCAGGCGTTGCCTTCAGTGTCTTCTTGGTGTATGCTCTTTCTAACAAGAACGTCACCCTCTTCTTCTCTCTCTCTCCACTGTTGTCCTGACAAGAGAAGAGCCTGCAGCTTGGCGGGTCTGCCCGGTCACCAGACTCTTCTCAAGCTGCAGAGCCTCCCCAGGGAGGAGGTGGCCGCGGCCACCCACACTGTACGGCTGCAAGTCCGGGGGTCTGAGCTGGGTCCCCAGGAGCCTTTCGGCCTGGGGGTGGGGGCGGAGGGTGTGGATGACAGTTCAAGCTGACAGAGGAGGGAGGACAGCCGGGACAGTGTCCGTACCTTCCCAGGCTGCAGGCCTCGCCTGGGCCCTGGCCAAGTCGCCTGGGCGACCATGGGAAGTCTGCGGCCATCCCAAGGTCACCAGGACTGGTAGGGGACTGTAGAGGTATAAGAGAGGGTCCTATGAACTGAAATGTGTCCCCCCCAACATTCATAGACTGAGGCCCTACCCCTCCCAGTGTGATGGTATTTGCAGACAAGGCCCTCAGGAGGTGACAGATAAGGTCAGGAGGGTGGGGGCCCCAGGACGGGATTAAAGTCTGATAAGAAGAGGAGGAGACAATCAGAGCCTTTCTTTCCTTGCTAAGTGAGGACACAGCCAGAAGGTGGCCCTCTGCCAGCTAGGGACAGGGTTGTCACCAGAAACGGAACCTGCTGGGGCCATCGTCTGCGACTGCAGTCCTGACTCGGGATATTGAGGAAACTTTTCTAACTTGACATTATGAAGAGAATCTCCAGGCACTACTTCATGGGGACAGTCTGCTCTGGCATTCTCTCATTCTCTCTCTCCCGCTCACACACACACACTTGGTGTCCTGGGCCACCTACCAGGGCCCATGGCAGACAAAGGCATTTTACAAAAAAGGAGGGCAAGCTGGAGCCCCTCACCACCTCAGTCTAGAACAAGGAGGGCGCAGGGCGGAAGGGGGACACAGACAGAGCCAGACCCCAGCTATAGGGCCACAGCGAAAGGCATGGGCTTTGGGGTCAGGAAGACACTGGTTTGAGACTTCTCTCTGCCACCTTCCAGCAGGCGAACTCGGGTATGTTACTAGCCTGGGTGGGACTCCGTTCTCTCATCTGTGAAATGGGGAGAATGAAAAGTCTGAAGAGTTTTCACGAATATTAAATAAAAGGATTCACCCAAAAAAGTGCCTAGCACAGTGCCTGGCACACAGGGATTTATATGAGGGATCAGTGCTTATAATTAATCATTATAATTGGGAAAGTCATGCAAGGATTTATTGAAAGTGACATTTAGTAGAATTTGATGAGCCTGGGGCCTGTCAGAAGCAGTGAGTCGAACATTCTGCCTAAGCAGAAGGCAGGCCTTCTCTCTGCCGAGCAGGGCTGGTTGTTTTAGCAAAGAGAATGTAGGTTCTGTGCAGACCTGGAGGGAGCCAGGGGTTTGTGCTTCCCAGATTGGCACAATGCTTTGTGCTCAAGGAGGGGAGAGAGATTGAGCCTGGCATAACCATGCTTACCACAGCGGAATCCCGAGGGCTGTGCCAGCCAGAGGAATGACAAGGCCCAGCAGGACGCCGAGTGCCCATGCAGGGCTCATAGTCCCTCAAAGAAGCCCAAATCCCACCAGGTGCTGAGGTCCTGGGGAAGCAGGGAGCCTGCCTTCTGCCTCCTTCTCCCACTTCTTCCTGTCTCTGCGTCGCCTGAAATCTGGTCACCAGGAACACATGGTAGTTTAACAAAAGGAGCCGAAGAGAGGGAAAAAGACACCAGTTGCTCTCAGAATTTTTTCAAATCCACTGAGGCTGGGACACCAACTGGTGTTGGAAAAACAGTTGCTGTTTTTTTCCAAAATGTGATTGCTTCCCCTATCAGATGAGAGTTCCCGGCTAGGACCGGCAAGCAAGGATGCGTCTCTTCATTCAGTCATTTGAGCAAAACTCCTGGGAGCCTCCAGGGCTGTCCTCAGCTCCAGGCTTAGTGTGTCCTGGTGGGTCACATTCTTAGAGGAGACACAGACTAGAAACAGGAGGTGATGACAGGATCCTGGCAGGAACGGCTGGGTTGGGCCCTCCCTGAGCTGCAGAAGCCTGGGGGTGGGGGGAGGTAAGAGAGAAGGAGTCCACACCTTGCCTTTCCCACTACCAATTGTGTGAGTTTGGGCAAGTCATTGAAACTTGCTGAGCCTCAGTTTCCCCATCTGTAAACCACAGTAAAACGGGACCAACTTCATATGGGTTGCTGTAAAGGTGAAGCTGTACACGCAGAGTTGCAGTCTGAGAGGGCTGCAGGGAGGAGGAGGCTTTCACCAGGACTTGGAGGATTAGCAGGATTTTGCTAGGGAAAGCAAGAGTGAAGCTTGGAGATGTATGCAGACACTCCCCTCTCTCTCTCTTTCTCACTCCCTTTCTTCTTCCCTCTTTCGCTCCCTTTATAATGAATTTATTGACACCTGAAAACCCCTGAGAAGAAACAAGTCAAAAAAACAAAACAAAACAAAACAAAGCCAGATCTCAGGCTATTTCCTGTAGCCATTCATGGAAATGGAAACATACTGAAATGAGTATCCTTGAGGGGAGAGTGAGACTGATTCTCTTACTATTATTATTATTATTATTATTGTTGTAGTATAATTGACATCTGTAGGGGCAATTCTTACCTCTTTGCATAGTCTGCTTAAGACTTTTACAATGGGTATGCATATACTATTTTTCTGGTTCTAAAAACTTGAAAACAAAAATGGCTCACTAATCAGACTAGCTGCTCCTGGAGAATGCTTGCTGTGTAGCATACTATGCCCACCTCTTCAGAACCTTTCTGATAAAATGCTAACAATGCACCCATTTTACAGATGAAGAAACTGAGGCCCAGAGAGGATCCGATTACAAGAAGGGAGGTATTTCAGGAAGAAGCCACCAAGGTGATGTTAGCACAACAGTGGGGTCAACTCTTTAAATAATTTGGGAAATCATAAGTGATTTGAGAAATCTTGGGATTCTGTTTAAAGGTCACTCTCCGGGCACCGGGGTGACTCAGTGGGTTAAGCAGTTAAATGTCTTCAGCTTCAGTCATGATATCAGGGTCCTGGGCTGGAGCCCTGTATCCCACTCCCTGCTGAGCAGGGAGCCTGATTTTCCCTCTCCCTCTGCCGCTCCCCCATGCTCCTACACTCTCTCTTTCTAATAAATTTATAAAAAATCTCTAGAAATAAAAAAAAGGTCACTCTCTCTTCCTTAACAATGCCACATTCCCTTCTCCATATGTGACGACTGTCCTAGCATACTCCTCCAACTCATTCCTCCACACTGGCGGGTCATGGCGTGAAAAAGCCACTAATAAAAAACAGAGACCCCCGTAATTCCCAAACCTCTCTATGGAGCAGTTGTTTCCAAACACTTTAATAAAAGATTTAATAAAAGATTTTAGTGTGTACACAGATGTGCGTGCGCGCACACACACACACACACACACTCCAATTAGTTGATGTCTTGATATCTCAAGAGATGATATACCTTTCAATAGACTTCATTATTCCTAAGCAGATATAAATCTATAGTTTCAATGGTTTTCTTAATTCCTCCTCTTTTGGGGGAAGGGGCAACTTCTTATCAGCTGGTCATTGTTTTTATGTAAACACCTTGGCAGGCACAGAGCTCCTTGGAGAAGGGGGTACAGAGCTCCTTGGAGAAGCAGGAGTACCCGTTACTTTCACATGTTTGCTTGGGTTCGCATGAATCATGTTATCTTTTATCTGTGGGTTTTTGCAGATTATATTTGTGAGGGTTCTTTGATCATAATTTAAAGATTAGTTTAATTAAAACTGGATAATATCATCCTGAAACCCATTAACATGGCTGAAATAATTGTAATAAATTAAAGTGAATCAGATAAGGAGGGCTTCCCCAGCACCAAAAGCTTCCCTCACCCCAAGAGTGACACATTCCTTTGTCCCTCTGAAAAATGTGTTGTTCTACATTTTACACAGTGTCGTGCAGTGTTACAATTCACGTCCCTGCGCACATACCACCAAGGCCAGCGGCAGCCCAACTATGAGATATCGGTCAAGGTTAATTTCTTGATTATTTTCATAGACTAAAAACATAAAAATTCACACCTGTTAGGATGGCCACTGTGGGGGGAGAAAAAGAAGAAAGGGAAGAAAAAAACAGGTGTCGGTGAATGTGTGCAGAAACTGTAACCCTTTGCACTGCTGGTCGGCATGCAAAATGGTACGGCCGCTGTGGACAACAGTATGGCGGTCCCTCCTTGTTTGAAAAATAGAGTCAGCGTTATGATCCAGCAATCCCATTTCTGGGTATACATCCAAAAGAACGGGAAGTGTGATCTCAAAGAGATATTGGCACACCCAGGTTCAATGCAGCATTTTCGCCAGGGCTGAGAGGCGGAAGTAACTCAGATGTCCATCAATGGGTGAACGGATGAACAAAAGTGAGGCTTATACCAGCAATGGAATATTAATTGGCCTTAAGAAGGAAGAAACTTCTGACATGTGCCACAAACCTAGATGAATCTTGAAGGCACGATGCTCCGTGAAATAAACCGGTCACAAAAGGACAAATCTCGGGGCACCTGGGTGGCTCAGTGGGTTGGGCCTCTGTCTTTGGCTCAAGTCATGATCTCAGGGTCCTGGGATCGAGCCCCGCATTGGGCTTTCTGCTCATCGGGGAGCCTGCTTCCCTCTCTCTCTCTGCCTACTGCTCTGCCTGCTTATGATCTCTCTCTGCATCAAATAAATTTTAAAAATCTCTTAAAAAAAAAAAAAAGGACAAATCTCATGTGACTCCACTTATATATGGGACCCAAAGTAGCCAAACTGGTAGAGACAGAAAGGAAGATGGTGGTCCCCTGGGGCGGGGGGCAGGGGCAATGGGCAGTTGTTTTCAGCAGGTATTGAGTTTCACTCTTGCAAGAGGACTTGAGCTCTGTTGCAGAACAATATGAATATACTTAAAACTATTGAACCATATGCTTAAAAATGGTGCAGATGGTAAATTTTATGTTTTCCATCACAATTTTTAAAAAAACATAGAAATGGAGAGCCTAACGTCTTCATCCTATAGCCCAGTGAATCCCACTATGGAAATGAGTTTGGATCCTCGAGTTGGTGCTGATGTAGGAAGTATTGGAAAGACCTTGGGGTGAGGGGTGGGGGGCCCACACACCTCTGGTTAGGGACCGGAAAGGAAAGGGTTGGTTGCCTCAGGAGGTCCAGACTGCTCAAACCCTACACATTCCCAAGAAAGACCTGTCCTCAGGATTGGCCCTTGGCTAGCTCCTGGGAGAAGAGCTCTGAGCCCTTAGGATGTTCCCCCCAGTAGGAGTGGTTTTGTATCCTTGAGGCAATGGGTCACATCGTATTAACTTGATTAGTTTCTGCTAACAGGGTGATTTGTTTCTGCTCTGGAGTCTGAGTAGCTGAGGTCAACCAGGAAGGCACTGCCTGCATATATGCCCAACCTTCAATAAAAACCAAGACTCAGATGTTTCCTGGATTGAAACCACTGCACACTTGTTGTCATAGGTCACTGCTGGAGAGTAACTTGGACCCCCCCCCCAGGACTCCCCTGGGAAATGATATTCAGAAGCTCGTGCCTGGTCTCTCCTGGTCTTTGCTCATGCCCTTTTCTCTTAGTCAATTTTAGTCTTTCAGAAAATGTTCAGAGTCTTGAGTCAGGTGTATTGTAGAGCCTGAGGATGTTCTTGGGACCAGCTGACACAGGCCTCTCAGCATCTCTTGGGTCCTGGTTCTTCCTTTAGAATCATTTCTCCTGGGGCATCTGGGGGCTCAGTCGGTTAAGTAAGCGTCTGCTTTTGGTTCAGGTCATGGTCCCAGGGTCTGGGGATTGAGCCCCACATCAGGCTTTGTGTTCAGTGCGGAGCCTGATTCTCCCTCTGCCTCTGTCACAACCCCTGTTTGTGCTCTCTCATTCTCTCTGTCAAATAAATTTTTAAAAATCTCAAAAAAAAAAAATCATTTCTCTTTTCTTTTTTCCTCCTAGCTTTTGGTTCAAGTAGGAAAGAAGACAATTTTCTATGTATTCATTCATTCATTCATTCACTTTTTCAGTATTTTTTGAGCCCTTCCTTCCACTAACCATTGTGCTGCCCTGTTTCTACCATGAATGGGAAATGCCCACGGAGGGTAAATGTCCTCAGAGCAAGTAGAGGGTGGGCCGGAGAGACCAGGTAGGTACAAAGTGGAGGACATTGTACATTGTAGGATTTGAGAGAAGTGGCTTGGAGCCCAGTGGAGTCAGGCTCAATTCCAGACGTGCCCCCTAGGGCACCAGCTCAGGCTCTTGACCTTGGACAAATGACTTGGGCTCTAGTGCTTCACAGGCCTTACCTGTAAACCTGAGACATGACTTCTGTCTTTGCATTGGCTCTTCATAGTGATACTGTCCCCGAGTGGGTATTTGACCTATGTGGGGTATTTTCAGTATTTTGGGGAAACCTACTGGCTGGCCATGTCTAGGAGGTCAACAGCTTGAATATCCCCGAGTGCGTATTTTACTTTATCCCACACTCTATCTAAAGTGATCTCAGAGTAATAATACTAACTCCACTTCCAACAATATAATTACTGATAAAGTTGAAGATATTTTTATTTTGTTTTATTTATTTTTTAAAGATTTTATTTATTTATTTGTCAGAGAGAGAAAGCACAAGCAGGCAGAGTGGCAGGCCGAGGCAGGGAGAGAAGCAGGCTCCCCACTGAGCAAGGAGCCCGATGCGGGACTGGATCCCAAGATCCCGGGATCATGACCTGAGCCAAAGGCAGCAGCCTAACCAACTGAGCCACCCAGGCATCCCTGTTTTGTTTTTGTTTCTATCCTTAAAGGAAATTGCTGTGTTTCAAAAACCACGTGTGATCACGTCACAAACTGGATACACTTCGAGGCTCATTAACTCAATTTACTTTTAATTTCTATGGATTGCTTTTTAAAAAAATATATAATTTTGTTTTATTAGTATGCAAAATACCCCACGCGGGTCCAAAGTTGAATCCACAAAACAAGCTTGACTCAGAGAAATCTAGTCTCTTCCCTTCCCCTCCATAGGAAATCGCTTTTCAGTTTTATGATTTATCCTTCCGTCTTTTTATTATCATAAACAAATATGGAACATTTATTCAGTACCCCTCTATTCTTATTATATAATTTCTCCATCATTGTGCATATGTCTTTTCTTGTATTTGCCAGAGTATCTTTGGGAGAGCTTCCTAGGAATTTGCTCGATTCTAGGCTATAAGCATATGTCCCTTTGTCATGTATTGCTAAATTCCCTTCCATTGAGATTGTACCATGTTGCATTTCCACTGGCAAGGCTTGGCAATACCCATCAGCCTCACAGCCTCGCAGAGAAGTTGTCACACATTTGGATTTTTGCCAATCTGATCTTAGTATAGTTCTAATTTGCTTTTCTCATATGAATAAGTTGGAACATAATATCACATCGGGGAGAGGCATTTGTATTCCTTTCTCTGTAAAGCATCCTTTCACATCTCTGGCCCATTTTTCTATAGCGTTATTCACCAATTTTTTTTTCTATTCATAGAAACTCTTTACATATTAGGGATATTGCATTTTAATTTACAAGTGTCTCAGCTACATTTGGCCCATGATGATCAGACAGGACTGAATGGGGAAGAGAAAGGACAAGAGGCAATCATCCCCTCTGTCTAGCCAAAGAATGGCAGTGGGGAGTCGGCCAGAAGGGAAGGTCAGTGGAGACGGCCATTAGACTTGGCTGAATGTATCTCCAGTGGTTTGGTCCCAAGAATAACGCCACACCCTCCTGGTCTGTCAACCGTGCCCCTCAGCTCCTGGGAGGTCCCAGTTCCCATCCTGGAGTCTGGGCAGATTGAGGCTTCTGAGTACCCCCCCTCTGGGGACATGGAGACTCCAGGTGTTCTCCGTAACCAGGAAGCAAGTCTTACCCAGACCATCAACATGCCTCATAACAGTAAAGTCAAGGGTGTTTGGGAAAGCTGTTCAGGCTGGAAGGGCAGCAATTCCCACTCTAGATGCCTGTCGGGGGCGCCGTGGGGGCCAGAGCCGGGAGGGGGGCACTTCTTCAGTCCCATAGTCCCGGCAAGAGAGCCATTTTACAGGACGAATTGCTCCCTGAGTATCAGTCGGCTTTCAGACTCCCTGAGGCTGCTCAATGGGAACTTGGTCTCAGCAAGAGAATGGAAACGCATCCTCACTTAACAACTAACCCCAAGTAATCTCATCTCAGAAGAATGTTCCTCTGGCACATCTGGTTTCTACTTAGCTGGAAGCTCGTAGTCAAAGGAACGTGGGTCCATGAAGAGAAGGCTGCCTTGACTTCCTCTCTGCCTCTTTTCCCGGCTCTGGTACTGTGGTTCCATGATGATGCCCCTTGGATATCCAGCAGGTGCCCCTCTGCCTGGAACATGTCCCTGAGTGGCTTCTCCTCATCACTCAGGACCTGGACGAAATGTCACCTACTCAGAGAGCTCTTCTGGCTCATGTCTGCAAGAGGAGCTCACTGGACACCACCCACCAGGCCACCTTGGGTTCACGCTTGGTGGGTCCTTCACATTCACTGACATCGTCTTGCTTAGATCTGAGTTCTTTCTAGTCTGTTTCCTGCCGCAGAAGGCCAGCGCCACGGGGACGGAGGCTGAGGCTCTAAACACCTGGCGTGCAGGGGTGTCCCACATGTCCTGGAATCAAGCAGGGAGTGACTGGCCTGTCCCCGAACAGTTTCCCCACAGATACCCAATGGTGGGGTTCTTCACTGGGATTCTAGGATTAATCCGAAAAAACACGATAATAATTCTGCCTCCTTAACACTTCCAGAATTTTATCAAGCAATGTTTCTAATCACGGAAATCTGAAGGTTTGAATGACCAGCCCCTTGTGGGGCACACCCTGAAGAAGGAACCAGAAGTTTCTGTCATCTCGATGAGCGAGGAGGGTGTTTACATTTAATTTTATTTTCAGTTTATTTTCCTAAATCCACTGTGGGAGATATTTTGGCCCGTGCCCATCTACTGGTCATGACGAGCGACAAGCCATACCACTTGAGATCCACAACTGTAAAAAACTTGGGACAATTTTCCAAACATACAGATGCTATCTATTATTATCGGGATTATTTTCAGCGTCTGCAAACTGACCAGTCAAGAATCTCACAGGGATTGAGTTCATGACACCTCTCCACTTCTTTCATTGACCTTGATGCTTGACTCTTCATTTAAGAGTGCTGGTTTAACAGGATTTACATGAACAATAGGACACTAATCAGACTTGCAAAAGTTTTAAAATCTCCCCCCTCCCGGCCCCCTGGGTTGGGGTGTGTATGGACCAACCACACTCACATTCCCTGTTGCTGGAAGGCGGAACTGGTACATCTCTTCTTTTTTTTTTTTTTTTTTAAAGATTTTATTTATTTATTTGACAGAGAGAGATCACAAGTAGGCAGAGAGGCAAGGCAGAGAGAGAGGAGGAAGGAGGAAGCAGGCTCCCTGCCGAGCAGAGAGCCCGACGTGGGACTCGATCCCAGGACCCTGAGATCATGACCCGAGCCGAAGGCAGCGGCTTAACCCACTGAGCCACCCAGGCGCCCCTGGTACATCTCTTCTGAGGGGGAATATTGTTTCATGTGACACAGTAGCTCTAGGAAGGCCCCCACTATGACTGAATGTTTGTGTCCCTCAAAATGCCAGATGTTGAAACCCTCATCCCCAATGTGACAATATTTAGAGGTGGGGCCTTGGGGGGACAATTAGGTTTAGATGAGGTCATGATGGTGGGACCCCCATGATGGGACTAGTGGACCTTAAAGAGGTAGGATGAAACTAGAACTCTCTGAGGGCAAGAAAGAAAGTCTGTGTGAGGTTATAACCAGGAAGCAGGGCTCCATCAAAAACCCAACCTTGTTGGCACCCTGATCTCACACTTCCAGCCTCCAGAACCATGATGAATAAATGTGTATTGTTTAAGCTCTCAGTCCATGGTATCTCATCATAGTAGCCTGAGCCAACTAAAACGGTTTCTAACAAAGCACATTTTCTAATACTCACACGCTGGTGTAATTCTGTGCCCCGCCCCCTGCCCCGCCGCTGAGTCTGAACTGACTTGTGACTCATTTTAACTGAGAATTCAGCTGGGTCAGGGCCTGACCTACACCTTCAGAGTCTGAAGAGACCTCATGTAGGGAGGACAAAGGCTTTGTTGTCCCAGCTCCTTGGTCATGCTTCCATGATCCTGCCCTAGGCTCCATCTTAACACAACCAATGAGAGACTCAAGCAAGATAGCAGAATAACTGCTCAGCTGAGCCTAGTGGTCCCACAGTGCTGGGAGAGATCACAGTAAGTCCTGGGGTGGTATCAAAGCCCAGCTATATGTACCCAATATAGAGCATGGCAATAAAGATTAGGAGGGCACACACTATACTAGTTTGTTAGGTGGTTTGGTGTGTTACAGTCTGTTTTCCTTCATGCTTCCTTGTGGTCTTTGAAGGTCTTACCTAACTACTCATTTGGAATTGGAAAAAAGAACAACACGTGTTAAAAGTTAACTGTACGTTTCTTGCTTCCTTGAGGAAGTAGCATTTCTTTAAAAATGATATTCCTCCAAATATATTAATTTTGCTTCTACCATGTTCTAGGCCTGTGCTAGGCCTCCATGATGAACTGGAGACCAGGATGGACAAGGGAGAAGACAGGCAAATACTGAGAACAGTGTAATGGGGGTGGGGGGAGTGGCCAAGTTTAGTAACAAATGTGAGAAGAAATAAAGATTTATAGAGAAAGAAGCCAGACACAAATGAAGAGATACTGTATGATTCTACTTATATGAGGTAAACGAGAATAGTCAAATTCATAGAGAAGGGAAATGGAATGATGGTTACCAGGGGGAGATGGGGAGTTACGGTTTAATGGTGACAGAGTTTGTTTAGGATGATGGAACGTTCTGGAGACAGACGCTGGTGATGGTTGCGTAATGATGTGAATTATTTAATGCCATCAACCTGTATACTTCAAAGGAGTAAATGATAAATCTACTATTATATATATTTTGTCATAGTTTAAAAAAAATTATGGACCTCACCATCATACTTGGCCACCAACATTGTTTAGCCTGGGTAGAAGTACGATCTGAAGAAAGACTGAATTGCCAGTGACTAGGCTCAGGTTGAGCCTCCGTCTTTTAGACAGGGCTAATAGTTATGTGGGGCTTTTTTTTTTTTTTTAAAGATTTTATTTATTTATTTGGCAGATCACAAGTAGGCAGAGAGGAAGGCAGAGAGAGAGAAGGGAGGAAGCAGGTTCTCTGCTGAGCAGAGAGCCCGATGCAGGGCTTGATCCCAGGACCCTGGGATCATGACCTGAGCTGAAGGCTCAGTGGCTTTAAACCACTGAGCCACCCAGGCGCCCAATTATGTGGGGCTTTAAAAATATATTTATTTATCTGAGAGAGAGTGTGTGTGAGCAAGTGAGATGAGGGTAGAAGGAGAGAGAGAGAGAGAGAGAGAATCCTCAAGCAGACTCCCAGCTGAGCATTGGGCCCAACATGGGGCTTGATCCCAAGACCCTAAGATCATGACCTAAGCCTAAGTCAAGAGATAGCCACTCAGCCAACTGAGCCACACAGGTGCCCCTGTTGTGTGGGGATTTTAACAAAGCCTACTCTTTTCCATATCTGAAAGTCTTCTAGGGTTTTATGGCATCAAGATCTAGAAGTCATCTTCTCAGATGAGGGCAGGAGAGTCTGAAAAGGGAACAGTGTCTGAGCTGTTCGCTTACTGAAAGTGTCTCAGAATTTGAGGGATCCTAAAGAGAAGTCATTATGGATGGCAATTATTCCCATATAGAGGCTGTATTGCAGACCTAGGGCCATGAAAATCTGGATGTCTCCCCAGGAACAAGGGAAGAAGCAGGGACAAGGGTGACTCCTGGGTTTATCTGGAGGTGGGGGTCGGAGGATGGCAAGCCAGTTGGAAGAGGGTCTTGCTAAGGGAAGCTCATGATTCAGTGTTTATTTGATGTATGTGAGCTGAACTAAGACTTTACAGGTTATTATTGTATTTGGTTGAATGCTCAGAGCTGCCTTTCAAGCCAAGACAGGGAGACAAAAGGACCTGGTCAACCTGGGCCTCAGTCTTCGACCTGTACAATGGGAATAATAGCCATATGGTATCCACCACAAAGATGATCAGGATCCCAGAGAACTCAAGCAAACTGGCAAAAGAGGAAAAAAAAAAAAGGCCTTGGTGACTGATGGGAGCAGTTTGAGTGTGGAGCAAGGACAGGAAGCCCAGCAGTGGTAAATGAACATGAAAATTAATACAGAAATCATTGTCTATCTCTTCCTCCCTCCTTCTCTCTTTTCTCTCTTTTTCCGTGGTCAGTCTCTACAGATTTATCAATTTTATTGATTTTTCTCGAAGAACCAATTTTTGGTTTCTTTGATTTTGATTGTTAGGATTCTGTTCTCTGTTTCACTGATTTCTGCTCCGATCTTATTATTTCCTTTCTTCTCTTTAGTTCGGGTTTAACGTGCTCTTCTTCGTCTAATTTCTTGCAGTAGAAACTGTGGTCACTGATTTGAGACCTTTCTTCTTTACTAGTATTGTTCAGTGCTACACATTTCCTCCTGAGTTCTGCGTTCGCAGCACACCACGCGTTTTAATAGGCTCTCTTTTAATTCTCATTCATTTTCAAAGACTTTCTAAGTTCCCTTTTGATTTATTTGGGCCATGGCTTATTTAGATATGCATTTAGTTTCCAAATATTTGGGGATTTTCCAGACATCACTCTGTTGTTGATTTCTAATTTAAATCCACTGTGCCCAGGGAACATACTTTGCATGACTTGGATCCTTTTGAATTTGTTCAGACTTGTTTTGCGGCCCAGGATCTTAAATATATGAAAAATGTTCTATACACACTTGAAAGAGTGTGTATTCTGCGGATCCTGGTGGAGTGTTCTATAAATGTCACTTAGGTCAAGTTGGCTGATGGTCTGTTCAAGTCTTATGTACATTTGATGATTTTCTGTGTTCTATCACTTATTGAGAGCGGGGTAATAAAATCTCTGTCTAAGGAGTACCTGGGTGGCTCAGTCGGTGAAGCGTCTGCCTATAGCTCAGGTCATGACCCGGGTCCTGGGATCGAGCCCTGTGGCAGGTGTCCGGATCTCCCTCACCCTCTGCCTGCCGTTTCCCCTGTTTGTGCTCTCTCTCTCTGTCAAGTAAATAAATAGAATCTTTAAAATTGGGCACCTGGGTGGCTCAGTGGGCTAAGCCGCTGCCTTCGGCTCAGGTCATGATCTCAGGGTCCTGGGATCAAGTCCCGAGTCGGGCTCTCTGCTCAGCAGGGAGCCTGCTTCCCTCTCTCTCTCTCTCTGCCTGCCTCTCTGCCTACTTGTGATTTCTCTCTGTCAAATAAATAAATGAAATCTTTAAAAATAAATAAATAAATAAATAAATAAAAGCACTGACAAAATTGTGGGGTTTTCTATTTTCCTTATACTTTCATTCATTTTTGCTTCATATATTTTGGAAGTGCTGTCATTAGGGACATCAATGTTTAGGGCTGTTCTGTCTTCTGGATTACCTGACCTCCATTCAATGGCTGCTTCTTCCATAATTGCTCCCTGGCTCTCTGACTCCAAATTTGATGTCTTGGAACACAGTTACCGAGACAGCTAAAGGATAGGAATAATTTTACAAGTGGCCAAAAAGAACGTGATCCCAGCAGCCTGAGGACCGATACCTGAAATGCATCTTCTGGCTCCTCAAGCATTTCCCCACCACTGGGGGACCCAGTGCCTGAAATTTGACCGCCATAGAGCCTTTGGATTCATTAGTCCCTGTCTGGTTTGCCAAGTGCCTCCAAGAGAAGAAACACGGCCTGAGCACAGCCTCCTGCCCAGAGAGAAGGTGCGGTGTGCACGTGGGCACTGCTGCCAAGGGTGGGAGAGTGGGGAGCACCCTGGAGAGGTATGAGCCTTACTGAGGCTGGAAGGGGAAGGGCATATTCCTCCATGATTAGGACGTCAGTGCGGAAGCTGGGATCTAAGGGTGTCTCAAACTGCCTCTCAGCCTGCAAGCCCACGAAGTCTGGATGGGTTTTGGAATCCCGGGTAATGCTGACAGTACTTTTAAGATTTGAAGTGTGCGGGAGCGCCTGGGTGACTCAGATGCTGAGCCTCTGCCTTTGATTCAGGTCAAGATCCCAGAGTCCCGCGATGGAGCCCCACATCGGGCTCCCTGCTCAGGGAAGAAGCTGTTTCTCCCTATGCCCCTCGTGCCCTCTCTTTTTCTCTCAAATAAATAAATACAATCTAAAAAAAAAAAAAATTATAATGTGCTTTCTAATGTGACTGGCTTTGAGGATGGAGAAGAAAAAAAAGTAGGTCCAAGAGCTTTTTGTTAGTTTTTCCCCAAATTCTGTCCCTCCCCGGAATGAAAAGGCGCCTCAAATCCGAGGCCAGGGGTGGGGCGAGGGGGTGGGGAGAGCTGAGTAAGTAGCATGATTCCAAGGTCAGGCTTGTTTGCGCACTTTCCCCTGGTGTTGGACTGTGTGTGTAGCAGGATACAGTTTCATCGTATCTAGGGCAGCACAAATACAGCGTTAATCCCCTCAAAGTTCTGGTCTAGACTCTACGAAGCAAGATAAACAGGCCAGAGTGTTTTCCATGCCGACAGAATGTGTAATCCAGAAAGGATATGATGCATTTCATCCAATCTCAGCCTCAGAGATGGAATGCCAAGCATTATTGGGTGAACCACCAGGAAAGCAAAAAGTTCTGCTCAACTATGGCAAAGGGTGAGATGCAAATGACTGGAAGATTCATCTAATGTGAGGATGCTCCAGTGCTTTTTTTTTTTCTTTTCTTTTCTTTTTTAAGTGGCTTTTTGCATCAATAAAAGATGATGGGTGCATGTGAAGGGGGACAGGAGAACACGCTCGGATTTCTACAGAAAACGAGCGCAGTTATTTCAAAAGCGTCCGCCTGAGCGGAACCCAGTACAGCCAAGCACATGGTGGGAAACGAAATATGGAGCCATGCGTTTCCTTTGGAGGAAAGGGGCCTCTGTGACCAGGGATTGTCAGGGAGGTGAATACAGGCCATAATCCAAAGTATAAAATAAATATCCAGGAGTCCGTACTGATGTGAAGACGTGATGAAGTAAATACGTACATAAGTGGGGGGAATGGAAGAACCAAATCTTGTTTGCAGGTGCCTTCCGAGTAATTTCTGCAGATACTCTGCCCTCAAGGGGGCGTCACTCCCTATGCTCCACTGGTGGGCGGGGCTTAGTGCTGTCCTTCCGCAGAGCGTGATAGAGAAAGGGGGTGATGGGGCGGGGAGCAACTCTACAGTGAGAAACCTGACAAGCCCGGTCATCAGTGGTGATCCGTCATATTGATGGGCCCTTGGTATGTTATTAATGTTGGTTCATTCCTTGTGACAAAAGTACCATATAGATGTAAGACGTTAATAAGACGGGAAAGTAGGGGGCGCCTGGGTGGCTCAGTGGGTTAGGGCCTCTGCCTTCGGCTTGGGTCATGGTCCTAGGGTGCTGGGATCCAGCCCCGAGTTGGGCTCTCTGCTCAGCGGGGAGCCTGCTTCCTCCTCTCCCTCTGTTTGTCTCTCTGCCTACTTGTGATCTCCGTCTGTCAAATATATAAATAAAAAAAAAAAAAAAAAGAGGGGAAAGTAGGTGTGGAATATATGGAAACTGTTTTTTCCTCTCTCTTATTTTATTTTTTAAGATTTTATTTATTTGGGAGAGAGAGCAAGAGAGAGAGCACGAGCAGGAGGCAGAGGGAGAGGAAGAAACAGGCTCCCCACTAAGAAGGGAACCCAACAGGGCACTCAATCCCAGGAGCCTGGGATCATGACCTGATCAGAAGGCAGACAACCTACTGAGCCACCTAGGCAGCCCTTTTTTTTTTTTTTTTTTTTTAAAATCAGCTCCATGCCTAGCATAGAGCTCATCCCACAGCTTGAATTTAGGACCCTGAGATCAAGACTTGAGCTGAGATCAAGACAGATGCTTAACTGACGGAGCCACCCGGGTACCCCTCATCTCAATGTGTTTTTAAGTAAATTGTTTATTTAAACAGACAGGTGAGAAGTCGGAGAATCTGCCCTGCTTTGGTCCTGGGAGACAGTTGAAGACTCTGCATTGGCTGGAGGGCAGGGGGCGGGCACCCCTCAGACGGGCCCTGGGAAAATGCTACTGTGATTTGGAAAGATCTTACTCTGGTTCCTCGGGTTTGTCTTCCCGTCCACGTGGGAAGAGATTTAGGGTTTAGCAAGAACTAAACCTTTGACTCGCTTGCCTGCAAACGGCAAGTTCTCCCCCACGTAAGCCGACTAAATGCATTTTCCTGGATGTTTAATAAGAGCTGGTGCTTATGGAGGGGGGAGGTATGTGTGAAACCACAGAGGACACTCTTCATGAACATGGAAAACCCACCAACAGGTGGGGGTTCTCTCTACTCGCCTTTATTTAGCCGATTCTCTGAAGCCCAGCTTCCTGTGGAGGCTCTCACTGCCATAAGTCTTCTGTCCAGGACCCAGACTCCTTGCCATGTGCTCATATATGCCCCCTATTCTGATGACTTCTAGTGCCGCTGCAAAATGGGATGGCGGGGACAGCCTGTTCCATGAGGTCCCAGGGCCAGCGCGTGGAGGAACACAGCTACTTCTCTCCCTACCAATAAAATGGGCTCACTCTCGAGTCATCAGCCTGGAGAGAGGAGGTGTAAGAAATCATGAGAAAAGGGACGCCTGGGTGGCTCAGTCGGTTAAGCAGCTGCCTTTGGCTCAGGTCATGATCCCAGGCTCCAGTGATGGAGCCCCGCATTAGGCTCCCGGCTCATCGGGGAGCCTGCTTTTCCCTCTCCTTCTGTCCCTCCCCCTCACTTGCACACTTGCTCTCCCTCTCTCAAATAAAAAAAAAAAAATCTTTAAAAAAAATAATAATCTATGAAGCAGCAGTCTAACAAGTGAATCGAGGCCTTCCTACAAGAGAAGATACAGATGAATCAAAGAAGCAATTGACTTCTACTTGGAAAGGCGGACAGTGCTCTGCTTGTCCCCAAGACTCACCCTTCGCTGTAAAGTGCCCTTAGGCAAGGTGCTTTTTGAGATCTTCTGATGCACTGCCCTTTACTCTTTATTATGATGATTTTTTAAAGCAACATGTAATAAAGGCACGATGCCCCTTCATCTTTGGAGTAAAGAGAAATTATTCTGTATCAAGTTTATGAAATCTGGCAAGAGCCTTGACCCTCTGGCCACCCAGGCTGGGTTTATCTTCTATGCGGTTACATAATGTCTTGGCCCAACTGATCCATGGTGTGATTTACAAACTTTTGTTTTATTTGCTGCCTTTCCAGGCTCAGGCACTTGTAGAAGAGCTAAGGACATCATTCCTTTTGAAAGAATGTGAAGTGGTCCTGGCTCCAAAATTAAAGTGTCCAAAGCCCGGGAGATAATGATGCAGCCGTTGCATTCATAAGTCACTAGATAAAGCTTATGGGCAGGGAGGGAGGGGCGCCCACCAAGGGCCAGCATGATGTTAAATACTTTGGCACATGCTAGTTGTAAACAGCATTAAATCACCCTTCTGGGAGCTTGTAGCAAATGCCTCTTTTCATTGTGGACTCCTAGCATTTATATTATTCTTCTGTATTTTCCTTCTTTTTAAAAGCACTCTTCTCCCCTTCAAGAACAGCTCTGACAAGGAGCGCCTGGCTGGCTCTGTCCGAGGAGCGTGTGACACTTGACCTCATGAGCTCAAGCCCTATGGGGTGTAGAGAATACGTGAATAAAAACTTTTAAGGGCAGCTCCACCGGAACCGCATTCAAGTTACTATTTGTTAATAGCTCACCTCTCTTAGAGGTGAGATGCTGTAAGTGTGCAATGACTCTTTTCCTCCTTTTGATTCCATAATGCTCACTTATGAGGACTGCCATGGAGTAAGTGCTCATTAAACATTGCCCATGATATTGACAAGGCTGACGTTGCTAGGAGAGAGCGTGGGGATAGAAAAGAATGGCACTGGGGCGTCTGGGTGGCTCAGTTGGTTAAGCGTCTGCCTTTGGCTGAGGTCATGATCCCAGGGTCATGGGATCAAGTCCCGCATCAGACTCCCTGCTTGGTGGGAAGCCTGCTTCTCCTTCTCCCTCTGCCTCTTCCCCTGGCTTATGCTCTCTCACTCTCTCTCAACTATATAAATGAAATATTTTTTAAAAGAAAGGAAGGAAGGGAGGGAGGGAGAGAGGGAGGAAGGAAGAAAAGAATAAAGAAAAAGGAAAAAAAGAAAAGAAAGGAAGGAAGGAAGAAAGAAAGAAAGAAAGAAAGCAAAGCAAAGCATTCATTCATGCATTTAGCCATTGGAACACATGCTTCAGGCTAGGCCCTCTGTGGGGTTCTTTTTTCATTACTTTGCCCATCTGAGTCTCCATATCTTCATAATGGGTCAAATGTATGTCCATGAACTAGTTTGGACCTTTGCCTTAGTATGGCTACTTAGATGATTAGCCTTGCAAAGATGTTCTGTTGATAGTCTGCTGGTAACTTTCAGTGGATGCTACCAGCATGGTCCCGGACCTGAAGGGGGAAGTCTAACACTGAGTAGAGTCTGCAGACATGTTAGTGGAGGCCACAGAATGACCCGGGGCAGCCCCGGAAGTGAGAACGGTCCTGCGGATTCAGAGTGAAAAGAGCCTCTAAATTCATCACAGGTGACTGTACCCTGGAGAAAAAAGCCAGAAAGAAGAGCAGAGCAGAAACCAGAGACCCAGAGCAGGGACCGGTGGAGAGGAGGCAAATGGGGGGTGGCGGGACTCGGGGTCCCTCTTCATTGGCTGTTAGGGTGGCTTCTGTTCTGGTCATCACCACTGTGGTGATGCTCCTCATGAGCTAGGAGACTGAGCAGCCTGTCGCCTTGTCCGTGTCTCGGATGCTGGTGGGAGAGCTGGGAAGGGTGCAGAGATCAGATCACAGCGGATGGTCAGCCATGTTGACATGGCCATAGGGCTAAGGCATTTGGGTGAGTCTCCTCACTTTGCTCACCCGAGGGTCATTGGGTAGTGCGGTTTTGGATGTTTCTTGAGTTCTAGGAAGTTTATAAGCTATTATTGATGTTATTTTCCCGCAAGGGAAGACAGATGCAGTGGGATGAACCTGGACTTCACTCACCAGGACCATCTAAGACTGAAATCTAGACGGCATATGTCCTTGGGCCAGATACTCAACCTCCCCGTGCATCCATTTCCCCATCTCCACAATAGGAATAAATATCAATTTCTCTGGACTGCAGGAAGAACTCCATAAGCTCTTCTGCCTGAAGTGACCCGTGTGGTACCCAGCACACGGTGGGTTTGAGAATTTGTTCCCACTTGGCAGAAATCAGCCTGTCCTTCATCCTGCATTGACTGGATGGCCATCCCAGTGGCCCTCTGGAGTTGGGGTGGGGAGCAGTTTCCTCTCATTTTGCTTTAGGTTCCTTTCCTCTATATGTTCTCCAGAATGAAGTGAATCTCTTCCTCTTCAGAGTATCTCACAGCGTCAAGCTTCTAGAATCTGCTTTGAGTTATGATTTTACTTAAAGGTCACCTCCTCTTTCTAAACCGGAAACCCATGGAAGGAACTGTGGTATAAGAAAGAGTGAATCTGGTTTTTGTCCCTAGTTCCAGGCACCGAGCTTTAAACCCCCTGGAATTTCCTGAGGGACTGGAGTGTCTTTATTATGCTAATGAGGTGGCCAGGTGGGGTAGAGCTCCATGCTACAGGATGCTAGGTGCCCCTCCTGATGCTTATTTTTATAAAATGTCTTCATTTCATTCTTTTTCTTGAAAAACAGTTTCAGGTTGATATTCTCCCCTCCCCCAGCCCTTTGAAGATATTACTCCACTATTCTCTGGCTTTTACTATTGTTTTAGAGAAATTTACTCTCGGTCTCACTGTATGACCAATTTCTGCAACTGACTATCTTTTCTCTCACACAAGTTTTTAGATCTCTTTGTCTTGGGTTTTGTGTGGTTTTATTGTGTGCCTAAGTGTGGATTTTGTTAGTCTTCGCTTGGTACATTTTTTACCTCTTATCTCTGTGAATTCATGTCTTTTGTCACTTCTGGAATCATCTCAATCATTGTCTTTGAATATTGCTTCTCCTCCATTCTCATTAGTCTCTTCTCATGGAACTCTTATTAGCCATATGTTAGAATATCTCATTTTATTATCCATACCTTTTAATTTCTTTTTTCGCTTCTTTGTCCACCTTTTTTTAATCTGCCTTTTTAATAATATCTTCAGATCCATCTTCTAGTTCACTAATTTTCTCTTTATCACTCTCTAAACTGCCATATGTATGTAAATTTGTGTGTATATTTCACAGTTCACCCATTTAAGGTCTGTATTTTTAAAAATGAAGTCTATAATTCAGTGATTTTTCGTATATTCACATAGTTGTGGAACGGTCAAGCTTAGAATATTTTCATCACCCCTAAAGTAACACTGTACCCATCAACAGTCATTCCCTACTTCCTCCAATTTCCCCTCCCCTACCTTTGGCAACTGCAAACCTACTCTTGTCTCAACAGATTTGCCTCATTTGGACATTCATCTAAACAGAATCCTACCCTGTCATCTTTTGTGACTGGTATCTTTCACTTAGCATAACTCTAAACTGCCTTATAAGCCATCTGTTGAATTCTTCACCTCAACAATTTTTTAAAATTTCTGTAAGTTCTTTTACTCCCTTTTTCAACTTACTTGATCTTTTAATAGTCCTTCCCCCCTCTGATAGTCTCATTTCTGTCATCCCATCTTTACTTCTCTAAATATTTCACACTTACGCTATTTTATGATGATGTCTAGGAGAATGATTAAGTATCTCACATTCTTGAGATTCTAAGTCTGCTGATTTTTCCTCAAAGCTGTTTGTTTCTTTAGGTATTTGGTGATACCTGAATGGAAACTACTGTTTAGTTTGTGATGAATCTGGGGTTTTAAATATTCCAGAGAATTTGCATAGGCTTCTGCTGGGAGCTGGGGTCCTAGTAACCACAGGACCCGCTTCCAAGGGTCTAGTTTATAGTTCAGGTCTTGGTTTCATCTCGAGCTCCTTTGCTGCTGACTACCGATAATGGTGTTTGCCCACACATGCCTCTTATGTCTCTCCTTCAGGTGACAGCCCTTCCTATGACAGAATAGCTTCCTGGTAATAAGGATAATATATGTGAACACCAGCAATGCTCCCTGCCCCATTCCAAGGGTTTGGTTTTGGTTTGGGTATTTTTTTTTAAGGTTTTATTTACTTGAGAAACAGAGCATGAGTGGGGGAGAGGCGTAGAAGGAGAAAGAGAGAGTAGCAGACTCCCCACTGAGTGGGGAGCCCGATGTGGGGCTTGACCCCAGGACCCTGAGATCAGGACCTGAGATGAAGGCAGATGCTTAACCGACTGAGTCACCCAGCTACCCCTGTTCCAAGGGTTTTACATGTGTTAACTCCCATAGTCATGACAACCATCCCCCTTTGCAGATAAGGAAACTGAGGCAGAGAAAAGCTGGGGAACTTGTTTTGGGTCCCAGAGATTGTAGTTGTTGGAGCTGGGGGGCAAACACAGGCAGCCTGGCTCTTTTCTTTTTTCATGATGGCAAAAAGAAATACCAGGGCTCAGGGCCATCCAGCGTTCAGCAGAAAAAGCCCTGTTTTTTGAGGAAAAGGCTATAGACAGCCCATTGCTCACGAAAGCCGTGACCTGGCCTTTCTGGTACGATGTGAATAGCAGTGATGTTTGGCAGTGGGTCTGGGGTTCTCTGGGCTTTTTTTTTTTCTGGCTGAGAAAAACAACAACAACAACAAATAAACAACAATAAAACAACATAAATTCTCACTCAAGAGCTCCGTGACTGCATCTGTGTGGATACAGAAAAGCAATGGTATAGTGGCTGAAAACTCGTGATGCAAGTAGCTTTGTGACATTTTCAGCTCCACTGGGAAGCCCTGAGAATAGACTCAAGCCATTACCTTTGACTTGATCCAACAGAGGCATGAAATTAATGGTCAAGTATGAATCAACAGCCAGCTGTGTTCCAGGTCGCTAAGTGACAGCACGTGGGACTGATAGGAGGCATTTGCCTCAAGGAGGAGAGGCGGTCCCCTCTGGTGATGAGACATTGACCCCCCACCCCCCACCCCCACCCCGTCCTAGGACCAGCTTTCTACTGGTTGGCTACCTCCTTCAAAATAGAGGTGTGTCCTCCTATGAGTGAAATCATACGCTATTAGGACACACCTTTATTACTCATGTGTAGACTTTAAGAAACAAAACAAATGAACATAGGGGAAGGGAAGGAAAAATAAAATAAGATGAGAACAGAGAGGGAGACAAACCATAAGAGACTCTTAACTCTAGGGAACAAAGGGAGGTTCGAGGAAGGGGAGGTGAGTGGGGGGATGGATGGGGTAACAGGGGGACGGGCATTAAGGAGGGTCCTTGATGGAATGAGCACTGGATGTTACATGCAACTGATGAATCACTGGATTCCAACTCTGAAGCTAATAATACACGATATGTTAATTAAATAGAATTTAAATAATAAAAAATGTGTGTCCTTTATAATAAGGACAACTGTCAAGCACTTACTTACCTTGTGCCAGGCACTATAAAAAGCTGTTTTTACAGACTTTCATGCTTACTTGCTTTACGTGCTTGTCCCTTTTCCTCCTCCTCTGTAAGATCTGCACTATTACCCACTCATTTCATGCATAAGGAAACTAAGCCTGGGGGAAGTGATTTTCCCACGGCCCCAGGGCCAAAAGGGGGCAGTGGTCATGAGAACCTAGCTCTCGGGGCAGCAGAGCCTGCTTTTGGGCACTCCCTGTCCTTCCCAGGAGTGTCCCCACCATCTCTTCTTTACCACATAGACAGGGGGGCAGGTGAATCTCAATCCAAGGACCAAAGGTTAGTAGTCCTTCTGTCAGGGTCCTGAGGATTTGTCTTCTCCCCTCTGATGTGGATCTGGCTACCAAGGGGCCTTGTACCCGGGGTTTCTCAGCTACAAAAGGAATCAGTGGGGCCCTGAGCTGTGAGGTCCGGTCCTGGTGGGCGTTTGTTTACCTTCACTGCTTCCCAGCTGGAATTCACCAGGTGCTGCCGGAAGGGCCCAAAACCTGAAGCCAAAGAGACCCTGGTTAGCTCAGGTCGGGCCTATTGGGCCTCTACACCTGGGCTGCTCTCCAAATTCCCAGGGGAGCTTCCTGCTGCTCCCAGGGCCATGGTGGGCCTGGGGTACTCCATACACCTCCCCCCTTCAGGAGGCCTGCTACCTTGCCAGTCTGGGAGCATTTTCAGAGTTCTCTGTGTCAGGCATTGTGGGGGAGCCAAAAAGGCATGTGCTGCCCACCCACTCCCAAGCTAGCAGGGCTTGAGAAAGTGCACAAATGTCCAGTTAAAATGCATGCTTTGTTAAGAGCCTAGAAGTACACCCGTGGGAATATGCCCCGTTGTTTGCTAGGAGAGGTGTGGAGTCAGTTCGGGGAAGCGGGGGAGGATGGCCTTTCCAACAAACAGGGCTGGAACGACAGGATACCCGGAGGCAAAAACACGAATCCCCAACCTCAGTCTGGCACCTTGCGCAAAAATTAACTCAAAGTGGATCATGGCCTTCAACAAAAAAGGGAAAACTATAAAAGTTTTATGGGGGAAAAAGGGAGAGTATCTTGAAACCTAGGCTTAGGCAAATTCTTGACGCCAAGAGCACACCATGATCTATGAAAGTAAACGTTAATGATTGAACCCCAACCAAATGAAAACTTCTGCTGTATGCAATGCCTTTTGAGAGAATGAAAAGAAAGGCATGGACAGGTTAAAAAAAAAAAAAAAAGAAAAGAACAGCTGCAGGTCACACATCTGAGGAAGGCCTTGTAGGTAGACTATATAAAGAACTCTCAAAACATAATGTTAAAGAAACAACCCAATTAAAAAGTTGGCAAAATACACAAAGGGATATTTCTCTGAAGAAGATCTATGTACAGACAGCAAACAAGCAGAGTGGGGACTGTCTGACGCGCTTGCCAGCAGGGAGACACGAACTAAAACCACAATGGGATGTTATCACATTTCTAGAAGAGCGGCTAAAATAGAAATGCTAATAACACCAAAAGCTGACAGAGATGAGGAGAAACTGGCTCATACACCTTGCTTAGTGGAAATGCAACATGGTACTGCCACTTTGGGAAATAGTTTGCCAGATTCTTTAAAAACTGAAAGTGGACTTGCCAGCTTATGCATTCCCGGAAGTTTATCCCAGAGACGCAAAGACTTGTTTTCACACAGAAACGTGTACACACATGTTCACAGCAGCTTTATTTGTAATAACCCAAAGCTGGAAACTACTCAAATGTCCCTCAAGAGGTGAACAGTAAAGCAAGAATTCCGGATCGTGGAATATGACTCAGCTGTGAAAAGAAAGAAGTCGAAACCACACAAATGTGTGCATCCACTGACAAATGGGTAAACAAAATGTGGGATTCATAGAAAAGGAAATGAAGTACTAGTACATGGTACGGCATGGCTTAGCCTTGAAAATAGTATGCCAAGTAAAGAAGCCAGCCACAAAGGACCACACAGTGTATGGCCGCATTTATATGATACATCCAGATTTGACAATCTAGAGAGACAGAAAATAGGTTAGTGGTTCGTAGATTTGGAGTGTGGGATGGGCTGGAGGGTGGTGCGGGAAAAAAAGACAAAAGAAAAATGAAAATTTCTCCTTACTTACAGCCCACTGACCAGTCCTTAAAACAGGCAGAGTGATATTCCTCTAGGAACTCAGCTGCCTCAGTGTGAACACTTTTCTAAGGGTGAAAGACAATCTTAACCTGTAAATCTTTTTTTTTTTTTTTTAAGGATTTTATTTATTTATTTATTTGACAGAGAGAAATCACAAGTAGACGGAGAGGCAGGCAGAGAGAGAGAGAGAGGGAAGCAGGCTCCCTGCCGAGCAGAGAGCCTGACGAGGGACTCGATCCCAGGACCCTGAGATCATGACCTGAGCCGAAGGCAGCGGCTTAACCACTGAGCCACCCAGGCGCCCAACCTGTAAATCTTTAACGTATAAAAATGCCTTTAAAATTTCATTTATCTCTGTTCCCCGAGATACGTGATGGCAGTCATCCCCCAAGCATAGGGCCCACCGATATCCATTGGAAGGGTTTCAGGATTAAGATTTTCTTGGACAGTAATAAAACAACCTTTTCCCAACTATCTAGCTCCCTCAAGGTCCTGGAAACCTTGCTACCAAAATTCCTTAGAGAATTATGTTATCCCTAAGCCTCTCTCAACTTGAAAATATATGATGGGCCACTCCTCATGCCCCATTCCAGCTCTTCCTGCCCACAGATCCCAGGCTTTAACAAAACCAACTGCCTTTTTGCACCAAAGATGTCTCAAGAATTCTTTCTTGGCCTTCAGCTCTGAACACTAACATCTTTCCAGCATCAGGGTGGATTAGGGAGTGATAGCCAAGGGGCTTGGGATTTGTCTTCGGGGTAATTCAAATGTTCTAAAATTGGTTTTGTGATGAATACATAACTACGAATATACTAAAAACCATCAAACTGTCCATTTTATTTATTTTTTATTTTTTTAAAGATTTTATTTTTTTATTATATTTTTTATTATTGTTTCTTAAATATTTTATTTATTTATTTGACAGAGATCACAAGTAGGCAGAGAGGCAGGCAGAGAGAGAGAGAGGAGGAAACAGGCTCCTCACTGAGCAGAGAATCTGATGTGGGGCTCAATCCCAGGACCCTGAGATCATGACCTGAGCCGGAAGCAGAGGCTTTAACCCACTGAGCCACCCAGGCACCCCTAAAGATTTTATTTTTAAATAATCTCTGTACCCAACATGCAACTCAAGCTCACAAACCCGAGATCAAGAGTCACACACTCCACTGACTGAACCACACATGACAACTGTCCATTTTAAGTGAATTATAGCATGTGAATTTCTTCTCCATAAAGCCATTAAAAAAAAAAAAAAAAGGAACCACTGATACAGACAACAGCTTGGATGAACCTCAAAGGAAATATGCTGAGTGAAAACAAGCCAATCTCAAAAGGATACATACTTCACGATGCCATTTATACAATATTTGTAAAATAACATAATTGTACAGATGTAGAATAGCTTAATGGCAGTAAGGAGTTAGAGGTGGGGAAGCGGCTTGTTTTCAGCCCAAGTATCTAGATACCCTGCGGCCAAGTCAAGTGGAGACCTAAAATTAACCATCACAGGGATGATGCAGGAGTGACTATACCCAGGAGACCGCTTATTTTCTCTCCTTCAGAGTGGCCCTTGCTCAGAGCTCCTGGGTCACCCCCACCTCTGCCCCTGCAGGGGAGGCCAATGGTTTTCAGAATAAGAATAAGAGCCAGTCCCAGAGAGGATGGTGCCTTTCAAGTTCCAGAGCCCCTGAGTCTAGAACCGCTAACAAGCGTGGCTCACAAGGGATCCATCCCTCTTTCTCAGGCAATGCGGAAATGCTGGACAGGATGTCCTGACCCCAGGAAGACCATGGTGCATCTTCTAGACACGACTGTCTCCTAGACAGTAAATAAGACTGTGGCTGCCACTGGAGGCAGCCTGGAAAAACAAACAAACAAACAAACAAACAAAAGTTTTAGAAAATATTGAGATTCAGAAAAAAATCACTGAGAAACCAGGTACCTCCTGGGATGATTGCAGACATTATAAAAATGCAGAGCCACAAAAAAAAAAAAAAAATCACATTCAGCTTTAGAATCATATTCAGATCAGCACGGTCAGATCATCTCTTCTCTGTTTTTAATTAGGAAAAACGACTCAGCAAGTACAGGTTTGAAGTTCTGGTTCTATAGGGTCAAACCGTATACTTTAAACTTGGCAGGCTCTGGGTGGGGGGGTGAAATTTACATAAGGCTGGGGAATCTTCTCTTGAAATCATGGGAGGCCCTCTGGAGGGAGGGATGCAGGTTTTCTCAGCCTCCCACTGCTCTTCCTGGTGCCAGGCAGAAGGCCTTGAACCTGAGGCCCGTTTGTCAGAGCCCTGTCCTCTCCCACCCGCATCGGTCTCTGTGCCAACTGTCTTGGCCAGATTTCCAAGCAAATCCAATTACAAGAAGAGACTACCCTTGGCAGTCCAAAGCACTTTTTAAAAAAAAAAATATTTTTCTTATTTATTTTTTAGAAAGAGAGAGAGAGCATGAGAGGAGAGAGGTCAATGGGAGAAGCAGACTCCCTGGTGAGCGGGGAGCCCGATGGGGGACTCGATCCCGGGACTCCAGGATCATGACCGGAGGCGAAGGCAGTCGCTTAACCAACTGAGCCACCCAGGTGCCCCCAAAGCACTTTTAATAAAGGCAGGCCACACTCTTAGAAGTCAGTGGGCATTCCCACAGCGTGGCGGATAATCAGGTATTTCATCAAAAAACCTAGTGTTTCCCCGCAAGCCACAAGCTGACAGGCCAGAGGCAGGGGTCAGTGTGAGTCAAAGACATGCCAACTGGGCTCCAATATTCATAATTCATTTGTGACAAGCATTGCGTTTATCAGGGATACAGTTTCCTTAGCGATTCCAGAATATTTTGAACCACTCAGTCTCTCTACTCCCAAATAACACAAATGAGAACAGGGGAGATGAAAGATTTTCCAAAGAATTTTCTTTTCCTCAGAAGGGTAACAGGAGTTTGATTATAGTCTGAAAATATTAAGAGAATTAAGTTTCGGTGTTCCATGTCCATAGGAATCCTTGTGTCCTGTTTCCTTCATCACACCCAAGTCGAAAAACTTTAAATATGTCAACGTGTCTAACTGGAAAGAAGGAACTTTGTGAAGAAATCGAGCCCTTCTGGGACCGGTTTTGACAATGACTGAGGGCGGCTGGAGGGGATTTGGGATGAGCTGGCGGAAGGTAGGAGTACGTGGCTGCTGTTCCCTCCAAGTTGATCTTTTGGGGTTCAGAGTCTCCCCTTGGAGGTTCTGAGGTGGTGCTCAGGGTTTTCTGAGTGGCTGAAAGCTCTTCAGTCTGGGTGTTGGGGGCTATGTGCTCCTTTGGGGGAGGTTCTTGTAGAAAGACCGCTGTCCCCGCCTTATAAGGCCCCATTCTTTCTGGATCCCCAACTCCCACTGCCTTGCTATGGAGCTGACTCCCCAGTGGGTGCCATACGGTTCAGGGACAGCAGGTGCCAACCTCTATTCCTCCCCGGTGGGCGAATGGACAAGGTCTGAGCCTGAGCCCCCTGTAGGCACCTTTGAAGTGAAGGATAGGACCAGAGCCGAAAGCCACTCTGTCCCCTGGACTGTTTTTCAATTAAGGCATGGCAAGACGCAAGCTTCCATCTGGAATTATTGGCACCACCGGTTGCCACTCTTTTTTCCCGGAGAGGGAGCTGTTTATGAGCAGATCAGGCAAGTGCACATTCCAAGATCAGGCTAAAAGCAGCAGCAAATGGGAAAGCAGAAAAACAGTCTTACCAGTCACCACCACGCAGCTGGGCTGGGAATCCATGAATCCCAAGTGGGGAGCGTGCCTCTGTGTCTCTGGGGGTCAGGCGGCCAAGGCTCCGCACAGGGCACCGGGCACTCGGAACACCAGGCACCCTTCCCGCCCAGGGCTGCTGGCAGCCTCAGGCTCCTGGTGGCGGGAGGGGTGGTGGTGCCCAGTCTTGTCTGGCCAGGAGGCACCCCCCTGAAAGGCTGAGGACTCTGGGCTGGGGGTAGGGTGGTAAGATGACACCCCTTGAAAGCAGAAGCAGCCAGTTCGGGGCTCAGAGGCTTTGGACAACAGACACATAGAGGGTCAGAGCAGCGTCAGGGACCTTCTGGACCCTTGGGGTCTGGGTCAGTTTGTTTCCTTTCATTGCTGGGTATGAGTCAAAGGTGAGCCACAAGTTTGGTGACCAACTGTCCCTATTTGCCCGGGACTGAGGGGTTTCTGGGACTGGGGAGGTTGGTAGGGGCTGGCGGGGGGGAGGTACTGAAATGTGCTGTAACCCGTAGAGTCTCTGGCAAATCAGGTTGGTGGGGGCCCCTACCATCTCTTTGTTTAGATCTTGTTTCCTCTCTTCAGTAATGTTCCCCCCTTCCCTCCCCTGCAGTCCCAAGTTGTGTTTGGCCATGATGGCTTTGTGAAATTTGGTTGCTCTCGAAACTGATTATGCAAAATATGTTAAAAAAAAAAAAAAAAGGAAAAAGAAAACCAAACCCAGAGATGAAGCTTATGTTAAAAGTGTTGGTTGAGGGTGCCTCGGTGGCTCAGTGGGTTAAAGCCTCTGCGTTCAGCTCGGGTCGTGGTCCCAGGGTCCTGAGATTGAGCCCTCCGTCGTTGGGCTCTCTGCTCGGCGCGGGGCCTGCCTCCCCCTCTCTCTGCCTGCTTCTCTGCCTACTTTTGATCTCTGTCTATCAAATAAATAAATAAAATCTCAAAAAAAAAAGTATTAGTTGAAAGCACCGGTCACCTATAAAGCCGTGGGTCCTCAGACAAGCTCACCTTTCTGTGCCCTGTCTCCCCTTTGTGGGAAATGGAGAGGATCACAACACTCTCTTCCTAAATGGGGGACCCCTGGGGGCGTTGTCCTCAGTCCCTGAAGCCCAGCCCTGGCAGGGGCAGAGGCTCACCCCGCCAGCAACGTCTTCGCTGGCTTCTCGGACTGTGCCCTCCCCACACCGCATCCCGCCTGCCACCCGCCCGTAACGCGGTGCTGGACTAACTCCATGGAATGTCAGCGGCCGCCCCGTGGTGACCTTCCACCTGGCTCTGTACATGTGCCTCCGCCTTCTTAATTGTGTCAGAGTCACTGAAGCTCACATTTGGGGCTAGTTTTTCTATGGAAGAAGCCATGTTATGCAACGTCTTGACCTTTCAGAATATATTATATATATTATAGCTATACAGTTTTATATATATATGTTTATATAGTTTTGTATATAAAGTTTTATGTCATTTTTATATTTATTTAAACTTTTATATATATAAAACTTCTATATTTTATGTAACTTTTATAACTTTTATATATCTAGGACTATATAAAAGTTTTTTATATATATTTGTATATGTATATAGTTTTTTAGCTAAAAATACTTTTTTTAGAAAGCCGTCTAATAGGAGGTGGGGAGCCTGGGTGGCGCCATTGGTTAAGCATTCAACTCCTTTTTCATTTTTTAATTAATTAATTTATTTGAGAGAGAGGGAGAGAGTGCACACAAGCAGTGGGGAGGGGTAGAGGGGAAGCTGATGGCCCGCTGAGCAGGGAACACGGTACGGGGCTCGATCTCAGGATCCCAGGATCCCAGGATCCTGATCTGAGCTGAAAGCAGACTGAGTTCACCTAGGCATCCCTACGCATCTGACTCTTAATTTTGGCTCAGGTCATGATCTCACGGTCCTGGAATCGAGCCCCCATGTGGGGTTCCCCACTCAGTGGGGAGTCTGCTTGAGATTCTCTCTTTCCCTCTCTACATCTCCTGCTGCTCTCTCTCTCAAATAAATAAATAAAATCTTAAAAAACAATAAAAGAAAGAAAGCTGTCTAATAGGAGAAACAAAAAAACATTCTCTTTCCCCATCTAGGCATGGCTATGTGAAGCTCTGTCCCAGGGAGACAGGCAGAGCTCCTCCAGGGTCACAGTGCTTTCCCAAGTTCAGAGTGCCCTGTATTAGAGGGTGTGACCATGTGGTTTCATCTTCTTAATTGGGCCCCTGATAGAAAAAAAACTATACCACCCCCTTTAACTGGGATCACTGCCAACGACTCGATTTCACCTGATGCCTTCCTGGGATGCTGAACCAAAGGCCATTCCTTTTAATTGGCCCCTGGTGTGGACTGCAGGCTTATTTACAGCAGAGAGCAGGTGGGAAGTGGTATTTTCCCCCCAGTGACCTTCCCCTACCAGCTCGGGGAAGCTGGGGCCACCTTGTTTTTTCAGGGACACAGAAGGCGTTGCATTACCCCTTCTTTTGAGATTAGAGTAGACAATACAGAAATCCAAGTTTGAAAGCAATTACCCAGTTTCTCATACTCCCTCCGGCATTGTGGATGTAATGTCAACTCCCTACCTTGGTGAATGGCTCCCCTGGTTCAAGTTCTTGTCACTTACCTACTTCTTCTATCCGGAGGGTTTTGCTTGCCCATCACAGTCATGTGATTTGCCATCACATGTAATGTAATGTAATGTAATGTGATGTAATTTGTCATGTAATTTGCCATTTCCAGTGGCAAATTAGGCCACTGGAAATGTAAAGTTGGCTGCTGCCAAGGTCAAACTCTGATATTAACACTAATGAGATCTGGGTTAGCTTATAGTGTTTACTGTTGTTAACCTATCATAGCTCAAAACAGACTCAAGTTGTTAAGACTGCCAGTTGTTACCGATGCTACTTTTCTGATAACGACATCGCAATTTTTATTTTTATTTTTTTCAGGGTTTGATGTAAACCTTTCTTATTTTAACTTAAACTGGAATGTGTCCTGGAATTTTCACGTTCCCATAATTCACTTATTTTTTCTTATGTTCTAAACTTTCCCTTCACTTTGCAATTAATAAAAAAAGAAAGGGAGAGATGTAAAACATTTTTACTTAGCAACAGTGACATGTCTCTGATTGCATCCATCCTCCCCAAGGGAAAAAAAATACACACACACACACACACACACACACACACACACACATTCTCATTCTCTAAAATGAAAACAATTCAGAGAAGTATGGATTTTGAAGTCTGCACTTTCATTTCTTTTTCCATTGTAAAAACAAAAGGGCTCTAACAATTGTTGATGTCAAACACAATCTTTAGGCCCATGAAACACAGTAAGCCTGAAAACGAATAATGCAACTAAAGAGAGATGTTTCATTTAACAAACAAGCACAGTGATCTTTTTTATGAGTTAGTTTCCTGAGAGGAAAATATTTGTAATTGTGTTTGACTCTGGGATTAAGAGGGCAAGGTGCGACCCTCTCCCAGTGAACTGAAAAGCAAGCAATAGGACACACGTGTTCTCACCAGGGACGACAGATGCTGGCTGCCAAGACTGTGATATCCCAAGACCTAAATATTTCGAGTTTTGAACCAAACATACAACTTTGTGGGATTTGTTTTAAATTTCTCATTGGCAGGTTGTGACTTCCTGCTTAAGCAAGAAAAAGGATTAAAAGGGTTTGTTTATTTGTCTCTGACCATGAACATCTCTTACAACACATTTTGTACACTTGACATAAATGAAATTTAATCAACCTGGTCAAATTCCTCTTGGGAGGTGGGGAGAAGAAATCAATCATCAAGATGCACTTGCAATTAAATAATAATAATACTAATAGGTCTCTCCTACTTCACACATCTCTGCTTCCAGCTCAGCTACTAATGTCTACAATAAAATACAAAACTCAAAAAAAAATTATATATATATATATATAAACTGACACCCAAACTGCCTCTTGTCAAAGCCTTGACTGAATCTTGAAAAATGTCACTCTTCCAAGATAGCCTTTGGGACTCCCTCACCCCATTCCTCTGCTTTTCCAGCTTAATAGCTCAAAAGGGGCTAACACAGTCTCTGTAAAGACCCTGGGCCACCGGGTCTCTGTTGGGACTGTTCTACTCCATCCTTGTAGCTTTCTAAGCAGTGCAGGTACTTTGCAAATGAGGGGGCGTGGCTGTGTTCCAACCACTGTGAATTTTGAGTACATACAATGCCCACGTGTCACAAACCATTATTCCTCTTTTGATTTTTTTTTAACTATTTACAAATGTAAAAACTACTTTTAGCTTACAGGCTGTACAAAAAATAGACGGAGGGCTGGGCTGGGCTGGGGCTGTGGACGGTCATTTGTCAGACCCTGCGCGCTAGAATACAATGTTTCTTCTGTAGGGAAGGAGATATGGTTGATGATAAATTGACCTTATGGGATACACGAACAAATTTGTAGTTAAAGGAGTAACTAGATTTAGTTAAAATCAAAATTAGGTTTGAGCGATTCAGAATATTCCATATTCCACACACCCGCCCACGCCTTTTTTCTTTTTTCTTCTTCTTTTTTTTTTTGGCTTTCCCTTTTGTGTTAGATTGGGCTGGTGTTCCCGGATTTTGTGTTCCCTTAGCGCCCATGGTTCTTAGTGACGCTGCTTTGAAGAAAGAAGAGGTAGACCAGACGAAGAGTGGTGGACAGAAAAGCAAAGTTTATTGAGCAAAGTTTATTGAGTACCCCCTCCTGGAGAGGGAGGGGTTACCCAAATAGGTTGTTTCCCCTTTCTAAGTTGGGGGTATTTATGAGCCCTTTTGCAGAGCTTTCTTAAGCAATCAGGATGTGTTGTGTGTGCTAATCAGGGCTTTGGTCATGTATCTGTCTACCTATTAGGTTAATGTCCATGTGCTGATGATCTTTTTTTCTTTTTTGGCTGCCGTCTGGAGGCTTAGGTCTTCACTGCCCCTTACCCCCAATATTGACAAACAATGGTTCATTGTTTTATTTGGGGACATTTTGCAGAAGTCATTTCTGTAAAGGCTGCAAAGCAGAATGTCAGTTTGGGACATTTTGCAGAAGTCATTTCTGCAAAGGCTGCAAAGCAGAATGTCAGTGCGGTCCCATCTGAGCTGCAAAATAGGATGGCAGGGCCACTGTATCTTAGCTGTCCTGGCTCCATATTTCCTTATTGGGGACCGTGGTCCTGACTCCCTCATTACCTAACTATCCAGCTAATTCCTAACCATGTTAAATTGGAAGAACATTCTGAATGAATGTTGCAAACAGTTTTGTGTTCAAAATTATAGTATTTATGGTTTTTACTATTGTGGAATTGCTCACTGAAGCAATTAGCAACAGATATTTTTTCCTCGTGCTGTTGCTGGTTTCCTAGGCGAGATTTGGCTCCAACACCCATGTGAGGAAGGACCTAAAGCTTTACTTCACCTTTTTGCAGGTTTCTGACACCACGTGTTCATGCTTTTAACTTTCCCACTAAAGAAGAGCTTTCAAGGGCATCTGGGTGGCTCAGTTGGTTAAGTGACTGCCTTCAGCTCAGGTCATGATCCCAGCGTCCTGGGATCGAGTCCTGCATCTGGCTCCCTGCTCACTGGGGAACCTGCTTCCTCCTCTCTCTGCCTGCTGCTCTGCCTACTTGTGTGCTCTCTCTCCCTGTCAAGTAAATAAATAAAATCTTTTTTAAAAAGTATAGCTTTCAAATGCTCACGGCATTTACTGATTTAAAAGCAGAAAATTTTAGGGGTGCCTGGGTGGCTCAGTTGTTTAAGTGCCTTTGGTTCAGGTCATGATTCCAGGGTACTGGGATGGAGCCCCGCATTGGGCTCCCTGCTCAGCAGAGAGTCTGTTTCTCCCTCTCTCTGCCACTCTCCCTGCTTATGTTCTCTCTCAAATAAATTAAAAAAATCTTTTTTTAAAAAAGGAAAACTTTAGGGGTGCCTGGGTGGCTCAGTGGGTTAAAGCCTTTGCCTTTGGCTCGGGTCATGATCCCAGGGTCCTGGGATCGAGCCCCGCGTCAGACTCTCTGCTATGTGGGGAAACCTGCTTCCTTCTCTCTCTGCCTACCTCTCTGCCTACTTGGGATCTCTGCCTGTTAAGTAAATAAATAAATTAAATATTTAAAAAAGTGTTTAAAAAAGGAAAGCTTTAGATTTATAGTATTCAGAAACAACCATTTGAAACTGTTTTAAAACAATCAAAGAATTGATATGTTAGAAACCATACGGCAATGTTGGGATTATGTTCCATATTCCATGGGAAGCTGGCATAGAAAGATACTAGTCTGTATAATGTCACTGAACAATTGTGAATTAATAGAAGATTCGTGTTTTAAAATTTCTAGCAGTTTGCTCTGATACATCACAAAGTACTATTTCCCCTGCATTTTCTAGGAGAAAGGTTTGTCTATATGTTTCTTCTGTCTTATATATCTTTCCTCCCATTTTTGCTAAGCCGTGATCTGGCTTTTTCTTTCTCCTTTTTTTCAGGACTATGGCTCCCTGACCAAAAAGTCACAACAGCTACAAGAGGAATTTGTTTACTTATTAAATAAAATCTAGTAGCTTGCTAGCCCTTTTGTTTAAATACTGGATTTTTCTTTCAAATTTCACAAAATACCTTGGGAATGGCTAAAACAGTTGTGTGGGTTGTTTTTTTTTTTTAAATATAAAGATTTTTATTTATTGGAGAGATAGAGAAGGGGAAGAGGCAGAGGAAGAGGGACAGGCAGACACCCTGCTGAGCAGGGGGCCCAGTGGGGGACTTGATCCCAGGACCCTGGAATCATGACCAGAGCCAAAGGCAGAGGCTTAACTGACTGAGCCACCCCAGAATAGTTGTGTTCTTAACACTGAAGAAATTCCCACGTAGATAAATGAGGGTGGACAAGACTACCTCCTGGATATTAGAGAGATCCATACTGAAAACATGCTCTAGGACTTTATGGGGCCCCTATTTTCTGGTGTATGTATATAAATAATATTTTTCTCTGTTCTTGGTTAGGATTAAGGGCAATCTTAGTGTCAGTAGTGAGTGCGGAGTCACTGAGGTTTGAGGAAGGTTTAGACACCCCCAACAACTTAATTTATAGACAATCTGAGGGGCTACTTAGAAAATCTATGATAATTGACTTTAAAAACTATTAGACCTCAAAAGAGTGGCAGGATACTACAGGCATATATTCAAGCCAATAGTTTTCTTTTTTTTAATTTGTATTTTATTTTAATTTTTTATTTTTTATAAACATATATTTTTTTCCCCAGGGGTACAGGTCTGTGAATCACCAGGTTTACACACTTCACAGCACTCACCAAAGCACATACCCTCCCCAATGTCCATAATCCCACCCCCTTCTCCCAACCCCCCTCCCCCCAGAAACCCTCAGTTTGTTTTGTGAGATTAAGAGTCACTTATGGTTTGTCTCCCTCCCAATTCCATCTTGTTTCATTGATTCTTCTTCTACCCACTTAAGCCCCCATGTTGCATCACCACTTCCTCATATCAGGGAGATCATATGATAGTTGTCTTTCTCTGCTTGACTTATTTCGCTAAGCATGATACGCTCTAGTTCCATCCATGTTGTCGCAAATGGCAAGATTTCATTTCTTTTGATGGCTGCATAGTATTCCATTGTGTATATATACTACATCTTCTTGATCCATTCATCTGTTGATGGACATCTAGGTTCTTTCCATAGTTTGAGCCAATAGTTTTCTTATGTACCCTCAATACCCAATTAGCAAGTATAACCGGAAAAAAGAAAAAGCCCATTCATAATGGCCAACAAGTATCAGAAATGTATAGGCATAAACCCAGAATAAGGAATGTTTGAGATCTGGGGGTGCTGAGGTGGCTCAGTGGGTTAAGCCTCTACCTTCAGCTCAGGTCATGATTCCAGGGTCCGGGATCGAGCCCCACATCGGACTCTCTACTCAGCGGGAAGCCTGCTTCCCCCTCTCTCTCTGCCTGCCTCTCTGCCTGCTTGTGATCTCTCTCTCTCTCTCTCTCTCTGTCACATAAATAAATAAAAAAAGAAATGTCTGAGGTCTGTCTGTAAGAATGGCGCTTCAGCCATCCCCTGCCCCCCCAAAACACCCAAATAAACCTAGGTGTACTTCTGTTCTTTGATTGGAACACTCGAAACTTTAAAGATATGAATGCTATGCAGATTAATATTCAAGGTAAGAAGTAATTTATGCCAACTCTCAGTATCCTGAACTACCTTGTTTGAATATTTGTTTAAGAAGGGCTTGTCCTCCTGGATGTCCAAACACATGATAAAGCTGTGGTCATTAAGATGGTGTGGTATTGTAGTAGAAATAGGAAAAATGGTCAATAAAAAAAGAGTCATAATGAGGGTGCTTGGGTGGCTCAGTGGGTTAAGCCTCTGCCTTTGGCTTGGGTTATGGTCTTAGGGTCCTGGGACCGAGCCCCACATCAGGTTCTCTGCTCAGCAGGGAGCCTGCTTTCTCCTCTCTCTGCCTGCTTCTCTGCCTACTTGTGATCTCTATCTGTCAAATAAATAAATAAAATCTTAAAAAAAAAAAAGAAGAGCCATGATGTATATAGGAATTTAATATATGATTTAGGAAGTAATTTATAGTAATGGGGCAAAGAATGGCCCATTTTATGGTGGGGGGATCAGATCTAAAGACCAAAACAATAAAAATATTGGAAGCAAATGTAGAAAAATTTGTTTTCTAATTTTGGGGTAGTTTTAGTCTACCCAAGTGAAACAGAAAACCTGGAAACTATTACAGAAAAGAGGGAGTATTTGACTAAATACCAACTTCGGGGACCAGGTGTTTAATGAGAAACAGGGATCTTTTCCATCTAAAAAATTTATTTTTTTTTGTAGGAACATGTATTCAGGGAACTGAGTAAGGGACAGGCCGACCTAGTTAGGCAGGGATAGGTAGGGGGCTATGGACCAGGCTTAAGGAAATCCCGGAAATGCTGAGGTATAAGGACATCAGAGACAAGGGAACAAACAAGACCACCCTGCCCTGGGTGGGGGATGGGAGAGTAGGGGGAGTAGGAGGGTAGGGGGTGGGTTTGTTTTTGGTGGTGGTGGTGGTGGTTTTTTTTTTTAATGGCAGTCATATGGTGTCCAACAAACAATAATAACCAGACCCCAAAGAAGAAGTAAGGCGTTAAAGATGTTATCACCAGGCCTTACTCAAACCAAGACATCACAAGAATGATAAGGTCACAGGCTCCCTGGTTACTTGTAAATAAGAGACTGTCCATGGAGGTCCCCACTGGCCACCCTATTGGGAGCCCTCTCACTCGTGAGAGCTTTTCCTGGATCTTTTTTCAATAAAACTCTGTGGCTTTACTCACTCTCCTTTGTCCTCAAGATTCATTCTTGGACTCCATGAGACAAGAACTTCACTCTCCAGCCCTGAAACTCTGAGTAATTGAAAAAACAATGCAAAAACTTAAAAAAAAAAAAAAAGTAACAAGGACTTGAAGAAGTATACTTTAGAGAAGAGATTAATAAGCCTTTAGCTGTGTGTGTCAATAGCTTAAGTAACATCATATTAAGTAATATGAGGGGTTCAACAAAGGTGCGTGGCTCCCAAAAAGACTTGTTCCTAACCCTAACCTCAGGGCCTTTGCACTTGTTGCCACCTTCGCCATTTCCTCTTCCCACATACTTACTTCCCTCCCTTCATGTTTTTGCTTCCCTTTCTCTGTTATATTATTTTTTTCCCTTAGCCCTATTTACCATACTATTATGTTCTATCTCCTGCTCACTTTTACCCACTAGAAATTAGCCTCCAAAGGCAAGGTTTTATTAATTTTGTTCACTGCTGAATCACTAGAATCTGGAACAGGATAGGACACATAGTAGGAGCCTAATAAACCTGTGTTTAATGAGAACAGGTGATTGGAGAAGTTAAAGCTATTGCCCAGGAGCTCTGCATTTTATTGCTGTAGAAAAATGAAATCTCAGACTTCAGGAAGTGACTCAGGCTGGATCTAAGGAGGGTCCCCAGCTCTGGTCTCTATTAACCTGCACACTGCTACAACGAGCAGTGGAAGCGGAACTGGGGCCATTTTTCATCCCATGCATGAAGATACCCTGGGCTATGGCAAGTTCATTGGTCTGAAGTTGGGGGTGCACAGTGGGAGCAGTTGGGGGGATTCTCTGAGCAGCTGGTTGCTGGGGTGGAGGGATAGGCAGGCAGACGAATGCTAGACCCTTGAGTCCATAAGGACCCAGGATGCAACTTGGGTGGCTGTGCACAAAGGCCAATTTTAGAGCTGCCAACAGGAGAACAAGCATTAGTTGACTGACCACAGACCTTGGGTTCCAAGGCCATCAGCATTTTCAAAAGCAGTCCTGCTCCACACCTTTCCTGTAAAAAACACTTTGAAATACTGGAGAAACAGCTGGCTGTCATTGAATCACGCTAGCTCAAGCTGCTCACAAGCCTGAACATTTAATCGATGAAAGTCTTAGTTTTCAACAAAAACAGGCACATTACAGTCATCAGAAAAAATTTGGAAAGGGGCAGAACAGGTTATTGGCTCTTCTGTCCTAAGTGTGCCACTCATAGTCTTTCTGTTATTTTCAAACTGTGTACATTTTCTAAAAGGGATAATGCAAATGATTCTTGTCCCTGGAAACAGAAATAGCAGAAGGAACTGAGAGGGAGCTCCGAAGAGGGCCACTGGCTATGGGGTGCGGTGCTAATAGTTTTCTCATCCAAAGAATTAAGAAACTCCTCGGAGGTGTAGGACTGGCTTTGCAAACTGGGGAGTCAAGCTCGCTGGCTGGCTGTGAAGGCCCCAGGCAGGGGGTGGGCACCGGGGGCAGGGCCAGCTCCGGGTTAGGGAACCTGGAGCCGAGAGCCAAGAGCAGAGAGCCAAGAGCCAAGAGCCAAGAGCCAGGGCAGCCCCGGGGGAGGGGGGGGCGGGGGCAGCCCTGGAGCGGGGAGGGGCGGAGGCGGAGAGGGGAAATGGGGCAGCCCCTGGGGAGGGGCGCAGCGCCGCCGGAGTCGAGCATGGAGGCAGAGGCCGCTCGCAGAGCCGCAGGTAAGGGGAGCCGCGGCCGGCCTGGCCCCGACTCCGCTCGCCTCCCCCGCTGGCCGCCGCGATGGCCCCTCCCCGCGTGTCGGGTTTCAATGGCTGGGCTGGCCCGAGAGCTCGGGGCCCCAGCGCTGCAAAACAAGACCGTAAACAGCGCGCGGCGGCCAGGAAACTTTCCCCGGAGTCGGCGCCAGGGCGCCACAGGCCGCGCACCTGTCGCCGCCGGGGAACGAGGAGGACGCGGAGACCCCGGACGTCGGCTGCGGGGGGCTGCGGCACTCACCCCCAGGACGGGCAGTCCTGGAAGGGTCACGGCCACGGCCACGGCTCTCCAGCGCGTCTCCGGGGACACCCGGCGCCCTGACCGCTGACCCGGGCTTGGCGAGCTCCCCGCCTTCCCATAGCCTTGGTGGCCTTGTCTGTGAAATGGGGACCGCTCGGTGGGGGAGAAATCAGTACAGCAGCTCGGGTTACAGCGGGCACTTCTGCCCCCACGCCACCCCCTTCCCGGCCTCTGGGACAGCCTGTTGTGCCCCCAGGCACCTTGGGCGAAGGGCGCCCGGCCCCTAGCCCAGCAGGCCAGCTGGAGACTCTGGATTTGAGGGCGCGCCCCTTCCTTTCCTCCAACCCCCTCCTCTCGCTGGCCCCGGGAGGGGCCCTGCCCGTTTTGTCTCCGGAGAATCATACAAAAACGGTGCCACTTCTGACTTTGAAAGCAGGTGGAACAAATCCCTAGCGGGGTGGCTGCCGGTTCCGCAAAAGGAGTGTTTGCAGGGGAGCTGGCGTCCTGGTGCTGGATGTTGGGTACCAAGTGCTGAGGAAATGCCTCCTTGGCCCCTGCCTCTTCTTCCTCCTGCGGGGACAGGCGGCTGGAAGGGCCCCCCGGGGCCAGTACCTCTCGACCTCTGGTCCCCTGCACGTCAGGCCAGCCAAGAGGCTGACCAGCCCTGCCCGCAAGTGCACTCCAACCCCAGCCTGGGCGCTTTCTCCCGACACACATTTGTGTAAGGAAAAAAAAAATCAATCTTATGGAAGCTCCTCTGCCTTTTATTGGAAGCCAACAGCGACAGATAACTGGTTTTTATGGCCTGCCTTTAAAAGCTGTGACTTTGAGTTGTTTACCCCAGATTTCCAGTGAGTTAAGAGAAAGTGGCCGCTAGCCAATTGTATGAATTTTCCATTCCTTGGGAGTTTTCATTGGTCTAGAGATAGAGACATGGTTTCTCTCTGTTTTTAGAGAGGGAGAGGATAATGTATCCTTTTTAAATCCCTCCCCTCCCCGCCCTCCGCCACCCCCACAACTCCCCCGTCCTTTTTGGAAAGTTGGTCGCCATAGGGGGAGTGGTGCTGCCAGTTTGCTGGAGAACTGAGTCAAGAAACACAAGTGACAGGCTGTTCTGATCTCCTCCAACACCTCTGCTAGATGGAGAGGATTTGGGCACTTAGGGACTTACTGTTCAGAGCTATCTCCCTTATCCTCAACACTTAGTGGGCACAGAGTTGCTCAATCCATACCTTCTCCCTTACCTCCTCCTTTGAGTGGTCCCATGGGTCAGAGAGTTCTCCCAGCTATGGCCTTGGTGTTGTGCTTATCCTACCCAGTCTTTCTGTGTTTCATGGGAAAAGTCATGGTAACTTCACCTTCTGGAAAAGTGTAATTGGCCTAACTGGCTTATCCTACCCAGTCTTTCTGTGTTTCATGGGAAAAGTCATGGTAACTTCACCTTCTGGAAAAGTGTAATTGGCCTAACTGGCTTAAGGGTTTTTTTGTATTTCTTTCAGCGTTGGCTCTGGCTTTCATAGTTGCTGATGGACCAGAGGACCCATGGTGGTTCCACGTTAATAATTTCCATGTGTGTTAGAGCTTAATGGGTTGGACTTTTTATGTTAGCCGAATCAATGCCTGAGCTTTGATAGCCCGTTTCCAAAAAGGGCTTGAGCAAACTGTGTCTATGTTGGAGTCCATTTTCCTTTCACAAGGAAGCATTAAACTAAGACACGCTTTCAGACAAGGCTGTGTCTCGGTGACTACTTTAGCCCTAACATATAGGGAAAGGGCAGGTGACATTTCTGTGGGAGTCATGTTCTATATCTAGATGAATCTCCTCAATATTGGGGTGTCCAGTTGGGCACTATCTAGTGGGGCTCTGGAGCTACCCCCAGTAATTCAAGACAGGGAGAGAGAAAGAGACACACACGCACACACTCTCTCTCTCTCTCTCAGAGTTTGTATGTGTTTTTTATTTCTCTGATGCTGAAGACCTTCTTAGGTTTCAGCAGCCCTTCTGCTGCTGTCATTTTAGCTTAGAGCATCCAGGAGAAGAGAAGGAAAGTCACACGTGTTCTAGTTCCGTACTCCCCTCATCCTTCACCTTGAATTTCCCTCCTCGGTGAGATAAGGACTTGATTGACCTCGGAATGGTTCCTTGAGACCCTGTGCTCATCACAGCAGAGGGCTGGGCCCAGTGTAAAATTTGGGGTCCCTTCTGAGAGGGCCGTTTGGTTCGCCCTCATCCCTTTTGTTTATACCCAAATTGAAGCATTTGTGAGACTTGCCGGTTTGATGATCTCCATTTAGAAAGTCAGCTTAGTGTTCCGGTTAAGAAAAGTTTGGTGTTGGACAGTTTACACTAGTAATCAAGCCGAGCTTTATAGGAAAGCTAGCGAGCAAGGAAGACTCTAAAAGATGGGCTGGCTCCGAAGCTTGGGTCAGGGGAACAGGGAGAGTGGTGATGCCAGGGAAGGAACCAACTATTGGAGGGGGAAAACATGAAGCCATCTAGACACAGTGATTTCAGAATGTTCCAAAACATGCCTCTCGTTGGAGATAACTGAAGAGTTAGTCAGAAACACTAACGCCAGTTTGTGGGAAGAATCTAGAAAGGCCAGTAGTGCCTGCCGCGAGCCCTGTTGGGGACCCCGGAAGGCCTGCTGACGTGTGCCCTGGGATGTGGGAGGAGGGGAGGAGCTGAGGGCACAGCCCGAGGGCTCAGAGAGGGTGGAGTTCTGAGATTATGAGACCTAGACCCAGAGGAGGAGAGACCAGGAAGCAAAGAAACCCCTGGCAGGGCCTGGTGCCGAGAGAGGCTGAGGCGGGTGCAGAGTGGGGTCTGCTTGGAAGTGGGTCAGGGCAAGGGAGAAGTAACTTACCTAAGGTCACTTGCTAGGAAGTGGCAGGGTTGGGAGTCACATGGCGGGGGTGGTAGTGGTCTGAGTCCCCACAGAAAGGAGCCTCTTGTTATGGTGACGTTTGATGGGAGAACCGCCACCGCCCCCCACCCCACCCCAAAAGAGTGTAGGCTCTGGAAGGAAACACTCCATGAGGCAGTCCCGAAGGGGCCTCCCTCCTGAGGGAGGACCTCTTATGACCATAAAACTTAAAAAAAAAAAATCAAAATCAATCAGGTGTTTTGGATCTTCTCTAGTTCAAGGTATAGAAGCCTTCCCATAGATGCATGTGGCCAAGTGAGTTTCTGGAAGCAGGGTCTCATTGAGGGCAGTGGGCTGGGCTGGCCACTGGGACTCATGTCATTGTCACAGAGCATTCATGACCTTTGGTGAGTCTCTGTCCCTTCATCAGGGAAGAAGGGAAAGGCTGGGTGGGATGGTCTCTAAAAATCCTTTTGGCTGTGAGGTTGGTCAGTTACTTCCCACCCAACCAGACTGAGGGTAGGGCCTCCAGTGATCTTTCTTCTTGAGTACCTTGCCCTTACCTGGTGCATAGCAGGAGTTACCTGGGCTTTGAATGGAGAAATCATTTCCCCTAGGAGCTGGTGAAAGCCATTGTGGGTTGTGTGGTTGTAGGATTACTGGGAAATTTTCTGCAGATTGGGGGGTATCAGGATATGGGGTAATATACCGGCTGGCCTCAATCCCTGGGGCAGACGGGCCCCTGAACTGTGCTGTGGTCTGTGCATCCCTTGGAATATCTTTCCAGGGTCCTACTTGTCCTGGGAGATCCGGTCCTGAGCAGGCCCTCCTACAGGCTTGGGCATTTCATGTTACCTCCCCCACCCCTTGGCTGTGATTCCCTGCCGTAGAATGCTCTCCGTGCTAGAGATGGTTCTCGCTCGCCTCCAATTCTAAACAAGGGCTGTATTATGTCCGTGTTCAGTGGTGATCTCCATTGCATGAAGCCAGACCAGAAATGGCTGGTGTTCTTGACCTCCTGCCATGTCCTGGCAGCATGGAGTGAATGATCGAGGGGCCAAGACTCAGGCTGGATTGTGGGAGGACAGTGGGCACTGAGGTGTTGTCTTTCTGAACTTTGAAACCCTAGTCTGCTGACCTGCTGACTGGCCTTCCCTGGGCTCCTGACAGCAGTTGGCTCCTGGCCTCTCTGATGACATTCTTATTTGTAGCTCAGCATTGGGAAATTCCAAACAGAGGGTTGTAGAAAATGACCATGTTTTCTGCTGTGTCGTGTGATACAGAAAGATAAGTCAGGACAAAATTCAGGCACGTTTGTTGGTCAGATGCCCCCGGTGTCCTGTGACTTTTAAAGTCAGGGTTGCTGGGTTGCAGGGGGTGAGGGGGAGTTGGGGGGTAGTGGCAGTTACGACTGTCAGTAGTGGTGGAGGCTTGGGGCCTTTGAGTAAGGCTCATTAGGATGTAGCAGCTTTGGCTTGGAAATTCCATGCCTTTTAGTTCACCCTCTGTTGTGGCTTTTCTTTCCCAAGGCCTGCAGTCAGCAAGCTTGGGTCGGAGGGTGGGACACATAGTGTGTGTGACCCCAAAGGCATGTCTGTTGACATCCAGGCTTGCTGTTCCCACCCGACTCTGGCCCCCTGGGAGCTCTCTCCCATCAGACCCTTTGCATTCCCCATGCCCGGGCGGTGGCCTCATTCCCTACTTAACCCAGTACCTATTGTCTGTCCAGGCACAGAAACCTTTCCCTGTGCTTCTTTGCTCCTCCAAACGAGGGCAGCTACAGGGCCACTGGTTCCCAGCTGAGGTGAGGGCTAGAGGGCCAAAGGGAGGGCCGAGGGGGAGCTCCCATCCCTGCATGTTTTGGGGGCTCTCAAGGCCCCAAATCTCTTCTAGACCGCTCAGTTTCCTAGACTTGTAAAAATTAAGATAAATGTGTTTTTCTTGGAAACCAAGTTTCTAACCACTACTCTTGAATTCCATTAAGAGAGGGAGAAAGCTGTGTTCATGTCTTCGTTGCATTTTGCTGAAATAAGCCCTAATCAGGGTCCCTGAATATTTCACTCAGTGGTAAGAGCTCGAGAAGTCGATGTTATGGAGACGTCCCCATTGCACAACCTTCTTCCGGTGGTACTGTCCCTGTCCAGATCTCTTCTCGGAGACTGCTACTTTGTGGACTATTATTATTATTATTTTTAAAGATTTATGTACTAGAGAGAGGGAGAGAGACGTCATACAAGCAGGAGGGGGTTGGAGAGAAGGAGAGGAAGGGAACACTCCCTCTTGAGCCGGGAGCCCGACGTGGGGCTCCATGCCAGGACCCTGGGGTCACGACCTGAGCCGAAGGCAGACACTTAGCCGACTGAACCACCCAGGCACCCCAACTTCATGAATTATTTTTACCCAGTGTATGTAGCAGGTAGAGCTGTATAATGCCCAAACAGTGAATTATAGTTGGTGTTCATTTTGACCTTTTTTTTTTTTTCCCCAACAAGTGATTTCTGTAAGGTGTGTGTATTGCCTATTGGGCTCTTAGAACATCTTGGGAAAAAATTATTTTAAGCTATCCAGAAAGAAAGGTATGGCTTTGTGTTTTTCCTTACTACATGAACACTGAATAGAAATACTAAAATACTTGGAAATATTTGGGGTAATAAAATATGTTCTCCTGCTAAAGGATCGTCTAGTTACTTGTTGAGGAATATCTGTTGTTGATCATAGCAATAAAATTTGAATATCAACAAATCATATTGTTTTTATGTCTTTTATATTGAGATCCCCCACCCCAACCCTTGCCTTGATTCTATTTTTTTTCTCTCCTACTTTGAAATAGGATACCTATGTTTCTATTCTTTGGGGGGCTAACTTAGAAATTTTAATATGCATGTTAATTCTAATTCTGAAATTAATGAATTTTAAACCTTCTCTGGAGTCATCTAAAAGCCTTATAGTACTTTCATTCCACAGATCCCCTTCCCAGTTTTTGTGCTGTTGTTACATAGCAACCTGTTCTATTATGATTTTTAATTTCCTCCAGTTAGATGGTTTGTTTCGTATGGTCTGCACAGGCTTGGGTTTTATCATGTGCTTATTATTTTCTTTGCTCCCATTCCTCCCCCTCCCCCCTTTAAGATTTTATTTATTTGAGAGAGAGCGAGAGAGCAAGCATGAGGTGGGGGTTGGGGGGAGGGGGCAGAGGGAGAGGGAGAAGCAGACTTCCTGATGAACAGGGAACCCCACAGAGGCTTGATCTCAGAACAGTAAGATCATGACCTGAGCCGAAGGCAGATGCTCAACCTACTGAGCCAGCCAGGGGCCGTCTCCCATGCCTTCTTAATTAATTTTCTCTTGAAGTTATTTTCCTTTCTCCCGAGTGTATCCTTTAGAAATAACTTTAGTGAGGATTTTCTGGTAGCAAACTCCCACAGAGTTTGCTTTTCTAAACATTTCTTTATTAGCCCATGTTCTTGGAAATTACTTTTGCTAGGGAGAGGATGAAAGTCCTTTAAAAATGTTCTTCTATTATCCTCTGGCTGCCATAGTTGTGGTGGAGAAGGCTGCTGTCAGTCTACTTGGCCTTGGAGGCTCTGTCTTTGTCTTTTGGCTGCTTTTATGATCCTATTTTTGTGTTTTTTGTTTTGCAGTTTGACCACAGTGTGTCTAGGTGAGGATATCTCTTTTTCCTGCTTTGGGGATTGGTTGGGATTCTAATATCTGAGGATAGGTATCTTTCATCAATTATGGGAAAATTTCAATCAGTTCTTCAAATCCTGACTCTTGTTCATCCTATTTTCTCTTTCGAGAACCTCATTTAAGATTGTTACTGGACCAGAGGCACCTGGTGGCTCAGTGGGTTAAAGCCTCTGCCTTTGGCTCAGGTCATGATCCCAGGGTCCTGGGATTGAGCCCCATATCGGGCTTTCGGCTCGGCGGGAAGCCAGCTCCCCCCCCCCCCTCTCCGCCTACTTGTAATCTCTAGCTGTCAAATAAATAAAATCTTTAAAAAAAGAAAAGAGATTGTTACTGGACCTGGTTATCCTACTAACCCTCTTTCTTAACCTGCCTATCATGTCCGACATCAGTATCTTTTTGGGCTGCATTCTGGGTAATTTCTCCAGATATATTTTCCAGTTCATCGCCTACTTAAGACGTTCATACCTAGATCTACTTTCTTTCCCCTAGAGTCTTACTGCTCAAACAATAATTTTGGTTCTTTACATATCCTAAATTTTTTTTTTTTAAAGATTTTATTTATTTATTTGACAGAGATCACAAGTAGGCAGAGAGGCAGGCAGAGAGAGAGAGGAGGAAGCAGGCTCGCTGCTGAGCAGAGAGCCCGATGCGGGACTCGATCCCAGGACCCTGAGATCATGACCTGAGCCGAAGGCAGCGGCTTAACCCACTGAGCCACCCAGGCGCCCCTACATATCCTAAATTTAAATTTAAATTTCTTTAGCCGTATTTACTCTCCTTATCTTCTATACTGGATAATTTCAACATCTATAGTCTCTGTGGGTCCGATTTGTGCTGCCCTTGTTGTGGCTGTTTATTTCATCATACGTTCAGAGATTTTTTTTTTTTTTTTTGAGAGACAATAAAGTTTTTTGAGTGATAGCACAACGCTCCCAAAGAGGGAGGGGATCTGAGAGTGTTGCCCGTGTTCAGAGGTTTTTGAAATTAGGTCTGAAAGACCCCAGTCCTCGTGCTCAAACGTTCTGACCTGTGTGACTCAGTACTGAGGAGCCCCTTTTATGGCTGCTTCATCTATCTTTCAAGATGGGCTCATTTCATAATACCTTAAGGAAAATTCTTAATATTTTAGAATAATGTACATCTTATTCTTTCTGTTGGCAGGTTCATCGATTTTCCCCTTCGGAAAGAACTAGGATCTTAGCAGACTGAGACTGCTTCCAATGTTAGTTTATAAATCTGTCACAAGTTGAAAGCTCCCCGTAGAATTTCATTGACTTATGTGGAGGGGAGGGGTTAGAGTAGAAGGTCACCTCGGCCCCTCACCCCACATGTCTAAGTAGCAGTCACTTCTGCCATGTCTACCGCACATCTGGCTCATGCCTGCCATCTCTTTCTTGTCATCTCCACTGCCATCACTGATCCAAGACATTGTCGTTGGCTGCCTTAACCTGTATAGTCTCTTTGGTTTCCTGCTGCGTTGTGTTCTGGAAGAAGCAGTAAACACGCCTTCCAGCTATCACGCCCTGTCGGGGACCTTTTAACAACCTCTTCTTGCATTGTCCTTGAACCCTGAAGTCAGGAACAAAGCCAGGGTCCTGTAACTTTGGCTTCTACCCACCTGCTTCTCATGATTCCTGCCCTTCTTTCCTTGGCCAGCCATGCTGCAGCCACACCGGCTGACCTGTATCTCTTGGAATCCCTCCGCTCCTTTCTTCCTCCTGTATGTCTGGCGGGCCCTTGCCCCTGGTCTGCACAGGGCTGACATTTTATTCTTCGGTCCTCTGCTGAATGGTTGCCTCCACATTGAACTTCCCTAGTCATCCTGTCTCCTGTCTCCCCTTCCCTTCTCCTGCCATACCATGGGGGTGTTCAACTGTTTTTGTGTCTCCCCGACCAGCCTCTAAGTCCTATAAGTGTAGAGACTGTTTCTGCTTTTTTTCACCAGTGTAATCATTTCACCCTAAATGATGGCCAGGATGTTTTAAGTTGCACATTTTAACATAGCTTTATAGAAGAAAATTTTGCAAACCTTGGCTGTGGGGTTAGTATTGAATGTTTCCAGGGTCTGATTAGAACTCTTCCTAGGACCCTGGGGTATCAGGAAGACCTGGTGTCACCTTTGGGTAGGGACCCTAGGAGCAGGTGTCCTAGAAGCTTTAGGGCGTTACTATATTACTATTATTATTATTTAAACTGGTGGAAGTTTTTTTTTTTTTTTTTAAATTTAAATTTCACTTATTGAGAGAGAGAGAGTGAGCGAGCATGAGCAGGGAGAGTGGGAGAGGGAGAAGCAGACTCCCTGCTGAGTAGGGAGTCCCAGGGCTCGATCCTGGGACTCTGGGATCATGATCCAAACCAAAGGCAGATGCCTAACTGACTGAGCCACCCAGGTGCTTCCCCCTTCCAAGCTTTAAAATGCTTACCAAATGACAGTGCACACTAAGTCTGTACACTCTTGACTTTAGCCACCTCCCACCCACTGCTATCTTTTTTTGGAGTGCGTCTGAGCTGGACAGGGGGCAGAGGTGGGCATCATTGCCCTGTGATGCAGGTCGTGTGAACATATCCTCTGCAGGTAGCCCACTTAGGCCACATCAGCCTTGTCATTTGACCTCTTGCGAATTCATGTCCCTTTACTTCTCACAAGGTTTTCAAAACACATGTTGAAAGTATGACCATAATTTTTGAAAGACTCAAATAGACCTTTCTCCAAAGAAGACATACAGACGCCAGCAAGCCCTTAAAAAAGATGCTAAACATCACTAATCATTAGGGAAATGCAAATTAAAACCATAACAAATACCACTTTGCACCCATTAGAATGGCTGTTATAGGGAAAAAACAAAACAAAACAAAAACAACCCAAACCCCCACAAAACCCAGAAAATAACAAGTGTTGGCGAGAATGTGGGGAAATTAGAACTCTTGCACATTTTTGGTGGGGATGTAAAATGGTGCAGCTATTGTGGAAAACAGTATGGTAGTTCCTTAAACAATTAAGCATAGAATTACCATATGATCCAACAATTCTAGTTCCCAAAAGACGGGAAAGCAGGGACTGAAAGAAATATTTTAAATCCATGTTCATTGCAGCACTCTTTGCAATAGCCAAAAGACGATAACAGCCCAAGTGTCCAACAACAGGCGAATGGGTAAACAAAATGGTATTTTTACACACACGCACATATACGTATTATATAATGTAATATTATTCAGCCTTAAAAAGGTATTTTAAGCAGTGTTGTGCTGAGGACTAGCTGTCATTTGGTGCTGGTAGATAAAGTGTGGCTCTTAACATGATATAAATTAGTAAGCAGGGGCATTGGGAAAGGCTGTGCTGGAAATCTTCAGATCTGAGTTTGAGTCCAGCCCTACTACTGATTTTCTGTTTTTGAACTTCTGCCTCCACAGCTGAAAAATGGGGGTGAGCGCTTTGTTGACTTGGAGGGGTTGATGTAAGTTTCAAACCAGCAAGCACTTGTGTGGGAGCCCTTTGTAAATTGCAAGATCCCTTTGTAAATTGCAAAAACACTCTGCCAATATGAGATGTAAAAGGGTTCATTCTAATGTGAGAACTTATCATCAATATCCTAATACTTTTTCTCCCTGTTAATACTTTAAAAAAAATCTATTTTTTATTCCTTTAAGCATCTCTATGCCCAATGTGGGGCTCGATCTCACGATCCCAAGGTCAAGAGTTGCATGTCCTTGTGAATGAGCCAGCCAGGTGCCCCACTTTGCCAGTACTTTAGAAACTTTATCCACAGAAGGCAGAATATTCTTTTTTTTTTTTTTTTTAATTTCTTCCATTTAAAACTGCGCTGGTATTAACTTTGATGCAAGTAATTGTTACTTGGGGTGTATTTCTTCATCTACTTTTAGTTTTACACAAGAGTCCAGTGCCCTTATAAAAAAGTATCTATCTCAATACATTTCCAGTTACTGGAGAGTAATGGCCTTCTTCCTAAGTACGTAACTTTTGAGTTTAAGGTAAACCGATTCTTTTCCATCCATTCTCCTTGCATGGTATTCTGGGTGATGATTGTAAGTACTATTATGTGTACACAACTTCCTCTAGGACTGGGTTATAGAGACTAAGCACTGGTCTATTTTCAGCTCCCTGTGTTTCTTTGCACGGGGCTGGGTATGCCAAATAGAGGTGATCCCCCCCCCCCCCCCCAGAGGTATTATCATTTGCCGTGTAATAGATGAACATATAGAGATCTGATTTCTGGATGAAGGTTGGTGAAATCCATTAATAGCCACGATTTGGGGGTAAGTTCTGAGAAATGTTATTCTGTGAGCAATGGGTAAAAGCATTACGTTGGTGAAGAGTTATTTTTCTTCCTCTCGTCGCGTGCTGTGTGGTTTAGGGCTCTGGTTCCACTCTGGATGGTGGCTCCCTACATCATTACCCCACCAGCTCTAGAGCCAGCATGTGTTCATGGTGGTGTTATTGACACTGGGGCTGGGTACCTTTTTTGCTTTTCTTCAAGTTCTTGGTCAATTACACGCAAGATACAAAGAGTCAGGCTTTCTGTGTTCTTCCTGGGCGTGTGCAAAAAGCTTCTTCCTTCTCAGTAAAGGTTAAACAAATATGGCACTGTGCTGATGACCACATGGCGTAGAGCGGCTTGGTTCAGGGGTGAGGGAAGGCTGAGCTTCCTGCAGTTGTGGAAGCAAGGGCCCCTCTTTTGTTACCATTCATCAGGAAGCATATATGTGAGATGCTGTTTTGTTCTGTCTACCCCAAACAGGGCTTCACATTTGTCCCCCTCTTTGTATGCAAAAGGAAGGGTTGTTTCATTCCCACCTCAAATCCTTTTGAATGATGCAGGGGGAAAAATAGTTTTATCTTTGTATCCTTTGCCTGAAAGTAAGACGGACCAATGCTCAGATTAGAAGACCTTCATATTAGAAGCAATTAGGATTACATAAACCTTTGTGTGGGAGGCACATAAAGTCATCTGCATATTTTACTATCTTAGATTTGGGACAAGTGATTTATTCTCAGCCAAGGCAATGACAAGCTGCAAGTGGGCCAGTACTAAATATGTGATAACACAGCGACAGGCACCCTGTCAATTACTGGGGAACGAAACCTTCCCGCCACCACCTGCAGACCTTTCCCCAGCGTGCCTCCGTTCCCTGACAATTTTGCTCATCTGCTCAAAAAATTCTAACAGATTCTACATTCTGTCTTCCAACATTTTTTTTTTTTTCAATTCTTTGCTAAGACTATTTTGGCAATCAGATGCTCTTCAAAACCAACAAAAATATCCAAGTGTGTGTTTGCTTCACCTTCTGTTTTCTGCTCCTTTCTGTAGACAGGCGCTCTGCTGACAGGGTGGCCCCCTGCTGGGTGGGCCATTGGCCCTCGGCATTTGCACCTTTGCTACCCGTCTGAGAGTGATGCTTGCTTCTGCCCTGATGGTACTTTGAAGCACTGTTCTTGGGTGCCCGGGAGGCTCAGTCATTAAGCATCTGCCTTGGGCTCAGGTCATGATCCCAGGGTCCTGGGATCGGGCCCCGCATCAGGCTCCCTGCTTAGCAGGAAGCCTGCTTCTCCCTCTTCCACTCCCCTTGCTTGTGTTCCCTTTCTCGCTGTGTCTTTCTCTGTCGAATAAATAAAATCACAAAAACAATAACAAAACACTCTTCTCCAAGGTATGCTTGTCACATGTCTGTTAGTGTTTTGGGACAAGAGGTCCTTGGTTCAATAAGTCTGGGAAATAAATGCTGGATTAAGCAAATTACACTACTTCAGACTTTCTTTTTTTTCTTCTTCTTCTTTTTTTTTTTTTTTGCTTTAGGATTTCTAAATGTTCCATTTGCTGATAGGCCCGTAGAACTCCCAGCAGTGAGTTCTAGATGCCACAACAGACCTCCTTTTTTCTCTTTCCTTTGTTCTTAAGATTTTATTTATTTTAGGGAGAGAATGCGAACGTGCGGGGCCGGGGTGGGGCAGAGGGAGAGGGAGACAGTCTCAAGCGGGCTTGCTGCTTGACTGCGGAGCCTGATGCGGGGCTCGATCCCAAAACCCTGAGATCATGACCTGAGGCAGAATCATAGAGTCGTGTGCTTAACCGATGTTGCCACCCAGGCGCCCCTAAGTGCCACAGCAGACCTCCTTTTTGAAATGTGCTGGCCGTGGGAACCCCATTTGCAGCCTATCTTGGGGAGCCTGTGTTCCACAGGATATGCCTGGGAAAAGGCTGGAATGGCCTGAGGAGAGTCATTGTGCTGGCTGGAGGGACTGGGATTCTTTGATAGAAAGTAAATGCCAGGCCACGTTTTACACAACTGTGGGTTTTCCCAGCACCCGTTTCCGCAACTTTTGGACGTAGAGCGTTCCCATGAAACCTCTTGCAAGCTGGAACCAGGTAAAGAGAAGAGTCAGTTACCATTAACGTATATGGGAAAGGTTTTGAGCATGCCTAGACCCACAACTGACCTGCCTGGGACTCTTCTGATTCCTTAGGATGCCTCTTGCTAAGGGACACATAAAATAAATCAAGATAAAGGACAGAGGCACACGGACCCTGTGCAGAGTTCTGGGAGCTTAGCTTGATGCGTGATGTTGTTCCTGGGGAAGGACCTTGTCAGGACCATGGTCACGGCTCAGCTGTGTGGTGTGTCTGTGAGGGCTCACTGCAGAATGGAGGCTGAACACTATTTTTGCTTTTCACTTTTGATCATTAAAGCAAAAGTCCTCTTTGGATTTCTTCAGTTAGTGAAAAAAGGGAGCTCTTTCATAAAAGCAAAGTAGCATCACGTGAAGTTTGGGAAAGCCGGGAATACTTGTATATATGCAACAGCACCCCCCCCCCTTATTTTTAAAAATTTTTTGCTTAAACGTAATCATCGTTTAAGTTAAAAGTAGTTCTCAGTTTGAAGGCATCCTGTGGTGAAAGCTTTGGAGACCCAAGATGAAGTTTGTGAATATGGTATTTTTAAAATAGATTTTATTTATTGGAGCGCCTGGGTGGCTCAGTGTGTTAAACCTCTGCCTTTGGCTCAGGTCATGGTCTCATGGTTCAGTGGGATCGAGCCACACGTGGGGCTCTCTGCTCAGCAGGGAGCCTGCTTCCCCCTCTCTCTCTGCCTGCCTCTCTGCCTATTGTGATCTCTTTCTCTATCAAATAAATACATAAAATCTTTATTTTTAATGATTTTATGTATTTATTTGAAAGAGAGGGAGAGGGCACACAAAAGGGAGTGGGAGGGGCAGAGGGAGAGGGAGAAGCAGACTCCTCACCAAGCAGGGAGCCCGACTCGGGGCTCGATCCCAGGACCCTGAAATCATGACCTGTGCTGAAGGCAGATGTCCAACCACCTGAGCCACCCAGGTGCCCCGTGACTATGGAGATTTAAAGCATAAAGTTCGACACACAGCTCTGGGATTGTGCTGTGTGATAACACATGTTTCACTAGGAATCGGGGAAACTGATGAATTCCTGGTCCTGAAGTCTGAGCTCCTGAGGTAGCATTGGGGAGCCTTCTCCCTTCCGGTGCTGCCCTCACAGCCTTGCGTGTGCAGAACACCTGCATTCAGAACTCCACAGGCCCTTCTTGCAACATGCTTTGGGATCTCCTGGTGCCCTCCTCTCTCTGTTACAAACTAGTCTCCATATTTCCTGCTAAGTCCCAAATTAGTCGTTTAATCCCTGGTGGCAGTTTCTTCTATAATAAAGATTTCTTCTTATAAGTTCTTTTCAGAATAAAATTGATTTGTGAGGGAAAAGCAGGACACTGGTGAGAAAAATAAAGAAAGGCAAAAAAAAAATTCTATATTAGGAATATCCACACTTAAACCATTTTTGAAAAATAAAGTAGAATACTACCTTATAATTTTGTGTCCCTGAAATTTTTTTCACATGTTATGAGCAAGAGTTGTTCTTAACTATAATTCAAGAATGACAACCCACATGACTACAAAAAAATCAAGTGTTTACAGTCAGCTTTTCCAGTGACATAATGCCTTATAGTTAAATGATGGATGGATAGAGGCTTTCACTGAGGTCAAAATTCTCAAGAGCAGGGCTAGTAAAACTTAAAATATCTGTTAATGTTTCTCATAATAGTAGTCCCATATGAGAAAAATCTCACTTTGCTAAAATGAAAGAACTTTTCTCATCATCGTGGTGAGGTAGTACTTGGAAAGAATATTCTGCAAGTGATACTGAATAAATGGTTAAGTGCAGAGCATTGGCCTCTTTCAGGTTTTTCATTAATTGGCAATGCTCTTTATATGAGGAGGACCCAAAAGTACTGGGAATGCCCTAGAGCATTAGGCTTTGCTGGCTTGAGCAGCAGTGCTGACCCAGTAGTGGCTGTGGCTGATGGGCAGTGGGTGACAGGTAGTGGCTCAGTGGGATACCATTCATCCTACCCTGGGAACTGGAGCTTTGGGACAAAAATCCTGAATGATTCAAGTTTTTTCCCCAGAAGTATGCTTTAAGAGGTTCCACTTTGTTGTTGTTCTGGTGACTACAGCAAACATATGCTTAAAGTGAATTCTTAAATTGGGGACTCGTTTGGGGATTTCATTTTCTTTACGGTCTGCAGTGAATTATCATTTCAACTGTGTGCCTTTTTCATAAAAGCATTTTACGTTGTACTGAAAAGATTACATTCTTTTGGCTTTGGAAAAATATTTCCTGTTCAGTTCAAGCCATTAAAGCCTGTTAGCATTTCACATCTGGAAGCCCCTGCCCAGAGTCAGCCTTCCATCACCAGGGAGGGGAGTGTGGCCGCCCAGCTTGGCTCCAGAGCGCATGTGTGAAACACCCCAGACTTGTTTACTTCCTGGAGGCCCAAGTGTGCCCTTGCGGTTTGGGTGGGTGGGAGGCTTCCTTCCTCTGGGGGTCGTGTGTGTGTGTGTGTGTGTGTGTGTGCGCGCGCGCGCGCGCGCGGCCTGTGCTTGTGCCTCCTGGGCTGGGGAGGAGGGAGTCTGTCTTCCCACCGATATGGGGAGGGGTCTTTCTTCCTCCAGAAGGGCAGGGGTTCCCTTTCCCATTGAGCACTGAATGCTTCCCCTCCTGCTGTAAGCATCTCCTTTTTTCATTCCTCCCAGATTCCCAGAAAACAAACCCAAACATTTTGTGTGTCAGAGCTCAGCTGCTGGAGCTTTTCTAACGGGGGATTTCCCTGCCCATCTCCACCCCCCACACCCAGACGGAGGAGAACTAATTAAAACCCAAAGGGCTGAAAATGGAGCTTCCCTCCCCTAGGCTGGTTTGCCCGCCCCAGGACACTTCTTAGGAGTTTGGGGTCTGTGTCCAGCTTGGAGGATTTAAAGGGGGGAACAGAGCATGGGTGAGTGTTGAGGTGTTTGCAGCTGCCCTCCACTTCCCAGAGGGTTAATCTCTGCCTTTCAGGGCCCCGCTTCCCAGAGGCAGGCCTGATTCTTCTTGTGAGCTCCCCCCCCGCCCCCCGCCCAACATTACCCCCAACAAGGAGAGCCAAGGGTGGCCTGGGTTTACTGCCCAAGGAGTTCTCTGAGGGGGGTCTCACAGCGTCAGTCGGCAGAACCAGCAGGGGAAGTGATTTCATGGTGTGTGAGGAGCAAAACACATTCATTGCATTTCTCCTGACCACAGGCGACCAGAACTGAGGCCAGGTAACCCTTGGCAGCCTGTGAGGCTCCCCAGGCCCTTAGAGCACCCAGGCTTCTGGGCTTTGTGGCCATGGTGAGGCGCCCCTCTCCCAAAGCCCTGAAGACCACAGTGTCCTCCTGACTCCTGTCCCAAGGGGCCCAGTTGGGCTTCTCAGTGCAGCTGGGGGATGCCACTGTCCTGGGAGCCTCAGATCTCACTGGAGGCCTGGGGGCTAACAACCATCTCACCTGGGAAGCCCCAGGCAGCAGGGAGGTGGAAGGAGGCAGATCTTTACTCCTTCCTGGGGGCAGTTAGGGAAACTCGGTTGTTCAAGCTGCTTTCATGGGGCTAACATGCCGCCTGAGCTGGCTACTTCAGGGTCGAAGAAACCCTCTCTCCTGTTTGATCTTCTTGATTTATTTCAATGTGCACAGTCTTTTTTCATACCTGTGGGAAGCCACCTGATTTTCTAGAAGGATGACCAGCGGTTTGAAGGAAGAGCCCAGCTGACTGCCTACACGAATTTCCCAAATGATTGGTGTGAGAAAGGCCTTGGGGGTTGGGGGTGTCTTCTGTCTGTGCAGGGTAGGAGAGGAGAGGGGTGCACACAGGGTGCTCCGAGGAACACCCTGGGTTGGGAGAGAGTCGGGCAGGGCTGCCCACTCTCATTTGCCCACCGAATTCCTGTGTGTGTGTGTGTGTGTGTGTGTGTGTGTGTGTGTGGTGTCCTGAGGGACCAGAGAGGTGACAAAGGTGGATTCACTCCCATCCTAAGCTGAGCTGGGATTGGAACATAGGACTCAGGGGTCCCCTGGGCTTTTGCTCTTTGGGGTTCCAGGAAGGCTTCTGGGCATGCTGGTGTCTCAGATAGGCGTTAAGGATGTCAAGTTAGAAGGGGTGGGGAACAGGGGCCTAGGAACCTGTTGGATGCTCTTGGGGGTGTATGTGGAATTCTAAAGGGCCTTCCTGGCTGGGTCACTAATGTAATCTGAGTGTTTTGTGCAGATCCTGAGCACAGTCAGACCTGCTGCTGACTAGCCAAGCATTTTCCTCTCGGCCTCGGTTTCTTCATCTGTAAATGCGGGTGAAGCCGGGATTCCAGCGTGGATCCATCCGGCTCCTGGGCTCTAGGCTTGGAAGGCCCAGTAAGGAGTAGGGGCGCCTACAGGTTCAGCTCCGGTGCTTTGTCTTGTCAGTTGCGGGGGCTTTGGGGCTCATGGTGGGGAGTCTGGGCTTCCTGGGCTTTTTGCACGTATATGTGAGTCCACAAGCATGTGCCTTTCACAGCAGAATATGTTGGCTGGGGGTACAGCCCTTCTTAGAGAGGGTGAGATCCCAGAGTTCCTCACTGACTGACTCATTGTCGCCAAGAGGACTGTTAATTCTTTGTCTTTATTTGAAACATTTGTATCGTGCATTTATAATTGTAATTTCTTGGGACCCATGTTCTCCTCAAATATTTTTTAAAAAATTGAATAGTGGGAGAACGTATTTGCTCAGTGACTTGTCACTCTCTGTGTGTGCCCAGGACACGTTCAGCATATCAAGCCTGGGGCAGGAGGGGGGCTTACGCATAGGTGGGGGTCTGGTCCACAGGTGCTCTGGACATCCTCCCCTCCACATAGGATGCCCAGAGCCGAGTCCAGGATTCCCAGAGGAGAGGGGACTGCAGAGCCCCCTCCCACTTGGGGACATGCCCATCCGAGGGTGGCCAGCATCCCGGGGAAACTGACGACTGCTTCCGAGCTCAATTGGATGCTATCAATTTGGATGATTCTTCGAGGGTATAACTTTCCTCGCGAGTGTGAGGACAAGAAAGAGATGCTGAGGAGCAGCCGGCGGGAAACTTGCACAGGAATGTGTGCAGGTGTCTCCTTGTGTATGCACACGTTTGCAGTTCCCACCAAATTGTACATTTCAACTCTCTACGTAACAGTGGCCGAGCGCTAGGAGACGGGCTGGCAAATCTCATCAACTGCACAGCGAGTACAGCGGCCGGCAAAATAGTAACTTGAGCTCAATTTTGTCCATTATCAAGGTTCTCACCAGTTAGTGTCGGCTCTCCATGCCCCTGCTTGTGCCTGTGGCTGCTGTGGCTTCCCTCCCTGGGAAACAATTTGGTGGTTTGGGTGTATGCAACGAAGTTTCTGTAGCATTCTAAGGTGGGGGTCAGGTGCAGCTTCCTTTTTTTTTTTAAAGATTTTATTTATTTGTTTGACAGAGAGAGACCCAGCAAGAGAGGGAACACAAGCAGGGGGAGTGGGAGAGGAAGAAGCAGGTTTCCCACCAAACAGGGAGCCTGATGGGGGACTTGATCCCAGGACCCTGGGATCATGACCTGAGCCGAAGGCAGCTGCCTAAGGACTGAGCCACCCCAGACTCCCCCAGGTGGAATTTCCTATCTCCCCCGTGTCCCTGCCAACCCTGCCATTGGGAATGTCTTCTATTTTCTTTTAGCACCTGATACGGAACTATTTTTTCATTAAAAGAAAAATTGAGGAAACAGGGTAGCTGGTAGCTCCATGGGTGAAGTGTCTGCCTTCGGCTCAAGTTATGATCCCAGAGAACTGGGGAGACCCACATGGGGCTACCTTCTCGGCAGGGGAGTCTGCTTCTCCCTTTCTCTCTACCCCCCTCCCCGGACTCGTCTCTCACTCACTCTCTCTCTCTTTTCCCAAATAAATAGTTAAAATCTTTAAAAAAAATTAAAAAAAAATAGGGGAACATAATTTTTATGGCAAACGTTACTTGTGTGCTTACAAAAAAAAAAAAAAATCTTCGAGAAATAAGGGACCTCCCCTTTAACAAAAGAATAAAACTAATGTCATTTCTTACTGTCTTTTTTCTCCTGGCAGGTGTTTACCCTGTGGATATTTTGGAAGATGACCCTGAAAGGCATCGGGAAGCAGCCCTGGCTTACTATGCCACGCTTAGGGAAGGGATGCAGCCCTCAGAAGAGCTTTTCTCTCTTCCCACGGGGGAGCAGGTACGTGTGATCGTAAAATCTAACTTACTAGAGAGTAGAATGTTAGTACTAAAGAGAGTATTACAGATTTAAAAACAACAACAACTTCTGGAGTGAATACTAGAATAATTCTACTTTGAGAAGCAGAGGAATTCTAGAATGGGATTCTGGAGTCTTGAGGATAAGTCCGGTTATGCAAGAGAGTGAACAGAATAGCCTGCTGTGAATCCCACACCTATCGCTTACTAGCTATGTGAGCTTGAGCAAGTGTCTTAACTTTTCTGGTTTTGATGTTCTCATATCTAAAATTAGGACAATAAAAATCTTTAAAAAGAAAAGGGGGCTCCTGGGTGATCAGTCAGTTAAGCATCTGCCTTCAGCTCAGGTCATGATGCCAGGGTCCTGGGATCGAGCCCTGCATCAGGCTCCCTGCTCGGCGGGAAGCCTGCTTCTCCCTCTCCCACTCCCCTTGCTTGTGTTCCCTCTCTTGCAGTGTCTCTCTCTGTCAAGTAAATAAACAAAATCTTTAAAAAAAAAATGGGGGGCGCCTGGGTGGCTCAGTGGGTTAAGCCTCTGCCTTCAGCTCAGGTCATGATCTCAGGGTTCTGGGATCGAGTCCCGCATCGGGCTCTCTGCTCAGCAGGGAGCCTGCTTCCTCCTCTCTCTCTCTCTGCCTGCCTGCCTACTTGTGATCTCTGTCTGTCAAATAAATAAATAAAATCTTTAAAAAAAAATTGGGACAATAACAGAGCTTACTGGGGTGCCTGGGTGGCTTCCTCGGTAGAGCATCAGACTGTTGATCTCAGGGTCCTGTGTTCAAGCCCCACATTGGGCGTGGAGCCTATTTGGAAAACAAAAACAAAAGCAAAACAAAAACAAAAACAAAAACAAAAAACACCAACCCTTTCCCCTGCTGGAACTTACCTTGAATTGTCCTTAAGGAGGACTAAATGAGACACTGTTTATGTAATGCCTGGTTGGGCCTCAGTTTCCCCATGTGTCAAATGAGGGGCTTGGTTGCTCTTTGGTCTCTGTGGTTTGGCTCAGCTTTAAAATTCAGTTATATTAAAATTTCAAACTATTTAAAATAGTTCTATTTAAAATTTAGTTATATCCATATGATTTTAGGCACTGAAAAGATAGACTTTTGGGTTAGGGCTGGGAGAGAACAGAGAGAAATGAAAACCTTTTGTTCGTTAGGATGGAGGGACTGTGGGTAAAAATTTTAAATTGCGTTACTGTGAAGAACATTTTTTCCCATGCAGTAAGTAAAAAAAAAGAAAAAAAAAAAGAAAAAGAAAAAAGAAAAGAAATATGAATCTTGGGTTGTACCTCAGTCTGTAACACTTCTTTCAGATTTAAGTCCGATCTGTTTCAAGAGACAAGATTTTCTTGGTCATACGTAGACTTTGCTCGTACCTACTGATACCATTGCCGTGTATCCAGCACTGCAGAGTTTTAGTTCACTGTACTGAAGCTGTTCCAGAGTTCATTAGAACAGTGGCTTGTGCAGCTTACACAGTTGTGGCTTTCTTGAGATCTTGGAGATCATGCTAGTTCAAGATCAAGGGCTACAAGAATCCCCTGGGTGATTCTGCAGGGCCGAGCTGCGGACCGACGTCCCTGCCCGCACACGCTTTCAGCGCCCCCTAGTGGCAGTTAAGCCAAAAACGGAAGCCAGCTCTCCATTGGGGTTAGGGTTGCTAATTCTCTGGGGAGACACTGGCTGTGGGCTGCAGGGTGGGCTGGAGTGTGGGGAGGGCAACCTGAGAAGCGGGTGAAATCTGAAAGCTAGCTCTGGAAGGCTCTACGAAGCAGTTTCAGTCCTCAGCTTTCATTTCACCCTTCCTTACGAGATTGCATCACATAAACCTATTATCTGAGTCTGTGCAAAGAGTGAATAATTTTAGTGTGATTAGCAAAAACATAATAAAATAAGACAGCTTTTAAAATTAAGTTGTTTTTATGTGATAGAAATGCTGAAAGGACTTTATAACTATCTGCTTCTCCCCTCCTTAGAAAAAAATAAATTTTCATGAGAAGATTTTCAATTGTTTTTCTACCATTTTAACAGTTACTTAAGAAATGGTAGGCATTCCCTATCACTTAGCAGTTGAAATAGTCTCATTTGGGGTGGTATCAGACTTCCTCATGGCTTTTAGCAAATTTAGTTTTTCTCTTGGAGTCCAGAGAAATTTTTCCAAACGGAGAGAAAGATGAGAAAATGATTTGAGGATACTTCATGCCGCATTGCTCTGGTTCTCCGGAAAGTCTCAGTTAACTGTTTCCAGTCTTGAAACTGCCCTATCACATTTAAAATACAATAAAAAAAAATACAATACAGTAATACTTATTGATTTTTCTGGTAATAAGCCAGTGTATGCTCATTGTATAATATTTGGGAACTATCTTCAGAGACAGAGAAAATGAAAAAAACATCACAATTGATGCTGTGAACATTTTGATATGTTTCCATTTGACTTTTATTTCTGCATATACTTTTTAAACATTTAGGTCACTCTCAGAATACACTCTCAGGTATAATAAATGTGATGTCGATATAATGGAAATAAATTCCATGTCGATATAATGCTTTGTACATTTTTTTTTAAAGGATTTTATTTTTTAGGAATCTCTGTACCCAACATGGGGCTCGAACTCACAACCCCGAGATTTAGTGTTCCATGCTGCCCCCACCACTGAGCCAGCGAGGCACTCCTGTGCGTATTTTTAATGGCCTCTAATAGCCCCCTCGTGGGACAGCCAGCTCGGGGAGGCTCCTGGCAGGGGATTTGAAGACAGGGAGCCACCCAGCTGTTTGCGGCTCTCAGAATTTGTTAGGAAACATTTCTCTCAAACCACGGAGGCCGGCCATAAACTTATATAGGCGACCTGCCCGCCTAGCTCAGCTGACACATGCTCTTTTCATTTTCTTCTGCTCTCCTCCGTTTTCCAAACAGACTTGGCAATGGAACGTGTTGACCTTTTGCTTTGGAGCCGGGAACATTACGTCTGATGGCCACAGAGAGGCTACCAGCCCTGGGTAGCCTGGGAGGGTCCCAGTGTTGGAGGCCCCGAGACGCTGCTTGGTGTTGCCGTTGTTCAGAAGCAAACAGGCACCAGCACTGTTCTGTCTCTCACAGCAGAGGTTCTCTGCCCTTGGGCTGCCTCAAAGTCAGAGCCGAGCCTGCAGGGCCCAGAAGGGATAAGGGTTTGCTGAGACTCCTTGCCGAGATCCGAGGCTGTGCAGCCGGCAGCCTGAGAGGTGGCGGGGGTGGACACAGGCTTGTTCGGGCTTTTTCTGTGGAGTGGCCCCAGGAGGAACGTTGAGGCTGGCATGGCAGGTAGAAGCCTGAGGTGGGGGTGTGGTCACCAGCTTTTGTGGGCTGAGGCTGGAAGGGGACCAGGGTGGGAAAGGCATTGGGGCCCGAAGCATTTGGAAGGGAGAGGCGGGAGGGTATCCAGTGAGTGGGTGTTTAATCAGTACTGGGTTGGATGGACATGAGGGACGGGGAGGGCGGGCTGGTGGGAGCCGGAGGAAGGGCCTTTGTCACATCCCACTTGTGTTTAGCTCAGAGTGGGGTAAGGTTTCCATTTTTACCTTGCTTCCATCCTGTCAAATTAACCTCTGTGCAACAGTGTTCTTTCAGTGAATACGGTGCTAATTAATTGGTAAGTAATTTCCCGTGCTCTTACTTTGATGACAGAACAAAATGGCGATTTCATTATTTTTTTTTTTTAGGTTAAACTTGAAGCCTCATCTGTTTGCTTTTGCACTGTGCACCGTGACGAACCTCAACATAAAATATTAGTCTTGGTTAATCCCCAGGACACGAAGACAGGTTGGTAGTTACTAATGGATTTAAAACACGGGGATTCTGGGGCGCCCGGGGGGCTCATTGGGTTAAATTTGGCTCAGATCATGGTCTCAGGGTCCTGGGATTGAGTCCCGCATCGGGCTCTCTGCTCAGCAGGGAGCCTGCTTTCCTCCTCTCTCTCTGCCTGCCTCTCTGCCTACTTGTGATCTCTGCCTATCAGATAAATAAATAAAATCTTACAAAAACAAAACCAAACACGGGGATTCTGATTTTATCGTTTACAACTGGCGGGAGGAACTATGTCGGAAATGGGGGCTGAACTCTGAGGCTGGACCTAGAGGAGTATCAAAGCCCGAGGGCTGTGTTCTCGGAGTTTCGACCGCTGACAGCTGGCACGTTATTCGTGTTTACCGACGCTCACGTGGATTTTTGTATTGACGCTGGACTCCCTCTCAGCCACGATGACTGTATTCCGAGCTGCTTTGGAGGGAAGCCCTTGCTGGTCTCCTTAATAACATGCAGGGGTGCATGCACAGGGTGGCGCCCGTTTGTGCGACTGTCTCACCGCCCTGGGCCTCGGGAGGCGTCTGATGGTCTAGTGAGTTGCCCGGGGCCACGCAGCCGGGGCCTGAGAGGGAATTTTTGCCAGGTGATGGTCAGGTGAGGTTGTATTTCTGGTGGGGAAGTTTATGGAATCTGTAACTCATTTATTCTTCCTCCGCATCATCAAGAGGCCATTGGTGACTGGTTTCAGCTCCTTGGAGTGAGTGCTGAGTGGGTATGAGGCAGGGAGCTGGGGGAGGCAGGGAGCTGGGGCTGTGGGCTGTTGGGCGGCAGGAGGTGGGGAGGAGGGGTTAGAGGTCTTTTGCTAGACTTTGCAAAGGGAGCTTCTCCTGGCTTTCCGGCTCCCCAAGAGACAGACCTTTGCCTTTAACCCTTGCGTGCCTGTCTGGGCTTTGTGCTCAGAGGACGGCCTGCCTGAGTGGTGTCGCAAAGCCCCAGGTGACATCCTCGATGGGATACGTTATTCAGCACAAAAGACTGTTGTTCGTGCTGCTTTTCTTGTGAATCTGGAGACGCAAGTGCGCTCAGCTAGCTGTCTGGGAGTTTTTTTTTTTTTTTTTTAAAGATTTTATTTATTTATTTGACAGAGAGAAATCACAAGTAGATGGAGAGGCAGGCAGAGAGAGAGAGAGGGAAGCAGGCTCTCTGCTGAGCAGAGAGCCCGATGCGGGACTCGATCCCAGGACTCCGAGACCATGACCCGAGCTGAAGGCAGCGGCTTAACCCACTGAGCCACCCAGGCGCCCTGTCTGGGAGTTTTTGAACGTTGGCAAAGCCTCTTCATTGCTCCGAGCCTGAGGGTCGGCTGAGCTGTGTGTGAGAGCTTCTGGGTTGAGGTTTGGGACCCCTTTCTGTCCCCCAAAGCCAGCCTGCCATGAACAAGGGAGGCTGTGAAAACCCCAGGCCTGCGCCTTTGCTTTGAATTTGGGACTCCCCCACCAGGTTAGTGAAAGTGACAAGATGTGCCCACGGGCACTCCTCGGCGAACAGATTGTCAAAAAACTCAAAATATCATTTGTCGATTCTAAGAAAATGTCCAAATAGCAGCAGCAGCCCTCCCCTTTTTTCCGGCATTTAACAACATCCTGGTTGTAGGTCTTTAATGATCATTTGCATAATGTAAACCTATGACTGATTCCTAAATCTGTTTTCTATTTATACTGTACTTAATTTTTTGGTTGTTTTCAAGAATGCATTGTAATAAATATTCATAAGGTCCGAGCAATCTCACTCCGGACCTTTCCTTATATATCATAGTGCTCGAAACAATGTTTTCAAATGTCTTCCCACTGGCTGGGGCTCTATGGCGCTCGCTGAAATTTTGCACGCGTTCCAAACACCGTACAGGTATAATCCATACCTCACGCTCTTCAATCTAGTATTGAGAAGCCAACGCAACTGCATAAATGCACTTCCCGTAGCTTGAAGCAAACGGACTCGAAGCAGCTGATGGTATCCCTAGACTCTCTTTCAGTCTATCCCTAGACCCTATCCAGTGACCTGTTTGCCACTTCCCTGCTGGGCTCTATGGTGACCTTTGGTTCTATGGTCCCTGGTTCCTTTGTAATTCTGTTGGAAGGGTTATGTCTGGGAAGACCCGGGGGTATGTATGCGTGTGCATGTGGTTAGATGGATCTCACGCTGTTTGATAAGCCCTGTCCGTGCATGCATTAACTATGGAGAAGTTGGTTGAAGCCATCACAGCCATTTGGGACAAGCCCACAAGCAAAGGAAAATCACCCCGGAGTTCTGAATTCCTGGGCGGGGGGTGGTGGGGGGCAAGCAGTTAATACTCATGACCCGCTGTTGTTAGGATGTAAGTAATAAGTCTCTAGCTCCCCCGTTGAAGAAACTGGGAAGGCATGTTCCAGAAAGGTGGTTTGGGAAGCACATTCCTTTGTCCCCATGGGGTTCAGTCTGGACTGTTTCTCAGTCAGAGGCTGGTCTGTCACCAAGGCTGCTGAGGACCCCCCACATTGTTTAGCTACCTCGGTATTTCTCAAGGGCCTTTTCTTTCATTTCTTTCCCCTTGTTTTGTTATTCCTCCTATTTTTAAATTATTAACTGATGTCAGCTGTTTACAGAGAGAAAAAAAATGACTCCTTATCAAAAAAAGCTGTGGTCTTTTTCCTATTTCCTGCATTAAATCAAAACTGCTGACCCTCGCATGCCAGAGTCCCATCAGCTGATGGCCTTTTGCCTTTCTCGTTTCCTGCAATTTGCAGAATAGAATCGGATGAACCTGGGTGGCGGTGTCAGAGACAACGAACTTGGTGTCCTGGCTCTGCCACCTGACAGGGGACCCAGAGGTGTGATTTGGTCCGAGCCAATTTTGTCATTTGCAAAATGGGACATCCTGCTTGTAGGGTGCTTGGGGGAATGAAGTCCTGTGTGATAATCTGGACCTCGCCCCGCCACGGCCCCGGGCAGAGAGCAGGCATGACCCTAGCAGAATTCTTCCATCGTGGCGTGCCTCTGCCTGCTTTTCCTTCATCTTCCGGTGTTGTGTGATAGAAGTCTGGGATTTTAGTTTGCGAGGCCTTCTTGTCCACTGTGGGCCAAACGTTGGCCGCTGAATTCCCTCCCTGGTGAATTCTGCTTGCATACCTTATGGATAGGAAGGCAGTACCACGATAGGCCGGGTTAGTCTGTTTTTGAACAACCCTAACTGTAAAAGAGTTGTTCCTTCTACTGATCCCAGACTGCCTCATTGGATGAGGCATGCAAGGTCATGCAGTCCATCCACAAACAACCAATGATCAAGGAGGCTGTGTCTCTACACAGAGAAAGGCACTGATGGTAGTTCTCATCCTCAGAAAGCACAGTGAGCCCCGGCACAGAAGGGAGGCTGCTGGAAATCAGACGTGACCTGGGATTGCATTGATGGAAGGATGAACCCCCAGTGCAATTAGAGCTCCGTTCTCTTTGGTGCCGGTCAGGCCCCCCAGGAAGCCAACTGGCTCTTCTCCGTGGAGAAGACCCGGGTGATGAGAGGGCTTGAAGACCATTTGAACAAGGTTTGCGGAACCCAGGGCTGTTTGGCTTTGGAGGAGGGATGCGGGGTTCCGGAGGCTCACCATCAAAGGGCTGTTTCGATCATTAGATTCAGTATTTTCCAAGATGATTTTCCGTGGTGCAACTGAATTCCAGAAGGAGAAAAAGGATGGGTGATCTTTGGAGTTTCAGTTCAATCCTAAATGTATCAAGGAAAAAGTTTTCCTTTCCCAAGAACATGCCTTTGATGCTTCGCTAACCCTTGTTCATCTTAAAAACAAAGGCAAAAAAGAAAATAGGTCTCCCAGCTGAGAGCCCATAGGTAGAATTGAAAGAGTTGTCTAAGATTTATTTTTGTTACAGCCAATGATGCCTCCTTTGTGGTAGGGCTAATAAGGTTGGTGTATGATTCTGTCGGAATGAGAAAGGTGCTGTCTGGGGACCGCTGGCTTCTAGTCTGGGATGGCTTGTTTTATTCTAGGACAGCTCTGGTAGAACATTCTTAAGGAGTCCAAACTGATATGCCCGTATATCTCCTCCCTGACATGATGCCCCCCCTGGGGCTATCCCAGCCTTTAGGTATGACTCCTCCCCAGGCTTGGGCCAACTGCTGAGGCTGTCACACATTTCTCATTCTTCCACTGTTCCTCCCATCATGTGGGCTCCAGAGCTCATTTAATCCTGGATTCTTCCTTCACTCAGATCGGGGCTTCTCCCAGAACATGGCGTCCAGGATCCACGTCATGGGTGCTGCTGTGGAAAGAGCCCGAGTTTTTGGAGTCAGTTAGACTGGACTTCAAGTCCTCTGTGCCTGGTGAGAGAGTTGGCCCTGGGTTCAGTTACTGAGCATCTCTGAGCATCAGTTTCCTGTCTTTTTACTCGGTGGTCTGGCCCAGCAGCAAGGCATCACCAGGAAGCCTGTTAGAAATGCAGGAGCTGGGGGCGCCTGGGTGGCTCAGTGGGTTAAGCCGCTGCCTTCAGCTCAGATCTTGATCCCAGGGTCCTGGGATCGAGTCCCACATCGGGCTCTCTGCTCAGCGGGGAGCCTGCTTCCTCCTCTCTCTCTGCCTGCCTCTCTGCCTACTTGTGATCTGTCAAATAAATAAATTAAATCTTAAAAAAAAAAAAAAAGAAATGCAAGAGTCTGGGTCCCACTCAGACCTGCTGAGTTAGAATCTATACTTTAACAAGATCCCCAAGTAACTGGTACACATTATTACCACCTAAGAAATGCTTGCTCAGGAGCAGCAAGACACGCATGGTGGCGGAGAGCTTTTCCCATTCTCCTCGGACGTTCTTCTGCCAACTTAGCCTTAGTGTGCCTTGGTATTTCAGTAGAATCAACCCAAGGTTGACTTGTGTCCAGCTTACTATTAGCTCATTACTGTGCATGTCTGGTTTCTGGGCTTTTTATTTTTTCTATTTTTTATTTTTTAAAAAGATTTTATTTATTTATTTGACAGAGAGAGACGTATTGAGAGAGGGAACACAAAGGGGCGGTGGGGGGTTGGGGGCAGGGAGAGGGAGAAGGAGGTAGCCTGATATGGGGCTCGATCCCAGACCCTGGGATCACGACCTGAGCCGAAGGCAGACGTTTAGCGACTGAGCCACCCAGGCAACACCGTTTTTTTTTTTTTTTTAAAGATTTTATTTAGCTTCTGGGCTTTTTAAACACAAACTCATTATTAAGACCTGGCCCCATCCTCCCAAATTTGTGGAGTTGATGTTTTAAACTTTCAGTAAAGACTACTTTTATTCCCATTATATATATAAACAGATTTCTTACGACATAATTCCCATACTGTACAATTACCCATTGAAAGCATACAGTTCGATGGTGGTTAGTATATTCACAGAACTGCACATTTGTCACCACATGTCCTTCTCACTACCCCTAAAGGAAACCCACCTGCCTCCCCTGTGTACCACTTCCTTCTGCCCACCTCTCTTCCTCCTCAGGCAATCCATTCTGTTTCTGTGGATTTGCCTATTCTGGAGATTGTGTATGAATGGGATCCTGCATTTGTTATGTCTGATTTCCTTCACTTAGCATGATGTTTTCAAGGGTCTTCCTGTTACAGATGTTTTAGTACTTGATTTATTTTTATGGCTCAGAACTATTCCATTGTATAGATATACTGCCTTTGGCTCTCTATTCATCAGTTGATGGGCCTTTGGGTCATTTCTGCCTTTTGGCTCTTATGAATGAGACTACTGTGGAAATTCATGTGCAAGGTTTTGGGTGGGTAGATGTGCCTCTCTCTTTTCTAGTCGGTGTTTTTATTTCCTTCAGAAAGTGCAGCTGCTGGATGACATGACAGTTTTATTTTAAATTTCGTGAGGACCCCCCCAGACCTGTTTTCCACAGTGGCTGCCCCAATGTATGTTCCCACCAGTTGGGCGCGAGTGTTCCTTTTCTCCACATCCTCACCAGTAGCTGATATTTCTTGTCTTTTTGCTACTAGCCATTCTAACAGATGAGGAGGTGATGTCTCATTATTTTGGTCTGCAGTGCCCTGATGGTTGGTGAACACTTGTCATGTACCTGTTGGCCGTGTGTGTGTCTTCTTTGGAAAAATGTCTATTCATGTTATGTGTGTTCTGAGACTCCGTTTCCAATGGGTGCAGGAGGTGTTTTCCCACAAAACACCAACTAATTCTCCTCATACCAGCTGGGTGTTACACCATTCAACTCACTTCTGACACTATCCACCCATTCAGAACTGAGTTGAATGGTGTAATTCAGTTGTAATGGTGAATGGGGTTACACCATTCAATTCAATTCTGATGCTATCTTCCCACAGGTAGATGGGACAGGGTAGAGGTAGATGTGCCCTTAGAAGCATAAAAGTTTAAAATTTTTATTACGCTCAGTTCATCTATGTTTGGTTGCCTATGCTTTTGGTGTCCTATCTAAGAAAACTTTGCTTGTTGGAAGAGTAAGTCTTTCTGTCCAGTTAGATGAACTCTTCCTTGCATCAGATCCCATGGGGTAAGGGTTTAGTCCTACAAGACTTTCCCACCCCCTTCAGACACCAGTTGCAAGCCCAGATTGCTCCTTTGACTTCTGACCAACTGGCTACAAATTGGAGGTTCCCACAACCTTCTCTTTGAACTTCAGATCCCAATTGAACAACTAGGTTGTTAGCTGTGCTTCAGAAGTCAGAGTTTCCCACTTCTTTAGTTTGATTTGTTTGCTAAGGAGGCTCACAGAACTCGGAGAAACATTTGACGTACTACGTTACTGGCTTATATCAAGGGATACAACTCAGAACAGCCAGATGGAAGAATTGTATAGGGCAGCGTATGGAGAGAGGGCGAGGGGCTCCTCATTTGCACCAGCCTGGAGGCTCTCTGAACCCTCTCCTTCATGGTATGGATATGAGAGTTTAAATCATTGGCCACTGGCAGTTGATTTGACCTCTAGCCCCCTCTTCTCAGAGGTCAAGGTGATGGGACTGAAAGTCCCCAGGACAAATCACATGTTTGGTTCTCCTGACAACCAGCCTCTATCCTTAGGAGCTCCAAAAGTCGTCTTGTTAACATAACAACAGACACTTTTGTCCCTTAAGAAATTACAATAGTTTTAGGAGCTCTGCCAGAAACTGGGGATGAAGATCAACTATGTATATAAATTGTAAGTTACGGTATCACATGGATCCTCTGCCCATTTTGTAATCAGATTGTTTGTTTGTTTGTTTGTTTTGCTGTGGAATTGTAGGAGTTCTTTATATATTTTGAATGCTAACCCTTGATCACCTACATGATTTGCAAATGTTTTCTCCTATTTGGTGGGTTGCCTTTTCATTTTGCTGATGGTTTTCTTTGCTGTGCAGAGGCTTTTCAGTATGATGTAGTCTCACTTGTTTATTTTGCTTTTGTTGCCTTTGCTTTTGGTGTCAGATCCAAAAAAGTCATTGCCAAGACCAATGTCAAGGAGTCATTGTGGTTTTTAAAAAATTTTATTTATTTTATGTTTATTTTTATTTTTTAGAGTCACGGTGGTTTTGATTTGCATTTCCCTGATGACTAGTGATGTTGAACATCTTTTCAAGTGTTTACTGAACATTTTTATATCTTCTCTGGAGAACTATCTATTCAGACTCTTGCCTGTTTTGTTTTTTTTTAAGATTTTATTTATTTATTTGACAGTGAGAGAGACACCGTGAGAGAGGGAACACAAGCAGGGGGAGTGGGTGAGGAAGCAGGCTTCCCTCTGAGCGGGGAGCTCGATGCGGGACTCGATCCCAGGACCTTGGGATCATGACCTGAGCTGAAGGCAGAGGCTTAATGACTGAGACACCCAGGGGCCCCTCTTTGCTTCTTTTTACTTTGGATTATTTGTGTTCTTGGTTTTGGGTTGTAGGAGTTCTTTATGTATTCTGGATATAAGATCCTTCCTATATATATGATTTGCAAAAATTTTCTCCTGTTCTGTGGGTTGTCTTTTTACTTTCTTGATAGTGTCCTTAGAAGCACAAAAGTTTAAAATTTTTATTAAGCTCAGTTTATCTGTGTTTGGTGGCTTGTACTTTTGGTGTTATATCTAAGAAAACTTTGCTTGTTAGAAGAGTAAGTCCCTCTATCCAGTTAGATGAACTCCTCCTTCTGGCCATTTAGTTAATGTCATTTAACCTTCCGAAGGTGTGCGTTCTTTTTTTTGGAATTTTAGGTTTATTTATTTATTTTATTTTTGAGTAATCTCTGCACCCCACATGGGGCTCGAAATCATGATCCTGAGATCAAGAATCTTGTGCTCCACTGCCTGAGCCGGCCAGGTGCCCCTGAAGGTGTGCATTCTTTATTTCTAAATCCAAGAAATTGTTTTTAAATGCTGGTTTTTATTTTATTTCATTTTTTTAAGTAGGCTTCACACCCAGTGTAGAACCCCTTGTAGGGCTTGAACTCAAAATCTTGAGATCAAGACAGGAGTTGAGATCAAGAGTCAGCGGCTTAACGAATGAGCCATCCAGGCACTCCCGAAAATGCTTTATTTATTTATTTATTTTTTAAAAATTCATGCAGTTATTACACACATAAGCCATTATTTAACATACATCTCTCATTCATCCACAAGGAGATTTAAGGAGCTTTTATGAAATGCATGTCTGAAATTAAGAATGGCAGGAAATCTGGCCAATGAAATTAAGATTACTTATGTTTAATTATTTTCCTAACGCTAGCCTGGAACGCTTGTCAGAAGAGGGAGTGAGGCCAGTGTGTCTTCTTTGGTCCTGGTGAATTCCTGCTGATTTTAAATCCTGTCTCCCTTTTTCTGGGGTCATTACGGACCATCTTTTATCATTCACTCTAGACTGTCCTCAGGAGGAGATGTTCAGGGAACCAGGCATTGGTTCCAAGATCTACATCTTCCCCTGACACACTAGGATAAGCACTAGTTCATTCTGGGGTTCTCTGGCCTCCCATGCTCCCTGAGATTAAGGGTTACAGCCCTAGGATCACATTTGTAGGATTTTTTTGGCCCCTGGGACATCAGTTCACTGTGTCTAGAGACTTGAGCTTCTCTGAAAGCAGCCAATGCAGCCGTCTTGCCTTTCCACTATTTCCAGTTACCAAACAGCCTTGCTCCTCATTTCAAGACCCTCCACCTTCCCCGTGAAGCTGTGATCATTAATGCATCTGGCTAGGGTGCATTCCTCCCTCCGCGTTCTCGCCTCGGACTCGAGCCAGCCTCCCCAGGCTGCGCACTCTATTTTCCCAGCCTGCCTAGACTTACTCAGTGCTCCAGCCTTTCCCCTGTGATCTCAAAGGATTGTGCCCAGCCTGGGGACCTGGTCCTTGGTTATGAGGGGCCGCCCATCCTCTATACTTAACTCTTTTAACCTCTGACCCCTTCTGTTGGAAGGTCTTTCTGCAAGGTTCTGGGCCACATGTATCATTTTCCTAGATGATCCCTACCTGTTTTCCTTGTTAGGAAACTTGCCAGATTTTTTTATCCCCAGCACATTTCTGACAAGTATCTGTTCAGCGTTTTTTTTGTGTGTGTGTGTGTGTTTGTTTGTTTTTCATATGAAACCTAGTGGTCAGATGATCAGAGGGGATGACGAAGAATGTCCAGAGGCTAATGAAAAATGGCAATTTAGGGGCACCTGGGTGGCTCAGTGGGTTAAAGCCTCTGCCTTCAGCTCAGATCATGATCTCAGGGTCCTGGGATCGAGTCCTGAATCAGGGCCTCTGCTCAGCAGGGAGCCTGCTTCCTCCTCTCTCTCTCTCTGCCTGCCTCTCTGCCTACTTGTGATCTCTCTCTGTCAAATAAATAAAGTCTTAAAAAATTATAATTTATAATTAAGCCAAATGAAGGAGAACTAATGCCACAGTGCTACAGAAGTTTCCAGAATAAAGGGCCATTTGGGTCTTGCTGGGTGTAGGGAGGGGCCAACCTTAGTTCTTGGTAGGGAAGTGGTGATCTGGTCAAAATAGGGGGCAGGAATTGTCCACTATCTATTTCCTGGGACCTCTGGTTCTCTCTCCGGGCATTTGAGCTCACCGGTGGTCACATGATGATCACAGAGGCTTTTCCTCTGCCAGGGCTGGGGCTTCTGGACCTGAAGGAGTGCCTGCAGAGGCACAGGGGACCTGGAAGGTGCCCCCCCCCAACCAACTCCCAGCATCTCTCCATGTTGGAGGGTCTGGCTATGACTCAGATCAGTTCCTTCTTTGAATATTTTGAAGTTTCCTTTCACAGAACCTTCTCCTTACGTTCCCAGCCCTTGGCTGCAGGGAGGCCATGCTGAGGGCAGGGAAAGCGAGGCCGGGTGATGCTCTGGAGGACAGGGGGCTTCTGGGGCTTGAGACATGGGTCCTGTTTGGATCTTCAGCCCTGAGCAGAATGTACCATGCATGACCACATGGGAGGAGAAGCCAATAGATCCTCTGGAGGTGCTTAGCGTCCAGGGGAGGGATGCTGAGGCCTTGCCTGGCAGGCAGGGCCCGGGTTGGAGAAACAGTGGGGATCACAGGATTGGGGGTGGATGGCAGGCGCGGAGACGAAGGGCCGGAAGTAGCTTGGATTGCAGCTGGGCTTGGTGGTGCTGTCAACAGTGCTAGGTGATTTGGAAGGAAAAATTTGCAGTGAGGATAAGTTGAGCTCAGTCCGAAGGGTCTGTGGGACCTCAGATTGGAAGGAGGGTTCTGGGTGGAGCCCTGTGCCCTGGGTGCACCGTCAGGGTGGGACCCATCACTTTTGAGTTGGTCCTCGGTCATGTCTCTGGTCATGTTCATGTCTCTGGTCATTTCCTGTGGCTGATCTTCTTAGGTGGACGGTCAGTTCTATGAGCAGAGGGTGCTCTTCCCAGAAGGTGTTGGCTAAATTCTCATCGGTCCCTGTGCAGGGCAGACAGACGTGAGCTGGGGAGGCGGCGAGGCTGACAAACAGAAAGCAGGATCCTTCTGGAGAAGGCGGTGGGGGGAGCGACTGTTTGCTGTCTTTACCACATGTTGACTTCTCTGATTAGAACATCTCTCCCCCTAGCTTGCTTGGATCCAGGACGTTTTGTGACCAAGCATAACATTCATCCTTCAAATTGCTGCTAATTTATTTACAGTTTTTGGTGATTGCATGTCATGTGCACCCTGAGAAAAACAAGCAGGGAATCAAAAAATGATGATTTTTTCCTGGAAAAGCATGCCCATGCTAGGCCTTCAGTGACAGCAAGAGCCAAGGCAAACATTCAAAGGAAACTGGAAACGGTGCGGAGCCCGCCTTCCCGGTGGCTGTCATAGGTCTGGTGGGATTGCGACACGCTGGGCCCGAGTCCAGGCCAACTTGGGACTGCCTTCGGGTCAGGTGGGTGCTGGGTCGGGGGTGAGGGGTTGGGGATGGCAGTTGTCCCCCTGAGCTGCCCAGGGGTCTTCAGAATTGGGGAACCCTGCCGGGGACGCTCCTCACTTTTGAGCATGCTATCTAGACTTTGGGGGGTGGGGCAAGGTTGGAAGGTCCGAAGGTGGCGGTTGAAGGGTTCTGGGAACTTTTGACACCCAGAAGGGGAACCACTAGGGCAGCTCCTTGTCTTGAGTGTGTCTTAAAGTGAGAGGCCTGGCTTCCTGGCAGGGGGCATGGATGGGGCTTAAACACAGCTCTGCTTAGCAGGACGGGCCTGTCAATCTGACCCAATGAAATGGGGGCTTCTGGATGTGCGGTAAGAAGCAAGCTACTATGGGGGTTGGATGGAGGCAAGGCTTGCAGGCCTGGCAAAATCTGATTTTCAGCACGAGAAGTAATTGCACTTTTTCTGCTTTGAAGCATGAGGACCCCACACATTCACGAATCCTAGTGTCCAGGAACCACCTGGTTATTTGACACTCCACTGGGGTAGCTTCCCATGATCGTGTGGACATTGGAGCTTGGTGTTTTTTTTTTTTTTTCTCTAAAGGTTTTATTTATTTATTTGACATACACACACACACAGAGTACAAATAGGGGGAGCAGCAGCGGGAGAGGGAGAAGAAGACTCCCCTCTGAGCAGGGAACCCGTCATGGGGCTCCATCCCAGGACCTTGGGATCATGACCTGAGCCAAACAAAGGCAGAGGCTTAACCAACTGAGCCATCCAGGATCGGGGTGTTTGGAGTCTGTGCCTGCCTTTTGGGTAAAGCAAAGATCAACGTCAGCCCAGGACAGGCCTCTCGTCCCCCCCCTTCCACTCTGGTAGAGTCCCACTTAAGTAGGTTTGACAGTTAGGGGGAAAAGAGTTCTGGCCAGGGAGGCAGCTTCAGTTTAGAAACCTGCTCTTTCTTGCTGCGAAGGCGACCCCCCAGGTTCGGGAGGACCTGATTTCACTTAAGCCAGAGGAGCTCCACGCCTGAAACGGAGGGTTCTGTTTTCCTTGGGCAGCGACGGATGCAGATTGAAAAACTATTCGCAGTGACAGCATCGTGTTTTGGGAACACATGTTGGCTATTGTTTGGGATTTTCTTCTTGATTCCCTGTTAATTTATGGCACTTACTGTGAGTTGGATTTCAACGTAGGGGAAAACAGCATCCCGCAAACAAAGACATGTCATTCTTACCAAGGGACTAATGGTATTTGCAAAACAGGGAAGGTCCAAGGAAAATATTTCTAGTGCCAGGGATGGAGCCATTGTCTGGGGCCGGGGGTGCGTCTGGGAGGCATCTGACGGTTTTACCAGTGCACTTTGGGCTGTCTGCACTCTCTCTCTGCCTCCCTTGCCTCGGTCCAGCTTGGTGATTTTAAGATTCCTTTCCTCGATGCGCTAGCTTTGGCGCGGGCTTCTCTCTGCTCCAACACCTTGCAGCCCAGCTGACGTTCAGGGTCCAGGCACCCCTTCTTGTCCCTCTTCCCTGAGTTAAAATCTAGACTCATGAAAACAAAAATTGCTTAAGGCAAGAAAGGCCCGAGAACCACAGGGAAGCCTGTTGCAAACATACCGCAAACCAGATGTTTCTTCCTCCGTGGCAGAGAGGCGCCCGAGTTCACGGGGCATCTGGGGAAGTGTTTTCCTTTAAGGAAGACATCTGTATGGAAACGGTCGCCCGAGTAATGCGATGTGACAGTTGCTATGTCAACTTGCGTATTTTTCCCCTCCCCTTAAATTATTGACCTGCTCACTCAATGTTGCATAAAAGTCATGCAATGCCTTGGAATGTGTTTATGTGCTGTCCTCTGCCAGAACTTTTCAGCCTTTTTTTTCCCCCCCTACGTGTATTTTGCTTTTGAGAAAATGGCCTGTCACTTTGGTTTAACTGTGCTCTTTTTTTTTTTTGGTCCAACTACATATTTCTTCGATTTGTAACGAGGCAATCAACGGCAGTTAAGACTCCAGGGGAGCCCCCTCAAGGTGGGGTGAGGGGTGGGCAGCAGGGGACTTAAAGGCCTTTCGGTTGTGATCGAACACGTATGGACGAGGGACCAGTACGTGAACTTGAAGTTAGTGTGAGGAGGTGAGATATATTTTGTGTCAACCCTTTGGTTCCCAGGATGCTACGGGGACAGGGACCTTCTCTGTGGCCCTGCTCAGCCCCGGGCTGTGTATGCAGCTGCCTCCTGGCTGCCCTGACCTCTCTCTAACAGGCATTTCAAACCTGAACCCTTCATGTCTCCATCTTTTTTGTCTTGCCTTTTGCCTGGTCAAGGCACCTGTGTCTCTCACTCCGGCTCCAGAGCCCCCTGCCACCCCAGCCTCCCCTGCCTCCCCGGCCTCCCTCTTTTCTGCCTTAGACCAGTCCGATTCCCAGGGAATGTGTACTCGCCCCCTGGCAATCCTGGCAGAGACCTTAACCCACTGAGCCACCCAGGCGCCGCCCTCCCCCCCCCCCCGCCTTTTTTTTAAACTTCAAAATAACTACTTCCGGGACGCTTGGGTGGCTCAGTCATTAAGCGTTTGTCTTCTGCTCAAGTCATGACCCCAGCGTCGTAGAATCGAGTCCCGCATCGGGCTCATTGTTCAGCAGGGAGCCTTCTTCTCCCTCTGCCTGCCTGTGCTCTCTGTCTTTCTCTCACTGACAAATGGATAAATAAAATCTTAAAAACAAACAAACAAACAAACCAACCAAAAAAACCCCCAAAGGGCTAATTCCTCCAACCAGGTCATAATCCAAGTCTTCTTTTTCTAAAACATCACTCTGATTATGTCTCTCATTGGTCAGACCCTTCCAGAGGCTTCCTGTGAAGGTGTTCCCACAGCCTGGTCCCCACAGCCCCCAGCTGTGAAGCCCCTTCTGGCTCTGGCCCATACTGGCTCTCTCCCCCCGCCCTCCAGAAAGACTGCTGTGGTCCGAAGGTTTGCGTCTCCCCATAAATTCATATGTTGAAATCCAAACCCTGGTGATGGCGTTAGGATGAGGGGTTTGGGGGAGGCGCCCCACCCTCATGAATGGGAATCGTGTCCTTACCCAGGAGACCCCAGAGGCCTCCCCTTCCCCTTCCACCATGCGAGAACCCTGCCTGAGGTTAGCAGCCTGGAACCTGGAGGAGGGAGGGTTCCAGCCAGACGCGGCTCATGCTGGCGTCCCGATCTCAGACTTCCAGAAATGTGAGAACTATGTTTCTGCTGTTGATAAACCTATAAATGTCTATGGTATTTTGTCGTGGCAGCCGAAATGGATGAACATACAGCCCTTGGGAGGGGGTGTGGCTGCCGCTCATGTCTCGGAGGTCATGGTGTGTGTGTGGTCATGGCCTGGTCACCTTTCTTACCCCTGCTGGTGCCAAGTACAGTGCCTGACACTTGTTAGTGCTAAGTAAATGGCAGACCCTGCCCCCTCCTGAAGTGCAAAATGAAATGCTCAGGCATCCATCACGGTAAGGTCTTTCCGTGCTGATCTCTCCTTTCTTGTCATAGTGTCTTGGCTTGTCTCTTCCTCAGCCTTCATTTCTCTCTTTCTGACTCCGTGAGCTTTCATGGGGGTCTGGTCCCCAGCTCTGTCCTCTTGGCTGTCTGTCGATTCCTTCACCTGGACCATGGGGGCTCTGGAACCAGCAGACCCCATTTGCACCTGGTCCTAGTGCTGCTGTTTGTAGGCACATGACCTTGAGCCAGTTTCCTAACCCCTCTGAGCCTCACCTGGAACACAAGAATCAGCTGTGGCAAGCAGGAGCTGAGATTCCCACCCTTGGCATCGTGCCAGACATGTGGTGAGGGCCTGCACCTGTGTTGGTGGGAAGCATTACTGTTTTAAACCTGCAGCTGTCCCTTCATGTCCCTTTATTTCCTCCGCTGGCGGCGGTGGTCTCTAGAGTAGGGTTCTGGAGTCTTCCCTGACCAGCCTCCTCCCTGCTCCCTGAGCCTACCAGTCCTTGCCTGGCATGTTGTGTGCCTCACATGTCTGAGGCTCTCTCCCCTACCCCAGCTGGAGTCCCCTTTCCTGCCTCCTTCTTGAGGTCTGCTGCAGGCACCTTCCACCAAGGACTCCTGGCCCCTCGGTGGGGATGCCTGCTTCTTCCTCTCTCAGGTCCTGAGCTGATTTTGGTTTCTTTCTGCTTCATGGCCTGGGCACTGCCTCCTCCTCTGAGCTGTCAGTGTCTTAAGCCTGAGTCTAAGTTTAATTCCTCGAGTGGGTTTATTATGTCCTTTGCACATCCTAGTGACTCAGCATGTGGGTTCAATGGGGGAACAGATGCTTCAGAGTTGTGACCTTCGCAGGGTCTGTGTACAACGGGGGTGCCGCCTACTGCTGTCCCCTGTGCTGGTGCGGATGAGGAGGGATGACACCCATAATCACAGGGTGCCTCAGTAGTCTGTCCGGACATTGCTAATCCATCCCAGTGCTCCTTCCTCCTTGCCGACTTGGAATGTGGCCTCAGAATCTTCCTCAGGAAAGCTCCCCTCTGTCATGGCCCATCCTTTGAGGAGACAGGTGACAACCAGCTCTCCTTACCCCATGTTATGGAAACATCATATCAGCCTCCCAGCAATGATTTCTTTGTTTATTGATTCATTATGAAGAGCATGTTTAGATAAAAAAAAGGAGTTGGCTCTTTTTTAATTTATTTAATTTCTTTTCAGTGTAACAGAATTCATTGTTTATGCACCACACCCAGTGCTTCGTGCAATGCGTGCCCTCCATAATACCCACCACCAGGCTCACCCAACCTCCCTCCCCTGACCCCTTCAAAACCCTCAGATTGTTTTTCAGAGTCTATAGTATCTCACGGTTCACCTCCCCTTCCAATTTCCCTCAACTCCCGTCTCCTCTCCATCTCCCCATATCCTCCATGTTATTCCTTATGCTCCACAAATAAGTGAAACCATATGATAATTGACTCTCTCTGCTTGACTTATTTCACTCAGCATAATCTCCTCCAGTCCCGTCCATGTTGATACAAAAGTTGGGTATTCATCCTTTCTGATGGAGGCATAATACTCCATAGTGTATATAGACCACATCTTCCTTATCCATTCGTCCACTGAAGGGCGTCTTGGTTCTTTCCACAGTTTGGTGACTGTGGCCATGGCTGCTATGAACATTGGGGTACAGATGGCCCTTCTTTTCACTACATCTGTATCTTTGGGGTAAATACCCACTAGTGCAATTGCAGGGTCATAGGGAAGCTCTATTTTTAGTTTCTTAAGGAATCTCCACACTGTACTCCAAAGTGACTGCACCAACTTGCATTCCCACCAACAGTGTAAGAGGGTTCCCTTTTCTCCACATCCCCTCCAACACTTGTTGTTTACTGTCCTACTAATTTTGGCCATTCTAACTGGTGTAAGGTGGTATCTCAATGTGGTTTTAATTTGAATCTCCCTGATCGCTGGTGATGATGAACATTTTTTCATGTGTGTGATAACCATTTGTATGTCTTCATTGGAGAAGTGTCTGTTCATATCTTCTGCCCATTTTTTGATATGATTATCTGTTCTGTGTGTGTTGAGTTTGAGAAGTTCTTCATAGATCCTGGATATTAGCCTTGTGTCTGTACTGTCATTTGCAAATATCTTCACCCATTCTGTGGGTTGCCTCTTTGTTTTGTTGACTGTTTCCTTTGCTGTGCAGAAGCTTTTGATCTTTTTTTTTTTTTAAAGATTTTATTTATTTATTTGACAGACAGAGATCACAAGTAGGCAGAGAGGTAGGCAGAGAGAGAGGAGGAAGCAGGCTACCCGCTGAGCAGAAAGCCTGATGTGGGGCTCGATCCCAGGACCCTGGGATCATTTCCTGAGCCGAAGGCAGAGGCTTAAACCACTGAGCCACCCAGGCACCCCGAAGCTTTTAATCTTGATGAAGTCCCAAAAGTTCATTTTTGCTTTTGTTTCCTTTGCCTTTGGAGACATATCTTGAAAGAAGTGGCTGTGGCTGATATCGAAGAGATTACTGCCTCTATTCTCTAGGATTCTGATGGATTCCTGTCTCACTTTGAGGTCTTTCATCCATTTTGAATTTATCTTTGTGTATCGTGTAAGAGAATGGTCAAGTTTCATTCCTCTACATATAGCTGTCCAATTTTCCCAGCACCATTTATGGAAGAGACTGTCTTTTTCCCACTGTATATTTTTTCCTGCTTTGTTGAAGATTATTTGACCATAGAGTTGAGGATCCATATCAGGGCTCTCTACTCTGTTCCACTGGTCTATGTGTCTGTTTTCATGCCAGTACCATGCTGTCTTGGTGAGCACAGCTTTGTAGTAAAGCTTGAAATCAGGCCGTTTTGTTTTTCTTTTCCAACATTTCCTTAGCAATTCGGGGTCTCTTCTGATAGCTCTTTTAAGAATTCTTAGTAGGCAAGATGAAAGGTTTAAAAGTTTTGGGAGGTACCCTGTGGGTTCAAGTGTATGTCTTAAGCATGATGGAAGGAGAAAAGGATGGAGAAAAGGATCCATCCAAGGATGCCTTGGAAGGAGAAGGATGCTGTGGTAAGCTTCAGACTCCTTAACAGAAAAAGGAGCTGGCATGAGACGATGTGGTGGGTAGAAACCTATATCCTCTTGAAGGAGGAGGCGGGACCACAGTAGTTAAGTTGGAGGGGAGAAAGACAGACATTTTTGTGCAAACCAGAACAGAAAGTTTGGAATGGGAGTTCCCAGGAAGAGATGGGAATGTTATGAAGCAAGTTTCCATTGTCTCGCTGACAAAAGCCAACAATTAACAAAGGGCTTTTCATCTTTCTTCCAAACCCCAGTACACCACTTGAAGCAAGTGGAGGAAGTTTCTGGAAACCACTGACAAGCTTCAGACACGTTAGGAAAAGCAGTTTGAGGAAGTGAGCTCTTTCACCTAACCTGTATAATGACCAGGTGAGAGGATATTCTGGTCTCCACTTGACAGATAGGGGAATTTAGGCTTGGGGAGGGGGTCAAGGTCACATAATCAGTAGTGGAAGAAGCCGGAATTTGAGCCCAATGTGGTTCTGAAGTCTGTAATCTTTTCCCTACACAGACGGATGGGGCCACATCTAAATGCTTTGTGTCATCTTATTTGCTGGCAGTGAAGTCCGTTAGAGATCATGGAATGCATGATGATTACATTTTTTGAGGTGGTGTTTGTGAAGGGTAAGAGGTCTGTGTTTAGCTTCATTTTTATGTATGTGGGTGTCCAGTTGTTCCAGCACCGTACGTTGGAAAGACTTTCTTTGTTCCATTGTATTGCCTTTGCTCCTTTGTCAAAAGTCAGTTGACAATATTTACTATATAAAACTGACTATATAAAAGTCAGTTTACTATTTTTTTTATTAATATATAATGTATTATTAGCCCCATGAGTATAGGTCTGTGAATTGCCAGGTTTATACTTCACAGCACTCACCATAGCACATACCTTCCCTAGTGTCCATAACCCAATCACCCTCTCCCTACCCACCTCCCTGTGGTAACCCTCAGTTTGTTTTATGATTACGAGTCTCTTATGGTTTGTTTCCCTCCTGATCCCATCATGTTTTGTTTATTCCTTTCCTACCCTCCAAACCCTTGACGTTGCCTCTCAACTTCCTCATATCAGGGAGATCATATGATAATTGTCTTTCCCTGATTGACTTTTTTCACTCAGCATAATACCCTCTAGTTCCATCCACAATGTTGCAAATGGCAAAATTCATTTCTTTTGATGGCTGCATAGTATTCCATTGTATATATACCACATCTTCTTTATCCATTCATCTGTTGATGGACATCTAGGTTCTTTCCATAGTTTGCTATTGTGAACATTACTGCTATAAACATTTGGGTGCACGTGCCCCTTCAGATCACTACATTTGCATCTTTAGGGTAAATGCTCAGTAGTGTGATTGCTGAGTCATATTTTCAACTTTTTGAGGAACCTCCATGCTGTTTTCCAGAGTGGTTGCACCAGCTTGCATTCCTACCAACAGTGTAGGAGGGCTCCCCTTTCTCTGTATCCTCGCTGGCATCTGTCATTCCCTGACATGTTAATTTTAGCCATTCTTGACTGGGTGTGAGGTGGTATCTCATTGTGGTTTTGATTTGTATTTCCCTGATGCCGAGTGATGTAGAGTACTTTTTCATGTGTCTGTTGGTCATCTGGATGTCTTCTTTGCAGAAATGTCTGTTTGTGTCCTCTGCCCATTTCTTGATTGGATTATTTATTCTTTGGGTGATGAGTTTGATAAGTTCTTTATAGATTTTGGATACTAGCCCTTTATCTGATATGTCCTTTGCAAATACCTTCTCCCATTCTGTCTGTTGTCTTTCGGTTTTATTAACTGTTTCCTTTGCTGTGCAAAAGCTTTTGATCTCAATGAAGTCCCAATAGTTCATTGTTGTGGGCTCTTCATTCTGTTCCACTGATCTTTTTGTCTCTTCCTTCACCAAACCACACTGTCTTGATTATTGTAGCTTAATAGTAAGTCTTGAAGTTGGGTAGTGTCATTCCTCCAAATTTGTTCTCTTTCAATCTCATGTTGGCTATCCTGTGTCTTTTGCCTCTCTGTATAAACTTTAGGATCAGTGTGTTGATATCCACAAAATAACTTGTTGGGATTTTGATTGGGATGGCATTGAATCCATAGAACCAACTGGAAAGAACTGACATCTTGACAATATTGAGTCATCATATCCATGAACATAGACTATCTCTTTATTTGTTTTTTGACTTTGTTTCTCAGTGTTTTGTGATTTTTCTTGTAGATCTTATACACATTTTGTTAGATTTATACCAAAGTATTTCATTTTTGGGGGTGCTAATGTGAAAAGTGTTGTGTTTTTTAATTTCAAATTCCGCTTGTTCATGACTGGTATATAGGAAAGCAGTTGGCTTTTGTATATTAGCTTTGTATTCTGAAACCTCCTTGTAATCAAAGTTTGCAACCACATCTTTCCATTGTGTAGACCTCATTCTAGCTATCCCTGTTGTTGTGATGCCCTGAGTGTGACCTTGGACTTGTAGGGCTCTGTACCCCTGCTCACAGGTTACCCTGCTGGTATTGCCCTTGTCTGTCATCTCTGCCTGTTGAAACCTCACCCATTGATCCAGAACCCAAGCTGTCTGAAATCCCTGGGGATGCTTTTCCAGTACCCTTCCACAGAATTGCCTGTCCTCTGGGTCCTGGTGACACATTGGTTCCCATCTCGAGTTTAGCACCTTTCATGTCCCCAGCCTGTACTGGAGCAACTTGATTGTTGTTTGTTCTCTTCCTCTGCAGCTCGCCACCCCCCAGGGGCAAGGATGGGGACTGACTCATCTGCTGCTGGGGTCCTGGGATAGACAGCACTGTTCACACGTTCAGAGACTCGGCCACGGGTAGCTGGATAGAGTTGATCATGCTGAGCTTCAGAGAAGCCGGACCACTGGGACTTAGCCTTAAGCAACCTCACTGTCTTAACTTGTTTGGGAAACCTTGGAGTGTCACAGAGGAGACTCCATCACTGACATTTCTCTGTCATCCACATCGCCTGTCACTCAGGGGGTAGGGAAATTAAATTCACGCAGCGAGGCTGGCTTTTAACTCTTAGTGCCCTGTTGACTGTTGTCACCACTATCACAGCCTTCTGTGAGCATCCAGTCTCTGCTCTGGCCCTAGATGGGAGAGAGCCTAAAGGAGACTGAGCATTTTTTTTTTTTTTTTAAACCACAGATGCGTGGCTTCTACTTTCTAACTCTAGGAACTAGTTGGCTTCAGGGTCTCTGTGGTGCCCTGAGGCTGGCCCTACAGTGCTTGTCAGAGTCCCCAGAATCTGTCCTTTGTCCTCGCTGAGCTGGATACAGCCTCTCTCCCAGGACTCTGCTACCGTTCTCTCCTACCGTTTCCTCATGACTGGGTATTATGCTTCTCCAATCAAAAGCTGCTGGTTTCCAGAAGGCTGATTCTGGTTTCCTTTTTTTTTTTTTTCTTTTAAGACTTGGTTTGGAGGACAATTTATTTTAGGCCTGTTAAATTTGATTTCACTTCCCCTTCGCTGTTATATATCCTTACCAGCTTCAGATACATTTTGAAAAAAAAAAAAGAAAAAAAAAAAAAAGAAAACCAAAAAAAAAAAAACACCAAAAACCAGTTCAATCTACTTTGTGACAACTTGTGTGACTAATTAATGCTCTGCAGAACACCATGAAACTTGCAAGGCACCACACAAATGCCAAATCGTAACATGTGTCCTGTTTGAAACTGTCTTAGCAAATTGAACATCTGTATTATAGTAATAGACTGTATTAGTAAATGGAACATCTTTTATTGATTCACCTTGTTAAGCAGGAAAATAATCCTTATGGCTTTATAAACCTCCTGTAAGTTCTAGTAGGTGCCATTTCAAACATGATTTTAATTGAATAAATGAAGGCAGGTGTCAGGCATTTAATTGGCCCTTCTCTCTCAGCCAGCTCAATCAGCTTTGGAACTATTGTTGATGATGTAATTTACCAGTGAGATGAAACTGACATGTCTTTGGGGAAGAGAGGCTGGCTGGGCAGAGTTCACGCTTAATCACTGACTGATGTCGTTGTAACCTGGTCTTCACAGAATTTTCTACGAAAGTTCCTCAAGGAGCAGACAGAAATAGGGAAGAAAGTGGTAGCAAACTTTACCTCATTGGCCCACAAAATTAGTTGAAAAGTCTTGAGCCTTATATAAGTATTCAAGTAACTCTTGTTTTCTGTTCCATGTTATTTTCCTACACATCTTCAGCTAAAATGATTGGACTGGGAAGGTGCATCTTTTCATCATGTGGCTCAGGCTCAGATGTGTGGCTTGAGAAGTTGGTGTAAAAATGACAATTTTTATAAGAGCGGGTGGAAAAAAGATACCAGAAGAGAAATTGTGGTACATCCAGACAATGGAATATTTTTCAGTGCTAAAAAGATTTTTGAGATCTTTAGCCAGGCAAAGACAGGGAGGAAACTTAACGGTATATTACTAAGTGAAAGAAGACAATCTGAAAAGACTGTAAGATTCCAATTAAATGACATTTTGGAAAAGGCAAAAGTATAGAGACCAAAAAAAAAAAAAAAAAAAAAAAGTCAGTGGTTTCCAGGGGTGGAGTGGGCGGTGAGAGCAGGGGTTTAATAGATGGAGACCAGAGGACTTTTAGGGCAGTGAAAATTACTATGCATATGATAATCTTCCATAATGATAGATGCATGTCATTGCATATTTGCTCAAACCCATAGAATGTAGAACAAGAATGGACTGTAATGCAGATTATGGGCTTTGACTCTGATGTGTCCGTGTAGGTTCATCTTTTAACAAATGTCCCCACTCTGGGGCAGATGCTGACACTGTGAGACGTGATATGTACGGGCATGTGGGAAGTCTCTGTACCTTCCTTTCAGTGAACCTAAAACTGCTGTAAAAAATCATCTTAATTAAATAAAAACAAACATGCAAGAAAACAACCAAAGTAACTTTGCTGTTTAAATGGAATCCCTAAGCAAGGACAGGAAGGCTGCCCAGCTGAGAGGCAAGAGGGAGAGGCTATGACTGGATTTGCCTTTGGAGTGGCCACTCGGTAAGGATGGATCAGAGGGGGAGACTGAGGCAGGGGACCAGGTGAGGTACTATCCCAGTCTTCTGTGGTTGGTGACAGGACCCTGCTGGCATCTGGGGCTGGGGAGGAGGGGACAGAGCTCATCGCGAGGCAGCAGGTGGAGCTGGTTGATTTGGTGGCAGCGGTGTGGGTGGGGCTGGGGGAAAGAGGGGACAGCTGACATTTATCAGCTGTCACCGAGCGCGTTTGGCACACCGGGCTCCGTGGCGGGTGTTTCACACCCCATCTTCATCGGAACTTGTCAGCCATCTCGGGTGATCAGTTTGGGCAACACTGATGAGGAGCCTGGGGCTTTGTGTGGTTGTGGCTTTTCCAAGGTCATCTCTACCATAGCAGGACTGATGCCCAAACATGGAATGGGCAGAATCCAGAAGCTTCAGGGGCTGTCTAGACTGGGATGGGGCAGAAGTGGGGGGAGAAGGTATCTCTCTTCCTTCTGCAGGAGAGCCTCCTTATTCAAAGTCACCCCAACCCCTGCATGGTTCACACCATTTCCTAACCCCTCACTCATTTCTGGCCTCTGCGAGAGAGCACTGCACTTGCAGTCCATGGCTTTGGGGGTGGACCCAGCTTAGCCCCCCCCCTTGCTGGCTGCCTTCAAGCTACTTGCTGCTCAGCGTGTCAGTGTCCTCCTCAGAAAAACACAGGCGGCAGTTTCACTGTGAAAAGGGAAAAAAAATCATAGAAAAGAAGACAGTGCCAGGCCTAGTGCAGAGAGCGGTAAGATTTTGTGCTCATGGGGCGCCTGGGTGGCTCAGTTGCTTAAGAGTCTGCCTTCAGCTCCTCTCATGATTTCAGGGTCGTGGGATCGAGCCCTGTGTCAGGCTCCCTGCTCAGCAGGGGAGTCTGCTTCTCGCTCTCCCTCTGCCCCTCCCCCTGCTCATGCTTTCTCTCAATCAAATAAATAAAATCTTAAAAAAAAATTAGAAGATTCTGTGCTCAATGCCCTTTGATAATGTTGGATTTGACTGCATGGGGAGTTCTGAGTTGTGGCATGTAACTGGACTTTGAAAAGAAAATGTGATTCTTTTCCATCAATTTTTTAAAAAGATTTTGTTTATTTGATAGAGAGATAAGCGAGGGCAGGAACACAAGTGGGGGTAGGGGGAGAGGGAGAAGCAAGATTCCCACTGAGCAAGGAGCCTGATGGGGGGGCTTAATCCCAGGACCCTGGGACCATGACCCAAGCCAAAGACAGACTCACGCTTAACGACTGAGCCCCCCAGGCATCCCTCTTTTCCGTCGAATTTTTCTGTGTTGGTGTGTAGCGCTTTTTGCCCAGTCTCATCCGGAGATGCACTTGTAGTTTTGGAGGCGGCAGCAGGCCATCTGTGAAGACCTCAGTGAAGTCCTCTTTGGGTGAGAGTGGCCACTTGGTCCTGGTCAGTGCTCTCAGAGAACTAAGCTCTAGAAACATCACCTTCTTTGCCCACACGTACTTGTCCTTTGCACCTTGACAGCGGCTGCACTCCGTTGAACCCGCCCCGCGGTGGCCTTGGCTGGCTGGCTCTGCGCTCCTCTTCATTTTCTCTTGGTTTTCTCCCTAGTGGTGGCTGTGTACATAAAGGAGTCCTGGTGGCCCACTGAAGACGTCCTGCGAACCTCTGATCCTGCCAGAGAAGGTCTCTTGAAGGTGAGGTGGTGTAGACTGGAACAGATATTGCGAAACAGGTTTTAAAGTCAGTGTGTTGATTATCATGTTAATGATCGAAAGCACTTGGCCTCTGTGGACTGGTCTTCCAGGGCTGCAAGAAACAAAGTTTCACAGATGGGGTGGGGCGCGGTGGGGGGGACAGCGCTGAAACAACAGAAAGGTGTTGTCTCCCAGCCTCTGAGACTATGCCTGAAATCAGGGTTCCTTCTGAGGGCCATGAAGGAGACTCTGTTCCAGGCCTATGTCCTGGCTGCTGGTGGCCTCAGTAGTTCCTTGGCCTGGAGATGGCCTTCTCCACGTGTCTTCACATCATCTTCCCTCAGTGTGGGTCTCCCTCTGTCCAGATCCCCCCTTTCTATATAAACACCAGTCATTTTGGATTAGGACCCCCCCATGACCTCATCATCACTTCATCATCTGTAGAGACTATTTCTAAATAAGTCACATCCCCAAGTACTGGATATTAGGTCTTGGAACATCTTTCCAGGGGATGCAATTCAATCTAGAATGCCCTGCCAGTAAGGAAAATAGTAATAAAAGGCTGTATGCTGCAGACATCTGGCTATTGGCAGATCTCTCTTACCTTCCTGAGTGGTCTCTTGTGTCTTCATTTTAAAACTAAATCCCCTTCGTCTCTCTAGTGTGTAGGAAAATTTTTGCTTATTGTGTCCAAGTATTATTTTTTTGGTACTCACTCTGAGTCAGACATTGTGTTAGGTACTCGCCTATGTCCTCAGACTCTTTACAGGGCTTATCTAATTTTAGAATCCTCAAGGTACTGTTTTGCAGATGAAGAAATTGAGGCTGAACCACACAGCTAGTGAGTGATTGGGTTGGACACAAACTCCAGTCTCTGTGATGTCAGGCCTGAAGGTCTTGGATGGGCTGTGGCTTTATGGAGCAGTTGTAAAGCCAAGACCTAGGATGGTAGGGGTGAGGGCAGGTGCCACAGCAGCTCCTCAGAGTCCCTGTGGCGTCTGCTCCACTGCAGATTTGATGATAAAGGTAGTAACTAGTGTAGAATTTAGACTATTTGCCTCATGTCTGCCCATTTTCATTTGATTGACATATTTATCTTAATTCCATAGGTGCTTCTTGGCAGTCTTAAAATGGTGGATCTGTCTGTAGTGGTATGGAATTCCACTTGACCTCCCTCATTGGGACCTACAAATACTGAATGAATGACCAGTATTCTTCTGGGTCTGGTTTAGAGAAGGATTTGATAATACAGTTTTTTCCTCCTCGCTTGAATGAATAAAAAAAAAAAACAACAACCAAATTCAGTTTTATTTTCCCTCAAACAACAACTTTATTGAGATACAATTCATGTCCTATAAATTTCACCCTTTCAGTGATTTTCAGTATTTGCACAGAGTTGTGCCCCAGTCACCACTCTTGAATTCTAGAATGTTTTCATCGTCCCCAAAAGAAATCCCTTACCCATCAGCAGTCACCCCTCATTTCTCTCTTTGCCCAGCCCCTGGCAAGGAGTCTGCCTGTGTGAATTTGTTTTTCCTGGACATTTCCAGCCCTAGAATCATATAATATGTAGCCTTTTGTGTCTAGCTTCTCTCACTGATCATTCGACATTCACCCACACTGTAGTGTGTGTTAGAGCCGCATTCCTTTCTATGGCTGGATCATTTCCCACTGCATGACTCGAGCATGTGTGCTTATCTGTATATATGTTGATGGACACGTGTTGTTTCTACCTTTTGGCCATTACGAATAATGGCACCATGAACATTTGTGTACAAGTTTTTGGGAGCACATGTATTTTCAATTCTCTTGGGTATATACCCAGGAGCGGAGTTGCTGGTCACGTGGTAATTCTCTATATAACTTGTTGAGGAGCCACTAACTATTTTCCACAGCAGGTGTACCACGAATAGTCCCATTGGTAACCTCTGATGGCTTCCATCTCTCCATGTCCATCCTGGCACTTGCTTATTGTCTGTTTTTGTATGCTCTCCATCTGACTGGGTGGGAAGTGGTATCTCACTGTGGTCTTAAGCCACATTGCTCTGATGGCCAAAGCTGTGACGCATTTTTTCATGTACTTATTGGCCATTCATACATCCCCTTTGGGAAAATATCTATTGAAATCCTTGGCCCACTTTTTAATTGGGTTACTTGACGTCTGACCATTGAGTTACAAACATTTTTCATATATTCTGGATGCGAGTCCTTATTTCACACATTGCCTTTTTTGATTGGCAAATATTGTTTTCCCGTCTGTGGGTTGTCTTTTGCATGCCTGTTCCCCCTCCCCAGCTTTACCGAGATATATCTGACATAAACATTGTGTGAATTTGAGGCACAGGAGGTGTTGATCTGGTGTACTTACATATTGCCAAATGATGGACACCGTGGTGTTGGCTGATACCAGCTTTGTATTACATAATTACCATTTTTTTGTGTGTGTGATGAGAACATTTAAGATCTACTGTCTTAGCAACTTTAATATAATACAGTATTTTTAGCTATAATTACCCTGCTGTATATTAGATTCCCAGAACTTATTCATCTTATAATTGGAAGTTTGTACCTTTTGACCGACATCTCTTTTCTCCTACCCACAGACCGTGGTAACCACCATTCTATTCTCTGTTGGGATGAGTTGGGCTTTGTTAAGATTTCATGTGCACGTGAGATCACGCAGGATTTGTCTTTGTCTGACTTACTTCACTTTGTATAATGCCCTCTAGTTACATCCGTATTGTTGCAAACAGCAGGATATTTTCAGGTCTGGTTTTAATTGACTCGGTAGATACTGTTTTGAAAAGTTTCCCCCTCCCCACCCCGACGCCAGCAGATTTAACTATGGCTTGAGGTTCAGCCAGTGAATGTGAGGTACCCAGTGGGGTGGCCTGGCCTATTTGTCTTGCTGTTCTGGACCCTTCTGCCAGAGATATTTACTGGTTGGGTGTTTTGGATGCCAGGAGAAGTCTAATGTGCTCTTTAAATAATTCTTTAATATTTTATTTTATTTATTTTATTTTTTTTCAGAACAAGAGTATTCACTTGTTCCATGTTTCAATTCCTCTGTGTTTAGATGAGGGAAACCCCACATTTTCTGAAAAAATGTGGCCTATGTTGTGAACAGAAGAAACTTGGATGTTACCTGCTCTTAATGAACCGTGTTGTAAAGATCGACGTACCCCAACCATCCCCCAAGATTTTGGGGTCTTGACGTTTTTTTTTCCTTTCAATTATATTTTGTTTCTTAGCCAACTATTCTTCATAAATTACAAAAAAAAAAATGCTTAATGTTCTTTCTGTTAACATAATTAGTGGTCCTAATTGAGGGATTAGAACTGGATCTCGGCTTTGTGTTTCCAGAAATGTTTCTAAGTCAGATTCACACACATTTCTCCCCCCGCCCCCCATAATGAAATTGGATAAATTCAATGCATTTTCTTTTCTCCTTTTTCTCCTGCCAGTTTTTGATTGGATATTTCCCTTCTGCCAGATGCAATCTGCTTTTCTCTTCTGGCTTTTCTCTGAACTTTTTGGTTTTATAAGTTGAAAAATATAACCTCACACATCACCCCACTCAGGTTTTGTGACCAGCTAGTGATTCTTCAAAGTCTGAACTGGGTTTGGCTGCTCTTGTCTGAGATACAAAATTGCGGCAGCTTCTTAGAGCTAAGTTGGTGTGGTTTTCACAAAGCTTTTCCTCATTTAAGATTTGGCTCCAGAGGAAGGTGAACTATTTTACATTCTGGACCAATTAATAGATTTATTGGCACTGAACACTTCGTGCTATTTGTAAGGGGGGACAGCAAGCTGCCTTATTTTTTGTTATCGGAGCATTTGAAAACAAATGTTTTTTTTTTTTTTTTTTAACCCATCCTTCCCCAAAACAAGTGTTTTAAGGATGCCTCAGACAATCTTTTCCCTTGATCAGTGGGAGAAATGGAGGCTCAGCAAGTTGGGCATTGCTAAAGATCTCCCAGCAAAGCTAGGCTGAGAAGTCATGGTCACAAATGATGATGATGATAATGATAAAAATGTGAGGAATAAGTATTCAATATAAAACAAAGTGTAGATATTTATATTAATGTTCCCTTTTCCACAGCCTTAGTTGTAATGGATGAAGATGCTGGTGGCAACCAGGGGTTGGGACCAGCCTGGGACCTGGAAGGCCCTGGTCTGTTGTTTTGAGCCTGATGCCTCGGACAGAGCCCTTGTCCAGGGTTCCTAAGTCCTCTTTGGAATGAGACAGGGAAATCAATAAATGTGATCACTTACCCTCCTTGGATTTTTCTTTCCTTACCTATAAATCAGGACCTCCCCAGCGGGTGGGAGACTTGAATGCTAGCTTCTGGGTGGGAGTCACGGCCCATTCAATGGCATTGCTGATCCCATGGTGCTGCATAGGATGGGGGACAAACACCCCCACACGTAGGCTGTCACATAGTCTTGTCAGAGTAAAATATTGTCCTGTCACACATGTCTTGCCAGAGTAAAATCTAATAAAACGATGCTGTCCCTTGATCAATAGCTGATTGGGTTCATGTCAAGAATCACATTTAGTGCTGGCTTGTGGTTGTCCAGAGGAGTGCATGTAGGACTCTGTGACTTTATCCAAGCTGAGCCACATATAGTGGGATTGATTAGTTATGTCTGCTGTGGGTGCAGAAGCTGGAGACCTCTGTTTTTGCTATGTATTTGCCACCCGGGTGCTCTCCAAATGCAGAAAAAAATTTTTTTTAAAGATTTTATTTATTTGTTTGACAACACAAACACAAGTAGAGATCACAAGTAGGCAGAGAGGCAGGCAGACAGAGAGGAAGGGAAGCAGGCTCCCTGCTGAGCAGAGAGCCCAATGCAGGGGTTTGATCCCAGGACCCTGGGACCATGACCTGAGCTGAAGGCAGAGGCTTTAACCCACTGAGCCATCCAGGTGCCCCCAAATGCAGAAAATCTTAACAGGACCATGAAGTCATTTTGACTTTTTTAAAAAAGATTATTTATTTATTTATTTGACAGATAAAGATCACAAGCAGGCAGAGAGGCAGGCAGAGAGAGACTGAAGAGGAAGCAGACTCCCTGCTGAGCAGAGAGCCCAATGTGGGGCTCAATCCCAGGACCCTGGGATCATGACTGGAGCCGAAGGCAGAAGCTTTAACCCACTGAGCCACCCAGGCGCTCCTCATTTAGACTTGTTAATGCTAAAACTCTGTGTGGGCCTGGCCTTGACCACATACTTTCTTCATCTGCCATGACATTGTGGTGGGCAAGAAGTGGTTTCATTTGATGGCCTTGATTCTTGGTAGTTCTCTGGGATTGGGACTGTAGCATGTGCTCCAAATCTAACATGTGATAAGCCATCGAAAAATCACGTTTCTGATATAGCCATTGATCCTCCTAGTTCTTCTTCTTCTTTTTTTTTTTTTTTTTTAATTCCCCCCAATTCCTTGCCCACCTTCTGAAGGCCAGAATTCTGGGGCTGTTATTAAAAATGGTGGGGGGCGCCTGGGTGGTTCAGTGGGTTAAGCCTCTACCTTCGGCTCAGGTCAAGATCCCAGGGTCCTGGGATGGAGCCCCTCATGGGGGTTTCTGGTCAGCAGGGAGCCTGTTTCCCCTTCTCTGTGCCTGCCTCTCTGCATACTTGTGATCTCTGTCTCTCAAATAAATAAATAAAATCTTTAAAAAAAAAGGTGGATTGGGTTTATTTCTAGACACATCCAGGGATCTGCTGAAATGTCTTGCCTGACTCCCCTGGAGGTTACTTCCTGTTTTGTTGACCTGCAGTGGACTTTTTTTTTGTCTACTTATGTCCATTACACATAGGTAGCCTTGGGGAACAGGGAGGCCCCTCTGGGCCTGCCCCTCACTCCTGGAGGCTGATGGGTGTGAAAGGTCAGGGTTGTGAAAACCTTGGTGAGAAACTGTGAGTCACATTTTGGCTCTTGAGCACGGGGGGAATCATGTGATGGTGGCGCACACACCTGGCCCCGATGTGTGGGTTGATTCCAAGTGCAAAATTTATCGTGTGTGATTTTCCTCTCTCACTTGCTTGTTCTTCCTTTGTTTCTTCTTCTTCTTCTTCTTTTTTTCCCCTTCAAAGGTTCAGTCATTTGGGGAAAGGATTGTGCTTTTCATTCTAAATGTCGTTATTTTTGGAAGACTGGAGAGAAATTTGGATGACCGAGACATGTTTTTTTTACCTCACTCTGTGAAGGAGCAAGCAAAGATTCTGTGGCGGGATGGGTCTGCTGTTGGATTTTACACGACCAAAAGGAAAGGTAAGGGACACTTGGCCCTGGGGAGGGGGCAGAGGATGGGGTGGGGAGGCCCCCTAGATGTCTGCCTGCGTCGGAGGACTCCCTCAGCACATGTGTTCCTTGGAGAGAGTCTTCTGGCTCAGAAAGTGTCACTAATTCAGCCGTCCTGTAAATAAACCCAAGGAAACCCAAGGTATGGATTTCATTTTCTCATTTCTCATTGTACTGGCAAATAGGGTGAAAAACGTGTCCTTTTGATTCCCAGGCAGTGCCATGTCCCTCATAAATGCTTATTGCTGCTAATGGTGTAAAATGACTCTGCAAAGCACGACACTCTTCATTTCTTTTCTTTAAGGCTACCCATTAGCTGTCAGGAAAAATACCATTGCTAATAGCTGACATGTGGCGCAAAAGCACACGGGATGCCAAGATTTATAGACATTACCTCAGAGGAGGGGGAGGTTGGCCATGATAACAAGGTCGGGGTGAAACACTGGGACTTATTTTTAGGGGCTCTGATGAGAAGTGAGTGTGATCCTAGGGCCATTTTGCCTTGGGGATTGGTCTGTTTCTTTAAAGTCGTTTTCTTTAATACTTTATTGAATTTTTTAAAGGCTGTCAACATCTCTACTCCAAGCGGACCCAGCCCTGTCCTTCAGTTCTTACGAAGTCCTAAATTTTAGCAAGAATAGTCTCCCTAAGAACCACCATGGACATGCTGTTTTCCTGGGTTACGTGTTTTTCTCGGGGCTCAGAAGGCTGACTGTGCTGTTGAATGTTGTTCATACTATGTGTTTGTTCCACCTGTCCAGGATGGAACAAATCCACTTCTCTCCCTCCCCACTCCTGGTCAAGCCCCCCCGCCCCCTGCTGCGTGAGATGACCAGTTTCCCATGCAAGTAGTTCCATTAGTTAACTACTTGTCAAGGTCAGTCCTGACACTCAAGTAGAGAGGTTGGTTGTGGCCTCCTCCTTTTTCCCTAGGCTGATCCAGAACTCAGAGTGGAAGGAGGACCTTAAAAGATTGTCAAGCTAAGGTAGACCAGACTAGGTGCTTGATTTCTGTTTCTTCTTCATTTTTTTTTAAAGATTTTATTTATTTATTTGACAGACAGAGATCACAAGTAGGCAGAGAGGCAGGCAGAGAGAGAGAGAGAGAGAGAGAGGGAAGCAGGCTTCCTGCAGAGCAGGGAGCCCGATGCGGGGCTCGATCCCAGGACCCTGAGATCATGACCCGAGCCGAAGGCAGCAGCCCAAACCACTGAGCCACCCAGGCGCCCCTCTTCTTCATTTTTGATGAATTCCACGAACGTGGTGGAAAGTTCTCTGAAGCTGCTTATTTGGTCACGTCATTTCATCCATGAAATGATTTTTTTTTTTTAAGTGGCAATTGACTTTTAGTGACTCAACAGTTTATTTCATTTAAAAAGTACCAAACCAGTATAAAATTAATGAAAATATATGCTTCAGGTATATGTTGCCAATGAAAACTTTTTTTTTTTTTTTTACTGCCTTTTGCTGCTGAGCAGAGAGCCTGCCTGATGTGGGGCTTCATCCCAAGACCCTGGGATCATGACCTGAGCCAAAGGCAGTGGCTTTAACCCACTGAGCCACCCAGGTGCCCCTAGGTGTCAGTTCTTTATCAGATATAAATTTGGAAAACATTTTCATTTTGGCACGACAGTATTTCTCAGAGAGCAAACGTTTGAAATTTTAATGGAATCTATTTGATCAGTTTAACCAATTTTCATTATTATTTTGTTCAGAATATTTTCTAAATTTACTTTATGATTTTTATGAGTGTTTTAAAGTGAGTTTTAAATTTCCAGGTATTCTAAATGTTTTACTTATTGATTTACCTTTGATTTCTTTTTTTTTTTTTTAAAGATTGTATTTATTTATTTGACAGAGAGGGATTACAAGTAGGCAGAGAGGCAGGCAGAGAGAGGGGGAAGCAGGCTCCCTGCTGAGCAGAGAGCCTGATGTGGGCCTTGATCCCAGGACCCCAGAATCATGACCTGAGCTGAAGGCAGAGGCTCAACCCAGTGAGCTCAACCTGAAGGCAGAGGCTCAACCCAGTGAGCCACCCAGGTGCCCCTTATTTTTGATTTCTAACTTAATTCCTTTGAGTAAAAGGATGTAGTCTATTTTACTATTTTAAATATTAATATTTAAATTTTTAAATATTCTAAACATTACTTTTATTAATATAAGGTTAATTTATATGCATTTATAATATAAAAATCATTTCATATATAAATAGATATTATAATTTAGAATATAAATTTATATTTATATAAATATAATTAATATAAATATAAATTTAACAATTTAAAAATATTTTGAATTTTTTTATATTTTAAGAATTATTGAGAATTGTTGATGGCCCATTATATGGTCTGTATTGGTAGACATTCCCTGTAGACTTGAAGGAATGTGTATATTCTGCAGGTATTGGGTTTAGTGTTCTGGAAATATCATTTGGCATAAGGTAATTAATAATGTTGTTTAGATTTTCTACATTCTTACTGATTATTTTTGCCTAGTTCTAACAATTTTAGTTTTGTTAGTTTTTACTTTATGTGTTTTGAAGCTTTGTTATCAGTCACATCTATATTTATGATTGTTATACTTACCTGATATATTGGTCATTTTATCATTATGAAGTCCCCAGTTGTCTTCAGTAATATTTCTTATTATGAGGTCTGTTTTGTTTGATATTAATATATATAGACCCATCATTTTTCTTATGCTTATGATTTGTATGGAATATATTTTTGTACTGTAGCTTGTTGCCTTTTACTTTTAGTCTGTTCATGTCTATTATCTGAAGCATATATTGTGTTGACAGCATATAGCTGGTATGGGATCCTATTTATTTATTTACTTTTAGATTTTATTTATTTATTTGTCAGAGAGAGAGAGAGAAAGAGTGTGCACACAAGCAGGGGGAGTGGCAGGGAGTGAGAGAATCAGGCTCCCCACTGAACAAGGAGACCAATGCAGGACTCAATCCCAGGAAACTGGGACCTGAGCAGAAGACAGACATTTAACTGACTGAACCACACAAGCATCCCTGGGTCTTGGATTTTAAACCTAGTCTTAAAAATGTCTGTCTTTTGAATTGAGTGTTAGTCCACTTACATTTAGTTATTGATATGAGTACACTGAGGTCTTCTCATTTGCAATTTGGTTTGTGTCTTCTGTTTTTCTTTGGTTCCTCGGTCCCTCCTTTATAACTTCCTTTATTTTAATCAGATATTTTTTAGTATTTCATTTTAATTTCTCTATTGGCTTTCTAGTTCTATATTTTGCATTTTTAGTTTTTACTCTGGGGATCACGTATGCATCTTAAACTTTTCCAGATTTACTTACAGTTAATATTGAATTACCTCAGGTGAAATATAGAAATCTTTTAATAGTGTATTTTTGTTTATCCCTTATTTACATAGTGCTATTGTTATATATTAGATCTGTTCATGTTATACACCTATCTTTATTGATTTATAATTTTTAATTTAGTAGTCATATCTTTTAAAATAAATAAAATAAGTATAGCTAAAATTTTTCTCACATACTCACCTTTAAAAAAATTTTAATATAGGTCCCACTTGCCATCCAGTGTCATTTTTCCTTTAGGCTAAAATACTTCCTTTAGAATTTGCTGTAGTGTGGCTCTGCTGGCGACAAATATCTCGGGTTTCATTTACTGAAATATATTTTATTTTATAGTCATATTTGAAGGATAGTTTAGCTGGCTATAGGATTGTTACTGATAATTCTCCCACTCCCTTCAGTGCTTTGAATGTGTTCTTCCAGGCTTCTGTCTTTCATAGTTTCTGGTGAGAAGTTAACCAGTTATTTATTGTTATTCCCTCATACATAACACATAGGTTTCTCTGATTGCTTTCAAAGTTTTCCCTTTAACTTTAACTTTTTTTGTGTTTGACTATAGTGTGTCTAGAAATGATTTTAGTTCTGTTTATCTTTCTTAGGCTTTGGTGAGTTTCTTGAATCTTTGTTTTCTGCCATATTTTGGAAGTTTTGGGCCATTATTTCTTCAGTTTTTTAAAAATGCTGCTTTCAGGGCACCTGAGTGGCTCAGTTGGTTAAGCCACTGTTTCGGCTCAGGTTGTGATCCCGGAGTCCTGGGATTGAGTCTTGCATTGGGTTCCAAGCTATGTGGGGAGTCTGCTTTTCCTTCTGACCTTCTTCCCTCTCATATTCTCTCTCTCTCTCTCTCAAATAAATAAAATCTTAAAAAAAAATGCTGCCTTCATTGTTCTTTATCTGGGATTCCAGTTGTGTGTGTGCTGAGGTGCTTCATAATGTCTTTAAGTTTTGTCTCAGAGGTTTTATTCATTTTTCTTCAAACGTTTTTCTCTCTTTGTTGGGTAATTTCTACTGGCACCTATTCAAGTTCATCTGCCATCTCCAATCTGTTGTTGAGCTCATTGAAAATTTTTAGTTATTGTACTTTTTAGCTCTAGGATTTATATTATTTCTTGTAGTTGCTATTTCTCTGTTGAGATTTTCCTTATATTTCCCTTTAATTTTTTGAATTATTTTATTTTAATATTTCAAATATATTTGTAAAGTTGTTTTGAGGCCTTTGCAAAGTCCAACATCTGGGTCTGTTTAGAATCAGTTATATTGACAACCCCCCGCCCCCTGAGTATGGGTCACACATTCCTGGCTTTGTGTGTGTGTGTGTGTGTGTGTTTGAATAATTTTTCATCAAAAATTAGATATTGCAGATGTAGTATAACAGTTCAATTTTTTTTTTTTTTTTTGGTGTGTGTTTTCTGAGGATTTTTAGATTTTTGATCTAGTAGCTGTTCAACCTGCCTAGCTTCAAAGGGTAGACTTTGTCTCCTTTGTGATCTATAGCGGCTGACATCTGTTTGTGTGACTTCCCATGGCTGTTTCTTTAGCCTGGCCCTGAAGAGGTCTTCAGTGTGCCTGCAGATTTGGTGGCCAAAGATTTTCATATGGATTTGATTTACTTTTCCTGAGGGATTTTTTGTGTGTGTGGTTTTGTGTTTTTGTTTTGCTTTTCATTTGTTGTTGTTGTTGTTGGCTTGTTTTGTTTTGTTGTTATTTGTTTTTGGTTCCTGCTGTTTTGGGGTTCTGTACTTTCACTGTTTAAGCCCATTTGGCTTCAGCTCTCTGCCACTTGAACTGTCTCAGTTGAGGAAGGTCTATTTTTGAGAAAAGCATCAAACTGTCACATCTGATCCTGTGTGGTGCCATTTTTCAAACGGTCTCTCTGGTCTTTGACTTTTTTCTTGTTGGGTTCCATGGGGTCTCCTTCACTCATGTATTGGCTAGCTGTGGCAGTTGCTGTGAATTTGAGTTTGGTTCATTCTGTAGATATCATGCTGCTTTACATTTCCAGCTGCTTTCCTAATTGTAAATCTGATCTGTGACACATTTAATGGGTCATGTTTCAGTTTTTCCCATGAGGTGTTTTCTGTAGCTTTGGGGGTTGAATTATACCTACAGCCAGTAAGCTGCAAACTCATAGGTTTTACCTAGTCCAGTTGCAACTTTATTTTCTCTCTCTCTCTCTCTCTCTTTCTTTCTTTCCTCCCTTCTTCCTCCTTTCTCCCTCCCTTCCCCCCTCCCTCCCTTCCTCCCTTCCTTCCTTGTAGGCTCCATGCCCAGTGTGGAGACCACTGCCAGGCTTCAACTCATGATGAGATCAAGACCTGGGCTGACATCAAGAGTTGGATGCTTAACCACTGAGGCCACTGAGGCACCATTTCCAGTTGCAAATTTCTGAAATTAAATTTTCCTCTATCCAGTGGTAACTTTAAATGATTTCTCACCTTTATTCATTTATTAAGTAGTTATTATACATGAGGTTTGCACAGTATGGTTTGCATAATGAAAGTACAGAACCCCTAAACAGCAGGAACCAAAACCAAACATTTCCTTCCACCACCATTTTCTGATAGGGATCCTGTTAAGTGTGGATCAGAGAATTTTATTCCTTTCCTTCTCATCTTTTTCTATAATCAGAGAAAGATATTTATCTTGATGAAGTAGGAAATGGTTGATATAGCAGGGCACATAGGTGGCTCAGTTGTTAGATGTCTGTCTTCAGCTCGGGTCATGATCCCAGGATCTTGGGGTTGAGTCCCACATGGGGCTCCCCGCTCAGTGGGAGGCTTGTTTCTCCCTCTCCATCTGCCTGCAGCTTCCCCTGCTTGTGCTCTCTCTCTGTGTCAAATAAATAAATGAAATCTAAAAATAAAAAAAGGAAATGGTTGATAGAGCAGCATATAAGTAGAGTAAACAAAACATAATTTAGTTAGTGGATAAATATATTTTATTATGTTTTATTATTTGCACACACAATTTACAAAAAAAATCACTGGTGGATACATATAATTTAATGGCCTACAGGAGGAGTTTGTAGTTCACAAGTTCAGAACAGTTAACGTTTCTATAGTCTCCGCTCTGTCCTCAGTGTTTGTCATGACATTATGTAGTGTTTTTGTGTTGATGCTGAGGATACTGGTGTAGCACATGGCATGCTTCTCAACTTTGCAGTATTATGATTTTTCTTCATGAGATTAGGTCCTTTGGATTAGAATATCTTAATTTAGCTTAAGCTGGGCTGCAGTGTATAATTTCATTCAGAGAGGAAAAGAAAATGTGCAGATTAATTGCATAAATTAGATCACAGGGGTCAGGGGTCACCTATTTAAGAGTATACATTGGTTTTAAATACTTCCTTGGCACATACTTTTAAGTATTTTACAAATTTATTAGACAGTAAAATTGACTTTTTTTTCTTTACAGTTCTGTGGATTTTGCCCTATGTATAGATCATGTAACTACAACCATAATTAAAATAAGGAATAAAATCCACCACCCCCAAAACCTCCTTCATCTTATCCCTTGTCATTCCTTGCCCCCTAACTGCCACCTGAAAGCCCTGGAAACCACTGATTTGTTCTCTATCACTATCGTTTTGTCTTTTTTAAAGTGTCGTGTGATGGAATCATATAGTTTGTAACCCTTTAAGACTGACTCTTTTCTTTCTTTCTTTCTTTTTTTTTTTTTTAAGATTTTATATATTTATGTTATATATATTGAGAGAGCATGAGCAGAGGGTAGGGGCAGAGGGACAGGGAAAGACTCTCAAGCGATTCCAGGCTGAGTGTGGAGCCTGTCTCGGGGCTCGATCCCAGGACTCCAAGATCATGATGTGCGCTGAAATTGAGACTCAGCCTCTCAAACAACCACCCAGGCGCCCCCAATAGACTGACTCTTTTCACTCAGTATAATGCCTTTATTCATCCAAGTCAATGTGTAGATCAGTAGTTTGTGTCTCTTTATTGCTGACGTGCACGTTCAGTTTACAACAAGTGGGTGCTTTTGTATGGACTGAATGAGATCTTTTCAGGTAGCGCTCTCTTTGGGGACATATTCTTAATGGGCTGGTTTGAATTTCTGCCTTCATTTGACTGCTCAGTAATATTGACACTTCAGCCAGTTCACTATTTTATGTTGAAATTCTCCCTAAATAACCAAAACTAATGAGGTTTTACTAGACCTTTTGTTCTCAGAGCACTAGTCCACTGACTGTTAGCTTTCAAGGGAAGAAAATACTGGACTGGTAAATGGCAAGTTTGGCCAATTTGAGGCAGAGCTAAGATGTGTGTTGCTTTTGTATAAAAATCTAAAAAGAACAGCTTTCTGTTTCAGCTGGCTGAAAGCTCCAACACTAATGCAAATCATAAAAACAGGAGTGGCACTGAAATGTATTAAATTAGGTGACTTGCCATCCTTCGGGACAGCAGTGATGTTTTGAAGTGGCCTTGGCTGCCCTGCTTTTTGAAGTGGGGGGGTGGGGAGGGTTTTCTGCTCTCCCTCCCCCAGAAGTCCAGTGCCTCAGGTCCCTCCTGCTGAGTTGTCTCATCAAGAAGGCCCCCCTCAGGCCATCTTCTGGACTTCAGCAGAAACATCAGTAGCAAAGGTGGTGTGAGTGGGGAGTGCAGTGTTGGTTCAGGTACCTACTGTGCTGTCTGTTGAGAAAGGGGTTGCTGTTGACGAGGAATGGAGGTTCCTGTGGAGATACGGCATTGGAAGGTACAGGGGGAAATGCACGGGATGCAGCCAGGCTTCTTCTGTTGGGATGTGTACCAGCAGCTGCTGCGATCTCAGCCTTGCAAAGCTGCTAACGTTACCCACTTGTATCTCCTGCCTCCTTGTAACCTTGGCTTTCATTTGCCATCATGCCCCCTGGCCTCTCCTTGTACCTGCCTTAAAGAGCCAAGGTCATTTGTGATCCCTTTTTCACATCATTTAAATTCTCTTGAAAGAATCAGATTGGTCCAGCTGGCTCGTGGATTGGTTTTCTTGTGCATCATGGGTTCACTTTGATCTCCACTGACTATGGATTGGCGGGGGCTGGCTTTTGTGGTCCAGGTATGGCCACCTAGCTTTCGTTCTTGGCTGTGGTAGGGCCAATTTTAAAGGACTGTGGGCTGGATAGACAGCCCATAATAATCCACGGAAGAATCCTACTCATAAAGTAGTCTCAGTCTGGCCTGGAATACTTGTGGTCACCACCACCAGGCAGCCGTTCCTTGCTTGCACAGTGGCTGGTGTGTAATGGATGGAGTGCTCAGCAGGCAGTTTGTGCTGCTCACATATTATGGGCTACAGGAGTTCTCAGGCTCCATCCAAGACCCGCTGCCTCCGAAACCCTGGCAGTGGATTGGGCCCCTGTGATCTGTCTTAACAAGCCCTCCAGGTGACTCCCAAGAACTCTGAAGTTGGAGACCCACTCACCCAAGGCATGCATTCTCAGTGGGGTGGCTTTGCCCCTGACAGTCAAACCTTTGGGGAGCAAAGGAATCATGGATAAAACAATGGTCTCTGGCCTCCAAACCTCAGCCCTATCCAACAAAGTCTTATTCATTCCTTAGTATCTAGTCAGCGGGCGTGCAAGATTAGGAAAAAAATGGCTCCTTAGGTTGGTGATAATGAGAAAACATTTGGGCAACACCACTTGACTGTATACTTAGAAGAGGAACTGCTAGGGGTCCCTGCTGGCTCAGTCTGTGAAGCGTCTGCCTTCTGCTCAAGTCATGATCCCAGGGTCCTGGGATCGAGTCCCGCACTGGGCTCTCTGTTCAGCAAGGAGCCTGATTCTCCCTCTGCCCTTCCCTGTGCTCTTGTTTGCTCTCTCTCTCTCTCAAACAAATAAATAAAATCTTAAAAAAAAATAAGGAGGAACTTGTAGTTTTTTTTTTGGCTTTTATAATCTTCCTTTGTTCTATGCCACATGGACTGGATTTCATGCAGGGTCCTCTAGCTCAGAGTTGAACTGGGACAGTTCTTTCTCTTGTAATCTGAAAAGAAGGTGACTTACTGATACAGATTTTCATCTAACAATCCGAGATAAAGCCAACTTGGCCAAAGTTATTTCTTTAAGCACATAAACTTTCTTCCCCCAATAATTAAGAGAGAATTTCATGGCATCTTAGTAAATAAATAAATTCCTCTTATAATAGTAAAATACATACAAAGAAATGTTAGAAGAAAAAAATGATATAGTTAATTCTTATCTCTAAATGTATCTTGTTTTGGGGCGCCTGGGTAGCTCAATCATTAAGTGTCTGCCTTCAGCTCGGGTCGTGATCCTGGGCTCCTGGGATCGAGCCCCACATCGGGCTCCCTGTTCGTCGGGAAGCCTGCTTCTTCCTCTCCCACTCCCCCTGCTTGTGTTCCTGCTCTCACTGTCTCTCTCTCTGTCAAATAAATAAATAAAATCTTAGGAAAATATTAAAAATAAATGTATCTTGTTTAGGAGAGGTTGACATTAATGCATTGTTTTCAGTTGTTCTTGAGAAAAGATGATTATTACAAATAGGTGTTATAAACACTTAGTCCTACCTGTAAAAGTGATGTTTTTTCTGGAGCAGATATTAACTGCCTGCTTTAACTATGGCCTGTTGGCCCAGTTCCGCTCATCGCCTCTTTTTGTAAATAGAAATCGATTGGAACATAGCCATGCCCGTTCATAATGTCCACAGCTGATTTTGCACAACTCCAGAGATGAACGGTTTCCCCTAAAGCCTAAAAGTATTTTCTGTTTGGAATTTACAGAAAAAGTTTGCCAGTGCCTAGTCCAGCAAATACAACTTAAATATCTCATACTTAAAAAAAAAAAAAAAAAAGATTTTATGTGAATAGGTGCTAGCAACGCTCCTTGGTGGGAAGAATTCAGAAACATTCAGGTCATTAGTAGAATCGTCAGTACATCCTCAACTGCCCCAGGTTCCAAGGCAGTCTGGCTCTGACCTTGTGCAGTGGGTACCCAGGAAGTCTGGCTCTGACCCTGGTTCTGAGGGATGTTTGGCTCTGACCTTGTACAGTGGGTTCACCACCCACATCTAATATGATTGTAACAAAAGGATAGTGCTAATGGCTAGCAAAAGTTAACGCTTTTAGATATTTCTATGTCCATGGGTTAAGAGTATCCCATGCTGAACTGAATCTCTTGGACTAGCAACTGTGGCCTGAATTTGGATTTTTAGAGCAGTTATGCTTAAAGTGCTTCGCAGGGCCAAGTTTCTACAGCAGCCACGGACAGCAAACTGTCTTTGGAATCAGCTGGACAAACCTGGACAGGTGCTTCCCAGCCCACACAAATGCTACTTTGCAAAAGGAAACGCACGGAGAGCCGGGCTGCATTTGGCCAGGCGCTTGGCTGTTTTGTGCCTTGGGGCCTCCCACCAAAAACTTCCCTGGTGCCCAGGTCTTAGTTCTCAAAGGCAGCCGGCGGGGGGAACACACTGTGATCACCGTCTCGCCCCTGCCTGTTTTATCTTCCTCCCAGCAAACCTCTCTCTTTGAAGCAGATTCCATTTCTTCCCTTACTTTCTGGCTGCCTGTTGCTATCATTTCCCCCATGGTGCACCATCTGTGAATGCTGTCTTAGGTATTCCAAGAATTCACTCAATGTCTTCGTGAAGTAACCCTCCTTGTCTTTTTCTGTGTTTTGTTGGGGTGCCTATTTTTAATGGACAGCCTGTTGGTACCATGCTGTCTGCCTACTCTTTGGTAAGTTTTGTTTCCTTCTTTCAGAAGTTCCTTCTTCAGGTCTTCCCAGGCTGTTGAAGGCAAAGCCTTCATTATGTGTAGTCTTAGCTCATGCCCCTTCCTGATTCTGCATCTCCCCCAGAACAGCCAGAGTGGTGGGCAGAGAACCAGCCCCTTACCGTGATTGAATTAACTTTGTACACCCTGTTGAATGCAGTTTGTTAATATGGGTGTAAGTTTTTTGTCTTATGCTTATGAATTATTGTTATTTACCTATCTTTCTGATCCTTGGCTATTTCTTTTCTTCTTCTTTTTTTTAAAAGGTTTTATTTATTTGACAGACAGATCACAAGTAGGCAGAGGCAGGCAGAGAGAGAGGGAAGCAGGCTCCCCACTGAGCAGAGAGCCAGACTCGGGGCTCAATCCCAGGACCCTGGGATCATGACCTGAGCTGAAGGCAGAAGCCTTAACCCACTGAGCCACCCAGGCACCCCTCCTTGGCTATTTCTTTTTCTTTTTCCTTAAAAGGTGAGACTCAGAGACTAAGTTGGAGAATATTCTCCCTTTTTCTGTTCTCTGGAAGGCTTTACTTGGAAGGTTGGTAGAACTTATACCCACCTGACCTGATGTGTTCAGTGTGGGAGAGGTTTAAACTACTGAGTTCATGTTTTGATGCTCATAGGACAGGTTGGTCACTCTGTTTTTTTATAAGTCAGTTTTGGTGGTTTGTATTGCCTTAGGAATTTGTCCTTTTCATCTGTTTTTCCAGTTTATTGGTATAGAGATATTTATTATATTCTTTTATCTTTGAAATTTCTGCCATGTCTATAGTGATATCTTTAATTCCCAATGTGCTTTATGTATGGTGTATTCAATCTTCCTTTAATAACTCTTGAAATAAAAAAAAAATCCTTTATGTTGTATTTTTGTTTTCTATTTTATTAAGTTCTTTTTTTTAAAAAAAGATTTTATTTATTTATTTGACAGAGATCACAAGTAGGCAGAGAGGCAGATAGAGAGAGGAGGAAGCAGGCTCCCTGCCGAGCAGAGAGCCCAATGCAGAGCTTGATTCCAGGACCCTGAGACCATGACCTGAGCCCAAGGCAGAGGCTTTAACCCACTGAGCCACCCAGGCGCCCCTATTTTATTAATTTCTATTGTCCTTGTCTCCTTCCCTTTATTTTCTTCAGGTCTCTTTTCTGTTCTTTTTCAGTCTTTTAAATTCTGATGCTTGGTTTGTTAATTTTCAGTTTTACTTGTTTATTTCCCACCAGCATTTATGGTAAAAATGATCTCATCCTGCTGCTCATTTAGCCAGTTCTGACTGGTTTGTGCTTTACCAGACTTTTGTTTGTTTTATCCCCACCATTTACTATGAATTGTGATCTCTATGGATCTGTTCCCATGAACTTTCTTTCCATGATCCATTGTCCTCAGGTAAAAGACCTTTCTGGATATTTAAATTTGCCTGAGAAACAGCATCTTTGTTGTGATTTTGAACAGTGCCCATCTGGAATATGCTTTAATCTTCTAAGTGTTGTTAGGTAAAGACGACCTATGTAATCACTGAAGGTAATTTTGGACATGAAGCAGCCAGAAAGAACAAGAAAGGGCACCAGGAGGTGTTGGTTTTGGCTTATTTCTGCCCCCATTTACCTTGGTGGCATGGCTGGTCTGAGTTTGGTCTGGGTTCACCAGACTCTCTGTGAGCTGATGAGACCCAGTTGGGCAGATGTTGCTGACAGAAGAGAGCCAAGCCTTTTATTCTCTGTGTGTTTTGTTTTGTTTGTTCTTGACCCTTTCTTGACACTGCCAACTGCCATGTCTGTATAATGGGTAGAATGATTGAGATCATGGCTGTGGTTCTTCCCAACCATTCCGTGCCATGTGATATGAATTCCTTGGACTTGAGGTTCTGATTATGAATGGAGAGTCCATTGGCATTCAGCCAGCTCATTATCTCTGCCCCTGTTCATAATCACATAATATTCTTATTACAGTTAATTAGTATCCTTCTTAAAAAGGCAATTCTTTGGTTTTGGGAATTGATTTTAAAGGGTGTTTGTTTGTTTGTTTGCTTTTGAGAGAGAGAGATGAAGCAGGAGCTGGGGTTGGGGTAGAGGGAGAGGGAGAAGCAGACTCCCCGCTGACCAGGGGATCAATGGATGCCCCATTGATCAGTGGATCAGTTGCAGGACCCTGAGATCATGACCTGAGCGGAAGGCAGATGCTTAATCCATTGAGCCACCCACGTGCCCCGGGAATTGATTTTAGAGGACAGATTTTATTTGACCAACCTGATGGTATGATTAGCCATTAGAAAGGGCTGGTAGAGTGCTTTTGTTTCTTCTGCCTCTTCCCCTTCCCCAGATTTTTATTCTGAAATAATTTTAGATTTACAGAACAGCTGCAAAATAGTTCAGAGTTCCTGTTATACCCTTCACCTCTCTCCCTCCACTGGTAACATAGGACAGGATCACGGTATGAGGATCAAACCTAAGAAATTAACATTGGTTAATTTTTCAGCAATGTCCTTTTTCTCTTACAGGGTTTGATCCAGGATACCACCTTGCACATAGTTCAGATCTTTTTAGTTCCCTTGCCTGATCTGTGACCATTTCTTCATTCTCCTTGTTTTTCATGACCTGGACACTTTTGAAGAGTACTGGTCAGGAGATTTGCGGACTGTCCCTTGATTTAGGTCTGTCTGATATTTTCTTATGATTAGATTAGGATATGGGTTTGGGGGAAAGGGAGGTAAGTGTCCTGGTCCTCACATGCTTCCATCACACGTGAAAGTACGTGACCCCAGCATTACTATTAGCCATGCTCACCCTGATCACTCATGGGGGTGTCTGGCAGGTTTCTCCACCCTAAAGTTACTGTTTTCCCTCTTTGACTCTTGATTGTATTTTTTTCATATAATTTCAATAAAATAATTTATTTTTATTATTTATTTAAAGATGTTATTTATTTATTTGAGAGAGAGAGAGAGAACATGTAAATAGACAGGGGCAAAAGGGGAGAGAGAAGGAGAAAGAACATGAAGCAGATCATGAGTGGGGGGCTGGACATGGAGCTCAATCTCATGACTGAAAGATCTCATATGACCTGAGCTGAAACCAAAAGTTGGATGCCTAACCCAGTGAGTCACCCAGGCACCCGAATACAATAATTTTAATGCAATTCATTGAATCTTTTAGAGATTTTATTTATTTATTTATTTGACAGACAGAGATCAGAAGTAGGCAGAGAGGCAGGCAGAGAGAGGAGAGAGAAGCAGGCTCCTTGCTGAGCAGAGAGCCCGATGAGGGGCTCAATCCCAGGACCCTGAGTTCATGGCTAGAGCTGAAGGCAGAGGCTTAACCCACTGAGCCACCCAGGTGCCCCCACTGAATCTTTTAAAAATCGATTTTGTTGAGGTATAATTTTACACTGCATAAAATTTTCCAAGGGTAAGTGATTTCTGAAAAATTTAGAGATGTGTAACCATCACCATTACCTAGATTTTGGATATTTCCATCACCCGAAAAAGTTGCCTGTTGGCTATCAATCTGTTTCCACCCCAGCTCTAGGCAACCCTGTTGCTCTCTGTCCCTATCAATTTGCCTTTCTGGGACAGCTCATCTAAGTGGAATGATACAATATGTGGCCTTTTGTGCTTGAATTGTTTTTCTTGATGTTTTTTGAGGTTCATCCAAATTGTAGCAAATATTAGCTTCCTAGGAATAGAATTGGTGGGTCATTGGATAAACACATGTTTAACTTTAAGAAACTGTCAAATTATTTGACAAAGTAGCTTTACCATTACAAATTCCCATCAGCACTATGTGACGGTTTCAATTTCTCCATATCTTGTCAACACTTATGACTGCTGGTTGCCTTGACTATAGCCATCTTTTAGTAGGTCAAAAGTAGCTTTGCACTATATGGTTTTGATTTTCGTTTTTCTAATGATGTTGAGTATCATTTCATTGATTAACCATTTGTATGCCTTCTTTTTTTTTTTTAAGATTTTATTTATTTATTTGACAGACAGAGATCACAGGTAGGCAGAGAGGTAGGCAGAGAGAGAGGAGGAAGCAGGCTCCCCGCTGAGCAGAGAGCCCGATGTGGGGCTCAATCCCAGGACCCTGAGATCATGACCCAAGCTGAAGGCAGGGGCTTTAACCCACTGAGCCATCCAGGCGCCCCTTATGTTTTCTTTGAAGAAGTTTCTATTTAGATCATCTGTCCATTTTTAATTGGTTGTTTGTTTCCTTTTAATTATATTATAAGAGTTCTTCATATAGTCTGGATATGTCCTTTATCAGAAATGTGATTCATAAACATTTTCTTACAGTCTAACTTCGAAGTACAGAAGTTAACTTTAATGAAGTCAGATTTGTCAATTGATGATGCTTCTGGTATTGAATTTAAGAACTCTCTGACTAACCCAAGGTTGTGAAGATTTTCCTCTATGTTTTCTCTCAAAAGCTCTGTAGTTTTAGCTTGTATTTATGCCTAGATCCATCTTTGAATTAAGTTTTTATATATGATGTGAGGTGAGTGTTCAACTTAATTTTTAAAAACACCTTGTACATTAAAAAATTATAGGCTTTGTTTTTTAGAGCAGTTTTAGGTTATAGAAAAATTGAGGACAAAGTACAGAGAGTTCCCCAATATCCCCCACCTCCTCCATGCATATACACTTTCCTCTATTATTAATGCATTACAGTAGTGTGACACATTTGTTACTATTTGTAAACCAAAACTGATACACCTATTAATCAGTTAGTACTGCCATAACAAAATACCACAGACTGGGTGGCTCAAACAACAGAAAGTAATTTTCTCAGAGTTCCTGAGGCTGGAAGTCCAAGATCAAGGTGTTGGCAGGTTTGGTTTCTTCCGAGGTCTCTCTCCTTAACTTGTAGATGGCCACTTCTCACTGTGTCCTGATACGGTCTTTCTTCTGTGTGTGCACATCTCTCTGTGTGTCCAAATTTCCTTTTCTCATAAAGACACCCATCAGATTGGATGAGAGCTTATTCAAAAGACTTCTCTTTAACTCTATCACCACTTAAAGTGCCTGTCTCCAAATATAGTCACATTCTAAGGTACTGGCAGTTTCAATGTAAGACTTTGGGGAGACACAATTCATTCCAGAAGGATACATTATTATTAACTAAAGCCCATAGCTTACATCAGGGTTTATTCTTTGTGTTGTATATTCTATGGGTTTTAACAAATGTATAATGACAGGTAGCTATCCTTGTAGCATCATATGGAATAGCTTCACTGCCCTAAAAATTCCTGGGCCCACCCAGTCATCTCTCCCTCCCCATGACCTCTTGACAACCACTGATCTTTTCACTGCCTTCCTAGTTTTGCCTTTTCCAGAATGTTCTATCATTGGTGTAATTGTAGACTTTTCATATTGACTTTTTTCACTAAGTAATATGCCTTAACATTTCTCTATGTCTTTGTGGCTTGATAGCTTATTTCTTTTTGGAACTAAATATTCTGTTATCTGGGTGTACTGTAGTTTATTCATCCTTTCAGGTATGGAAGGGTATCTTGGTTGCTTCTAGGTTGTAACAATTATGACTACAGGCGCCATGAACATTTGTGTGGACATAAGTTCTCAACTCCTTTTGATAACTATCAAGGAGCACAATTGATGAATCATCTGGTATGAGTATGTTTACTTTTGTAAAAACCACCAAGCTGTCATCTAGAGTTGCTGTACCATTTTGCATTCCCCCAACAAGGAATGAGAGGAATGAGAGTTGCTATACCATTTTGCATTTCCCCCCAACAAGGAATGTTGCTCCACATCCTCACCAGCATTTGGTGTTGACAGTGTTCTGGAATTTGGCCACTGTTTTAGGTGGGCAGTGATATCTTCTTGGTTAAATTGGCATTTTCCTGATGACATATTATGTGGAGCATCTTTTGATATGCTCATCTGTTGTATGTATAGCTTCTTGGATGAGGTTTCTATTAAAATCGTTGGTCCACTTTTTTTTTTTTAAGGATTTTTATTTATTTGACAGAGGGAGAGAGATCACAAGTAGGCAGAGAAGCAGGCAGAGAGAGAGGGGGAAGAAGGCTCCCTGCTGAGCAGAGAGCCTGAAGCAGGGCTCGATTCTAGGGCCCTGGGATCATGACCCAAGCCAAAGGCAGAGGCTTACTTAACCCACTGAGCCACCCAGATACCCCCTTTGGTCCACTTTTTAATCAAGTTGTTTGTTTTCTTACCATTGAGTTTTAAAAGTTCTTTGCATATTTCAGATAACAGTCCTTTATCAGACAAATGTGTCTTTTTCAACTGTTTTTTTTTTCCCAGTTCATGCCTTGCCTTTTCATTCTTTTGACATGGTCTTTCACAGAGCAGCAAATTTTAATGTTAATGAAATTCAGCTTGTCATTTTTTTCCCTCTATGGGTCATGCCTTTGGTATTGTATGTAAAAAATTTATCGCTAACCCCAAGGTCATCTAGATATTCTTTCATGCTATTTTCTAGGAGTTTTGTAGTTTTTCATTTTACATTATGCCTGCGACTCATTTTAAGGTAAAGTTTTTGAAGGGTTTAAGGTCTAGATGATGATGATTATTATTTTTCATGTGGATATCCAGTTGTCCAGTATTACTTATGGGGACGGTCCTTTCTCTACTGACTTGACTTTGCTCCTTTGTCAAAGATCATTTGAGTCTATGGGTGCGGGTCTAATTCTGGGCTTTCTGTTCTGTTCCAGCTTCTTCTTCCCTTAAATTTTTTTTAAAAAAATTTTCAATATCTAGTCATCCTACCACCATTTCTTGAAAAGGCTGTCTTTTCCTCATTTGAAAAGGGCACTGTTTTGAAGTTCAAAGTGCAAGTTTATTTCTGGACTCATTTCCGTTTCACTGCTATGCATGCCTATCCTTGCACCAGTATCCCACTGACTTGCCTCCCTTGATTTTATAAGAAACCTTGAACCTGGGTAGTGTAAAACTTCCAGTTGTACTCTTCTTTTTCAGAACTGGGTTGCTTATTATATAAAGGCTTTGCATTTCATATCAATTTTAGTATCCGCTTCTCATTGTCCACAAAAATGCCTGCTGGTGGGGTGCCTGGGTGGCTCAGTTGGTTAAATGTCTGACTCTTGATTTCAGCTCAGGTCATGATCTCAGGGTGTTGAGATCAAGCCCCATGTTGGGCTCTGTGCTAGGCATGGAGCCTGCTTAAGTTTCTCTCCCCTTGACCTCCACCTGCCCCCATTCTGTCCTCTCTCTCACTCTCTTTTAAAAAAAGAAAATGCCTGCTAGGATTTGGTAGGGCTGGCATTGAAATTACAGACCAGTTTGAGAAGAATTGCCTTCTCAACAGTATTGAGCCATCCAATCCATGAACATGGAATGTCTCCATTTATTTAGAATTTCTTTAATTTCCCTCAACATTGTTTTGTAGTTTTTCAGTATTCACAGCTTGTGTTTCTTTTGTTAACTGTATTCCTAAGTACTGACTCTTTTTAAAGAGAATGAATGGAATTCATGTGAATGGAATTGTATTTTTATACATTGTATATTTATTTATTGTATTTATATGTATTGCATTTGTATTGTATTGTATTGTGTGTATTGTATTTTATTTAATTTTAAACCTTTTTAGCTTTGGAAGACTTTATCATTTGGGGAATGTTGTTGTCATCATCTATAAAAGTTGGTAGTTACAGAATTCCAGCCCAGGTTTGTACTATCATTTCAAGAACACTGAAGGTGAAATTCAAATACTCTGTTGTTACCATCTTAAGTGAATTAGGTGGTATTGATTGTGAATTAGGTGGTATTGATTGCTGGCCACAGATTATTTATTTATTCATTCATTTTTCCACAAAACCAACCATTTAGTTCCCCATTCTTTTGATTGACAGTTTCCATGGGGGTTTAACCTATTCAGTAGGTGGCTCTGCTATTTGGGGGTGGCTTGATGTCTGCTTAGACCACAGGGGTGCCCAGGTCATGTTTCTCTCATGGTGACAGGCTAGTCCAGGTTTGTTCTTGGGGCAAATGGCAGAGATATGAGAGGGAACAGATGCGCATTGGACCCTATGAGGCCAGACCCCATCTCTTGATGGCACGTGCTTCAGAACCACATGTGAAGGGATGTGGATACAGGAAGGGAGATAACTGTGGCCATTTTTGCAGTTAACTACAGCAGCATATGTCTCTGCAACACAGTCTGGCCAATTAGAATTGGAATCATTTTTTTTTGTTTGGGAAATTACCCACCTTCTGAATCTTGGCGGGGATGAATGCCTCTTCTTCTGATAGGAACTGAATATGCTACATACTTCTTTTCCTGGACTCCAGTGCATTTAGGGCACAGGCACCTGTGCAGTTTGGAAGTGAGAGAGATACTGTAGTAGGCTCCATGTAGCACTGATTTTCTGGTTAGGGTGATGACAGAGGTGACTGGTTGTGACTCTAAGTTCCCACTGCAGACACAGCAACTGTGCTGATAACTGGGGCTGGTTGCAGTGAAGTGAAGTTCAGTTCAGGGTGGAAAAGTGGGAAGGGTGTCAGCTGTTGCTTCTCCTGCTTTGCTATAGCAAGGCCATTGATCTTGTAGGAGAAATACAGCTTAGACTATTCAGGGTAAAGGTACTTCACCTTAATAAGACGCGAAGACTGCTTGCTAGAGTTACCAAAACATGTCCATGCCCTAGAGATGTGTTGGGTGGGTCTCCCAGCCCGAATTCCCTGGGTTCATGGAGAACTTTGATGTCATCCAGATGCTCATCATTGGCTTCGAGTGTCTCCGTGACCCGCGTGCGGAGAGGGCAGCATCTGAGGGTCTTGAGCGCATGAATGGTGCATTCATCTGGGTTTGTTTTTCATTTCAGTACAATAGTCTGGTGGCTGTACTCCCAGTGATCAATCACATGTGGGCTGATCGGCCAGCTGGAGCCCTGGTGGTTTGGGAGGAACTGCTGTTTTGTCGTAGGTTGTTTAGTTAGTGATGTGAGCCCTTCTTCCAGGTGGTACCAAGGACCTGGCTGTGCAAGCATTCCTTAGGGTCCTGGTGGCTTGGTGCAAGTCTGCGGCCAGTGCATATCAATTCCTTTCCCTACAGGCAGCTTGTGTGGTGATGGCACGGGTGCGTGCTACCTGCTGCCTGTCTTCGACACCGTGTTTGTCAGGAGGATGTACCGTCGCCAAGGCCTGGGCATGGCCATGCTGCAGGACTTCTGTGAGACGTTCCGAGAGGATGAAGCCCTGGGTGTCAGTTGGCCGATTTCTCCTGCTATGTACCAAGGTAAACCCACCTTGTATCAGGAGGAAGTGCTGAGGTAATGGTGATGGATAATGCATGTGCGTTCTAGGTGATTGTGGGAGAGGGAGGTTCCTTGGCACTCTCGGTGTCTGGGTTTTCTCTTCTTCCTTAGAACTCTCCCATTGCTTCTGCACAGGTGAGGCTTTAGGCTGCATTACAGGGAGTGAGCCCTTCCCAGCCTGAGAAATAATTGGATTTAGCGATAATAAAAAATAAGTTACATGACCTCAGAGAGAGGCAGAATTCAGAGAAGTTCACCTGTGCTGCTAACTGCTGCTAGCGCTCAGAGAGCCTTTGCTCCTTCACTTGAAGCTTAGAGCCCATGACTTTGTCCTTTCCCCTAGAAGCTGCAAAGGATCCCCAGGAGCTTCAGCTGGGAGGGCAGCTGGAGTGCAAAAAGCGAGCTCTGACAGCATGAGCTCCCAAGGGCCTCTGTAGCTCCTATTGAAGAAGATAGTCCCCTCTTCCATTCCTGACCTACTGAGTCCCTCTATTGGTCAGGGATCTCCAAAGAAACAGAACCGGTAGGATGTAGATATATATAGAGAAGAGATTTATTATGAGGAATTTACTCTCATGGTGTAGAGACTGAGGCTCCCAAGATCTGTGGCTGTTAGCAAACTGGAGACTCAGGGGAGCCAATGGTGTCCTACGGGTCCAAATGCCCACAGGAGCCAGACCCAAGAAAAGTGAACGACAATATTTTGGTTCAAATCCAAAGGCAATAAAAGATCGATGTCCTTGGGGTGCCTGGGTGGCTCAGTTGGTTAAGCCACTGCTTTTGGCTCGGGTCATGGTCCCAGAGTCCCAGGACCGAGTCCCACATTGGGCTCCCAGCTCCACAGGGAGTCTGCTTCTCCCTCTGAACTTTTCCCCTCTCATGTTCTCTCTTCCTCAAATAAATAAATAAATAAATAAAATCTACATTTAAAAAAATTGATGTCTCAGCTCAACAGACAGGAGGAGTTCCCTCTTACTTGTGGGATGTCAGCCTTTTTGTTCCATACGCAGGCCTTCAACTGATTGGGTGAGGCCCAAGCACATGAGGGACAACAATCTGCTTTACACAGTCTACTGATTCCAATGCCGATCTCATCCAAAACACCTTCACAGACACACCCAGAATAATGTAGACTAAATATCTGGGCACCCTTGGCTCAGTCAAGTTGAGACTTAAAATGAACTGTCTCAGTTCCTTTCCACATTCTGGAAGAGAAAGCTTTATATATATTTGTCAGAGGAAATGAAAAAAGCTCTGATGCTACACATCACATTCCAAGTCAGTAAGGGCAGCAGATTCTGATGGGTATTTCCCCAGGGTCCCTTTGCACCCCACCCACCCCACATTGGGTTCTGTTTCACTTATTGTCAAAACCACAGGTGATTTTGAGCCCTCAGTATTGAGTTTCCAGTGCCACTATTATATAGGGACAACAAATAAGAGAGAAAAGGCAGGAAAGATAAGGACATTTCCGTTGCTCTGAAGTCCTAAGAAAAGCAGGTGAAACGTATTTCAAGTAGGTTTAGTCATTTCTTTGTATTTCCAAAGTCTTTGTCTATAATTAAACTCTGAAGATCCTTAAATTTCTGCAAAGAGCATTCCAGGCTTTCTGCACCGTGTTCCTCACTTTGAGGTGCTGGAAAGTTTCAGAACCTAGGCAACTGGTTCTCTGTCCACATACCTGTCCTTTTTGTCCCTCTCCTTATTTATTTATTTATTTATTTATTAAGATTTTATTTATTTGAGAGAGAGAGCACAAGTAGGAGGAGTGGCAGGCAGAGGGAGAGGGAGAAGTGGACTCTGCTGAGCAGGGAGTCAGACATGGGACTTGATCTCAGGACCCCGAGATCATGACCTGAGCTGAAGGTGTCTGCTTAACCGATAGAACCACCCAGGGGCCCCTCCCCCAGCCCTAATTTTGCTATGCCTCTGAGAGTTTTGTTTGAGTGCACTGGCCTCCCAGGGCAGCCACCCCAGGTTTCCCAGGGTAATAGCAGCTTCCGGGGGGAGGCTGCCGCAGGGACAGTGCTGCTAAGACCCTTGAAGGGTTCTGTGGATCTCTGTTCTCCCTTCTCTGTCTCTGCCTTGCAGAGAAAGAATATATGAAGGCTCTTATTCTGAAGCATGCTGCTTGTCTTAGGAGTTTCAGCTGCCTAGCCAAGGATGCTGGGGCCTCAGTCTTTTACAGCACGCCTGGCTGTGTCTGGGCATGTTGGTAAACCAGGTAGAATGTGGAAAAAGAAGCTGCTAGATGCTCAAGGCTGGGTACAGGTGCACTGACCACATCCTTCTCTGATTGGCCTTTATTGAGTACAGTCCTGCCCTTTGAATGGACAAGAGGGACTCCTGTCCACAGCCCTATGCTTTAGCGCCCCTGGGCAGCTCTGTCTCTCTCTATGGTGTGAGGAATCTGTGGGCCCAAGAGAATATTCCTACCTGGGTCCAGATCACTTCTTCTAAGCCAGCTCAAGGTACTAGGACCCTAGGATTCCTGCCAGTGGTGCTCAGGGCCCAAGTAGACTCCATCCCTGGATCTGTGCATCTCAGGGTGGACCATGCCACCAGTTTGCATATCTTTAGATCCCAGGGGCAGCCATTGGTGGGATGTGGATGGAATGTGGGCATGGTGTCCACATTTGTATGCACAGGCCCCCTGTGGTGTATGTGTGTGGGGCAGGGGTAGGAGGAGAAGCAAGTGGGCTGCCTGCTGGGGGCCATCTCTCTTGGTGTTGCCACATTCTGGTGCAGAACTCCAAGGAGTCCAAGAAATTCTAAATTTGAAACTGGCTTTCCCTGTTGTTATGAAGTTATATTTGTCAAGATAGGAGAGCAGAACATTCTATCTAGCACTCTGCTAGCTCGGCTTACGCTTTCTGAATACTTAGTGTCAGGTTCTGGAGGTTTCCATCTGTGTTGTTGCCCTGGGCCGGGAAATATTAGGAGAGGGTCCAATGGTGTCCCCATGGGCACCTGAAGGACGAGGAGCAGCTTCCCATTTGGCAGGATTTGGGGCATTGCCCCGTGGAAAGTGCTCACCCTGTAAACGTGGACATAAAAACCTTGAGGTGACTCTGGAATCAAGGCATCCGTGGAGGATGTACTGGAAGGTTCTGTGGGAGAGGAGAGCTGGGAAGGTTCCGGCTGAGAAAGGACAGTGCCTAAGGAGAGGACAGTGTGGCACCGTGATGTTACAGGCTCAACTGGGTACCCCCAAGTCTTATGTTGAAGCTTTAGCTCCCCATGTGACTGTATTAGGAGGAGGGGCCATTAAAGAGGTGATTAAGTGAGGTCATGTGCATGAGGCCCTGATTCAGTAGAGTGGTAGGAAGAGGTCCTTATTTATGAGAGGGGCCTGGGCCACAGGTACAGAGGGAAGACCTCGTGAAGGCACAGAGACACGAAGGTCCACTGCAGAGGTGCGTCTTCCCACCTCTGGATGTGGGACTTCCCTCCCGGACTAGGAGACAGCCAGTCTGTTGTTGAAGCCCCCCACTCAGTGTGTGACCCTTTGTTATGGCGGCCTCAAGCTCAGATGGGGTGGGGGTGAACGTGGGAGCACGAGGTGAGACGGTTAAGGGGTAGCTTGCGCAGAGCGGGATCAGAGCACAGAGCCAGGGCAGGGTGGGCGGGGCCTCAACAGGAACCGGAAGTGTCTTCCCCTGAGGACAGAGAGGGGGCGGGCCTTCTTGGCTCACACGTGCGCATCCTCAGTCTGCAGGAAGTTCCTGTTGGCCCATCCAGAGGAGCGCGGACGCCTGTGGGAGGTGGAACCCCCGGGAGCCTGGGGCCAGCGGGGCAGCATCTGGCTGAAGGTTCGCCTGCAGCAGTCACGACCTCCAGACTGTGAGTCGCAGTGAGCGCTGTGCGCTTGGAAGCACAGGTTAATGCTACCCATGAAGTCAGGCCCGTCCAGGTTGCAAGAACAGAGGAGGGAGGGAGACCAGAGTGGTGGCTTCTTGCCCTTGGCCCACCTTCCTTTCCCGAATGAATGACAGCTCCTAAACCTTGTGCGAGATCTCCCCCAATGTAGCTAAATCAGAAGCTCCCTGGGACGGAGGGGATCCCCGTGTATAACTAGAAGGGATCTCAGAAACCTAGAAGATGAGTGTGCGCACCCGGTTCAACCAGCTGGAAAGCCGCACGAGGGTTTGCTGTGACGAGCCAGCCTTCCACGCCCCCTCCCCTTTCCGCTTGTGGGCGATGACACGCGTGTGTAAGTGGTGGTGTTGCATAGACAGCATTCTGCAAAGGAGTACCTTGTCCTCTCTGTTCTTCTTACTGGCAGCATAGTAGGGTGCTGGGTGGCGATATTGTTTATTTGGGCAGCCCCATTACAGACAGACACTGCCCTCCGTTTGGTGTGTTAGAGCTCCACGGTGTGTTGCCAGCGGGGTTTTGATGGAGGGTGTTTCCGAGCAATGAGAATAGGTAAAGGGAGGCAGTGGGTGGAAGACCAGACATACGGGTGTCGGGTTCTCCGAGGTGCTTTTTAACAGTACGTCTAACACCTCTCCCACGTGGAGCATGGATTGCACACTGCTGGTGGTTCTTAGCGCAGTGCTCAAGGTGAGGGGCCCTGGGGGCAGGCCTGGATCCACGCAGAGCACGTTAGGTTGCAGGTACAATGTATGGGTGGGAGTTGCTGGAGGTTCTCACAGTTTAAGTTCACTGGCCAAAGGGAAAGCACTGGCTTTTCCTCCCTCCTGGGAAAGAAAGCTCTTGTCAGCATCAAATGCCATATACCAGGCTGGAGGTAGCTCATTAGGGGGCAGTGGGTAACTGATTTACCCTAGGTGGTGACAGGGAAGAGCGCCTTAGAGTTTATTGATGATAACAGTGATAGGTTTTGCTTTTATGGTGCCTTTCAGCTAGAAGGCTTAATGGATCTTTACAGATATTAATGGGGTGACCAGGCACCTGGGAAGGAGGCCATGGCAGGACTGTGACTGTGATCCTAATGAGGCGGTTAAGTGACTTGCCCTGTGGCATCCACAGCTAGATATGAAGGGGGAGCTGGCCCGGATCCCCATGCACTAAGCTGAACAGCTGAGCGGGTTTATCGAGGAGCTTCACAAATGAGCCTGCAGCTCCCACGTGGACAAGGCCTTTGTGTCTTAGACATTGCAGTTCCTTGGCTGGGAATGAAAAAAAAAAGTTTGCATATCAGAATGTGGAAATGATGTGGAAATTGCACAGGCCAGAGGGGGCTAGGCAGGGGGAGGACGTTTTCTTATAATTGGGGAGATTGCTTTCCTCCGAAGAGAATTCCTCTGGGGGTTATTTCCAGAGCTGAGAGTTGGTGTGGTCTGGTCACAGGAAACTGAGCTGGAAGTCAGATGCCAGACTTGTCACTTTAACTCACTGTGAGATTTGCCAACTCTCTCTTTAAAACAGCAAACGAGGGAACTTTCACAGAGAATGTTCCAGAAGCATGCTTTGAGTCCTTTGAAGGAAGAAGGGTCATCATTATAATTAGGATATAATTAGATTACTTAAAACTATAATTTTTATAAAATTCAAAATTACGATCTTTTCATTGGCTGTATAAATCATGGCTAGTTCCCAGTTTCACCCACAACTTCTGTCTCCCCCAGGGCCAGCAGTCAGGATTTTAATTCACTCAGGAAGGTTTTCAGCCAGCCAGCTTCGTCTTGTAACAATTTTGTCAGCGCTGACATTTCGGGTTTTTTTCCGGGTTGGTGAGTGGGGCTGCATATGCAATCACAGACTAGCCCAGATGCTCTGCAGTTTCTCAGTTTCTAGTCTGTCTGCCTTCATGGAACTCTGTGAGTGTTAGCCCATTAGGTTTTCCCACAGGTCACCAGACAATGCAGGTTCTGGAATCTTCTCTTGCCTTGTAAATCTCACAGAGCCATTTAATTTAATTTTAGTTTTTAATCAGTGATTCTCAGAGTTGCTTTCTTAAATTGTCCTGTTTTTCAAGTTCTATCTTCCTTTATTTCTGGCTGTTATTTTGGAGGTTTCCTACAATTTCGTGTGGTGTAGAGATAGAACTGTAAGCAAAAAGCCCAGTGGAGCCAATTGCTTTTTACGTTCTAAGTAAGGCATGGACATTTTACATGGTTCCAAAGGGAAGTTAACCTGTACTTCTTTCAAATGTTTCAAAATATATTTTTGAAGCAACGACCTTTATGAACTAGGTCTTTTAAAGTTTGCATGGATCTTGCCTGTTGATAACATCTGTGGATTTTAATGGCCCCGAAAATATTTACAGGGTTTTCAGAACTTTTGAGAGAAGGCGTTTGTGGGAAATGTTTTTCTTCCTACACTCAGTTACATATGAAGCCTTTGAAACTTGACCAATAGGATCATAATTCTATCTGGTATGACTTCTCAGCTTGCACATGCCTTAAGTTTCTTTACTGGAGGAGATGAAATTGAATGCTCCAGCAGTTGAAAGTTCCTTTACAAAAATGTGGCTGGAGACAGGAAGTAATTGCACACAGCTTTAAAAATAAATTTTTTCATTCTTTAGGTTATAGTTTTGCCTTCTTTCCAGGTGCATTTTTTAATAGATCCAATTGTCATCCACAGGGGAAATAGTTTTCCTCTATTTATATTTAATTTTTAATGCTAGAGTGTACACAAAAGGATGTGAAGTATTTGAGCTGGGAGGTGGGGTCTTTTTCTGAAAATCTGAATCCTAGAAGACTGCAACTCTAACTTTATCTCAGCTTGTTCTGGTGAGTTGGGCATTATATAGTGCAATTTTATGGCGGTGAACTATGGTGGGAAGTGCTGAGAGCAGAACCACCATACTGGATGGGTTTTTCCTAATGCTGCTCTTCGAAAGGTCATGTGGCTCCCTCTAGTGGCCATTTTCATCTATTGCGTCCTGTATGGTCACTCATGGATGGTCCCTTACCTTGACCTACCTGTGTGGTTGCTTCCCAGATTCTCATCCTGACGCTTCCAAATTGGAGCATTCATTTTTAAAGATTATCGGACCTTTATTGGTTAGGGATAAAATACAAGTTAACATTTGGTAGTTTCTAGCATGCTTTAGTCCCTACCACATAAAAATGTAGTTTCACACACCAGAAAGTGTAGAAAATAATGGATTGTCTACTTCATTGCCTCATTCATTCATTCATGTATTTTCTCATTCATTCAGTGGGTTATTGTGATGGAGGATCTATCCATGACAGGCCTCTGGTAGAAGTAATAAGGATACAGTGGTGAATAAGGCTGGCTGTCTCTGAACTCATTTAGGAGCTTACATTTTTGCAAAGAGAAGTACGTGGGCATCCATTACTGCATTATATAGAAACTCCAAGACAGCACTAAAGCATGCGGGTATTTTTAAATACTTCTCACTCAGTTTTGCCAAACCAAAGTTGGCTAATTCATAAAGTCTGTAAATAAACTTTATAATTTATGTATATAGGTAACAACTAAATAATATATTCTTATTTGAAAAGTGTTTTTTTTTTAAATTTAAAGATTTTATTTATTTATTTAATTGACAGAGTGAGAGAGACAGTGAGAAAGGGAGAAGAAGGCTTCCTGCCAAGCAGGATGTGGGGCTGGATCCCAGGACCCTGGGATCATGACCTGAACTGAAGGCAGATGTTTAATGACTGAGCCACCCAGGCGCCCCGTCTTTTTTTTTTTTTTTTTTAAGTCAGTTCCATGCCCATCATGGAGCCCAGTGTGAGGCTTGAACTCAGGACCCTGAGATCAAGTCCTGAACTGAGATCAAGAGTCAGATGCCTAACTGACTGATCCCCTCAGGTGCCCTGCAAAATGTGTTTCATTTGCATTTTCAGCTCAAATGGGGAACCTATTATTTTTCTTTTTCCAAAGGATCTGAATGCCGTCTTAACACACACATACCTCCACATAGAGATTATGGGGTATAGGAAAGAACACAGTAGGATAAGAAAGTCATCCCTTTCTAAGTTGGGACTGATTTGGTAAGAGGGTTAGGGGAGCTGAATTAAAAAGTGTGATTATGGGCTCTCTTGTGAGTAAAAATTCCAGTGAGCACGGAGAAGGACCACGAGTAGCACTGGAGACAGACTCCATTTAATGTCTGAATAATGGAAGAAAAGGTCGTATTCCAGCTCGGAAGTGATTGAGTAGAACCATCCATTCCCGTCTCCCCAAACCTGGCAGGTTTCCCTGTCCTCTGGAGGGCACTGTAGCAGGTATCATATTGTAAGTCAAGAGGATGAGATTGGCTCATGGTAATCAGTGCTTTCAGCGGGGTCCCCGGTGTATTATTAATCTTCTGATTGTCCACTCCCTTGGAACTACCCCCGTTTGCTCATCCTGCTCTCTTGCTTGGGGAGGGCAGCTCACCCAGGAGATGCCAAGGACGATATGAGCAGTCAAGGGCAGACTACTCCAGATGAGGGGCCCGGACACTCCGAAGAAGGCAAGAAGGTATGGTCGTGAATGTGTCATTCTAGGAACGGTTTTCCCAGCAATCATGTCGTGCTTGTTTAGGGGAGCTCTAAACCTGCAAGACATCTTCCTAATCACCTTGGCTTTGGGCTTCTCCATGGCAGTGGGTCGTTGATTCATACTCAGGGCTCTGTCCTGCGGTAGGCGGAGAGGCCTTTGTAATTAGACTTTTCACAGTCCTCTTCTCTAAGCTTGACAAACTCTCATGAAGCCAGAACTGAACGGAGCACAGGGGAATCAGCTGTAACCTTGCATTGGTAAGGAAATATTGAAAAATCTGAATTTCACATTCTGCCATGGACCGGCATCTTTTAAGCAGAGCAAATGTGTGGACAAATGTCTTTCTTTCTGCCTCTGTCCCTCGAGCCCCGATGCTCGAAAATGGAATATGGCATTAGATTGTTGTAGAACTCAGAGTGGTGGGAGAAGAGAACTGGGAGTAAGGACAGAGAGTATTAGTTCGTGGCCCATTATCTGTTGTTCAGTGTTTTATAAGATTTTGAAGTGCTGTGATTCCATTAAGGTTTTCCTGAAGCCAAGACAGACCCTTGCCCATACAAGGCAATTCTGGTAACATCCATTTTCTGCTATGGATGGGTCTTTGTCTTGAAGTCTGAAAAAGTTGTTAATAATTTTTAAACTCCAGAACTTCCAGTTGCATCTTGTGAGCAATGCTGCTTATTTTGGAAAGGAGGTGGTGCAGGGATAGAAGACTCAACATCAGAGGCATACGCTATCCCAGTAAGTGCTGGATTGCTTTAGAAAAGCTGGCAGAGGAGGGCTCTCCTTTTCCTTGGTTTGCAATGGAGAAAGGGGCTCACTGACAGCCTTTCCAGGCCACTGAAGCGAGAGAATTGTGCTTTGCCTCTTTGTTGGTCCCCAACTTCGCTCGTAAGCCTGGAAGGCCATTAGAGGAAGCAGGAGGTGTTCGGTGTGATGTCATGGCCACGGCCAGGAGTCCGGGGAAGTCCACAGACTCAGGCATAGAGTGCTACCTTTTAAAGTAGTGCTTCCTTGCTTTGCTCTTTCTCTGATCTCCATGGATGGGCTCTTCAGTTCCTGCCAGGAAATATATTCCCACCAGTAAAAAGGTCCTCAGAGCATCTGATGAACAAAATACGGGGTCCCTGTGGCTGGCTGGGGCTCTGGAGCCTGGCTTATCTGGCCTGAATCTGAGCACACAGCATGTGCAAGGGCCCAGCCAGGACACCGGAAGTCCCCTTATGGCAGCATCAGAAAGCTGTGTTGATTGTTTTCTGATTCAGGAGAGGACCCCTGGAGAACGGGAAGAGAGAAAGAGCGATCAAGACTGCGGAGTGGAAGAAACAGCAGCGGGGTGGCTTGGAGGAGCCTGTGGGGCCCAGCCAGCGGGGAAGGAGGCCAAGAGGACAGCGGTGGAGGCGGGGCTGGCCTGGGAATCCCAGCAGAAGCACCTGCGGCCCAGCTCCTGACTCCTGGGGGCAAACCCGAGCCTCCTCGAGGGGCCTGTCTGGGCTCTGGGGGGCACGGGCGTGATCGCTGCCTCCGTCACTCCGTGCTCGCACACCCAGCAGCTGGCCTCTGCCCTTGCTGCGTTGTCCTTTGAGGAGAAAGGGACGGCACAGACCCTGCCCACCTCAGGCTTGTTTTGTGGGCTCAGGTGATAGAAAGCCTATAAAAGTGTTTTATTCCTCAAGCACAGAGACCTAATAAGCAGGTACATGCAGCCATTTTCCTGGGCTCAGATCTCAGAAGTGTGTTTGTTAAACCTAATACAGTTTCTGTTACCTGGGGTGAATTGGTAGAGACTGTGCTAGAACCACGCGGATATGCCTCTTTCTTAAGCGCAGTGAAGCTCCGAGAAGGGCTGCGCCTGTTCTGGTCTGCACTGCAGAAATCTGTCTCAGGTTTACCCCTTCCCCCCCAACCTGCTCTACCCCAGACGTCACTGTGAGACCACAGACACCAGACGGGTTTCTAGGGAGACTCGTTTTTTTTCCAGGGAAGCTTCAGCTGGAGCGGAAGCTCCCCTAGGATGGTGGTGGGGACTGCCTGGTGCACACCTTTTTTTAGCGCCCCGCCCACGTCTGGCTTAGTATACAGGAGGTGCTCAAGGTGGCCTCCAGGCGGACATCAGGATCTTAGCCATCACCTCATTCATAGGGGAAGCCACTGGAGCAGATATTGTGCTGCTGGCCATTAGACAGCGTTTGGTGCCGTGAGGTCAAGGTGACTGTGCAGCTAGTGGCTGCCGCCACTGTGACATTGGCCTCCACTGCCTGCGCCCCCTGCACTCGGGGATTCGAAGCTGAGCCAAGGACTGTGCCCATAAGGCCCTGGTGAGGACAGGCCAGGCAGGCCTTCCACAGGGTCAGGGGCAGTGTGGGCTGCTTCCTGAGGCCTGGGGCCTGTGGCCTGCTCCCCGGAAGTTGCTGTTCTCTGCAGTTGGCCGAGTCTCACTGATGCTCAGTAGGATTCTTAATCTAACCAGCCTGGGTCAGCCCAGTCCCAGCCCCTACTTGCGGGTGAATGGAAGTCTGATGTCCTCACTGGGCACACCCCTCTGAGGCTGAGCACTGTGTGGAGCACCTGGGGCGCTGCCGACTGCTCCCATCTCTCGGCCGGCCTGCCTTGCCTTCTGTATCCTGGCTGCCTGGGCTTTCTGTCTCAGACGCACCTGTGCTCTTGCTTCGGGTCAGCTCTCACACACTTGCTCTGCCCTGGGCGTGTGCCTTTCCCTCCGTCCCTCCTCCTGTCCTCCCGTCTTTCTTCTCGTCCTCCTCCTCCTCTGTCTCTCCCTCCTTCCCCAACCCCACCTTTGTGCGCACGCACACACGCATACACACACACACACACACACACGCAGCTCGTCCGTCAGGCTGACATCTAGTCTCAGTTTAGGTGTCCGTTCCTGACCACCTTCTCCTCCCCTTCCCATGTGACCTCAAAGAACTGGGCACTCAGCTCTGATTTCCATGAGCCACCCACAGGGTCATCCCTGGGCCGCCTCCGTTGCCCCGTGTGTCCTCAGTGCCAGTGTAGAGCCGGTCCTCAGTAACTGTGGGGAATGAATGGTAACAGATCACCCCGGGGGTCAGGGGTGACACCTTCCTTCTGTTCCTCTGTGGTTTGACCCTGGAGATGGATGGAGACCAGTTTCAGCTCTTTGGGGGTATAGTAAAGCCCCTCCTGGAGCCTGGGGTTGGAGAGGAGGCCACCAGTACCCTGTGCTGAGAAGGTACTGGTGTTTCCCTGAGTGGTCAGAGGGCACACTGGATGGGACCTGTTACTTACTCCTCCGTCTCTCTGTCCATCCACCCATCTACCCAGCTGTCAGGCCGTCCCTCCATCATCTGCCGCTTGTCTCTCCGTCCATCAGTCCACATTTGTCCATTCACCTGCGCATCCATTCATCTGATGGACTTAACTGTCTGTCTCTCCACATCTGTCCATCCATTCCTCTGACCATCTGTTCATTCTTCCATTCATTTGTCCAACTACCCACCTGTCTTTCCATCCATCCTGACATCTATCCATCCGTCCGTCCGTCCGTCCATCCATCACATCCACCTACCTACATGTCTGTCCATCCTTCTGCCCACATCGGCCCGTTTATTTCTCCTTCCATCCCTCTCTCCATCCATCCATCCTGATGTTCAATAAATATTCAGCATGCTTGCTCAGGATTGATCTCTGTGCTGGGCACGGGGGTTATATAGATACGTGAAAGGTGTTTACTGGACTCAAACTCTTCTCTCTGAAAGGTTCTCTTCTAGAGTGTTCTCCTGGAGTTGTTGTCTGTCTTTCACCCGTTAGAAAGAGGAAAGAGTCCAATGGAAAGAAGCAGAGTTTAGAGCTCCATAGGGAGACCTCATGAAGTCCCCCAGTGCATGTGGGCCCCTTGTGAAGGAGGCACAGACCATAAAAGTGGACTCTGCACCCAAGGGGTGCTCTACGGCAGACACGATCTTCAGTGTGTGACTCAGTGTCTTCTGTGAACTTGGCACTGTTTTGGGTGAATGGCTGGTGCTTTGTGTTTATATGGAAATGAACTGATGAAAATGTCTCAGGGGTTTGATGAAGTCACTGTTCAATAAAAGCATCCTCCTGAGGGAGAAGAACTAATGGCGTTGGTGTAGTTCATTTAAATATGCAAAGACAAACCCTGCAGAGTTAGAAGGAAACACTGAAGCTCCGAGTAACCCCCTCTCCAGCCAGTGACACAGTTGGGTTGGGTCTGGGGCCATGTGCAGCGTTCTTTTCCATGTGCTTGTGTGGGCAGGCTTTAACCATCTGAGCCACCCAGGTGCCCCTTTTAAAAAACATTTTTTATTGGGGCACATGGGTGGCTCAGTGGGTTAAGCCTCCTCTGCCTTCAGCTCAGGTCATGATCTCAGGGTCCTGGGATCGAGCCCCGCATCGGGCTCTCTGCTCAGCGGTGAGCCTGCTTCCTCCTCTCTCTGCCTGCCTCTGCCTACTTGTGAGCTCTCTCTGTGTCAAATAAATAAATAAAATCTTTAAAAAAACACATTTTTTATTCATGAGAAGTAGAAAGTTGGGGAGGAGCAGAGGGACAGGTCAGTTCTGTGCTGAGCATGGAGCTCGACATGGGGCTTGATCTCGGGACCCTGAGATGATGACCTGAGCCAAAACCTAGAGTTGGATGCTTAACTGACGGAGCCACCCACACATCCCTGTCATGTTTTTAAGGTTCATTCACATTGTAGCTTATATCAGTTCTTTGTTTTTTAAAATTTAAATTCAATTAATTGACATACAGGCTATTATTAGTTTCCATGGTGCAGTTTAGTGATTCATCAGTTGTGTGTAACACCCAGTGCTCATTCCGTCACGTGCCCTCCTTAACGCCCATCACCCAGTTACCCCATTCCCCCCCCCACCTCCCCTCCAGCAACTCTGGGTTTGTTTCCTGTAGTTAAGAGTCTCTGATGGTGGGGTGCCTGGTGGCTCAGTGGGTTAAAGCCTCTGTCTTCGGCTCAGGTCATGATACCAGGGTCCTGGGATCGAGCCCCTCATCGGGCTCTCTGCTTGGCAGGGAGCCTGCTTCCTCCTCTCTCTCTGCCTGCCTCTCTGCCTACTTGTGATCTTTGTCTGTCAAATAAATAAAATCTTAAAAAAAAAGTCTCTTATGGTTTGTTTCCATCTCTGATTTCATCTTATTTTATTTTCCCCTCTTTTTATAGCTGAATAATACTCCAGTGTAGGGATATATACCGCGTTTTGCTCACTTAACTTTTTTATCAATTAATGGGTTTAATTTTTTAAATGAACTTTTAAATTTAATTTAAATGGACTTTTTATTTCTTTTTCTTTTTCTTTAAATATTTTTATTTATTTATTTAACAGACAGAGATCACAAGCAGGCAGAGAGGCAGGCAGAGAGAGAGAGAGAGAGGGGTAAGCAGGCTCCCCAACAAGCAGAGAGCCCGACATGGGGCTTGACCAAAGGACCCCAGGATCATGACCCGAGCTGAAGGCAGAGGCTTTAATCCACTGAGCCACGCAGTTGCCACGAAGACTTTTTATTTTTTAAAAAGGTTTATTTATGTATTTTAGAGAGAGTGAGTGAGCGAGCTTGGGGAGGGGCCGAGGCAGAGGGAGAGAGAATCCACAGCAGACTCCCCGTCGAGCACAGAGCCTGACATGGGGCTCTGTCTCACGACCCTGAGATCATGATCTGAGCCAAAATCAAGAGTCAGTCGCTTCACCGACTGAGCCCCCCAGGCGCCTCCTATTAGTGGGCTTTTAGATTGATGTCTTGGCATTATCAGCAATACTGCTGTGAATGTTCGGGCACACGTCTTTATGTGGACGTATTTAGTTCTCTTGGGTATATACCCGAGATGGAATTTCTGGGGCATAGGGTGAATCTGCGTTTAACTTTTTGAGAAACTGCCAAGTTCTCTTTTGAAGTGGTGACACCGTTTTCCGTTTCGTCCAGCAGTGCACGAGGGTTCCACTGTCTCCCGACCCCAGCCAGTGCTTGATGCTCTTTGTCTTTTTGCCGAGCTGTCATCCCAGTGCCAGAAAGCTCGTTTCTCCTTGTGGTTTTCATGTGCACTTCCCTGACGGCTGATGACGTCTGCTGGCTCTTTTCATTCTTCATTGGGTTGTTGTATTATTGAGTTGTAACAGTTCTTTGTATATTTCAGAACCAAGTCTCTGATCGCATGTATCGTTCACAGATAATTTCTGTTCTGCGGGTTGTGTCTTCACATTCTTGATGGTGTCCTTTAAAGTGCAGCAATTTGAATTCTTGATGCACAGTTTATCTACTTTTCTTTGGTGGCTTGTGCATTTGGTGTGGAAGTAATAATGATTGTGTCTTATAAATGCCGTCCATCTAAAGGGCGTTATTAGGGAGAAAGTTGTTTGATTATACAATGATAACAGAAAAATCTACAAAGCAGTCAATACTTCGAAGAAAGCCATCTCAGGATCCCAGGCCCATGTCCTGTGAGAGGTTCAGTGCCTTGTACATCGCTGCACGCCAAACTTACCATATGATCCAGAAATTTACTTCTGGGTACATAGCCAAGAGAACCGAAGAACTGTGGCCACAAAAACTCACACACAGGTGTTTAAAGCAGCATAAAATTGATAACAGCCAAACTGAAATCAGACTTAAGGCCTGATAAAGGGATAAACAAAATGTACTATATCCATACAACGGAATAGTATTTAGCTATAAAAATGCTGGGATCGAGTCCCACATCGGGCTCCTTGCTTGGTGGGGAGCCTGCTTCTCCCTCTGCCTCTGCCTGCCACTCTGTCTGCCTGTGCTTGCTCTCACTTCTCTCTCTATGACAAATAAATAAAAATAAAAAATCTTTAAAAATGAATGAAGTACTGATATGTGCTACACCATGGAAAACCCACTTAGCATAATGTGGGAAAAACCAGATATAAGACGGGCAGAGGATGTTGGGAGTCTGTGGTCCTGCAAAAGCTTGCCTTATGGATTTGGGGTCTGGCAGTGGTGATGGACTTCACTGTTGCCTACTGGGGCCTCAGACAGATTTCCTTTCAGGGACTGGGGTTTTAGGCATTCTTAGCATCAGATATTTTGTTCAGGAAGGCTTTCAGAACATGTCCTTTGGGATGAGGAAGAAAGAAATCAACTGGTCAGCTACTTGCGGAAACCTTAGGGACCCAACAGATTATGAAACAATTTCTAAAACCCCCATTTTCTGCAAAAAACATTCTAAAAGTTGATTTTGATTTAGTTCTCTTTCTAGGGAGAGATGGTCAGCATCTGGAAGTTTTGATGTTAGGTGTCTAGGTTTCCATGTTGAGAAGCCATGAAATTCCTTGGCCACCTTCCTCTCCCCCCTCCACCTCCACCATTTTACACAGGGCACAGTATGTCACCGTGGCCAAGCAAGAAAAAAGAGCTGGAAACCACAGCAATGCCCACGGAGGGTCTGCAAGTCCAGCACCCAACCAAGCATCCAGGCAATGGGACTTTCTGTCATTCGCAGCATCAGATGAGACCTTCTCAGAAAGCGGAATTTCCTGTAAGAAAAATCCTCCAAATGGCCCAGCAACTGAAAGACTTCCCTGAATGTGTTCCTCAGGCTTTCTAGAAGGTCACCTCTCCAGCAGTGACCCTTGGCAGTGTGCAGGTGAGCTCTAGAACTTGCAGACTCTCGGGGCCGTCATTGCCCCCGACTGGTGGCACCTGCTCACTGGTGGGCAGCTCATGGAGGTTGTGTGAGGTGTGCACTGAGCAGATGGCTCCTTTGGTCTTAGCGGACTCTGTTCAAACTTCATGGGATTAGAAGTCATGTCCTTGGGTGGAGTGTGGTGCAGTCTTCCTGGCTCAGTATGATTTGCAGGAATAGGCTTGGTTGGTTATTATTCCTTCTTGGTTCTACACTTGCTTGATTTGGGGAATGTTTGCTGGATTCTCGGAGTACCAACAACAGGTAAAAAGCATGTCATTGAATATATATGGATATATATATATATACACACACACACACACATACATATAACTGTGTATATTATATTTGTAAAGTAACTTCAGAAAATTTGTATAAATTAGGGCACCTGGGTGGCTCCGTTGGTTAAGCATCTGCCTTTGGCTCAGGTCATGATCCCGGGGTCCTGGGATTCAGCCCCACATCGGGCTCCCTGCTCAGCGGGGACTTTTCTTCACCCTCCCCTCCTGCCCTCCCCCCTGCTTGTCCTCTCTTTCTCTCTAAAATAAATAAGATCTTTTTTTTAAAAAAAGAAAAAAAATTGGGGGCTCCTGGGTAGCTCAATTGTTAAGCATCTGCCTTTGGCTCAGGTCATGATCCCAGGGTCCTGGGATCAAGCCCCACATCAGGCTCCCTGCTCTGTAGGAAGCCTGCTTCTCCCTCTCCCACTCCCCTTGCTTGTGTTCCCTCTCTCGCTGTGTCTCTCTCTGTTGAATAAATTAAATCTTAAAAAAAAAAAAAAAGAAATCTGTATAAATAAAATCCACACAAACTACACAAGGAAACGCTTTAAGGAATGTACTTAAACGTAACTCTGTAGGTGGAACTCGGGCCGTTTGCGGCCTCCCTTGGTGAGCATTCATTTCTGGGGCTGCCTGGGACAGGGGCCTTGGCAAGGAGGGGACATCACCTCTTGGCCTGGATCTATCCTGCCTACACTGGCTTCAGCTCACGTGTACAGTTGTCCTTTCAGTGTCTCTGGTCTCAGGGACCCAACCACGTGACCACGAAGGGCCGCACTGGTGGCCCTCGACACCTGGACTCTGGCCCTGCAGCCCCACTGGCATCCTCTGGTGCTTTGCCTGGTCCCTGTCGGGAGGTGAAGCCGAAACCTGCGATGGCCTCACAACCCATGACTTGCTGCTCCTGGCCACAAGGGAAATCTTTTACTTTCCATTGGGGACATAGTGGCTTTGACATGGGGTAAGCTCAGGCGTCCCCATGATGCTTGCATAACCCGGGACTCAGGCTGCTCTTTGGGGCCTTTCCTTCTCTGGGAACTCCAGGCTGGGATGCGACTTCAGAGCGAGCCGAGAGGTCAGGCCTTGAGGAGACCTGGGTGAAGACCTTGAAGTGCTGTTGACCAAGCACTTGTTTTGTACTGGCCCAGTTCCTACACGAGGAGCGTTCAAGGAGCCCCGGGGAGGGTGTATAGCTCTGAGGCTGGGGCGGGGCTCGTAGGACGACCCAGCGGAGACCACACCAGTGCTTGGGGCTCCCTACTGCCCTGACTGGTGAGACCATCCTTCTGCATTTACTGGAGATATCACCGTGTGCCTAGAGCTGAGGTCCATCATAGGGCCCGGGGAGTGCTCTGGGGAGGACTCAGCCCTGGATGGCAACATTAGAACTTGATTTTCCTCTTAATCTATGTCTGCAGCCCCCATTCCAGCTGGTGGTAGAACAAGGGTGATCTCAATCTCGGTTTGCAGAGAGCACGCCCCCTCTCCCTCTGGGCCATTTTCGGAGAATACCTGCGGCGACCACACGATGGCAGCCTTGCACAAACCAAAGCCTGCTTCGCCAAGCACTGCAGCCCTAAGCCAGGTGTCCCAGGGCAGTGGACACCCGCCCGCTTTCCTGCAGAAACCAAAGAGGCCCGGCCTGGCTGTTGGTGGGGAGGGGTGTCTTTAGTTATCATTGGGAACACTGAGCTTTGTAAGTGAAAGAAACGGGAGTGCAGACTGCACATACCTGCCTCTGTGAATCTGTTTCGTTGATGTGCTTTAAAGGAAAAGATGTTCAGATTTCATTGGGAGTCCAGGCGTTGCAGTTTCCAGATTTCCCCATTTCCTCATTAACCCTATGGGCTTTCCAATGCAAAAATAAAGATGCACCGCAGTGCACCCTGCTTCCCTTTGCTGCTGGGGAAAGTGGGAGCCCTTGCTTCCTTCCCAGACCCCCCACGGGTTGAGAGCTTTGAAGATGCGGTCTCGAAAGGGAAGCGGTCGTGCTGCTGGTCAAGGGAACCCTGCCTTCTTGGTTTTCGTACACCCATTTGTGTGGCCCACATCCTTCCCATGCAGGGAAGTGGGGAGGTCTTTCCCTTTGGTTCTCCCTCTCTCTCTCTTATTAAAGACTTTATTTATTTGCAAGAGAGACAGAGCACAAAGGGTGGGGAGGGGGAGAGGGAGAGGAAGAAGCGGACGTTCTGCTGAGCAGGGAGCCCGATGTGGGGCTTGATCCCAGGACCCTGGGATCATGATCTGAGCCGAAGGCAGATGCTTAATCCACTGAGCCATGCAGGCGCCCCAGTTCTCTTCTAAAAACAGCTTCATTGAGGTGTAACTGACACACATGAAACTACACATATTTGGTGCTACACATATTGTTTGTATGCACACACCTGTGCAACCATCACCACATTATCAGGGTAATGGTCTGGCCTGTCACCTCCAGGAGTTTCCTGTGCCCCTTATATTGGTGTAAAAACACCTGACATGAGGGGGCGCCTGGATGGCTCAGTGGGTTAAAACCTCTGCCTTCGGCTCAGGTCATGGTCACAGGGTCCTGGGTTGAGCCCCACATCGTGCTCTCTGCTCAGCAGGGAGCCTGCTTCCCCCTCTTTCTCCGCCTACCTCTCTGCCTGCTTGTGATCTCTGTCAAATACATAAATGGAATCTTAAAACAAAACAAAACAAAACAAAACAAAACAAAAAAACACCTGACATGAGATCCACCCCCTTCACCAGTTTCAGGTGTGTAATACCTGGTGTGGCTGGCTGGAGGCACTCTGCTGTATGTTAGATCTCTAGAACTCACTCATGGACTGTCACCGGCCCCCTCCCCTAGCCCCTGGTAAACAGCATTCAGTTCTTTGCTCCTAGGGGTCTGATTATTTTAGGTGCCGCATATACGTGGAATCCTGTGGTATTTATCCGTGTCCAGCTTCTTTCACTCAGCCGAATGTTCTCCCGTTTCAGCCATGTTGCTGCTGGTCACAGGATTTCCCTTTTTGAGGCTGGATAATATTCCATGGCATGTATATCCATGTGTCCTTTCCCTGTTCAGCTGTGGACAGGCTCTTTGTTTCTGTGTCATTGTTCTTATCAATAATGCTGCAGTGAACAAGGGGGAGCAGATGCCTCTTCAGGATCCTGATTTCAATTCTGTTTCTTTAAAGGTGCCCCACCACCCCAGGGCAGGACTCTTTAAGCCTGACTCATTTTTGACATTTGATGGCATTTTATTTTTCTTACTCAGCACATTTCCTCCCTTCTGTGCTCCACTACAGGGGGTCCCAGGAGGCCTCAACCCAGCTTCCCAAGGGAGGGTACATTGACTGACTAAGGAGCAAATCTTGCAGGGGAGGAGCACAAGTCCAGGCTGTTCCTCCATCCATGCCCCAGACCCCATGCTCCCTCTCAGCATTACCAGCCCCTCCGTAATCGCCCCTGGGAGAGAGGATTCAGGAAACCCTGGGGACCATGTACCTGGAGACAGGTCACCACGCACCTGTGATTTGGGTTCACTTCTCCCCTTCTCTTTCATCACCCTGGCCCATTTTCTAGGTTTTTCCTCTGGGGGGTTTGGAGCTAGGAACCTGAGCTGACCCAGTTTAATTTGGGAGTGGGAATATTCTTGATCAAGTAAGAGAGAAAATTGTATCAAGAGTCAGGGGTGGGGCGCCTGGGTGGCTCAGTGGGTTAAGCCGCTGCCTTCGGCTCAGGTCATGATCCCAGGGTCCTGGGATCAAGTCCCGCATCGGGCTCTCTGCTCAGCAGGGAGCCTGCTTCCTCCTCTCTCTCTCTCTCTGCCTGCCTCTCTGCCTACTCGTGATCTCTGTCTGTCAAATAAATAAATAAAAAATCTAAAAAAAAAAAAAAAAGAGTCAGGGGATTGTGACCTAGCCCATCTCTGCCGCCTGACCCCGGGGTGGGAAGCCACAGATCCCTGGGCAGGTTTCCATCTCCATACAGTGAGGTGCTCCTTGTGGGATCTCTGAAGGCTCTCTCCCACTCTGCAGAGACTTACACTACCATGCATCTGGCTAGCTGGTCTGAGCAACTGTAGGCGAAGATGCGGGTATGGCCACGGCTCACCCCAGGGCTGCCTTGGTTTCCTCCACCCAGAGCATCACGGAAATAATCATGGAGGAAGTAAGCTGGGGACCTGAGATGACTAACAGGCCAGCCAAGAGTGTTCTGGAAGCCCTGAGAGGCTTGTGGCTCCTGAATAACATCTTACCTTAGTGAGGGTAGGAGGCCAAGGGTGCTATTTCAGTCAGGGCTTTCCAGAGACAGAACTACTAAAGTGTTTATCTACCTCTCCATCCACCTACCTGCCAACCTGTCCATCTCCAAGAAGAGCTTCATTATAAGGAATTGGCTCCTGCAATTATGGAGACCTAGAAGTCCCAGGACCTGCCATGTTCAAGCTGGAGGTCCAGGAAAGTTGGTGTGAATTCCAGTCTGGGTCTGAAGGATTGAGAACCAGGGGTGATGAGGATATCGGTCCCTGTCTGAGGGGAAAAGACTGATGTCTCAGCTCATGCAGTCAGGCAGGGAGGGAGGGAAGGAGAAAGAATGAATGAATGAGAGCTCCTTCTCCACCTTTTTGTTCTATTCAGGCCCTCAGTGGGTTGGAATGATGCCCAACAATAAGGGAGGACCATTGTCCATCTTCCTTACTCACTCTACTGTTTCAATTGCTGATCTCATCTGGAAACACCCTCACCAACACACCCCCAAATAATGGCCTAATATCTGGGCACCCTGTGAGCCAGTCAAGTTGACACATAAAATTAGCTATTACAGATGCTGCAGCACACCCAGCTGCCCTATGAGGGAGGAAGGGGACTGAGCCCCAAGCTAGCGCTGCTTTGGCCACACTTGGGACCTACCATCCATGCCTTCTGCCCCAGAGGGCTCTGACTTTCCTCCCCTGGACCCCAGTGTTCATGGGATGTGGTGGGCACAGCAGAGAGGACCTTAGCGGAACAGCACAGTGATTGCCTGTGTTCTGGTGTGACCAGCTAGCTCTGATTCCCCAAACAGCCCATGGACCCTACCCTGCCTGGGATGAAGGGTGATGTTGCGTGGGGTACAGGTGACCACTTTGAATCATTCTGGGTTGATTTTGAAAGGAGTCTTCGTTTGAGGAGAGAGGCTACTGTTGTGATTTACTGTTATGACAGGATATTTAAAACCCATTTTTATAAGTAGAATAGGCAAACTGATTTAAGGAAAACAAGTAATAGTACACGTGGCAACATTGCAGGAGTGATGTGGGTATGACAGAGGTTGGAAAACAACATAAGGACTTGACCTGGAAGGCTGTCTCTTGGACATACAGCAGTGAACTGACCAGCAAGGGTGTTGGTAAAAGTTTGTCACATTTTCTTGTTTTCTTCCCCCCTGTACTTCTTTTGGGCCTGTGATACTTTTCTTTCCTTGATTCTTAGACTGCGAGGAGATAGTAGTGAAGTGGCCAAGAGCATACTCAGAGTCTGGAGATTTGGCTTAGTGTTCTGGTTCTGCCACTTTCTGAGCAGGTGATCTTAGTTGAGCTGCTTAACCTGTCAGGGCCTCAAGCTCCTCATCTGTGAAATGGGAATAATAAGATCCTGACCCCCCAGGGTTGTTGGGTGATCCTGTACCCTGATGTATGCAGAGACTTCTTATCTGTTAGGCATGTGCCATTGGGTTGTCAGGGTGGCTCTTCTGCCTTGAGGTCTGAGTGGGGCAGGTGACCCTGACCAAGGCCAGTCAGAGGATGTGTTAGTCAAGACAGAATGAGTCTAAGCTGCCTAAGAAGAAGTTGGTGGGAGGTGAACATGGGGAGACTGTGTCATCCTGTGGCTACAGGGGAGGGCCTGAAAATGGAACTGGAGCAGAGAGAGGGGACATGTCAAATCCTAGTGGCTTTGATGGCGTCCCTGGATCCAGTTGCACCTGAAGCCAGAATCCCCCTAGATTTTTCAAGAGATAGCAGTCTCTCTTTTGCTTAAGCCAGTTTGAATTTTTTTGGTTTGTTTTTTACTTGCAACCAAGAGTCCAGACGGATATGCTTTTTACTCCAGTTTACTCTTTGTAGAAGAGAAAGAAGGCAAAGGGTTATAGAAGGCAAAGCAGTTACACACAGCTACAGATGGTTAGCGCTGTTACTGGCCTTCAGGACAATCTAATTCTGCCCATTTGCTTGATGTGTGACTTCCATGGGCATTTGTGCTTTTGCCTCTGTGGGCCCCTTTCTCCATTTAGAAAAAAAAAATTACATTTTGCTACTCTGTTAATATAAAGATGAATCGAACCCAGACAGAGTGTATTCTTTTCTTTTCTTTTTTTTTCTTTCTTATTTTAAAATACAATAATTTCCTTGAGCCCTAGGCAGAGTACCTGCTGTGCTAATGGTTAAGTCAACTCTGAGGGGGTTAGAGTTTCTCCAGCTTTTATATATTTCTGTCACAGGCAAACATTTGTAATGAATTCGTAGTTCCCAGTCAAAAGCAAATCACCTTTTCAATTGATCTTTGATGCAATTAAGAACCATATCAACTGAGAAACCGTTCTTAACAGAACAGGTATAAACGGTGTTGTAGATTTCTGTGGGCACAGTGCAGCCTATTGATCACTTCTGATTGGGTGAATTTATCTGTGGCCTGACTGGCTATGATGGCGGGTGCAGAGCATTGCTCTCACTTCTGATTGGTTGGAAACATTTATCGTGTGATTGGCTTGTACACAATGGGGTTGGGGCGCTGGAAAATGCTTACTTCTGATTGGCTAAATACCCTTGGTCTGATTGGACAGAATGTGATAGGTTAGTACTAAGAGCACGGCACCCTTCTGATCCGCGGAACACATGTGCTGGCTTTCTGGCCGGGGTGTCAGGCAAAGCCTGCAAGCTCAAAATTATAGGCTGAGAATACGATCCTGTCAAGGAATCAGCTGGTTGTACCAGTGCAAAAGTTTCCCATTTGTATTCATAAATCTCAAGCATGGAATGACCTCAGTACGGGTCTTTGTGGGAAGGTTGTGGAAAGCACACAGGCATTAACTTTGCAGAGAAGATGTACAGTGGTCCCCTTGTGAATGTGGATGGTAGGTATCCTGAGCCCATTGTCCTGCTCGATGCTGCGGTTGGAACCAAGGGTCTTTGCAGTGTCAGCAGGCCTGACACTGGGTCTGACTTTGTCTCCTGGTGGAGTCCAACTTGTGATGGTGTGAAAATGGGAGAGACCCCTCGTCTAGGTTCCTCCCCGGCTTTTCCTAAGAGAGTTGCCAGACCGAGAGGTACTGGAATTCTGCCGTGTAACTGGAGTAAGATAAGTGCCGACCACGGGCGCAATGTTTAGGGAGAAGCGGTCCAGCCTAACTAACTATGAGACTTTTTTTTTTTTTTTTAAATAACTGTTAGGCTTAAGCGGGGGTCTCAGAGTGGGGCCCTGGATGAGCACCATCAATGTAACCAAGAATGTGATAGAAATGCAGATTCTCAGGCCTCACCCCAGACCCACAAGTCAGAGAGCCTTGGCTGTGGCTCAGGAATCCTTATTTTAACAAAGCCTCTGGGTGACACGGAAGCACACTCAGGTCTGAGAACCTGTGCCCCTTTGAGGTCTCTCTTTTCCAAAGAACACAGTCTTTCTCCCTTTGGAGGAGGCCTTTCCATGACAGCTTTGCTAACAGGCAGGCCAGGCAGATGGGCCCTGGGCTGGCTGGCTTTCACCATGGCAAGAGGCCCTGAGACCCCAGAGGCCCCGCACCAGGTTTCATGCACTGGGAGTTCCAGGTATCCTGTGATGTTGCCCTTTTGGGTTCCTCATCAACGCCCAAGCCAAACAGGTCAGCCTCCTGTACACGTTTTGGTTATTACGTCTCTTAATGATGTGGCCTTGTAGCCGATCTAGTTATCTTCTCAGCTTGGGAGGCCCTGTCACCACCGGAGCACGGATGGGGCGGGGTCGCGTTTTCCCTAGAATGAAAGCTGGGTCTCCGCCCGCGGACCTCGCAGCTGCCAGATGCGACCACTAGATGGCGCTGTTGCACTTTCTTGCGGGCCCTGCGTGGCGCGGGCACCGCCTCCCAGCTTCCCTGGGTTCCACCAGTTTCCCGAAGTGAAATAACAACGTGCCATTGTGAGCCGTGGCCTGTTTCACTAAGATGTTCAGGAAATGATATGCAGCCAGGAGGCTTTGGCCAGGGGGAACGCTGACTGCGGGACTGTAGCTGGAAAGCTCTTTAGGACTTTACAAGTCTCCTTCCCCGTACACTGCATGCCTTCCTCCTACTCCCTGCCCTATCCCTGTCGGGTGGCATAGGTCAGGTCACAGGCCCTAATATCGGTCAGTGGAGGAGTGCTCATGAAAGTGGCCACAGGCTCTTTTCTTTCCCCGGAAAAGCCTCTAATGTGGTTGCATCCCCCTTGTTCTTTTGTGTATCTGTGCATCAATTTAGCAGCGACAGGAGTAAAAGGAAAAGCAGCACCGGATTGGCAGGGGACATGCAGAAGGCCTCCAGAGGGACAGAGCTTTCTGCTGCGTTTGAGGCTTTCAGGCCAAGGCACGTGAAGGAGGGGGCCTGTGGGTGTTGGGGGCCGCAGGACAGCAGGCGGCCCAGGGCAGGCCCTGGGTTTAGGGCGAGCGGAAGGTCGAGGCAGGGCCAATCCAAGAGCCTCCCCATGTGCTAAACACCATGGTGTGGTAACTCTATGGAGTTCTGGGTGGCAGGGGGCCACATCTAGGAACACCCCCGGATTTGGCTGTCTCTTGGAAGATGAGGCTGGCCCAGCCCTAAGCACAACAGCAGCAGTGACAATAAGATGCCTTCTGTGTGCTGGGCACTGTTCTAGAAAAAGGAACTGGTGGGATCCTCCCACACCCCATGAGGGAGGGCCTGTGGTGTACCTGTTTACAGGTGAGGAAACAGAGGCACAGAAGGTCTGAGGGTGGCCAGACCTGAAGAAGGGTGGCCTCTAGGAGCCATCCCTGGAAGCTGTGTCCAGACTGAGGGGGCTGCCCCTGCTGGGACGTCTTGAGATCTGTCTTCTCATGGGCATTAGAGGAGGCAGAAGGCCCCCCTGCTCTGGGGACACATTGCTCCACTGGCATCCCTACCTCCTCCCCCCCAGATCAGCTCCCCCAAGCCCCAGGGCTGCCTGAGAAAATCAGGGCAGCCCCCACAGGGCACAGTTCTGAGTCCGTTGGAGAGGCTGACAAGAAAGTGCTCAGTCTGCGAAGGCCTCCAGGAGGCATGGGCGAGGCTCTGGTTTTAGAGTGAGGCTTCTTCTAGAGCCTCTTCTAGAAGCCTTCCAGGTGCAGGGGGCAAGACCAGATGACGGCGAGCAGCAGCCAGAGCCAGGTGCATCCAAGAGAGCCCAAGGGAGATAAACTTGGAGGGAGCAAGGTGTCCAAGTGCAAGAAAAGGTGGAGTGAATGGTGCCCTGGAGGTGCTCTTGTGTCAGGGAGGGGGCCCCTTCTCCTCACTGCTCTGCCTGGCCCCTCCTTTGCTTTCTGTTCTGGGCTAACTCCTCTGTAATTTCACGTTACCATTTTACTACTTTTGATACCTTTTCAAACGTCTCCCTTAGAGTTTCCAGCAGTTTCTGGGGAGGAATTTCCTTGTGTGATTTCCAGCTTGTCTGATCTATAAACTCCGCGAGACTGTCAGTTTCAGTTCCAATCCCTACTATATACCTAGACCTAGGGAAGCTTCGGGAACATAGCAGGTACTGGAGAAGATCAGAACAGTTCTCTCCTGGACCCGTGCTCGTGCCGCCCCTGCCCGATCTTGCTTTGTCGACGGCTAATGCTCTGATGGTGGAACGTTCTCCCCCTCTGCTGGTATTCACTCAAGATCAGATTTAAAAATCAAGTTTTTATTTGGAATTTTTAAATGGACAGGAGCTGCAAAATCGCAGCTAGTATAAGGGGCATCGTCACACCCTTGACCCGGATGTGCTCTGTGTGTAATATTTTCTTCTGCCCCGGTCTTTATGTCTGTCATGGCCTAACAAACTGGAATATCTCATAATTTTTAAAAAAGATTTTATTTATTTATTTGACACACACACACACACACACACAGAGGGAACACAAGCAGGCGGAGTGGGAAAGGGAGAAACAGGCTTCCCGCTGAGCAGGGAGCCCAATGCGGGGCTCGGTCCCCACCCCAAGATCATGATGACCTGAGCTGAAGACAGATGCTTAATGACTGAGCCACCCAGGTGCTCCCAAACCTGAATATTTCAATGCATATTTCTCTTTTTTTAAAAAAAATTTTTCATGTAGTCTCCATTTCCTAAGAACGGAGATGCTCGCTTGTGGGATCACAGTGATTATTGATTTTTATCGATATGGTAGTTTCATCTAATCTATCTGTACTCTAGTTCCGTCACTTGGTCTAATAATGTCCTTTTTCACACCCCCACCCGTACTATGAGATCCTGTTGAGGAGCAGAGACTACATTTATTTGTCATGTCTCTTTAGACTCCTTCCTCTGGAGTGTTGTTTCAACAGTTCTTTCTTTTATGACATTGACATTTCTAAAGCATACAGTACCTCTGCTTTTTTTTTTTTTTTTTTTTTTTTAAGTGGGACATTCCTTGTTTTGCCCGTGTCTGGTGTTACTGTACGATCGTGCTGAGGGACACAGTGCAGGGGATGTTGTTCCTTCTTGAGTGTGACATCTGGAGGCAGATTTAAAGTCAGAACCCTCCCCAAGTGCCTCCTCCTAGCTCGAACTGGTTCTGTTTCTCTTTGCTTCTGCAGGATCTGTGCACACGCTGTCATGTCAAAAGGTGGCTCTTTTTCAATGTGGGTTCTGGGAAAAAAATGTCTTTCTTCTCTGCTGTGGTTGCAAGAGCTGAATGGGCCTCCTGGCTTCTGGCAGGAAGTCCCAACTTCAGGCATGAGCGATGCTGGAGGTTCCCACGCTTCGCAGACGTCCCGTTCTCTGGACTTACTGGCAGGGCTGCTCTGTTCAGTCCTCCCCAAGGAGCAGCTCCGGCCTGGGAACAACCTACCTTTTACCTTTTTGGCAGTGTTGCTGCATAGTTTTTAAAACACTTCAGCATATGTTATGGGTACAAACAGCAGGGGTTTGGAGAAAACACTTAGAAGGCTTCCTCCCCCTTGGAGCTTTAAAATGCTACTGTCCCAAGAAGAAGGGACCCTGGAAGTGGTGATTGGCCATGGGCTATCAGACAACTGATTGTCACCAGGGAGGGGACGGTGGGAGAACCAGACAGCAGGGGACGTGCTATGACCGTAGCAAGGACACCCTGTAGGTGGCTTTGTCTGCATGATCTTTGCCAGTTCCAGCAAAGAAAATGGACACATCGTTTTTGATGCTTTAAAGTGTCCATGGGGATGGGGTGTCCGAATTTGAGTCTCAGGTTCAATTCTTGGTTCCAGATCTGATGAGTGTGAGGCCAAGTGCCTCAGGGTCCCTCCTGTGTTCAGAGTTTGTAACCATGAGAAAAGGCAGAATGTCCCTAATGGGCATCATACTTGCACACAGTTGGTGCTTCCAAAACGAGGCCTTTCTCCCCCTCTCACATCCTGGCTGCCTTTTCCCTTCACGCCTCCAGCACTGAGACTGGAGAAGGTGTTGGACAGGCTGCCACCACCCAGGCCTGCGTGAGCCCCGGCATCTAGAAATGCTGGTGGCATGGGCATTCCGGACGACTGCTGGTTTAGCGTCGTTTTGAGGGCCTCTGGGATTTGTTTTGTTTTGACCAGAAACAGAAATGATGATTGTCCGAAAGAAGTTTATCATATTCACAGTTCTCTAGGGCCAGGGGCCCAGGACTCCCCCTGGGGCCGCGGGGGAGCCCACCCCGGCCAATCAGGAGGCACAGGGAGCAAGGGAAAATGGAGGTTAAGAGTGTTCTTTGTGGTTTCCGTGGGAGGGAGGGGCGAGGCAGGTTGCGCAGCTCGGGATTGGCTGGGTTGAATAGCTTCAGGGCTCGGGGGCTTAGGGTCTGTCCCTAGTTGTCTGGTGACTTGGTCCTGGGTGATCAGGGCAGAGGCTTAGCTGCTCTGAGTGTACCAGCCTGATAGAGGGGACACTGGGGGGGTGGTGCGCTGGAGGGGCGGGTTTGCCTATGAAACTCCGCATCATGGAATTATTTAGGAGTTGGCTAGCCCTGGAGGGGGCAGTCCCTCCAGGGTCCGCCAGGGCTCAGATGTCAAAGCATCAGCATACAGAACTAAGAGACGCGATCAGTAGAGACACCTTCAGTCCCCGCTAAGGAAAAAGGTCAAACTTCAGGGACTCCACCCATCGAGGCCATGCTCGGGTCCCTAAGGTATTGGCTTGTGTTTCTGGTGTTCTAGACTGCATGGTTCCCTGTCGCAGATGACGTCTTCCCAGGTGGCAGCGGAAAGGCTGGGCTTGTCATTCGAATGGAGCTGCCACCAGTATTATGTAAAGCTCAGCCGGCAGGCCAGGTGCGGACACCGTGTCAGCAGCTTCTCTACTTTGTTTCTTGCTTGGTCAGCCGGGGCAGTCACCAGGGACGCTGGCCTGGGGTGGGCTGGAGGGGCCCAGGAGAGCAGTGACCCTTCTGGAAGAGGCTGGCATGCTGACTTGGCCGTGGGTGTCTCACTGAGGTTCCTGCTCTTTCAGGGGGCGGCTTGGAAGGGGAAGAGAAACGTTGTCTGGACCACTCTGCAATGGCCAAGTTTAGAACTCAGGGTCTTGTTTGCAGTGGGAACAGGAATGTCTTTAGGCACTGGGCAAAGAGCTCCAGCACTGGGCAAGAGTCACGTGGCCCCGCACGTTACTTCCCGTGTGTGCATTCCCACGTGTGCATGCGTGTGCGCGCAGGCTCAGACTTTGTGGGTTCTAGGGATGAGGGTGAAGGACGATGTGTAAGGCCACGTGTGGTTCCCAGAGTGTGCACAGTAAGTAAGTTGACCAAGAGTGACGCTGCCTGATGGGCCAGGAGGGGCATCTGGCTTGACATCGATGGCTGGGTTTGGATGGGTATGGTTTTGGAGGGCGTTGAAACTCTGATACGGAGGTGAAGCCAAGATTAGTAATGCTCCTTCCTCCAGCCTTTAGTTTTGTCCAGTGTGCCTCCGCTCCCAACTTTCCCACCCCGGACCTCCTGTGAGCCAGTCTCCATGTCCTAGGCACTGGGGACAAAGCAGTGAACAAGAAAAGACCCCACACCTGCCTGGGTGCAGTTGACCCTCCAGACCAGGTCTTCTCACCCCACGCAGTACTAGCCTTTGGGCTGGAGGACTGTGTGCCGTGGGTGCTGTCCTGGGCTCTGTAAGGAACTTAGCCGCATCCCTCCACACGCTTGAGGCCAGGAGCACCTCCCTTCCCCCCAGAGTTGGGACAATCAAACAGCATCTCCAGACATCACTCAGCCCCCCTTGGGTGACACAGAGCACACAGTAGTTGAAAACCACTGATCCAATGGCAGAGACAGAGCACTCCCTGAGCTTCTGCGGAGGTGGGCAGGGCCTCCGCTGGGGCTCTTTCTAGAGGCCTGGCAGTGGAGCTGGTAGTCAGTTCAAAGTACCTGCCTGTAGAGCAGGTGACTGAGCACAGGCCACTAAAACCCCAGCCTGGACGGTCAGCCTGTCTGGCCATCACGGGAGGATCGTGATGGGTGCCCGAATGAAGGAGGTGGAGGTGCTTGTGAATAAGATAAAGAATAAAACGACCTTCCCTGTTACTCTGCTTGGACCTTCCCTTCACCTTGGCATGACCTCGGGGGAGGAGCGTGAGTTCATTGGGTGGCAGGCGGGCACCTGCGCTGCTTCTCCCTTCCCTGTTCAACCTTGAATCCCCGCAGCATGTCTGGGGCCCCTTCAGGGAGCCGCGGCGAGGAGCATGCAAATGTGCCGGCTTCCAGGGGGCCAGCCTCGGCTTTTGCCAAATGTTGGGCTGTATCTGGCACTTGGCAGAGGCGTATCTACATCTGCTGCCTGTGCTGTCCAACATAAGAGTCCCGTCTGATTCGCGAGTCCTCTGCAGAAGACGCTGTCAACGCTCCACCCAGGGCCAGCTGAGCGCATTGCTCCCCGCTCGGCTCCAGAGTGTTGATGGGTCAATCAGTGGTGGTGCCTGCGACGTTCTCTCCGCTGGGGACTCTGATGGGGCAGCTGTGAGTCCGTGTGCACGCTTGCATGCGAGCCAGCTCCGTGGTCCACACGCACGCGTTCCACGTGCTCCGAGATGCTGCTGGAAAGGGTTTTTCTCTTGCTCACTTGACCGCTGAAAGAGGCCAGGCTGGCTTCCAAGTTCCTCAAATACTCAAGGACAATCACAAACATTTCAGAAAACACGACACCAACATGGGGATTCTTTCGTGGAAGAGGACCCGCGTTGGTCGTTTCAGGAGCCGAGTTGGTGTGTTTGGAAAACCCCTCTAAGTGAAATAGTTTCTGAAGAAGCCATCTTTGGGAATGTATTCTTTAAAAGGCAAACTGTTCTTGCGACACCTGCGTGACTCAGTCAACTGAGCGTCCGAATCTTGGTTTCGGCTCAGGTCATGATCTCAGGGTTCTGAGATGGAGACCCCTGCCTGGGGCTCCTCGCTAGCAAGGGGTCTGCTTGAAGATTCTCTCCCTCTGCCCCTCCCCCACTCTAAAATAAATACGTCCATAAATCTTTCAAAAAAAAAAAAGGGGGAAACTGTTCTAAGCACTCAAACTAACAATGGTGGGAATGATGTTTATGACAAGGACATACGCATGCAGTTTCCATTTCCAAAAGGCTTTTAGGTCCCTCTCAAACCTCTCAGCCTCTAAACCTTTCAGTTATCTTTGCGATCTGTCTGTCCTACACCTCTCGTGGTCAGCCAGTTGCTGAGATCCCTAGCGTTTCTGTCTTTCGTCAGTCCTGGGTGGTCCAATCCTTTCTGTTCCCAGCACTCTCCTTCAGCCCCTCACGTGTCTTTTCTAAACTTTGTCAAGAGCTGTCTAACGGGTCTCCTTTCTCCCTTTACTTTATCACTCAGCGTCCAGTGATATTCTGAGCAGCCCCCTATAGCCGCCTACTGCTGTGTGATAAATTACCCCGCCCCCACGTGTAGTGGTTAAAACCAACAAATATTTATTACCTCACACACTTCTGAGAGTCAGGTGTTTGCCAATGTCTTAGCCAGGTGGTTCTGGCTCGGGGCCTCTGGTGAGGCAGCACCAAGACGCCGGAGTCCCAGTCATCTGACTGGTTGACTGGGGCCAGAGGATGGACTTCCAAGACGGTGCGCTCCCATGACTGTTGGCGGGAGGCCTCAGTTTCTCACCATGTGGGCCTCTCCACGGTGCTGCTTGAGTGTTCTCACCCTTGGCCGCTGCCTTCTCCCAGAGCACAGGCCCATGAGAGAGAGCAATGGGTAGGATGCAATGCGTCTTAAGACCTAGTCTTGGAGTCAGATCCCTTTTCTTCCCCCAAATTCTATTTGTCAGAAGCCAGTGCCAACTTTAAGGGAGGGGATTTAGGTCCCACCTTTGAAGGGAGCAGTTCTGAAGAATTTGGGGGCCTATTTTAAAATCACCATACCCCTCATAGAAATGTCGCTCTCTGTTTTTCTAAGGAAGTGAGTCTCTAAGGCTCTTCCATGTCGGTTTATCCCAGCCGAGACAGACAAGCTGCCAGCAAAGGGAGCCAGACCTGCTAGTTCTTTGCTGAGCACTCTCCAGGGGCGGCCTTTTTCCTACAGGATTCAGCACAAAGTCGCCCCCCATTCCGGGCTTCAAAGCCCCCCACCGTATCTTGTTCCTAAGAGCATCACACCTGCCAGCCCGGCTGGATGACTTGCTCTTTTCTGGACACATTCTGGCTTCCCCGTCCTCTTCCTCCACTGATTCCCATCACCCTCCGAACCCCTGTTTCTCCCCCATCCCTGTTTTCAGTTATGAAGCCCTGCCAAGTTTGCTTTCTCAATCTATTTTAAAACCCGGTCCCTGCCTCCCTCCCTCCCTCCCCTCCGCGACCCCAGCTCCGACACCTGGCCTTGCGCCAGCAGCCCTGTGGGAGCCTCCCCTCTGCCCTCTCCATTTCTGTTGACTTGCTCACCAACAGCCAGAGATCCATCCAAAGTACGTCTCTGACTCTGTTTACTCCTTGCTTAAAAGCCTCCCCTGCCATTCAACCTAGGGCTGGCTAGAGTCCAGCTTCTGTCCCTGATACCCAGTACACCCCGATGCCCCATCCGCCAGCCCGCTGTCATGTCCTCGTTCTGTTCACACAGCACCAGAGCCCTTGCTGGTAGAGTCACACAAGATGGTTCCCCATGTCTGCATCTCGCACATGGTTCCCTTCCGCAGGTGGGATGACAGACAGGGGTAAAAGGGAAGCAGCACCATAGGAGCCCTGTGAATGTAAGCCCCAAGAGTCCAAAGATATCTTAGGGAGCACTGAACTTTCCATCTGGCAAGGAATGGGGATCTCCAGTCGATCTTATATAGGCCTCAGAGGATGGGCTTACATAAAGATTCTGAAGCCAAGGTGCTAATTAAACTCCCTAATGATCTTGACCTGGGAAATGAGGTCCTTTCCTGAGTCCCCTGTAAGCCTTGGCAGAGCCAGGGGGAGCTGCTGCTAATAACTCACAGCCGTACCTGGCAGAGTAATGTGCCCAGAGGAATTTCTGCTGCTTTGCACATTTTAAAACTCACTTCCAAATTAGGGAAAGAAGCCCTGTCTCACCCCTGTGCAAGAATCTGAACTCTTGGAGGCGTTCTGTCTTGTTCTTGCCCAACACAGGCAGTATTGTGAGAGGATGTGTGTGCTCAGTTGGTAGGAACACAGCTGACTTTTTTTTTTTTTTTTTTTTAAAGAGAGCAGCGAGGAAATTCTGAGTCCCCCCCACCCTTTGCTAAAGGCAAAGTAAAGCCGTCTTCTGCCACGACCCCCTTTTCTGAGTTGCTGGATTCCTGGAGCAGTTTGATGTCTTTTCCTTCCAGTGATCCTCATGGCGCTGCTGTCCGGGGCTGGTTTGGATGGCGCTTACTGGATGTTCCTTCTCTTGTGGTGTGTGGGGCTCAGGACTGCTCTTCACCAACCGTGTCCCTTTACTTCCACTCTAGGCACATCTGGGTTTATACTTCCTGGGCCCTTTGTGGTTGGGTGGGCCTCAGGGATTGTACATGGACCACGTCACCCACAAACTGGGCTTTTAATTGCCAATGTGAGAACCTCTAGAATTTCCTCTCCCCTGGCACTGGGGGAAAGAGATGAGAGATGCCCCTGTGCTTCAGGTTATTTTCCTCGATAAGGTGGGCCTTATAGTGTTCCCATTTCTTAGATGATAGCACTGAGGGACAGGCAAAATAGTTTACCTAAACTCCCTTTGCTTGTGGAACCAAGATTTGGACCGAGCCCTCGATGTGAAAGTCTCTGTTCTTTATATGGCATCCAGCCAATTCTTTGCCAGTTTCTGGGCAAGAGATGAAAGATGCCCCCCTCCCCATTTCTTTCAGGTTATTATCCTTGGGGATATTAGCACCTTGTCGGCTGTGTTTTTTTTTTTTTTTTTTTTGGATGCTATACTTTCATTCACTCACTTAACTTGTTCCTAAATTGTTTTATTCACTCATAAATTCATTTACTTGTAAATTACTCATTCATTCATTCACTCATTCCGCTTTGTTGGGAGTCTGTTAGGTGCTGGGTTTTATTTGGGGCTGAGATTTCAATGTGACCTGGTTTGATCTTACCCTCAACCTCAGTGGACTCACCCTCGAGGGGACAGCAATATATATGTACACACAGAGACCCGCAGAAAGCGCAACAGATGTGCCAATATGGACACACTGAGAAGATGGCTCCTGGTCTGTATAGGGTATCAAGTTGTATTAGGGCTGCCTTCCTGGAGGAGGTGACATCAGAAATCATTCCAGAGGTACTGGGTTTCTGTTTCTTTTTGAGAGTCTTTTACTCTTCGCAGCTCTACTCCTCACCCCATCCCACTACATCAGTATTCTCAGGGTCAGTGTCATTATCACTGGCCATGAACCTTCCATTTTTGAAGGTCACGATGTCAGATGGCTTCTATGTTCTCTCCTCTTTCCCTGGCAGACGCTCAGTCCCCTTCGTGTCCTTCTCTCCCTCCACCGCGGCATCTTCCTTTCCTGCATCCCTTCCTGAGAAGCTTGGGTGAGACCCCCCTACACAGTGATGGTAGAGAGCCCTGGCTTTTTGGGGGCATCCATAGATTTTCCCAAAGTTTGGCCTGTCACTTGTTCTTAATGGCTTGAGTTGGTTGTGGAACTAACCAGCAGGAAAAATGAACAGAGCCTTCTGATTATGCTTTCCTCAGATGTCTGGGGTAATTTGAGCAGAAACAGCTTTGCAGCTCTGGGGGAAAAAAAAATGTAATTCTCGTGTATGAAAAGCGTGAACCAGACTTGCCATGTTCACTTCTTGTTTTTAAAGCCCCCACAGGCCAAGTCACATCTCTGGGTCAGAGGGCCTATTGATTACCTGTCAGGGCCCGAGGTGTAGGTAATCAATAACACTAACCTACAGGAAAGGTGGCCTTGAATGCAGCGATTCTAGTATGCTGACCACCCATTCCTCGTGTGGCCTGGAAGTACTTTGTGGGGAAGCCCAAACTCTTTCAACCAGAGCCCCAAAGGCCCGAGATCCGGGGCAGCGTTCTTAAATGCCAAAGCTTTGGAAATGTCTCCCTCTGTGTGCGCCAAAGACAGTTTGTTCTCACGGTCTCTCAGCCCTTAATCTGCCACGGGACATGCAGGGAGATAGAGAAGAGCCCAGTGTTGCCAAAGGAGGGTTCCTGGGGAGAGAGACAAAGAGTGATTTTTGTCAGGGGGTCCCTACGTCCATAACCTTGATCTTTTATTAATGTTTAATCAGGGGCTCACAGCCAAGCACTGAAAGAACTCCTGTAAATTCGTAAGAGCAACGAAGGGCTCTGTGATGGAGGCGTCTGGCTTTGCCAGGACCGGCTTGTGAAGCTCCCCACTTGGATGAGTTTCTTTCTGGAGAGATGTGCTGCACAGAGCGTATGCTGGCTTCTGATCATGTATTGGCCAAGGGTGTCTGAGCCAGGCTTTGCCGTGAGAAGAGCTAACATTATGGGGACTGCAGGGGTTCTTGGGGCCATTTACTTAGCATTCAATTCCCCTTCCTAAGGGGAACCCAATTTTGTAAGCCCCCCCACCCTTCCAGTATAGCTATGGGAAGCAGGAGATGTGGCTGGGGAATCAGCCCATAGCAGTCTTCTGGCAGCCGAGCTGAGTCAAAGGGTGCGCATTGTACCTATGTTAGCCCCATAAGAAAAGTTCCAGAGCCTACTGATGGACTGGTGGAGGGGGAGCTCTCTCTGGTGCAGGGTAAGAACAATCTACTTTTCAGCTCATCTGCTTTGATGGAGGGTTGCTGGTGGTAGCCACTTTGAACCTTGAAAGGACCAGTGTTAAAAGGAAGTTGACTGGGAATAGCAGAGTACAATCCTTGAAGACACCATTGAGGGACAGATTAATGCCCCACCTGAACACCCTGTTACAGGAAGTCATCAAAGTCCTTATTTTATTTTATTTTATTTTTTTAAGATTTTATTTATTTATTTGACAGGGAGAGAGACAGAGCAGGAACACAAGCAGGGGGAATGGGAGAGGGAGACCCAGACTCCCCACTGAGCAGGGAGCCCGATGCAGGACTTGATCCCCGGACCTGGGGATCATGACCTGAACCAAAGGCAGTCGCTTAACCAACTGAACCACCCAGGTGCCCCAAAGTCCATATTTTAAAACCAGTTTCAATCTGGGTGGTGTGTCACTTAGAATTGAAATTATCTAAACCAGGCACTGGCAGATATTGTGGGTTTAGTTGTGTTCCTGGATTTTGGCTCAATAATGCTGGTTAACTTTCTAAAAACCCACAGTTTGAGCTGCTGAGTATGGAAAGAGGGTTCGAATTTCAGAATGTCTGAAAGAAATGGCATGGGAAGTCAGTGGGGTTAATAACAGATCTCTTGATGGAGGGTCTTAGTGGTGGTATCCCATATGTAGGGGGCATGGATGTTGGAAGCCACAGACCTGGCCCGGTGAGTTGTTAAGATAGTCAGATGTCACCAACAGTACCAGTTCCATGGTAGGGACCCTCATTCATGGTTTGTCTTTCCATGAGTGATGGGAATTGCATTTAGTGTTGCTTTAAAATGGTGCTTTCCCTAAAGAACAGTTGAACCTCAGAGGGTCAGAGACTAACCTTCCCGTGCCTTCAGCTCTCCAGGAGAACTCCAGACCTGGAAGCACTGGAGAGAAGAGAAGTCTCTCAGGGGGCAAGCAAGGGGTTATACCAGTTCAGCTCATCCTCACACCTCCAAATCATCAGTTAAGATCACAGATTCTGGGCCCAGGCCTACCCAAAGTAGAATCTCCCAGCATGGGGTTCAGGCGTCTGCATTTTCAACAGATGTTCTGGGAAACACTTTGTGGGGAGGTAGCAGAGTTGTAGACTATTGCTTTAAGGGCTCAGCAGTGACAGGAGCAACAGGGAGGCTGAAGGTGACAGGATCCCCTTGGGAAGGAAGCGATGGACGGAATGGACTGAGAGATTAACTGTGTGTGTGAGAGTGTGTGTATTTGTGAGTGTGTGAGTGTGTGAGAGTATGTATGTATGTATGTATGTGTGTGGGAGTGTGTTTGTAGGTGAGAGAATGTGTATTAGTGTGTGGATGATAGTGTGTCAAAGGGTGGTGTGTGTGTGTGTGTGCAAGAACATGTGAGTGATGAATGTGGAAGAGTGTGCCTTGGTGTGAATGTGTGAGTATGTGAGAAGTGTGAGCATGAGAGTGTGTATGCACATAAAACATGTATGTGGGTATATATGTGTGTGGGATGTGTGAGTGTGTATATGTGTGTGAAAGTGTGTGAGTTGTGAGAGCACTGTGTGTGTGGACTCTATGAGAGTGTAAGATATATGAGTGTGTGTGTGAGATGTGTGAGAATATGAAGGTCTGTATGTGAGTGTATATGTCTGTGTGAGTGTGTGAGAATGTACATGCTTTTGTGAGAGTATGTGTGTATGAATATGAGAGTATGTGTGTGAGGTGTGTGTGTGAGTGGGTATGAAAGATTGTGGGTTGTGAATGTAAGAGTATATGTGAGTGTTGTGAGAACAGGTGTGATTGTAAGTGTATGAGGTGGCTTGGGGGTGGGTGTCCACCCAGGAGCTCCGGGAAGTAGCACAGGCCCTGACTACATGGCACCTTTTCCCCCCAATTCTTTTTATTGTGGTAAAATAGACACAACATTAAACTTACTATCTTAAAATTTTTAGGTCCCAGTCCAATGGTGTTAAGTGCATTCACGTTGTTGCCCATCCCTACTACACATCTCGAGAATTCTTCTCATCTTGCAAAATCAAATCTCTGTCCCCCATTAAACACCAACACCCCGTTGCCTCCCCCCGCAGCCCCCGGCCACCACCATCCTACTTTCCGTCTCTATAAACTTGATGACTCCAGGGACCTCAGGGAAGTACAGTCATGTGGGTTTGGTCCTTCGTGATATGTTTGTTTCACTTAGCGTGACAGACTCCAAGTCCATCCATGCTGTAGCGTGTGTTAGAATCTCCTTCCTTTTCTGGTCTGTTGTATGAGCAGACCACATTTTCCTAGTCTACTCATCTGCTGATGGGCATGTAGACTGCACACTGTCTTTTTTTAAATATATTTTTTAAGATTTTATTTATTAGAGAGAGAGAGAGAGATATCACAAGTAGGCAGAGAGTGAGGAGGTAGCAGGCTCCCCACTGAGCAGAGAGCCCGATACAGGGCTCAATTCCAGGACCCTGGGATCATGACCTGAGCCAAAGGCAGAGGCTTAACCCACTGAGCCACCCAGGTGCCCCTGCACACTGTCTTTTAAAAGTGTTTCTATCATCAAATAAAAACCACAATGCTGAAGTCTATACTCTTAATTGCCCATGCTTTAGTCTCCTTGAATCATTTTTCTGGAATCCCGTCCTTATGGTTGACGTGACCTCTGTGGGGGAGGCACTGGGGAGACAAAGATAAGCCTCAGTGTTCCTCTCGTTGACATTCTGTGTAAGCCAGAACCTAGGACTTCCCTTGGCAAGGGCAGTGGGATGGAGCCACTTCTGGTGCCCTTGCCCAATGTGGGGGGGGCTTCTGCCCTAACCCACCCAGATTTCCCACCATGCCTTCTTTCCACCCACCAGCCGGTGTGTTGTGGTAGATGCGTGGTCCTAGGTGCCGTGGTTAGATAGACCTGGCCCTGAACGTGTGACCTCTGGCAGGTGACTTTACCTGTTGGAACCTCTGTTCCATTGGGACCCCAGAAGGTGGCCCCGAGAAACTAAGGAGATAACACAGGGTCTGACCATGAGCGAGCGCTGCATCAACGGGAGTTTCCTTCTCCATTCCTTTTGTGGCCGTAAGGAAAATATTGCCTGATTGTTTGGAGACTCACACATAGGAAGACACGTTGTGCTCTGTCACGCGGGGCTATTCAGCCTCCCCCCGACCCACCTGAGATAGTCCGGTTGTCCCCGAGAGGCCCAGCTTTCTGGAGCAGTCCATGGAGTCTCCGCCAGGCTCTCATAATCTAGCCAGTGAAGGGCATGGTGAGGTCCTGAGCACTGACTGTTGTGGTATTGGAAGCCAACCTGCAACCCAAGTGTGGCTGCGGGAAGGGACACTGGACCCACGCCACAGCCGCTTGGAAGACCCGCAGGGATCGGAGCCTGATCCTGCTATCGCTGGTTCCTGCTCTGGAGTTCAGGCCTATTGCTCGACTACGCTCAGTCAGTGTTTTGGCCTAAAAGCCTTGCTAAATTCATGGTCTGGTCTGGCGCCACATTTGTGGAGCTGGAGATGAGTCTGCTCACCTCAGTAGTTTCCCCTGTGCTGTGCTCCTGGTGCTAAGGCTCCATTTTAGCCCAGATGAGGGGGGTGGGGAGGTGTCCACCCCAGGTCAGCCGGACAGACATGCAGGGACACCAGCAAGCCCGGTGGGGTGTCAGAGCCCCAGCGGGGATATCCCGGCTCGAGCCTGCTGCTGTTGGGGACCCAGCAGGGGCCCGAGAGCATCTCTTCCGCAAGCCGCCCCCTTCTCCCTGGCCCTGCTGCCTTCCCCCAGTGCTGCCCTGGCTGCTACGGTCGTTTCTTCAGAGCCTGGGTCCACTCACACAGAAACAAGAGCACTATGACTAATTATAAAATCATTATATGATTAAACTCAATTAACTTCAAATAACCCTTGAAATTTGTTTAATGTCAGCCCTTGGCCCCACTTGAACTGCAAAATATTGCTCGCCTTTGAAATTCTGAGGAGAAGAGCTGATTGTGCTGTGGTACGGGTGCTCTGTGCGGTACCGACTGTGTCGCTGGGTGGGGGGGGCAGGGCAGGAAAGGGTGCCAGGCCCGGGGGTCCTGAGACAGTTGGGGAGACAGAGGAGATGGAATCGGGGGACGGCAACTCTGCTGCGCATCAGACCGTGAAATGCTGGCACGGAGCCCTGAGGAGCCTTTCACCTGGGCTCTAACAAGTTTGTTCGAACCTTTGGTTTTGGACTGGGTGCCTCTTATAGACTGATTTGTGTCTCCTTCCCAGCCTTTCCCCTGCTCCCTCACTCCCCAATTCCTATGCGGAAGTCCTGACCCAGTACCTCAGAACGTGACTGGATTTGGAGAGAGGTAGGGTCTTTTAAGAGATAATTAGGTTCACAGGAGGGCATGAGGGTGGAAGCTAACCCAACTGGACTGGTGTCCTTATAAGAGGAGGAGGTCTGGACACAGACACGCGCAGGGGGAAGACATGTGAAGCCCCAGAGAGGAGAAGGTGGCCATCTACAAGGAGAGAGGCCTCGGAAGACATCTACCTTGCCACCACCACAATATTGGCCCCATAGCTTCCAGAACTGTGAGAGCTAAGTTTCTGTTTTTTAAGCTGCCCCATTGGTGGTACTTTGTCATGACAGCCTCCCAAAGCAACACACTGTCTTTCACCCTCTGCTAGATTTGGGTGACCTGTTTGCTACTCAGCATCATTTTGGGGGCCCCTGAGTCACCTCATTCAAGGAGGCACCCCGTCAGCCTTAAAGAAGGTAAGACTAGAGCCCCAGTGGCAGAGGCAGGAGGCAGGTACTCCTCAGACTGATTCTGAGTAGAGAGATGAGGGCTTGTGGAAGTGACCCAGGACTCTAAGTGGGGGAGGCCAGCAGCCATGTGGAATTTCAGTGCTGACTAAATGTTAGGAGAAGTAGATAAGACACAAGTGGTACATGAAAATGGGCTCAATCTCACCCATTATCAGGGAAATGCAAATCAAAACCACAATGAGATATCACCTCACACATGTCAGAATGGCTGTTGTCAAGAAGGTGTGAGCTAATAATTCCTGGGGAGGATGTAGAGCTAAAGTAACCCTGTGAACTGTTGTTGGGATCGGGCACTAGTGTAGCCAGTGCGGAAAACAATATGGAATGTCTTCAAAAATTTAAATGATCCACCAATCCCACTTCCAGGCCTATATTTAAAGGAAATGAAATCAGGGGCGCCTGGGTGGCTCAGTGGGTTAAGCCGCTGCCTTCAGCTCAGGTCATGATCGCAGGGTCCTGGGATCGAGTCCCACATTGGGCTCTCTGCTCAGCAGGGAGCCTGCTCCCCTTCCTTTCTCTCTGCCTGCCTCTCTGCTTACTTGTGATCTCTCTGTCAAATGAATAAAAAAAAAAAAATCTTTAAAGGAAATGAAATCAATATCTTTTCCTTTTATTTTTAATTTTAATTTTTTTAATATCTTTTCTTTTTAAACAGATTTTATTTATTTATTTATTTTATTTATTTATTTACTCATTTATTTATTTAAGGAAGAGAGAGTGCAAGCAGGGGGAGGGAGAGGGACAAACAGACTCTCCACTGTGAATAGAGCCTGACACGGGGCTTGATCTGAGGACCCTGAGATTATGACGTGAACTGAAATCGAGAGTCTGTCACTCAACCAACTGAACCACCTACGTGGGTGAAATTGGTATCTTGCAACATTATTGGTGTCATTGCAACATTATTCACAATATCCAAGACATGGAAACAACCTAATATCCATCCATAGATGGATGAATGGACAGAGAAAATATGATATCTCAGTCATATATATATGAAATATTGAATATAAAATATTATTCAGCCTTAAAAAAGCAAATCCTGCCATTTCAACAACACGGTTGAACCTGGAGGACATTATGCCAAGTGAAATAAGCCAGATATAGGGAAATACTGTATAACCTCATTTATACATGGGATCTGAAAAAGTTAAAGAACAGCAGCTACTGGAGGGTCAGGGAAATGGGGAGATGTTGGTCAGAGTGTACAAAGTTTTGGTTACGTAGGATGAATACATTCTAGAGATCTAAGTGTGCCCTGGTGACTAGAGTTAATAATACTGAATTGTGGCCTGGACGTTTGCTGAGAGACCTCAGGTGCTGTCACAACAGCAGCCACGATGCAGTAAGTATGGGATGGGCACTGTTGTATTCCTTCCATTATGCGTTTGTATATCAAAACTTGTTGCAAGTCTTACTCTCATACAATCTTTATTTTAAAAAATAAATGGTTAGTGTGTAAACCTGGTGATTCACAGACCTGTACCCCTGGGGATAAAAATATATGTTTATAAAAATAAATGGTTAAGAATTGGCTAAATGCTCTGGGCTCTGATTTTTTCACCTGTAAAATGGGGATTGGTATATACCTCATGGGTCCTGGGAATGAATTGAATTAATTAAACTTGTCCTGTCTGGCAAAAAGGAAGCTCTGAGTATTAGCATTTATATTATTTATTATATTTATATATATAAATAAATATATTTATATTATTTATATATAAAATATATTTATTTATATATTAAAATATATAAATATAAATATAAATATATAATATAAATATATAAAAATATATACTAATAAATTTATTTATATATGTAAATAAATATATATATTATTTATATTATTTATTTTTTTTCTGCTGTGTAACATTTTACCACATACTTAGTGGCTTACCGGGCTGCCCATGTGTTAGCTCCTAGTTCTGTAGGTCAAAGGTCCTGATGTGGCAGGGCTGGATTCTCTGCTCTGGGTCTGACAGGCTGAATCAGGGTGTGGGCTGGGCTGTGTTCCTTCATGGGGGATCTGGGCAAGAATCTGCTCCCAAGCTCAGTCACGTAGCTGGTCAGGTTCATTTCTTTGCCACTGCAGGGATGAGGTCCCCGTTCCTTTAATCGGACCTTCAGTGGGGGGCTGCTCTCAGCTCCTAGAGGACACCCATGTGCTCGCCACATGGTCTCCTCCATCTTCAAAGTCAGCCACAGAGCTCTGCCCTTGCTTTGAGTCCCTTTTTATTTTTGAAAGATTTACTTATTTATTTATTTAGAGAGAGAGCACGTGGGCGCACATGCATGTGAGAGCAGGGGGAGCGGCCAAGGGAGAGAGGGAGAGAGAGACTGTCAAACAGATTCCCCACTGAGTGGGGAGCCCTCACCACTGTGAGATCATGACCTGAGCCGAAATTAAGAGTCAGATGCTTAACCAAGGGAGCCACACAGGCGCCCTGCATCAAATTCCTTTTATGCTTTGAGGCTCTTTGGCCAAGAGGAGCCCAGTCCCATCTAAGGGCTCAGGTCGTTAGTTCGGTGTCAGAAGTCCCAGAACACTCTCCCTTTGTTAAGTTGAAGTCAGCTGACTTGGAACCTTAGTTGTGTCTGTGAAATCCCTTCATGGCAGAACACAGATTTGTTTTTGACGATGGAATATTTGGGAGAAGGTAGGGGTATACTGGGAATACTGGCGGAGGGAGGCTCAGGGACCATCTCAGAATTTGCCTGCCATTGTAATTCTTATTATTTTTTTTAAGATTTTATTTATTTATATGACAGACAGAGATCACAAGTAGGCAGAGAGGCAGGCAGAGAGAGAGGAGGAATGTCATAATAATTCTTGTTACTGTAAGTATATCCTTCCAGCATCTCTTGGGGCGGCTCATCTCCCTGAAGGCACTCTGGTTTGCTTGCCTCTGAATGAATATGTCCCCTGTGTGCAGAGGCTGCAGTGACGTGAAGAAGGGGTTATTTTTTTGTGTCATTTTTATGTTCTTTCTGCTGACCTACTGGGAGCAAGGTCTCTATTTTTTATTCCCAGAACCTTTCCCCCCTGTTGATTCTATCACCCCTTCCTCCTTTTAAGGGTTAATGCACCATGATCAGCAACAATCTACACTAGGATCTGGCCCAGTGCCCCACGGTTTGGTCATTCATCTGGCTTCCATTCTGGAAGAGGCTGTGTTGCCCGAGATACACTGGGCTCAGAGTTAGAGGCTGTAGGCTGGTGAGAACACCTGGTGTTCTTTCCTAACTTACAAATGGAGAATAATGACCCAACTTTCAAAGCTGTCTTAAGGTTTAAATGAGAGGTGCATGAACACATTATAAAACATCCAACAGATACAAGGTGATACTGGGTACCCCGTAGTCTTTAGGCTAGCCCAGAACTTGGAGAACACAGAATACAAAATAGATTCCATATTTGCTTGGTAAGACATTGTTCCTTCTTTGGGAAAATCCTTATCATCTGCACAAATCGGTAAACTTTTCATATTCCCCCTCCTTCACCATAGGGATTATGTGGGTGAACTCTGGAAAGTTCTGTCTTAAATTGGTAATGATGTCCCCCGTTGGCTCATGGGCACAGCTGGGAAGTTTCCAAAGGCTCCACCTAACAGCTGTGACTTCTGTGCTACAGGTGGGACCCAACAGGGCTGGGGACTTGATTCTGTTGGTGTCAGTAGAAGTCCTCACATGGTTCTTCAAGGAGATGTGTACCTATCCTTAGAGGCTGGGAACTTTGACATTTCTGTACTGAGGAGAGCAATCAGCTCCCAATGTGCTCGTGGACATCTGAGCAAGATGGGTGTTTTAGTGCTCTTTGTGGTGGTTAATTTTATGTGTCAACATGGAGGGTGTTTGAGGTTGAGATGAACATTTAAATTGGTAGGTTTTGGGTAAAGCAGATTGGTGGCTTCCACAACGTGGGTGGGCCTCATCCAATTAGTTGAAGGCCTGAATAGAACAAATTGACTGGCCTCCCCCAGCAAGAGAAGATTCTCTAGCTGACTTCCTTTGAACTGGAACTGCACCATTGGCTCTCCTAAGTCTTGAGCCTACAAGCCACAGTGCAGCTTTGAACTTTCCAGGCTCCACAATTGTGTGAGCCAATTTCTTAGAATAAATCTCTGTATCTACACGTCTCGCATTGGTTCTGTGTCTCTGGAGAGCGCTGACTAATGTAAATCTTTCTCCTGAAGCTGCTCTACTCTTCCCAGGTCAGGAGTATCCCATCGTCTTGGGACTGTTCTCCTCCGTCACCTCCCACCGATAGCCAGCCTGGGACCAGGTCCCGTGGAGTCTACCTTTGAATGCCTCTGCTGTGCCCATTCTCTTCTGTTTGTGTGTCTGACCCGCAGGTCTTAATAATGTTCTTGGCTAAGGAATTTATAAAGCTGCTAACTGGTCTTGCTTCTGCTATCATCCCCAAACATGGCTTACTTCATGCCACTTTCCTGCTTAGACCAGGTCACATTTCTGGTCACCAGTAACCCTCCCAAGTTTCTTGTCCTGACCTTCTCCCTTCCCTGCCCTGACTTACTTGAACTTGCTTATTCCACATGCCTCACTTGAAGCCACCTCCATGGTGGAGGGTTTTTTCAGTCACTCCTTGTTGTGTTCTTAAACATTCACAGCTTGGGGATGTGATCAAAATGCAACTCAATTTTCTCCCCACTTTCCTGCCACCCCTGGACTCTATGACCTTACCTGTCACTCTAAAGGAACAGGAGGTCCTGTAGCATCTACAGCAAATGGAGTTTCCTTCCAGGAATGAAGATGCCAGTCCTGCATAGTATTTAATGCTCTGAATCTGATTCAGAACAAGTTAAAACATCTAGGCCGCGGGTTGGCAGCCTCCCCCATGGGAGGGCATGGGGTCATCTCCATTGCTGTCTTTCCCTCAGCTTGTAGTCCTGAGTACTGACCCCTCAAGACTGTAGCCTGGGGAGGGAGAATGGAAGAGAAGGTAAGGACCACTTTATGGATATCTTAGTGTGGGCTATAAAACAAAATACTATAGACTAGGGGGCTTGAACATCAGAAATCTGTTTCCTCAGTTCTGGAGGCCAGAAGTCCGAGTTCAAGGTGCCAGCATGGTTGATTTCTGGTGAGGGCCCTTTTTCCTGACTTGTAGATGGCTGGCTGCCTTCTCACTGTGTCCTCACTTGGCAAAAAGAGAGAAAGGAAGCGAGCCATTTGGTGTCTCTTCTTCTAAAGGGCACCGATCCCATCATGGGGCTGACCCGCAGGTTAAACCTGATTCTCTCATAGAAGCCCCATCTCTAAGTATCATCACTGTCAGGTCAAGGCTTTAACACATGGATTCTGGCAGGGGTGGGGGTGGGGACACAGATCATTTGGTAGCGCTTGATCAGTGCCCCTGTTTGATGCAGCTATTACTCTGGGTCTAGCCAATCTCCAGAGCCACCTCTCCATCGTTATTATGCATCTGTGTCTGTCGGTCCTTCAGAGGTTCTGGCCCTCAGGAGGAGAGTGGGAATCGCCTCCAACTGGTCGCTCTTGCCCCCTCCTTAGGCTCAGCTTCTCCATCCGTCTATCTGCACACACCTCTCTGTGGTCTGATCCCTTTAGAGAATTTATTTGAGAGAGAGAGAGAGAGAAAGAGAGCGTCAACAGGGGGAAGGACAGAGGGAGAAAGAGAGAGAGAATCCCAGGGAGCATGGAGCCTGACGTGGGGCTCCGTCTCACGACCCTGAGATCATGACCTGAGGGGATATCAAAGAGTTGGATGCTCAGTTGACCAAGCCACCCACATGCCCCATGGGCTCATCCCTTTAAAAACGTTTCCAGGACAAGCTCCCACCTGTGGATGGATTCCTCTCTGAGTCCCCAGCTCATCTGCAGAGGTGAGACCCTCTGCCCTTCTCCGTTAGATCCCTCAGGGATGGGCCAGATACGGACCACTCTACCCACCCTCCCCCCCACTCTAGGGATCTGCTTGGAGCCCCACTTTGAGAGAGCCGTGTACGCTGAAGCCTAGAGGTCAGTGCCTGAGTTCCTGTCCCCTTTCTCAGGGGCCACACAGTGACCTACAGCTCTGGCCTTATCGGCTGCACGTGACCTTGGTCATCTCTGCTGCTATTTCCTCCTGTGTTCTGGCCCCTTCTCTAAGCCCGAGTCTGTGTAGCTTTTTTGGCACTGCATTGACCTGCTCTGTTTTGTGGCTCAGCATCTCAAAAAACACTCCCACTGGTTTCCATCAGACATCAGGAGTGTTCATTTCATACCCAGGAGCTGGGGTTTTGCCCTGTTGAGTCCAGCTGTGGCCAGGACCACAAGACCACTAGCCTTGACACGGTCACCGAAGCCACGGGCTGCATGGGAGCTGGGCACACACAGCCTCGGGCTAGAGTGTGTCTCTCCTCTTAGTCCCCGTGTCTAGTCTATTACTTTGCATGAAATAGGTACATAGTTTACCAGGCAGAAGAATGCCTGTCTTTCTTGAGAAAGGCACCGTGCTTGCTCTCTTTTCCATATCCCCCGTAGCACCTTGCAGCATGTTTTATGTGACAGAGGTGCTTAATAAATATTGTTGACTGATTCACTGGGAAAAAGGTAGTCCAGACATGCCTTCTGGAAATGTCCAATAAGCCCCATTATTCCTCTTTGCAGTCCATTGTCACGGAATGGGTCTTTTGGCGTTAATCCCGAAAGGGCAGTAAACAAGATGGCTGTATAATTTTATTGTCTCTCATCCTCCATCAAAGCAGCCTTTCTCGCCTCCATCCGCATCTCTGCCTCATTGCTTCTGGGTTCACCCCTAGTACAGCTGTTGGATCATGCTAATAGCCCCTGGATCTTCATTTTGAACAATAATGTTTGTTTCCAGAATAATTGAATCCAGCGGGGACACGGAGGGTGTAGAACGGTTTATAACACTTGCTGCGGAAAAGGGAAAATTCAAGAATTTGCTTGATGGCGTTTAGTTCAGGGAACACAATTTATCAGGGCTGTCTTTATCTACTTATGTTTTAGTGATTCAGTGCTGGGGGAAAATAGCCTCAGACATAAAATGTGAAGAGCACTCCAGCAAAGCTTGTCGGTTTAATTCAGATGTTAAATATTTTCAGGAGGGTCAAACGCTCAAGGACCCTATGTTTTGTCCTTTGAGTGAAACCAGCTAAAATAAAAAGGAGATAATCAGTAGCCCCAACCTGGGATACACTTCAACGTTGAAGGGGGTCAGAGGTCCCAATTTTACAGGAAACGAATGTTCCAGCTCTGGGGCTCTGAGAAAAGAACTGGAAATGTGGGTAATTGCATTATGTAAAAGGCAGCCTAGAAGAAGCTTTGTTCCTGGAAAATAGTTGCTTTATTTAAGGTTGATTAAGTTGGAGTTCTCTCCCCCAAACTTTTGTCTGTCTGCAGTTTCCCCGAGTTAGCCAGGGGAACATTCTGGCATAGGAACGCTACAGAGCCACGGAGAGCTTCCCTGTATATCCTGTGCTAATTGCCGGTAGTGGGTGGGCATTGGTTTGGCTTCCAGGTCTCAGGGAGCAAACCCATGGGTTCCTGGAGAGAACTGTGGCCTCTCGGGGTACCAGCTGTTTGTGTTGGGAGGTTTGAGCCGAGAAGATCCTTTATTCCTCCTCTGGTACCCCTCAGGTGGTAGGATGGACTCTGGTCCCCCAGCAGAGATCCTGCAGTGGTGGGGGTGGGGACCAGCAGCGGGTTCTTCTCACAAAATTACACCTTTCAGCACAGAGAGAAATCTTCACACCGATGAGCCAGTATGCCTTAATTATTATTAACCCAAATACCTCATTTAAATAGCTAAGATTTGGGGAATTACACGGTTCTGTTCAACTTTCCTTATTGACTTAGCTATGGTGTCTAGAGTTAACTAACCAGAAAGACTTCTATAAAATGGAACTTTTTATTAACTCAGTCGAACATAAACATTCATCAATTTTCGGGTAAACATCGTCTTAAACTATGTAATTAGAATAAGATTTAAATAATTGTCTCCTTTATTTACTAGCCACAGTCATGGAATAAATTAGAAAGAAAAGGTAAACTGAAGTTGGAATGTAATTCACAAAGCAAAGCGAAACAGAGCCACACACACAAATGCGTACTTTAAAACAGGAAGTGAGGGCGCCTGGGTGGCTCAGTGGGTTAAGCCGCTGCCTTCGGCTCAGGTCATGATCTCAGGGTCCTGGGATCGAGTCCCGCATCGGGCTCTCTGCTCGGCAGGGAGCCTGCTTCCTCCTCTCTCTCTCTCTCTCTCTCTCTCTCTGCCTGCCTCTCTGCCTACTTGTGATCTCTCTCTGTCAAATAAATAAATAAAATCTTAAAAAAAAATAAATAAAACAGGAAGTGACAAGGTTTTCAAACAGAGTTTGGGAATGATCTTTATTCTCCAGGACTCCTAGATTTGTGGTATTGCATACTAAGGTGTTGGATATTTAATTTATAGAGCAATGTTATAATCTGTGATCCAGATTAGGTTTAAGGACTTGGTACCTAAAAATCGTAAAGCATGAGATAAAGTCTGCCCAGGGTTTTTGCAGAGAAACAGTAGCTATTTTTTCCATAAGAACAGCTTCTTACAAATTCCTTTTATTATTCATTTACTGTCTATATATCTTTGCAAAAGATTTAACCCTATGGTGACCATACAGCTTATTGATCTGGCCTGGCCACTTCTGAGCATGAAGGAGGAAGCTCTTAATAAAGCAGGGACATCAGGCTTCAGCCGGGACAGTCAGGGTGGTCCCTTTGGGAGCTAGACACCAATGTAATCACAGCCTTTTCTTTGTTTCTACCTTCACCTTCCCAGTGTTCCCTTCAGATGCTCCCTAAATATTCCTGTCGATCTAAAATACCTAAAGTATCAGTTGGGGGCAGGGTGTGTTCTAAGGAGTGCTGGTAAGGCCGGAGAGCTCGGTGGTGAAGGGAATGCGTGCTGGCCAGTTACAGCCCTCAGTTTGGATCTTTGCGTTACCGCTTAGGAGCTCTGTGGCCTAAGGCAACTTACTGCACCTCATGTGCCTCGATTTTCCTCATCTGTGAAGTAGGGACTGCTATGAGGGCTAAAGATAAAACATTTATTATTAGTGCTTTCTTGCACATAGTGTGGCTATTAAAGGATGCTGTTATGAAATGCTTAAAAAGGATGAGTTTAATCAGGCTTCAAAGCAATAAAAACTAAGAGTCTGACTTCTCCAAAGAGACTCGCAGGGGTGTGGTTGTGTTGGAAGAAGTGCTAATGTTGAAAGGATTCCGTCATACTTTGTTAAATATTAAAGGACCTTTTCCCTGGGAAGAAGCACTTTGGAGGGTGAGCATAGGAAAGGCTTTTTGACCCCTTGTAGTTTCTTGGATCTACCTAGGCCCCAGTCTGCCCTTTCCTTGGTGACAGCCATGTGCTCAGGAAGGTGGTCTTGCTTTGGGGGCCCCCGTATTGTATATGAAGCCCATTTACCTCCACTCCTTGAATCTTTACTTAAGCCGTGCAAGGAAACAACATGGACCCATTTTCCAGAGGAGCATATCGAGGCTCACTTGCTAAACAGAGGGAGCCAGGCAGTCGAGCTAGGACTGGGGCCAGATCTTACAATCTGAAGCCGGGTTTCTCCTGTTGCACTGATCACCTGCCTTTGAGGTTCAGCACACAGAACAGCCACAAGGACACACATCACAAAGGCTAGACTTGGAAATGTGGGACAAGCACCGGGTCCAGGGGCGCACATCACCAGCAGTGTCACCCCTGGGTGCACCTGTAGGCAGCAAACCCCCAGTCCTACAGAGGCTCAACTAGTATTTTCTGTTCTTCAATAATCTGAGTTGTCAAAACAGAGCAAATCATGATGATACAGAACACAGTGATTTCCAGGGTGTGAGGGGCTATTTCTTTTTAAAATGGGAAGAGTAGCAACTATGTTTCATTGGGCATCTCCCCAGCTTTCCCCTAGTACAGATGTCAAGTACACGTATGGAATGGACATTAGTACAAAGGACACACGACATTTCAGTTGGCATGTCTAGTAACTGGCGTGTGTGTTTGTGCATGCACACTCCCCCCCTACCCCCCCACCCCACCAGGGATGGAGGTGGAGGATCCAGAATCACGTATGATCTCCAGATGTCTATTTGGGTGTGAATGGCTACACTTGCCCACACTTATGTCAATTTCACGGCACGACACTCGCTCTGCGGCGTGTGTTTTGCTGCTCAACATCTTCATTTCTCAGCCGCTTGGTTTCAAACTTGGATTAAAGCTGCATTTGATGTTGAAAGCTAAGTTCACACCATGCAGGGTATTTTAAAACCCAGCATCTGATGCCTGAAGTGTGAAAAAATATCTTTCTAATCCTTTCTGTGCATACCGAAAGCTGGAAAACTTTTTTCTTAGCTTACCGGAGAACATAAAGCTTTGACAGAGGAAGATCGTGTTGGGGGCTTGGGGGGGGGTGCGAATATATCTGATGGTCCAGGAAGCACTTAAAAATGATCCCTGACATTTCAGCCATAAAACAGTTTCATTAAATACTGGTTTGGCAGAAAAGTGAGATCAACATTCAATGATTAGGGTCATCTTTTGAGAAAAGGTTACTCAAACTCAAGAAATAAAAACAGGTTTATCTGAAAATTTTTTTTTTAATTATGTGATTTTACACATAGGTTTCGAGGCTTACAAAACAAAAACAGGACTAAGGGAAGTAAGGGCAGGATGATAAAGAGGGGGTTGGTTATGTCACTGAAATGGTCACTGTCCACTCCAGCTCATTTGCCATCGGCTGCTGGTCTGGCCAGAGCTTTCTCGGGGCTGCATCTATCAGGGAGGCAGTCTGCTTTCTGCCTGCCGGCCTGTCTGCTCTCCCAGTCAGGGGAAGGCTCCCCCTCCTGCTCCGGAACCCCTTTCCCTTTATAATCTCTTGTATTTCTAATGCCCAGCGGACCCTGTTGACACATATGTTTATCAGTCTCCTGCCTGTGACTCCCAGTTTCTCACCAGCTCCAAGTGACCCTGTTGTTGCTAGTCCCTGGACCACACACTGAGTAAGAGTGAGACACTCTTTTGCTGCCTGGGTGACACTTGTGTCACACATTTTTTTTTTTAAAGATTTTATTTATTTATCTGACAGAGAGAGATCACAAGTAGACAGAGAGGCAGGTAGAGAGAGAGAGAGGGAAGCAGGCTCCCTGCTGAGCAGAGAGCCCGATGCGGGCCTCGATTCCAGGACCCTGGGATCATGACCTGAGCCGAAGGCAGTGGCTTAACCCACTGAGCCACCCAGGTGCCCTCACACATTTTGTTTTATGGGTATGTTCCCTGTTAGAGTATAGATATACCCATTACAATATACCTACTGGAGTATAGATATCAAGGCTATAAGGACTGCTGTATGGGTCATTTATGTTCCCCTCCAAGTGTCAGTCATAGCTCAGTGCCCTTCCAATGGAAGGAGCTATAAGGTGACAGTTTAGAGAAGGAAGTTGGGGAAGGGTCCCTTGTTCAAAATACCTTATGGGAAATTGATTCTGTGTTTGCAAAGCTCAAGTCTGATCACACAGTGGGCTTCAATTCCAAAGATGATTGGAGATAAACGATCGAAACTGAGAATTCTCAATTCCAGGGTCTCCAGTTGAGAGGCAGGCATCACCCACAGTATCAGCTGAAGCTCTGTTGTGTGGCTGTGCTGTGGCGGAGGTGGGGGACCCTCACCGGCATCTTCCCTTATTCTCAAGCCTCTAGGATCCAGCCACGAGGCAAAGCCAGGCAGCAGTAAAGGAGGTGTACCATGGTGCCAAGTCCCATGACCTCTTGGCTTTCTTTCATTCCTCTAGAAGTTGGCACACTTTGTCTAAGAAGGGCCAGATAGTAAATATTTTAGGTTTTGAGGGGTATAAAGTCACTGTCACCACTTCTTAACTCTGCCGTTGTTAATAATAAGAAACATAAGTGAGCGTGGCTGTGTTCCAATAAAACTTTATTTACAAAATCAAGTGGTGGGCTGGATTTGGCCCACAGTCTGTGTTTGTTGACTGCTGCCCTTGAACTGTGTGTGACATTAGGAGAGGCAGGTAGGGAACCGATTCCCAGAGGTTCTTCTGAGAAGGGCAGTTTCCTAGTGATCTCTTATTTAATATTCCAAGGAGGGAGATGGCTTTGCCCCATTTGGTGGGTGAGAACACTGAGGCTCCACAGAATGAGCCAGGTTGCCTGTGATAACAGAGCTGGTAAGAGAGGCCAGTGGGACTGGACTTGAATCCAGATCCACCGAGTCAGAATCCGTGGGTTTTTTTTTTTTTTTTTTTTTAATTTTCTCGATCTTGCCTTGAGTATGGGCTCCTAGCTCAACAAGCCCACTATACCTGTGTAGGTCACTCCACCCAGCTCTGGAATCGGGCCTGTCCCATGCTAACTAACACATGGTGTGAGACGGTCTTTGGCCCAACCCTTCTGCTTACCAGTATAGACAACAGTGTGTTACCTTGAAGCATGCAGAAACTGGGCTGGATTTTCTACAACAGGCCTTTGTGCACAAGCCAGTGAGCACCAACAGAAAAAAAAAAAAATAACCTTATCGCAAATTAAAAGAACAATCTTTAGAAAATAGCTAAAATGTAAGGTTAATTGGAGCCAGAAATGTCAAATTAATGCAGCAATGCACTGGGGAGCCTGCCCTGGCCTTTGTGCACAGAATCAGTGCACACGACGAAAGGAAGCAGGGAATGATATAATAGGATTTTAGGGAGTCCCCTGTCATATTAAACAAGCTTAGCAATTAATTTCTTACTGCAATGTTATTTTCATTGGCCTATATTTTCTGTGACCTCTCACATTTTTTAAGCTACCAATGCGGGGCAAGTGGGATTTAGGACTGAAATTTTAAAAACCCACAAAACTGTTGTGACTGAAGATCAATAGAAATGTGATAAAAAATGCAGAGGGGGTGGGCGAGGAGTTGGAGCGCTCTTGGGGTGAGTTGGGGTTCCCAGGTCCTTCCGTGGGCAGACGGCGACCTGGGAACAGGGGGCCTGCTCTGCTTGGTGATCTACTTTGTTATCTAGGCTCCTTTCTGAACCAGCCCCCAGCTCCCGTCTTGCAGGAGAGGCTTGGAAAACCCATCAGGAGGGTAGTGGCCTTCTAGGCCCACGTCTTGGATTCACTGAGCATGAAACACAGGCCATGGACCTTTCAGAAGCAATACCTTATTTAATCTTCATCAGAACCCTGTGAAGTAAGTTCTCTTGCCATTGACATTTTCAGATGGGGAAGGAGTAGGAATGGGGTTGGAATAGGTAACTTCCTGGAGGGAGCCACGTAGATAGTAAACATCCCGGGCTGGGATTTGAGTCTGGGGCCTCCTGCTTCCAGGGGTGGCGTGTGTAACTGCAGTGTGACACTTTCTCCTCCTCAGGACGACCCCGAAGTTGGCCTGGGAGTGCTGGAAGTCCACATAATCATAATCAGTTTTATTTCTAGTTTATTTTTATTTTTAATCATGGTAAAATACATAACGTAACATTGGCCATCATGACCATTATTCGGCGTATGGTTCAGTCATGCTAAGTATGTTCCCGTTATTGGACAGCAACCTCCTGAGCTCTTTGCATCCCGTAAAAGGAAACTCTGTTTCCATTAAACACCAACTCTTCTTTCTGGCCCCCCTCCCCCATTCCCCGCCACCATCGTTCTAATTTCTGTCTCTATGAACTTGGCTACTCTAGGCGTCTCATATGCGCAGAGTTATACAGTATCTGTCCTTTGGTCACTGGCATATTTCACTTGGCAGAATGTCCTCAAGGCTCATCCAGGTGGTAGCAGGTGTTAGAATTTCCTTCCTTTTTAAGAGGGAAAGTGAGTTGGGGGAAATGGGAGGGAGACAAACCATGAGAGACTGTGGACTCTGAGAAACAAACCAGGGAGAGGGGTGAGGGGGGTTAGGTGAGCCTGGTGGTGGGTATTAAGGAGGGCACGTATTGCATGGAGCACTGGGTGTGGTGCATAAACTGTAAATCTTGGAACACTGAAAAAAATAAAAAAAAAAAAGAAAAAGGATTGAATGATATTCTGTTGCATGGATAGAGCACATTTTGTATATCTATAGTGGACATTTGGATGCCTTCCACCTTTTCTCTGTTGTGACTTATGCTGCTATGCACCTCAATCCATTTTAAAAAGTTGGTATTAAGGTGCACCTGTAAAGGGGTTACAAGAGGAATTCCTGTGTTCGGATGGTAGTGGTGGCTACAAGAATCTGTTCATGGGATCAGATTGCCAGGACACACACACACACACACACACGGTGAATGCCTGCAAAAACTGATGAAAACAGAATAAAGTTTGCTGTCCGAAAACAATATTATTTTTCCAAAGAAAAAAGTTCTAGAAATAACTTTTTGAAGAGAAAGTTCCACAGAGGATTTTTGTTCACCACAAATCTGTGCCACTACTGGAGTAGTGAGCACACTGAGTGTGGTGTTCTGTTCGTGCAGAAAGAAGGGTTTAGCACTTTGTTCTTTTGAAGCACGGGACCTTCTCGGGCTCTGTTCAACAGCACCTGGAACACAGTGGGGCACAGTGGTCCCAAGTCATTGGTGTAATTATTGCATCCTTTTTACTTTAATTGAATTATAATTGACATATAATATTAAGTTAGTTTCAGGGGTACAGCATAGCTCTTCAATTATATACATTATGAAGTGCTCACTGTGACAAGTGTATTACAATATTACTGACTGTTTTCCCTTTACTGTACTTTTCATTTCTGTCACTTTTTTATCTTATAACTGGAAGTTTGTACCTCTTACTCCCTTTCCTCTCCATCCATTTTGCCCATCCCCAGCCCCTTCCCATGTAGCAACCACAAGCTTGTTCCCTACATTTATGAGACTCTCTCTCTCTCTCTTTTTTTTTTTTGTTGTTGTTGCTGTTTGTTTGAGCATTTCTTTTTTAGATTCCGTGTATAAGTGAAGTCATGCAGTGTTCATCTTTTTATGTCTGGCTTATTTTACTTAGCACAATACCTTCTTAGATCCCCCCATATTGCTGCAAATGGCAAGATTTCATTCCTTCTTATGGCTGAGTAATACTCCATTGTACATGTGTACCACATCTTCTTTGTCCATTTACCCATCAGCAGACACTTGGGCTGCCTCCATGTATTGGTTATTGTAAATAACACTGCAATATACATGGGGCTGCATATTTCTTATCAAATAAGTGCTTTCCTTTTCTTCGGATAAATATCCAGAAGTGGAATTACTGGATCAAATGGTAGTTCTAGTTTTAGTGTTTTGAGGAACCTCCCTCCTGTTTTCCAGAGTGGCTGCACCAATTTATATGGAAATATAAATTGGAAATATAAATCCAGCAGTGCACGAGGGTTCGCCTTTCCTCCACACCTCACCAATGCTTGTTTGTTCTTGTCTTTTTGATACACGGCATCCTAACAATTGTTGGATTTGATTTGCATTTCCATGATGATGAGTGATACTGATCACCTTCTCATGTGTCTGTGGGACACTTGTGTGTCTTCTTTGGGACCACATCTGTTCTGGTCCTCTGTCCGTCTTACTGCATTCTATGGATGAGGACATTGAGGCTAAAAGGGGTAGGTAATAGTCCAGAGTCACACAGTTAGTAAGCCCGATAGGGCCTCTCTGTCCAATGGTTCCATCTTTTTTTTTTTTTCAAGATTTTATTTGTTTATTTGACAGACAGAGATTACGAGTAGACAGAGAGGCAGGCAGAGAGAGAGAGAGAGAGAGAGAGAGAGAGAAGCAGGCTCCCCGCTGAGCAGAGAGCCTGATGCAGGACTCGATCCCAGGACCCTGGGATCACGACCTGAGCCGAAGGCAGAGGCTTAACCCACTGAGCCACCCAGGCGCCCCCAATGGTTCCATCTTTGTCCTTTTACACACGCTGCTCTGATGTCCTACTGAAACAAGGGTGTAAGGAGTGGGAACAGTGATTGCGTGGTCTGCTGTTGACTATGACAAAAAATGATGTGAACTCTTGTGGGCTCTCAGCTTGAAGATACTAATAGGTGTCCCTTTTGAGATTTTTGAGGATCAGATTGTCTTTTGTAAAATGGCTGACCAACTGATAAAAAGATAAGGTACATTTATTATTAGGATTAATCTTTGCAAGGCACAGAAGCATTTCAATAAATGACAAAATGCCATATAAGCTTGCTGCTTTGAGCTACATAAGAAAGAATATGTGTATCTGGGAATTTTTTGGATGGACTTGGTGAGTTAAGTTGTTAAGGGAATTTGAAGGGCTTGCTATATTTAAAAGCCAGAAGCCTGAAATATGGCATCATGGCTAAAATGTGCCATAGCTGTCTTGAAAGATTGTTGCTTCTTGAAATTGTTGGAAAGCCTATAACTTAAACACTTGGGTAGTTCATGTTATTGAATCCAGCCCCACAGCGCTTGTCCAATGTCAGGCTCATTTGGAATACAGTGTTGTATTAATTTAGAAATGTGTCTCAGGAGACATGTGGCTGTTGAAGGAGCCCTCCCACAGCGTGCTCTAGGAGCACAGAGAAAGCTCCCTACATCATAAGTCCCTCAGAAGACCACAGGCCCTGGGCAAGGTTGGTTTGGAGGGCTGCTTCCCTTATTCTGGAAGGAAGAAAGGTAGAAAGTGATCATTTGACTTCTTCAGATGCAATTTTTGCCATATCCTTCCAAGTGTGAGACGATTTTCCCACTTTGCCATTGAGGAAACGGAGGCTCAGAGAGGTTAGCCTCCCGAGGGTCACACACTTGTGAACCAAAAAGCCAGGCTGGATCCTACCTTCTGATCCCAAGTGTGGTTCTTGCTCCTGTATGTTATACTGGATTTCCTGTCATTTGGCTCTTCAGGACAAGTGGTGAAGCTGGACGTTGGAAAATTCTGGCTTCCTCACACATTTCCATTGGCATATCTTTCCATTCGTGTGTGTATGTGTTTATACACACATAGCACTTACTATTTAATATATAGGGTGAAACTTGATCTTTCATATGCTAATTGATTTTTTCGAAAATGTTCATTTCTTACATGAAATGTGCAATTGTTGAAAAATCCATCCAAACTGAAGGATGAGTTTGAGTGTGTTTAGCCAACTCAGCGATTCATGATCTCCTAGGAGACACGCGACGGGAAGTATGGGTGACTCTATAGCTGGCGTATTTCCAGCCCTTTCGACTCCATTGACAATTGAGAATTCAGAGGTATCTTTGAATCTTTCTTACTTTCTGCCTAAAACTGGCCCAAATTGTATGTACTCCCAGAATGCTGAAAAGGTGGGAGAATTTTAAAAGGTGGAGAGGCTTTTGTTGTCATATGGGCACAGCCTTAATTGGCCCTGCCAACCAGGCGGCTAGTTGACAAACCACTATATTCCAATGGTATAAGCAGCAACTTAGAGTTAAATATTTGCACGTGTATCTAATTGCCTATATGAAATTATCCCTGCCAAATTAGAAGTCTGGTTGAGCCTTCAGAATAACTTGGCACCCAACATGCATTAATATTTTAAACCGTCGCTAACACTTGGTGCTGTAGATCCAATTTTACTAATGTGTTTTTTAAAACACCTCCCACTGCAGTGTGTAATTTTTGAATATCTGTAGCATGTTTAGAATACTGTTGTAAGGTCTGGCGAACCAAGAATTCTGATTGTATATTCACAGTGCCCAAATAACCAGTAGGGGAAAAAAAAATCCAATTCCAAACTTAGTTAATCAACTGCTTGTTATTTTATTTTATTTTTTTGTAAATGACGTTAAAAAAACAAAACAAAACAAAACTGAGTTACCATTGTGTTACTGCTTCGGGCGGAGCATGGAGAGAGTTGGTCACTCAGCATGACGTCGTGTGGATGAGGGCACAGCAGCTGTGTTTCAGGCCTTAACCCAGTAATAGTACCCATCCTGGAACATGTGCATTTGGCCCTGTGTTAGAGCAGAGCCCTGCTGGCATTTGCAGCAATGTGGCAGGTGGGGTTTGGGGGAGGTGTTTCCTCTGCTCCGGGAGGGGTGGTGAGCGCAGAGCCCAGGGCTGAACCATCGGGAGGCATCCTGCAGAGTGCCAAGGGGCCAAGATGGTCCAGGCAGAAGGAGGAAGGACAGAGCAGGCTTGGAGAACGCTGGCAAGTTGGCGTGGTGTCTGGCACATAAGGGGCCCATAGCAGGTGATGGGGAGTGAGGCTGGTGAAGACATGGGGATTTGAGATCACGGGAAAACTTGCAAGTTGCACCAAGGGCTGTGGTTGTTTTAGCCTGAGGGATTTTCAGCAGGGGCCATGCTCTCTGACCATGACCACGATTACTTCGTCTCTGAGATAAACATCTTGTGGGCAACAGCACCAACACTCAGGGAAAATGTCGCAAACTCCAAGAGCCTAGTGAATCTCTCTGATCTTCCTGTTCCCCAACCATGGGGTCTTCCACAAAGGTCATGAGAAACACTATGAGAAATAAGAATTCAAAAGCAGTATCGGCTGGGGCTCAGTTTGTTAAGCATCTGCCTGCCACTCAGGTCATGATCCCGGGGTCCTGGGGTGGAGCCCCACGTCTGGCTCCCTGCTCAGCGGGGAGCCTGCTTCCCCCTCTCCCTCTGCATTAGCAAACATTTGTGTCTTTCTGGGTTTTCCAAAGAGGCAAAACGTCGGGAGACATTTTTGGTTGTTGGAATGGCATGTACGGGATGGAATCAGGATGGGGCTAAACATCCTCCAGGGCACGGGACAGCCCCCACGACAAATTACCTGGTCCACAATGTTAATAGTGTCGAGGTTGAGAAACCCTGATTGAGTACCTACTAGCTTCTGGACATTGTGCCAATGACTGGGAGTATTGAGATAAATCAGCCTTGATTGGTGACCTTGAGCTTGTCGGCCATGGTGAGGACACACTTTGAGGTGTGCAGCCAGAGGTCACCGAAGGGCTGTGAGCCACGGGTTTCTGGAAGCAAGAGCCCCTCCCCTTGAGTCCCCACACAGACTCAGGTTTGACTTGGCCTTTTCTCCTGTGCCACAAGTCCTGTGCCACAAGTCCTCCCACATGAGCTCCTTTGGCCTGCATTGGAAGAGACACTAGTGCAAGGAAGTTGGGGTGGGAAAAAAATGTCAAGGGGGGAAGACAGCTGAGAAAAGAGATGCTGAATTTAGAATGCTTCAGTAGCTTTAATTTTACCACTAAATTGTGTTTTATTTGAGAGGCAGGGAAAGACCTTGACTTAACAGGTTTTTCAACCCCTGAGTTCTAGATGAGAGTCCTGCTTGAACATCTATGGAGGTGATGTGGAATCCGTACCTGCACGAAATCTCTTCCACTCTCTCTTCTTGGTGTTCTTTCAGGGGGGATGCTTTTTGGTGTCTGAGGCTTCCAGATGCTGGTGTATCTCAGCCTAAAGGGAGCAGAGCCATTCAGAAGTGTCCCCACTGAAGTACCTTATCTCACACTCCCTTGGCCTGCTTTTGCAATCAGGCTAGTTACCCAAATCCCTTCTTCCTGCTGACCTTCTCCTGCTGTGGAGGGCAGGTTGCAGCTGCACCAGCAGCCGGGAGCTCCGACAACTTCCCAGATGTTTGTGCTCTAGGGACAGTGGTCTGTCCGTGGCCAAAATGCCTCATGCAAGGGCTCCTGCCAGCTCAAGCCTGCAACCACCCTCTCTGAGACACCCCCCCCCCCCCGGTGTCACAGAGTCATTTGCTGACCATGTGGGCCACAGCAGCAGGTAGAGTGACAGAGTGGGGGAACCGTCGCCGGACCCATGGCCCACACTGAAGGAAAAGAGTGACAGGAATCTAAACGAAAATGTAAAAATTCCTGCACGCCTGAGAAAGACTGCTGGTCTACCCACCGGGTTCCCGCTGAGCACAGTTGTAATTGGAATGTACTTTTTGCAAAGTTTATTGGGTCCTGGAGCGACTTGTTACTGAACTGGTCAATTAATCTATTTTTTTTTTCTTTTTTGTTTTTTAATGAGTTAGGGGATTTCCTTTAGCAGAAAATCACCAGGAACCATGACCAAATGCCCAGGGCTCAGGGAAAGGCTGGCCTTTCCTTCTCAAAAACCCCGTTCAACAATTAAAGGAGGAAATGGACTCCTCTCGCTACAGGTGGCAAATTGGGCCGATCTGGGAACCAAGGAGGAAGGAATGATCCCGCACAGAGGTGAGCGCAGGGAGATCACCATGAACCGATTACTCAAGCGCGGCAGTTGGAGTGTTCGGAAATAAAGCCCTTAGCCTCCCTGCTGAGAGACAAATGATTTCTATTTAAAAACCTGCTTGTTCCATGCACTAACTCCCAGTGTAGCAATAATTAATGATATCAGAAGGTTAAGGAAGACCTTCTGCCGAAATCCCTCTGCTCCTAGCATGAAATTGGATTAAAGTGAAGATAAACTTAGACATTAAATCTGTTGAGGAAATCAGTAATTATGTGGAAATGCACACATTTTGAGCTGTTTGAGTGAATCAAGGGGATGATGTACTGATAGTCTCGTCCCAGGCATTTGGGCCTTGGTGGAAATGAACTGTCAGAGTGGATGCTAAAAAGGGCATTCTACCTCCCTCAGTCCTGATTCCAGATTTAATTTTGATTCCCAAAGTGAAGTTCTCTGGGCCTTTTAGATACACTCTGTGGCCAATACTGCTGGCTGTCTGCCTAATATGTGTTTTCCCTTCTTCTTTATGGACAGATTTTTTTTTTCCCCCCTAGGGGAACAATGTATAGGCCAAAGAATGTAAGTTCCCATGAAGTCTTGCATTTGGGGTGGCTATGGGATATAGAGTTGGCCAAAGTCATGGAAGTCTACTGGGCGGAGCTTCTGAGGAATTTCTTGGTTTTCCTGATTAAAAGGGGCAGGGTCAGCTGGCATGGGCCTTTTGCCCTTTGTTCTTTGCCTTTTGCCTTCCCTTTCTGTTCTTTTTCCGGTCTGGAACAGCAGTGGAAGGGCTGGAGGTTAGGCAGCCATTTTGTAACCACGGGGATGAAATTTCTGTCCTCAGGTTGGTAGAGTTGACAGCTAGAAGGAGCTCGGCCCCTTTGTGGTTTCTGAGGACAAGTGGGAAAGAGAGAGCCCTGCCATTAAGCATCTTAAGTAATCAAGCCCCAAGCCATGAAGTTGAGATTTAGAATAAAAGCCTTTTCCTGACTTCAGGCATAGAGCCAAAAGAAAATCCAGTTGTGGGCAGCATGATGTCATTTGGGATGACTCGACATAAGGCTTTCCCGCAGGGTGAGCAGTGGTGCCTTTGGCCTCCTCTGGTGTGTGGCTGAGGGATGTGGCTCTTTTGGTCTTCACTGGGTCTTCTCATTCCCCATGGTATATCACATGTCCACTTGTAGGGTCCTAATCACTTCCTTTCGCTCTTGGTTCTGAAGTGAACAGGGACATCCTTGTATCAAGGCTGGTAGGATACTGGGAAGAAGCCTTCGGTCCCTCTCCCTGCCAATGCCCAAAGCTCACTGTCTAAGACAGAGTGGATTTCCACACTGGAGGTTCTCCCTGATCCTACCTGCTGCTATTGGATCCAGGCAAAGATGAGCCAGGGAATGTTTCCTTCCTTTGTGGTACCGTCTGCTAAAACCTCTTCATACTTGCTTTACTTGCTTGTTATTTGGGGTCATGTTTCCTACTCAGGGCACCATGCCTCTGCTTTGCCTCTCTGGGAGAAGGGCAGACTCTGTGGCGTCAGAAGGTGGGGGGCCGGAGTGCAGGGGCCATGTGCCAGTCAGGCTTTCCTGGATTGGGGCAGGGAACAGCTTTCAGGTTGGGGACTGCCTGAGCAATACACCTCCCACCAGCAGGAATCATCAGCTCTCTCCTGCTTCCTCTTGGAGATAGTCAAAGTCCTTCCTTGGCAAAGGGTCCCGTATTTGGTCTTTAATCATTTAAAGCCCACGCTTCTATGCATTGCTCTAATCAGTCCTCATTACAACCCTGGAACCAGTTATTTTAAGCATCATATCACATATAGGGGTTCAGTATCTGGGCCAAGATACAGCCTTAGTCCTTGGCAGAGCTGGGACTGAATCCAGTGAGGCCTTCTCCCAGTGCTGCCTCCACACTGCTCTCCCCTCCTCCACAGACATTCCCTCATATGGTGGATCCCTGGGAATCACAGGGACTGTTGGCTGAGCTACTTGCCTTCACAATAGCTGGTTTTCCCCTCCTTCCTGGACATACAACCGAATTGCTTTTTTCCAGGCCTCACATCAGATGGCATAGTGAGCTCAGGCCAGGGATACGGACAGAAATGACTTTTCACATGGGATGCAGACTCCGAATGGGGAGGATTCAGAGGGACTTTAAGAAGGCCCAGTGGCAGAGCCATGAGATACATCTAAGACATGCTTAGAATAAAGTCAAGCAGTTCACATTGATCTGTTCTGTCAGTGAGACATTTGGGGGTTGTTTGTCACAGCAGGTAGTGTTGATAGCCCTGACTGATACAGACTGCTTGGGATGTTGACAACCATGTGTATTGAACCTTGTAAGTCTTGACTGGCTAGTTGGGGAGAAACCATGTCCTGAGTAGTCTGAGATGGGTGTGTAAGTTGTTTTATGGAGACATTCTCTTGCAGTTGGAGATTCCTTTGGTGACATATCTTAGAAGATGGCTGACATGGGCTGTGCTTTTGGGGAGGCCACTAATGGTTGAAAATAGCTCGCAGCTCCTAGTTGTCAGTTTTGTCTGTCTTCGGTCTCTTAGAGTTTTTCCTTAGTGGTACCTTGAAATGCCAAACTGAATTCCTCCTTGAGTTTTTCAATACACATAAAGATGAATGTCTTACAGCCACTTTTGGAATCTAGTTCATAGAAGATGATTCTCAAGTTGTGCAAATAGCTCTAGGCAACTTTATCACCTTCTGCCACACTCCCCATCACCCGCACACATGCGCGCACGCATGCATACACACACACACACACACACACACACATATACACACAGAGTTTAAAGTTGCTTATTGTTTGGTTTTGATCCCAATAGTGGTGCACTGAAGGCTATTTAAATATCAGAGAGTAAGTTCTTTCACTTCTGAAATTCAGTTTCTTCGTGTGGAAATGGAGATAAAAATGACCACCCACCTGGGTTGTCTCAAGAACCGAATGTACGGTTCACATATGGTAATGTAGGTGAGAGCACTGAGCGCTGTGCTGGGAGCCCAGTAAGCTCAACCAGTGGGAGACCCGATGCTCGTGGACCATGCAGACTCATCTCCAGGGTTGAAGCAGAAGGTGGGGCAAATCCCCAGATTCAGAAATGGCTTGGAAGCATTTTGATAAGAACATGTGCGACAAGAACACATACACTCTGAGACACTTTGCAGCCAACGGTCTGCTCCGATTCACCTTCTTTTTTTTTTTTTAAGTTTAAATTAAATTTATTTATTTTCAGCATAACAGTATTCATTATTTTTTCACCACACCAGTGCTCCATGCAATCCATGCCCTCTCTAATACCCACCACCTGGTACCCCAACCTCCAACCTCCCTGCCACTTCAATCCCCTCAGATTGTTTTTCAGAGTCCATAGTCTCTCATGGTTCACCTCCCCTTCCAGTTTCCCTCAACTCCCTTCTCTCCATCTCCCCTTGTCCTCCATGCTGTTTGTTATGCTCCACAAATAAGTGAAACCTTATGATAATTGACTCTCTCTGCTTGACTTATTTCACTCAGCATAATCTCTTCCTGTCCTGTCCATGTTGCTACAAAAGTTGGGTATTCATCCTTTCTGATGGAGGCATAATACTCCATAGTGTATATGGACCACATCTTCCTTATCCATTCGTCTGTTGAAGGGCATCTTGGTTCTTTCCACAGTTTGGCGACTGTGGCCATTGCTGCTATAAGCATTGGGGTACAGATGGCCCTTCTTTTCACGACATCTGTATCTTTGGGGTAAATACCCGGGAGTGCTAGCAACAGCAATCAGACAATTCACCTACTTTTTAAAAAAGAGATTTTAATATGCATCAAAGGGTTAACATTTTATCCTTATCAGGATCCCAGAACTCTTCTCCTGTCCTTTCGCTGCACCTTTTATTCTCTGTTCTAGTTAAAGCTCCTTCTGTCATTTACCCCCAAGGCAGATTAGTGTATACTACGTGGCTTATTTTAAGTGAAAATGCCCATACATTTAAACTCTTATTTTTATTTATGGTAGCATAGGCAGGCTTCCCTTCTCACATTCTCCCCTTAGCCTGCCGACACCTGAGAGCAGACACTGAATTTAGGAGGGACGGTGCCCGCCAATGCCGTGCCTCTCCTGAACTATCCGTCCTGGGTGCCTTCCCTTTGGAGCGAGCTTTACCCTATCCCCGCCCTCCCTTTTCACTTAATTTCAGTGTTGCTTCTTCTGACATCAGTGAAACTGGCCAGAGTTGGCAGCTCTTACATTGTGCATCCGGAGAAATATTTTGGGGACCTATTAATTCTCAACCACTTCAGTTGGCAGGCGGAAGGCCTGGAAACAAATGAGTCTGGCGAGCGGCCCGGGCTGTCAACCCAGGCTGCTGTTCATTAGTGAGGCCCCGCCTTTTGTGCTCTGATGTAGTTCTACTTTGCGGACAGTTTCTTTATCTGACTTAGCAATCTGCTTTGGGATCTTGGGGCTTATTACTCTACTCGCTCAAGTGGGAACTCAGAGACACTGAGTAATGCATAAGGGGGGAGGGAGTGCGGGCGTGAGGGGCGTGGGGGTCTTGGCGGACAGGGTTTGGTATATTGTCCTTGCTCCTTGTTTCTGTTCCTGACTTAAGGTTTGCATTTCAGTCTCCTCAAGGGGGAAATTGCGAACTTGGAAAAATACCTTTGTCTTTTCTTGCAGAATAGGAAATCATATTCTGATGTGTGTCATGTGAATTTCTTGTCTGTGAGCAGAACCTTGGGCTTCTTAGCTACCAGAACATTCCTTTTCCTCCTCTCTTCCCTCTCAGCCACCATCCTGTTCTCTGCCCTCGGGCTCCCAATGTCAAGAAGAGAAGTGGGGGAAAGCTTCTAGATGTTCTGTCTCTCCCCCTTGTTTTAGGTTTTCTTCTAGGAAATTGGTTTTATTTTCTTATCACGAATGCATTATGTGTTTCCTATAGAAATTGCTCACAATGCTCTTGGAGAGCAAGCTTTAGCTGAGTTTAAACTGCAATTCAGATGTGGCACTGCCTGGTCAACAGGTGGGATGACATACCTCCTTCCCCCAGCTCCGTTCTGCCTCCCTCTGCCTGTGCCTCTGCCCATCTATTTGTATGAATTTAATGTTAATTTTCTTTTTGTACGGGGCACAGTAGGAGGCTCACAGAGGGGAAATGCTTTAAACCAGAGCATCTGGGTCACAAGAACTGGCAAAACCCACCTGGCCTTTCTCCATACAATTCTGTTCAGGAATTGCATCTACTTTTCCTAGACCATCTTTCTCAAGTTCGGGAAGGGTGTTCTGGCGGGGGGGTCCTCAACACTCTTTCTCAGAGTCTGCAGATCCCCCTTTTTCCAATCACATATCTGTGTGAGGCTGGTTTTTCTTCATGTACTTCCACCAAACAGATATTACAACAGATTGAATGCAGAAGCACATCCAGTGATACAGCTGTCTTCCATTAAGCCAGATGTTCAAGAGACTTGCAAAATGTAAAATATGACATTCTTATCACTAAGTTTTGTTTTGTTTTGGGAAATACATTTTTTTTTTTTTTTACCCCCGAGAGAGAGTGAGAGTGCATGTGAGCTGGGGAATGGGGCAGAGGGAGAGAGAGAGAGAGAGAGGGAAAGAGAGGGAATCTTAAGCTGTCCCCTCGCTCCGCATAGAGCATGACTCAGGGCTCGATCTCATAACCCTGAGATCATGTCCTGAGCTGAAATCAAGAGTCGGACGCTTAACCGACTGAACCACACAGGTGCCCCAGGATATACAGTTTTTAAAAGTAAAAATATGTCATTTATGATAACATGATAGTTTATTATTGTTATTTTTATCAGTTAATAAATATATTCACTTTTTCATTTTAAATTTATAATACAGCAAATATTGATAGATAAATAAGACCCATAGAAACCTCTGGTGTCCTCAGTAAGTTTTAAGTGTATAAAGGGATCTCAAGACTAGCAAGTTTGAGAATAAAAATCCTAATTATCCAAAATAATATCTTAAGTATTCAAAATATCTTTGGTGCCTTAAAATTATCAGTTGTTTGGAAGCACCCTAAATGTCCCATCAACTGCCATGGCTAATAAATGATGATGTATTTATACGATATATTTATACAAAGATATCTTTATACACTATTTATACAATGGACTATTATATGGCAAAAAAAGAGAATGCACTATAGCTCTGCACAATTACATGTTGAGTAAAAGAGCCCAGGCACAAAAGAATACATCTCTAAGTTTCAACCCGGAAACAATCAACCACAGTGTTTAGGTGTGCAGACATTGGTGATGAAAATATAAAGAGAAACATGGAGGTGATACCTTAACAGTTAGGGCCGCGATGGCCTTCGTGGGGTGGGGTGGGGAGGACTGTGAGCGGACAGGTTTTGAAGGGGCTTCTTGGAATTGTCAGTGTTTAACTTGTATATACCGAGGTTTTATGCATTTCTCTGTCAGTGGGTCTGCTAGTTATTAACCTATTGTCTTTGAGCTCCAAACCTACCCCTTCCTACACATTTTTCAATGCGGGGGATGGCACTCTGGAAGCCACATTCTCTTTTGCCAAATGGCTCAGTTATGCATTGCTAGTCGGGCGTCTGGGGAGAGGCTGGAGATCTGGGAGATGACGGAGGGATGTTGTCCTTCTGATGTCACTGCAGCCACTCTCTTTCACCCCCACGGATCCGGTTGCAGCCTTCTTAGGCTCGTCGAACCAGTCCGGTTGCCCTTTTCCAGGAAACCCACTACCAGTCAGCATGGCACCCAGTCCACATGGAGTGGTGGCCTGTCCTGGTAGGTCTGATTTCCAGCGCTGCAGGATCTCTCCTTCAAACCTCTAAATTTTAATGATTCCAACCTCTTCCCTTTGTCCCTGTAGCCTCAGGGGCAGTCACTGCTGCCTACAGATAACTGCTTTCCGTGGGAAACACTTAAAACTTACTATTAGCTAAGATTTTTAAGTGGTATCAGGACCTGTTACAGTTCTTAGTGTCATTAACATTTTATTACTAAACATTGTAGATTGGAGGAGTTGCTTAGGAAGCTCACTTGGGAGATATTTTAGGTGCTACCGCTACAGTAACTATGTGTCCACCTTGTTTCTTTTCTTTTTAATGATTTATTTATTTATTTGAGAAAGAGAGGGCAAAGTGGAGAAAAGGGCAGAAGGAGAGAATCTCAAGCAGACTCCCCGCTGAGTGTGGAGCCTGACTCGGGGCTCGATCCAGGAGCCTGGGATCATGACCTGAGCCAAGGTCAGACACTTAGCCAACTGAGACACCCAGGTGCCTCTTAAAGCCTTTTTTGAATTAAAAAGTGAAATAGGAGCTATGGCAAGTCTCTAACAGGAAATTTAGGGTATTCTTTGGGAAGGGGTGGGACCCTGAGTCCTGGGATGGGGACATCTGGATGGACTCAGGTGAAGCTGGTAATTTGGAAGCCCGGAGACACTTTGATCCTTTTTCTGACTGTGGGAGCAGCTTGCCTTCAGTGCCCGAGGAGACCAGGCTTTCGTCGTGTGAAGACACTGAAATCTCGCACGGAGAAGTGGTCTTGCGAGGTAGGCCTACCTTAACCAAAACCCAACCAACCACCGCTCATGGTTCAGCACACTCCAAGGAACAAGTACAAAGTCTTCACAAAAGATAATAGCCTGGATTACAAAATAATTGCAAGGTTTTGATGACTTACATTACCAGAACCCTGGGAACTACGTGTAGTCGTGTATTTTAAGGATGCTAGACAGAGAAGACAGGATACTACACCGGGGGACCATATTTCTCTGTATGGTTGCTCTTACCAGAGAACCAGGTGGTCATGTGAAGCTGCAGATTGGTCTACTGGTTTATTTGGTTGGATGGCTACAGTTGGGACCCCGTGGGGACCCACACTTCATGAAGGCGAGATGCCAGAATGTCTTCGGCATAATATGGAGAAAGGGATCCAAAGGGTTAGGGGGATTGGGAATGTGGAAGTGGATTTATTTTGTGAAACCTTTACTCTCCTCTGCCCACCACATCCCTCAAGAGGGCCCAGAGCACCTTCCCCTTGTTAAGGAGCTAAGAAATGCAGGGGTGAGGGGGGACGCTAACATTCTTGAAAAGCTCCACTGATTGCTCTTCCCCGATGATTGGAGGTGCCACTGCCCCGCTGGGCTCTCTGGCTTTGGTGGGGATGGAGGGCTGTGCCCACCAGCATCTGTGGCAGTGGCTAATGATCACAGTTTTCTTAGGAAAGAGATAGATGGGCAGCCTACTAAAACGTATTTTTGAGGGGGCACCTGGGTGGCTCAGCTGGTTAAGCGCCTGCCTTCAGCTCAGTTCGTGATCTCAGGGTCCAGGGATCGAGCCCCATGTTAGGCTCCCTGATCAGTGGGGAGCCTGCTTCTCTCTTCCTTTTCCTTTGCCCCTCCCCCGACTCATGCATGCTCTCTCTCTCTCAAATGAATGAATGAAATCTTAAAAAAAAAAAAAAAAAGATGTATCTGTATTATGGAAAACTTTCCACTGTGGAGAGTCTGGTCTTGTGCTCCAATCCCAGGCTCCAAGCTGGTTCTCAGATCTAGAGCCCCTTGACTGGGAAGCCAGGGTTCCCCGGCAGACTGCTGGGCTGTCACAAGTACAGACTCTAAACCTTTCTTCAAGCCTTGCCCAAAGGAAGATGGTGATGCCACACTGGGGAAGAAGATATCCAGAGGCTCTTCAGGATTTTCTGACTCTGAACTGATGCTAATTCCTGGATTCCTGGAGACCCCAAATGCCCCAGGAACATCTGTTGAAATGGGAGCTTCTGGTGCTCAGGTTATAAACGGGGAACTGAGCTGAGCTCAAACCTCAGGGTCTCAGTATGTCTGTGAACTCATCCTACAGTTATCTCTCTAGTTAGGGGACATAAAATGAGGATATATGTACTTGGCAGTAGGCAGAGTTCCTAACTGAGTTCTTTATGGTGGGAAGTCCGTGGAGCTTCTCTTCCCCCACCTCAGTAGTAACCCAGATGCTCTACTACGGTCCCGGCTCTGAATGGACAGAAGCACCACCTCAGAGAGATATGAAGAGGTAAGTGATACTGGCCCTGAACTTGCTACAGTCCCCTGTAGATGACCTTTGTGGCTGGCGCAGGGGGCGGGGGGTGGCTAGATCCTGGAGGAGTGTGAATGATCCTGTCCTTAAGTGAGTTATTGATCTCGGTTGCAGCCATTGCCCATGATGTGGCATCTTTATTTTGGAGCTCATCGACGCCGTCCTTGCTGCTGAGTGTGGCTCTTGCCCAGAGAAGTCTGCTTTTTCCCTGGATGTGTTTGCAAAGGCAGTCAGATGCCCGTGTGTACCTGACAGGGCCAGATTACACCTGATGGACAGAGTGGCTTAGAGTTCATGAGAAGTCTTCCAAAATTAAAAATAAAAAGAATACAGCTCTTACCTGTGTAAACAAAATGACAGTTCTCCGTGTGGTTAATGCATCATGTGAAACTGGCCGGAGAGACTTTCCTCAGAATCAGAAGGCGTCCTTGAGATGGCTGAAGGGCAGAGATGGCTGGTACAGAAGGCATAACATTTACTTTGGGGACCAGGGGGCAGGCCACTAGGGTAGGCAGCTTCGATCACCAGGCACGGGGAAGTCTGCTGAGTGTGGGCACATACGCACAGCTGTGTGTTCATGGACCGTACGTGGTAAGACGGAATAGTGCTTCTCCATATTGGGCCTTGTACAGCACGTCTGAATTCCAGGCTCTGGTTCGAGATCAAGTTGCTTCTCAAGATAGCATCCCAGTGCCGGGTGCTCATGAGCCAGGTGTGTGGGGCTTCTTTTTATGACACACGATTCCATAACAACCCTGGGAAGGCTCAGCTTGCAAGTCACTTGGTCAAAGCTTTTCATAGTTAGGCAGGGCTCAGTGGCATACCATTTTTTTTTTTTTGAGACGTCTTTATTTTTATTTTTTTAACTTTTTAAAAGTTATCATAAAATGCATTATTTGTTTCAGGGGTACAGGCCTGTGAATCATCAGTCTTACACAACTCGCAGCACTCACCATAGCCCATACCCTCCCCAGTGTCCATCACCCTGGCACCCTATCCCTACCCCTCCACCCAGCAGCAACTGTCAGTTTGTTTCCCGAGTTTAAGAGTCTCTTATGGTTTGTCTCCCTCCCTGGTCCCACCTTGATTCATTTTCCCTCCCTTACCCCCTAGACCCCCTGACCTGCTTTTCAAATTCCTCATATCAGAGAGATCATATGATAATTGTCTTTCTCTGATTGACTTACTTGGCTCAGCACAATACCCTCTGGTTCCATCCACATTGTTGCAAATGGAAAGATTTCGGTTTTTTTGATGGCTGCATAGTATTCCATGGTATGTATATTGCACATCTTTATCCATTTACCTGTTGATGGACATCTAGGCTCTTTCCATAGTTTGGCTATTGTGGACATTGCTGCTACAAACATTGGGAAGCACATGCCCGTTCAGATCACTACATTTTTATCTTTAGGGTGAATACCCAGTAATGCGGTTGCTGGGTCACACGCCATCCAGATTAACCGAAACAAAGAGGATTATCAGAGTGTCTGTTGGAGACTGTCCTGCATGAGCAATGCTCTCTGAGCACGGAAGGTTCCCTCTCTGCTCTCCTTTTGGATGGCGTCTGCAGAGGAATTAGAGCTTAGAATAAATCTTTCAAGTAATTAGACTGACCACAAACCCAAGGCAGGAAATAAGCATGCAAAATACAAAGCTACGTGTGTAAGCCGTGCTGAGGAAGGATGGGAAGCGCCTTTCCCTCCTCACCCTTAGATTTAAATGTGCTTATCTTGACTCCCCCTACCCTTTTGGGATTCCCTGCATCTTAGTATCTCCCACACTCTTCTGTCTTTTGAAGCTTCCTGGGCTGCTTCTGCAGCTAGACTATGAGCTAGCAGAGACAGATGCCACTGTTTTCTCTTCTCTGCTGCCCTGACTACAAGTCTGTGCTCAATAGGCAGTTCCAAATGTAAAAATGTAACTTCATCTCTCTTGTATCTTCTTGCCTGTCTGCACTGACAGCCTCTTACTCCATAGACAGACAGACAACCAGGCACACACACACACACACACTCTCTCTCTCTCTCTCTCTCTCTGTCCTTTAAGAAAGATGGGATAGAGAAGAACAGTTTATAATTATAATTTTCTGGGGGCGCCCCAGTGGTGCAGTCAGTTAAGCGAGGGACTTTCGGTTTCAGCTCAGGTCGTGGTCTCAGCATCCTGAGATCGAGCCCTGCATCGGGCTCTTAATCAGTGAGGAGCCTGTTTGAGAAGGTTCCTACACTCTCTCTCTCAGATATAGAAATCAGTCAGTCAATCAATCAATCAATCTTTAAATCTTTAAAGCAAAGTATTATATTTTTCTGTTCTAGTTCTATACCACAGGGCATCGCTAAAGAATTGCAGATAATCTCTTTGCATGGTTAAAATAAGTTTCTAAGTCATATATAGCAAGTGGGATTTCTGTTTTGTTTTAGAGTCAGGATGCTGGGCAGGAAGAAGCCAAAACCAAATTAGGTTCAGGGGGCGCCTGGGTGGCTTGGTTGGTTGAGGGTCTGCCTTCGGCTCAGGTCATAATCTCGGGATCCTGGGATCCAGCCCCAGGAACGTCGGCTCCCAGCTCAGCAGGGAGTCTGCTTCCTCTCCTTCTGTCCCTCCCCACCGCTTGTGTTCTCCTTCTCTCGCTCTCTCAAATAAATAAATAAAAATCTTTAAAAACCAAAATTCATTAAAAAACTAGTTCAGAAAATTCCCAAAAAAAGAAAGAAAAAATAAAGCCTCAATAGCTACTAAGGGATCTGAACTTGGTAACTGACGAAGTGAGAGGGCCTCCTCTTTCCTTGGATAATACTGCCCAGAGTCAAGGTTTGCATGATACTCAGAGGAACTCTGTGGTTCTGGGGTTGCACAGTTTTCAAAGAGAACCTTGCAGGTGGCCCTGGCTGTCCTTCCTTGGAAAGGCTCTACACTGAAGTGGAGTCTGTGGGGCACGGACCTTTCAGTTGGCTAGAGATCCCCATGGAGACCCAAACCCACTGCTCTTTGCTGTGCCACCTGTGCCGCTGTCTTGTGTGTGCTGAGTCTATTAGCCCCTGGGTTTCTGAGAAGGTGCTGCATGGTGAGCACGGCTTACATTCGCCTTCCAGATGAGGGAACTGAGGCTCAGAAGGGTGCAGAAAACTTCCCAGAAAGGAGGTGACTGACGGGATTGCAGGAGGGCTGGGAGACTCCTCCCACAGAGCCCTGTACTTTCCCAGGGCCTCATAGGGGAGAAATCTGAGGGCAGCTTGAGGGCAGCGGCTCTGGGTTTGAGAAGGAGCCAATCCTGGACCTGAGGAACAGACAGCCACACGGAGGGGTATCCTGTGTCTCGAGGAAAACAGAGGATGGCCTTTGTCCCTTGTCACTCCAAGATCTGGAGTGTCCTTCTGCTGAGGCAAGTTGGGACATTTGTTTAATCTGGGTCTCAGTTTCCCTCCTGACTACAAAGGAGGATTAACAGGGCCTTCCTTGGGGGTGCTGTGGGGCTGAACAAAATGATGAATGTCAAAGCCCTGTAAATGGAGACTATAAGAACAGGGTGGTGGTCTGGCTGTGTGTCCATTCAGTTGGTGGCTCTCAGTCTGAGCCAAGAGCGTGTAGCCCCCTGGGCCTCATTTCAGTGGTGAAGCTCTTCCAGAGAGGAACCTGGGAGCAAGGGAGGTGTCCCTGTGATAGTGTCCAATGGCTTAAATTTCTTGTCCCTGTGTGTGTTTTGAAACCATGACTTGGAGGTATTGTCATCTGAAATGGTCTCTCTCTATTAGTCAGTTAAATTGGGTTTTGAACCGAGCAACTTTTTTCCCACTTGTGATTTCATATCCTTTGTTTTGTTGTTGTTGTTGTTCTTGATTTTAAAGATTTATTTATTTATTTTAGAGAGAAAGAGAGAAAACGAACATGCTCATATGCTTGTGGGGGAAGGGGATAGAGAGAGAATCTTCAAGCAAACTCCCAGCTGAGCAAAGAGTCCAACATGGGGTTTGATCCCAGCGCCCTGAGATCATGACCTGAACCAAAACCAAGTTGGACACTCAACCGACTGAGCCACCCAGGCACCCCTTATATCCTATCTTCGTACTGACATGAGTGTAAATGTGAAACTATTTATCTAGATTTAGATCTGTGTGGACTGAATGCAGATAAAATAGATGGTAGGAGGGCTTTTTTTTTTTTTTTTTTTTTTTGCCAGCCATGCCCCTTCTTTTCTGTGCCTTGTGTCCTTTCCTAAAAAATATATATGTATAATATATGAAACAATTAAACATGTAATTATGAATTACAATAATATATGTAATAAAATATACATAAAATTTAAATGAAATATGTTAGTTATATATTATGTTATATATAATAATGTAACATGTTATATGTAAAACATAAATAAAATATTCTATATTATACACACACACACGCACTTTTGGTAAGAGTTAAAAAGAGACTATTAACACTATAGTTTATCCAAGCTGTATTTTAAGAGCTACAGTTGTCAGGGGATATGGTTGTGGGTCTTGTAGCTGTTTCACTCCGGAGGACCTAGAGGATGGTTCTGAAGAAGCTCTCAGGGGCTTTCCAGTCTGGTGGATTGCAAGCTGGCGGTCTGCCAGGAGGGAAGGGGTGGGAAATGGGCCACTCAAGAGACTCTAGGACACCCGTCTGGCCAGAGATTGGAAAGGCAAAGAACTGAACGTTGTGACTAATCACCATCACCTAGTGGTTTCTCTCAGTTTAAGATTTCTTTTTGGCATCAGTGGGTTGCATCCTCCAGCACGTTTGGTCATGGCTCACATAACTAAGAGGTTACAAAGGCATTCTTAATATCTATCTCTCTGTCGCCAATTATTTAGAAAAAAAAAAAAAAAAAAAGGATCCGAATTGGTTTCTCTGTTATCTGGCATGAGTAGGGCATACCATATTGAGGTCGATTACATTTTGCAATTAAGAGTAGCAGATAAACTATACACACTTGACTAGTCCTTACAGACGTGGGCCTCATGAGTACACACTTCACGTTCCAGCATCACAGAACAAAATGCCCTTCTGTGGCTCAAGACTCGGGAGTTTTAGTGCCTTAGGATCATGAAAAGACACCCTACTATGGGCTAAAAGAGGCACAGGGCTCTTAACTATCATGCAGTTTCAGGGGTTTGTGTTGTGCTCTGTGGCATCTCACAAACACTACATCAGAAACTAGTGGTGTGCTATATGTTGGCCAACTGAACACAATAATAAAAACCAAACAACCAACCAAAAAAAAAATGGAAAATATAACCCTGGCATTCATGGTGTATTAGTCTGCTAGAGCTGCCTTAATGAAACACCTCTGCTGGGTGGCTTAGAACAATAGAAATTTACTGTCTTCTTGTTCCAGAGGCCAGCAACTGAAATCAAGGGGTAGGGAGGGCCACGAGCTCTCTGAAGGTGTGGGTCAGAGAAGGAGGACCTGTTCCTGGATTCTCCCGTTCCCTCTGGCAGCCTCAGCCTGGTAGGCCGTTGTCTTCTCCCCGTGTCTCTCCACATCGTCTTCCCTCTGTGTCCGGATGTCCCTTTATATAAGGACAACAGACATACTGGATGCTGGCCCACGTTAATGGCCTCATTTTAACTTGATGATCTTTATAAGACCCCGTCTCTAAATAAGGTCACACTCTGAGGTCTGGGGGTTAGGACTGCGCATATTTTTTTGATTGGGAGCTGGGGCGGGGCAGAACCCATCACATATATTTATAATAGATTGAAGCTCTGGAGAAGATTTGTTGAGAAAAGTAGTCAATTGTTAAATATTTTGCAAATCCATTACATGAAAGCTGAGGAAATGAAGACCTGGTGAGGTCGACATTTTGCTCAAGTGGTACAGCTTGTGTGGCGGATTTCAGATTCAGATCCGGGGCCATGGGACTTTCTGGTTCATTTTCCAGCACACAGCAGGAGCTGCCGTGCTACTTGATAGAAAGTTATGATTGCTAGCACGGCTGCAAGCGCAACTTTATTCTTTAAAGTTTTTATTAGTCTCTTCATAAATGTCCCTTTTAATTGGAGAATTTGACATCGACATTCTGTTGGTTGGAAAGAGCCTAAGGCAACATAAAGTAATTGTCTTTCATTAGAAGAGTTCAGAAGTACATTTGATGATCTCTGTCAGCAGCTGAAAAATATTCATTTCTTCCTGGAATAATTTTGAAGTGAAAAGGTGGAAAACAATCCAACAGTTAATGACATACAATCAATACTGACTAGAAGGAACATAAGTGTTGTTGGGCTTCTTTTATTTCTTTATTCCCTCTCCACCTTCCTCCCACCCCCATTATCTGACAAGACTCATTGACAGATGCTAATTTGAAGGATTCAGAACTTCTGGGAGAGTGGAGGCCAATTTGGAAATCCTGCCTAGTCTTGATTCTCTTGTGGTAATTTGGAAATGTAGAGATCCACAAAGTGAAAGTAATCAGTCAGTGAGGTTAATCTTGTTAGACCAAGGTCTGTGTTGTACTGTTTGGCATGAAAGGCAGCTTGAGGTCTGTCCAGATAGCCAGTCTGTTGGCATGTTGCATGGTGGGTCCCGTTTGTCCTGGGTGGCCCCTGGTCGTCTCTTCATACCCCTGCCTGCTCGTTGTCCATTTGGCATCTGAGACCCTCCTAGTTCACTTCTGTCATTACTCTCATCGAACTCTGGGAAGATGGCGGCATACATGTGCCTCTCTGAGGCCCTCTTCCTCTTTGGAGGAACACAACAACCAGTAAGGACCAATGGCCAATACAGGCATGGCTGTGAATTTGAGTTGTCTGAGAAAGACTAGTGGAAAGGGCATGGGAGAGGGGCAGAATTCTCTAAGGCATCGGGTTAACTGGGAGGGAGCAGTGCAGGGGACAATACCAACCTCTCCCAGCATCCCAGAGGAAAGACTGCAGACATTGTGCTTCTGAGGAGTTCCAGCCAGCAGAAGCTTGGGCTCTCCTGAGGAGTCCTTCTGAAACTTCGGCTCTGAGGCTGCCCATAGTGTTGATCCCAGAGAGTGAGACCCCTTGCAGAGGCTGGAGAACTAACCATCTATGGGCTTTGGGGTTGGGACAACCTGTTGGTCAAATGACTACACCCAAGAGTAGGGAGGTTCTTTTGGTGTTCCTCAGATGCAAAGTGAGTCATGTGGGTCATCTAGGAGGCAGTTGCCAAGACACACTTAGAACTACAAGGCATTTGGGGTTAATGCTTGTGAAAGACAAAGACAAGGAGCAGGGCTAGTCAGGGAAAGCCTTCAGACATGATGAAGGTCTGCTTTCTGTGCCAGAAGACAGGGGAGAAGCATTGAGACGCAGCTGTGAGAGTCAGCCATCCCCCTGTGGCTCTTCAGCCCAGAGACTGCCTGTGGTGTCTGGATGGGACAAAATGGCCAGTCCTTGTGCCCACACTAGGTTTAGCCACTGTCTGGGAGTGGCCTAAGCAGTATAGGACCTCAGCTTGAGCTCTGCTGCAGGTGCCCCTTCTCCTCCTCTTCTTCATCTTCTTTTTCTTTAAAGAATTTATTTATTTATTTGAGAGAGAGAGAGAGAGAGAGAGAAAGAAGCAGCAGGTGGAGGGGCAGAGTGAGAGGGAGAAGCAGACTCCCTGCTGAGTAGGGAGCCTGGCTCAGGGCCTGATCCTATGACTTCAGGATCATAAACTGAGCTGGAGGCAGGTTTAACCAACCGAGCCACCCAGGTGCCCCAAAACAAAACTTTTCAGTATCAAAAATTTTTATATTTATATGCATATATAATATGTATTTGTATGATATATATAAATATATGTACATATACAAATACACAAATATATTTTCCCATATATACATATACCAAATATATATATGTACACCCAGATAGAGACATATATGTTATAAATTGTTTATTTGTATATATGTAATATATATATGTAATATGTAATATTTCTATTTGTATAGGTCTAGAGAAATGTACATGAAGGTAAGTACACACATAAGAGTGTGGTTATTTCAGAGGCAAGAACAAAGCAGGGGTTTTTGTGCACATCAGTTATTTTCTTCTACAACTTTGGGTTATACCTGTTGCAACAAATTATCCATGCATTAAAATTTTACTTTTTATTGAAGTAAGATGTGCTCAGTGTTAAAAATCTAATGGTACCAACAAAAATTTTGGTGGAAGAGACCCTGCCCTGCTTTTTCCCACAGGCAATCACTTTTAATTATCTCCACTCTCTCTTTCCATGGTTACTTCCATATTTCTAAATCATACACTCATGCCTCTCTTTCTTGATTTCTCCCATTTAGACTGTCCCTGTCTTCCTGATGTTATGGGGGAGAGTTTATCTCCCTGGCACTACCCCATCCCACCTGACCCCTCTTCTCCTTTGTTTTCCTTGTTTAACAACCATTAGTTAAATCAATGAAAAGTGTATCATCACAGGCTATGGTTTCCTGGAGAGCCAAAGCCCAGTATCTTGCTATAAATGCATTTCTTTTACTACTCGGGTATTCTGTGTGTTTCTAGTAAAAAATTTTCCTTTACCATTGATATGTCCTACCAGGCAGAATCCCTCTTCAGAGCAGTGTGCTTTTCTTTCTATATATTTTTTAAAGGTGTTTATTTATTTATTTATTTATTTATTTATAATTTTATTCATTTATTTGACAGAGATCACAAGGAGGCAGAGAGGCAGGCAGAGAGAGAGGGGGAAGCAGACTTCCCACTGAGCAGAGATCCCCATGTGGGGTTCGGTCCCAGGACCCAGAGACCATGACCTGAGCTGAAGGCAGAGGTTTAACCCACTGAGCCACCCAGGCGCCCCCAGTGGGCCTTTTTTATGTGACATTATTTTACATTAAATTCATGCACATTCAAGCATTTTATATATATATGTATGTATGTATACATACATATATATAAACACACACACACACATACATATACATATATATATACACAATTTTCTTCCCCTCTGAAATAGCACACTATACACAATATCCCTAACTTTTTTATTTTTTAAATAATGCGCCCAAGGTATTGTTCTCTATTTAGGCATGTAAGCATACCTTATTCTTTATAGCAGGTGGTTGCATCATATTCTGTTGTAACCACACACCCACATTTATTTAACTGGGGCTCTATGGATGGAAATTTAGATTATCATCAGCTCTGCAATGAATATTCTTTACACACATCATTTCATATGTGTGTTTATTATTTACCTAAACGGATGAGTTCCTATATGAGGAATTTCTGGTGAAACAGTAAAGCCATTTTAAGTTTGGATGACACAGTGAAGCTGTTTTTCAGAGAGGTGGTATCAATTTACATTTCCACCAACATAATTTGTTTCTCTAGACTTTTGCCAGCAGAGAATATCGTTAAATAATTTCCTCTTTGCCAGAGGGACAGGGAACTACAATGAGATATAATTACAGCTTTATTTTGCATTTCTGTCATTATGATTAAGTTTGAGTGTATTTTCATAAATTTTGGAACCATTTATAATTCTTTTTATGTGAATTAATAGTGTATTTTGGCAATTTTTGGTTGGATTCTACATCCTTTTGATTTGTTGAAACTATTTATATATTAAGGGGATTGGCTTTTTGTTGTGTCCTTTCTTGTGGATTGTTTCTTCGATTTGGGGTTTATCTTTTGAATTTGCTTATAATGTTTCTTTCATGCCAAATATTTCAGTTTTTATCTAACCAAATTTTGCCATTGTGTAGTAACCTTGGTCTACTTTTGAGAAAACATCAGACAAATCCAGATTGAGGAGCATTCAACAAAATAACTTAATGCTTTTCAAAAATCTCAAGGTCACCAAAGAGTTAAGATCTGTTAGAGACTGCAGCAGAGTAAGGAGAAATGACAACTAAGTGCAAATAGTATCTGGATAGGCTCCTGGAACTGAAAAAGGACATGGGTAGAAAACTGATGAGATCACAGTAAAAAGTCTTCAGTATCATGCCAGTATGGATTTTTTTTTTAGTTCTGATGATTATATTATGGTTATGTAAGATGCTAACATTAGTGGAAGCTGGTGGGGTGGGGTAGTGGTATGTGGTATGTAAAAGTTATCTGTTCTATTTTATCACTTTTTTGTAGGTTCAAAATTGGTTTTAAAAAGTTCAAAATGGGGGCACCTGAGTGGTTCAGTGGGTTAAAGCCTCTGCCTTCAGCTCAGGTCATGATCCCAGGGTCCTGGGATCGAGCCCCGCATCAGGCTCTCTGCTCAGCAGGGAGCCTGCTTCCTCCTCTCTCTCTGCCTGCTTCTCTGCCTACTTGTGATCTCTGTCTGTCAAAAGGGTAAATAAAATCTTAAAAAAAGAGAAAAGTTCAAAAAGTTTGCAGTTTTGGCAGAAGGTGCCAATTTTCTGCCCAATATTTATTTTATTTATCCTCTTTCCTTTTTTTTTCTTTTAAGATTTTATTTATTTATTTGAGAGAGTGAGAGCATGTGAGAGATAGAGAGAGAGAGAGAGAGAGAGAGAGAGAGAAAGATAGATCATGGGCAGGGGGGAGGGATAGAGGGAGAACCAGACTACTTACTGAGCAGGGATCCCAATGCAGGGCTTGATCCCATGGACCCTGAGGTCATGACGCTGCCAAAGGCAGATGCTTAATCGACTGAGCCACACAGGGACCCCTGTCATCCTTCCTTATCAACAAAATGGTGGGCAGTGTTCCTGCTTCTATGCAGGTAAGGGTGGGCAATAAGAAGAAAGCCAAATTTGTCAAGTGGGGCTTCTGTGAAAGCCAGTTAGCCTTTCTCTTCCCAGTTGCCTGGGAAGCAGAAAACATGGCTGGAGCTTCAGCAGCCATCTTTGGTTCATTAAGGAAGGAGCAAAAGAATTGCAGAGACCTTATGTTTGGCAACAGGGATATCCTGAACCATCAATAGCAATGGTTTATCCTTTTGTGATTCAGTTTCTATACACCTAGAATGCAATTTTTAACAGATAGCATCATGGCTCCTGGTCTTTCTCACTTCCAGAACCTAAAAAAAAAAAAAAAAAAAGACTCCAGTTTTCTTCTAGTATGACTTTGGTTTCATTTTTATATTAAAAGTGTTCATCCATCTGGAATAAATTTCATTTGGTCTGAGTATTGAGAGATCTAGCTTAATTTTCCCCCCAAATACCTATTTAGTTGCCTAATACCATTAATGTACTGAATTTCCCCCTCCTGATACTCAATGTCATTTTCATAATATACTAGATTTTAATAGATATTTTGGTCTATTTCTGGGATTTCTATCTGATTGCCTTGATCTAATTATTCATATGTCACTTTCATAATACCTTAATGCTAATTTTATAATATATTTTAATATTTATTAGGGCAAGTGTCTCCTCTTTTCTTTTCCAAATTTTTTTTGTTTTTTTATTAAAATCAAATTTATTTTTACTTCTTTTCGTTTCTTCTTCAGATTTTACTTATTTTATTTGAGAGAGAGACAGAGAGAGCACAAGCAGGGGGAGTGGGAGAGAGAGAAGCAGGGAGCCCAATGCAGGGCTTGATCCCAAGATCCTGGGTAGCTGAAGGCAGATGCTTAACTGACTGAGCCACCCAGGCATCCCTAATTTATTTATTTTTAAAATCAACTCTACCTCCAGTGTGGAGCTTGCCCTTACAACCCTGAGATTGAGACCAAGAGTCACATGCTCTCTTACTGAGCTGGTCAAGTGCCTTTTTTTCTTTTTTTTTTTTTTGCTTTTTATGGATTTCCATATAAACTTCAGAATCAGATTGTATTCTAAACTTTTTTGGTTGGTATTTATATTGAGATTATATTAAATTTATGTATTAATTTAGGGAAGTGTGATATCCTTTTTAAAAAAATTTTATTAATTTTATTTTATTTCAATTTTTTTATAAATTAATTTATTTATTTTCAGAAAAACAGTATTCAGTATTTTTTCACCACACCCAGTGCTCCATGCAATCCGTGCCCTCTATAATACCCACCACCTGGTACCCCAACCTCCCACCCCCGCCACTTCAAACCCCTCAGATTGTTTTTCAGAGTCCATAGTCTCTCATGATTCACCTCTCCTTCTAATTTACCCCAACTCCCTTCTCCTTTCTAACTCCCCTTGTCCTCCATGCTATTTGTTATGCTCCACAAATAAGTGAAACCATATGATAATTGACTTTCTCTGCTTGACTTATTTCACTCAGCATAATCTCTTCCAGTCCCGTCCATGTTGCTACAAAAGTTGGGTATTCGGGGGCGCCTGGGTGGCTCAGTGGGTTAAGCCTCTGTCTTCAGCTCAGGTCATGATCCCAGGGTCCTGGGATCGAGCCCCACATTGGCTCGGCGGGGAGCCTGCTTCCTCCTCTCTCTTCTGCCTGCTTGTGATCTCTCTCTCTCTCTCTGTCAAATAAATAAAATTAAAAAAAAAATTTGGGTATTCGTCCTTTCTGATGGAGGCATAATACTCCATAGTGTATATGGACCACATCTTCCTTATCCATTTGTCCGTTGAAGGGCATCTTGGTTCTTTCCATAGTTTGGTGACCGTGGCCATTGCTGCTATAAACATTGGGGTACAGATGGCCCTTCTTTTCATGACATCTGTATCTTTGGGGTAAATACCCAGGAGTGTGATATCCTTTTAATATTGAGTCTCCCTATCTCAACAAATGCCATATGCCTTTCAATTTATTTAAGGATATTCTTTAGAAGCATTATGACATTTTATTTAGATAGGTCTTACACATTCCTTTTTAATTTTCTTCTCACATATTCTTTTTTTTCCCACTGTTATTTTAAGAGAGTTTTTCATTATGTTTTCTAAGTTGCATGTAGGGAATATAATAATTTTGTGTATTTGTAATTAGACAACTTAATACATTTTCATAATGTTTTCAGTGGATTCCTTTTTAGGTTTTTTCACTATATAATCATGTACTCTGCTTATAATGATCCTTTTACTCCATTCTTTTTATACTCAAATTTCGTCCTCATGTCTAATTGCATCTGATAGTGGGGAGGAAGTCAGAGTTCCAATCTAACACAGGTGGCCCATTCAAATTGGGTAATAGCAGAGAGGTTTTAATAAACAAGTTGCTTCCCAAGTGTGAACAAAGTGCAGGGAAATGGGGTGTGGTGCCGTACTCCGGCCAGGAACAGTGGGAAACTCTAAAACCTTCTAGGCCTGAAGGGGTGAAGGGCGGGAGAAGCTGCTGGAGACTGGAGCCCGAGAGAGCTCTATGGGAGGGTGCTGAGACAGGAGTGGTGGCCTTTAGTTGAGAACCACAGCCAACCTTCTATGACAGATCACCTGTGCTCCTGTCTGCTAGTGTTTCCCCGTTGGTAGAACCCAGTGAGTAGCCAGAGATAAGGCATCCTCTTGATGCTCTACATAGGTGAGCTTCCCTAGCGAGGGCAAGGTCAGGAGGGATAGAGTAGATCTGTAGGGGCAAAGAGAATGAGTACAGGGCATATCCTTGTCTCGTTCCTGATGTTAGTGAGGAAAGCCTCTAGTATGTACCATTAAGCATATGTGTATGTATGTATGTATGTATGTGTATATAGCTACATAGCTACATATAGGTATGTGTATATGTATGTTTTATCCATCTGTATATGTGTATAAGAAACCATAATGAACAAGTAAGCATCAATTTCTTTTTCTAATTAAAAAGTTCTGCACAGAGGTGGCTCATTCAGTTAAGCATCCACCTTTGGGTCAGGTCATAATCCCAGGGTCCTGGGATCGAGCCCTGTGCTGGGCTCCTTGCTCAGTGGGGAGTCTGCTTCTCCCTCTGCCCCTCCCTCTGCTTGTTCTCTCTTTCTCTCTCTCTCTCTCTCTTTCAAATAAATAAATAAATAAATAAGATCTTTTCAAAATTCAAGATTGATGTTGAATATTATATTAGGAGCCTTGTGGTATTTAAAGAAATGATTATATGACTTTTTATGATATGGTGGTAATAAATATTTTAATACATATCCAATGATCGTATAATTTTTGCAGTACTGATATGAGAACTGAGTCACTGTTTTTTTTTTTTTTTTACTGTGCTACTGGATTCTGTTTGTTAATATTTTATTTAGGATTTTTGCATTGATATTCATGGGGGAGATTTTTCTACAGTTTGGGTATTTTATCTCTGTTTAATTTTCTGTCAATATTATGCTGCTTCATAAGAAGAATTTGAAAGCTATGCTTCTTTTTTTTTTTTTTTTTTTTTTTTTTTTTGTGCTGTGCTAACAGTTTAAATAGCATTTATGTTACCAGTTTCTTTAGTGGTTGGTAAAATTTGGAAAACTTGTCCTTTGTACGCATGCATGTCTCTTTTTGACAACTTGCTCCATTTTCAAAAAGAATTTATGTATTTATTTGAGAGAGAGAGAGCACACAAGTCAGCAGAGCATCAGACAGAGGGGCAGGCAGAGGGAGAGGAGAAGCAGGCTTCCTGCTGAGCAGAGAGCCTGATGTGGGACTCAAACCCAGGACCCTGAGATTATGATCTGAGCCGAAGGCAGATGCTTAACTGACTGAACCACCTAGGTGCCCCACAACTTGCTCCATTTAAAAAAAATATTTTGACAGAGATCACAAGTAGGCAAAGAGGCAGGCAGAGAAAGAGGAAGGAAAGCAGGCTCCCTGCTGAGAAAAGAGCCCAATGCGGGGCTCGATCCCAGGACTCTGGGATCATGACCTGAGCTGAAGGCAAAGGCTTTAACCCACTGAGCCACCCAGGTGCCCCTACTTGCTCCATTTTTAAATGGAAATTTGTCTCTTTAGATTTTTCCTATCCAAAGTTGATGAGTTTATGTAACTTGTATTTTCCTAGAAAACCATCTATTTTATCAGAGTATATATGTATTATCCATATATTATCCAATATATCCATATTATCCAAGCTAATCTATGGTTCTCTAAATTACCTCTGTATCTATAGTTACTCAAAAAGGTTTTTTTGTGTATGTGTGTGCTTTTTCTTTTTTTTTTTTTTCTTGGCTTGTTAGTGACAACTGTTAAAAATTATGTTTTCTAAAAAAAGTCTCTAGATTGATTTCTACCACTTTCTAGATCCCAAATCATTTATTTCTGTTCTTTATTGATTCCTTCTTCTGATTTACTTAATTTAATTTTCTGGTTATATTTCTAATTTCTTGAGTTGGAGTATTAAATCATTTATTTTAATTCTTTGTTATTTATTTCTCTTAGTATTAAAGCTGTGATTTTTCTCTTGGGACCACTTTAGCTGTAACCCGTGGGTTCTGTAATATAGTTTGTAATATTGTTTGTAATATTGTTTTTCCTAACTCTGCAGTTACAATGTTGTGTTCCTCGGACTCAAGGGTTGTTTAAAGAAAGTCTGAAAGTTTTTAGATGTAGGCGTTCATACTGCTTTTTGTTCATTTAAGAGCAATATTTTGTAGAGGAGTTTTAGGAAAAAATTGAGCAGAGATTTCCCATATACCCGCTGGCCCCCTTTGGTCCTTCCTCCTTGTGGGATGAGAAACCAATGGAGGGTTTTGCAGAGAGAGTATGCATTTCGAAGGGTCACTCTGGCTGTTTTGTGGAGCACACACAGGTGGGAGCAAGGTGACCGGGTCCCCTTTGTTATATCCTGTTCTCTATTCTGCTTGTTTTCCTTTGCTTTTCTGTTTACTCTTTAACTCTGCTTGGAGCACGTCACATAGTAGTTTCTTAAGAGCGCTCCATAAGGAAACACTCCATGTCTTTGTGTGTCTAAAAAGGCCATTATTCTCTCCCTATGTTTGAGTCATAGTCGGACGGAATATACAATTCTAGCTGGAGAATTATTCTGTCAGCATTTTACCGCCCCGCCGTCTTCTAGTGTCCGGTGCTGGAAGCTTGATCTGTTTCTGATTCTGGAGTCTTCGCTTGTGACTCTGTTTTCTCTCTGGAAGCTCTTAGGATTTTCTCTTTATTTCTGAAGTTTTATAATATCAGGATAATGTGGTGTTATTTAGGAGCATGTGTATTTTCTCATTTTACTAAGCACATAGTGTAGATACCCTTATTTTTCTGTCCTGGCAAAATTTTCTTGTTTTATTTTTTGAGTTTCTTCACCTTAATCTTCTGCTCTCTGTACTGTTCATTAGATTTCGGACCCTCCACATGATCCTTGAAATTTCTGTTTTTTTTTTTTAAATTTTCTAAAGGGTTTATTTATTTATTTGAGAGAGAGAGAGAGAAAGAGAATGAGCAGGAGTAGGGGGCAGAGGCAGAGGGAAAGAGACAGGCAGATGCCCCACTGAGCAGGGAGCCTGATGTGGGACTTGATCCCAGGATTCTGAGATCATGATCTGAGCCAAAGGCAGACACTTAAGGGACTGAGTGATCCAGGTGCCCCCCATCCTTGAGATTTCTTACCTTTTTCTTCTGTGTCTCAACTATATGCCATTTTGTGGAACAAAATTTGTAGAACAAAATTTTTTTTTTTTTTTTTTGCTTTTTTGTAGAACAAAAAAATTTCCCGGGAAATTTTCCCAATATTGTTTATGAACATTTATATTAATTTTTTGTCTTTGAAATGATATTTTTAATTTCTAAGAGCATTATTTTATAAAAAAATTATGTTTAGTTTGGCACAAACAAAATATATTCTTGTCTCAAAATAGAATTTAAAAAGTTCTTTTTTCTCTCTGTTCCCTGAATAGACTTCTCTTTTCCTCTGGGTTCATTCTTTGTTTGTTTGTTTGTTTTTTCTCTCTTTTTCATATCAGATCGCTTGCTACAATATCTGATGGTTACCTTAACTTTGGGTGGTTTCAGTGGGTGCCTGACAGTTCCCTGTGTGGTTCCCAAATGTGAGACTCTGGTGGCCTTTTCTCTGGTTTGTTCAGTTTCCCCAAGTGAATATGGGAATCTGTCTCCTGGAGGAATATTTCCTTGGCTTCCAGCTTTTTGTATATGGGGTATGGAATTGGAGCCGAGAGTCAAGATCACTCCATATTTGGTTCCCCAGTGACATTGCCCCATCCCAAGTTCAGGCATAAGGTTTTTTAGATCTTGTAACCGCCATTCCCTTTCAGTTTCTCCAGGGTGTAGACTTCCATTTTCCTGCATGGAGTACAAGCCATCTGCTGGCATTCGGCGTGAGAGTAGAGCCCTGGAGAGGATAGGGGCCAGCCTTTCTATATGTGACTTTTAACCCTTATATTCAACCCTGGGTCTCTGACTCCAGATGCATTTTGGGAGGCCAGCGGGCTCTCCTTGTCCATGTGCCTCTCCGCAGACCGTCTGGGCTGTCATTTCCTGCAGTCCGTGGAATCAGGCACCACCGACCCCTCTGCCTTCTGTTTCCTAAACCGGTGTCAAAATCTCTCTTCTGCAGATGTACTTGACATTGTTGCCTTGCTTTGTAGGCTACACATTTCTCCCCTTCGTTATAATTTCCATGGGGTTTCCGGTAGAATGGAGACAGACATATCCTCAATCACTTACTGTCTTTTGAAAATTGAAAACTCAAATAAAAAAATTTGAAAGGAAGGACGATAATTCGACTTGCAGAAGAATCCTTTTTGCTTTGAAATTGACTTGGGCGCTCATGGCGTCCCCGGCCTTAGTGTATGCTTCCCTGTGAAAACTCATTGTTATTCTCGAAGGACTTTCAGGCACTGAAACTAGATAGAGCTTAGGAAAAGCGGGGATGAGGGCCCGATAGCTCATGTAGGCCCCGGCTCCTGGAGAGGGAGGGAGAATTCACACTGGACCCCCACATACATCTTGAAACAGGTGGTCTCCCTGTTGAGCTTGTGACTTCTCCAGATGTTGAACCCTTGGAGGAGATGTTGGGCGGAGCCTGGGAACTGAGGGGCAAGGTAGGGCAGGGGGCAGAGCGGCTAAGGAGAGAGGTTTCTGCTTTACCTGAGCTTGGCGAGTTGGAGGACCCCGAGAGCCTTCTCACTTATAGGCTGGGGACTGTCGGGGCAGAACACAGCAAAACCTCCAGGGCTGTGGTTTCCTTCCAGATCTGACCACTTGTGTCAGCTTCAGAGGTAACTTTTCCAAGTGTATTGTCAGGGTCAGGCACCATGCTGGACACGTGACAGGCATAATCTCAATTGTCAGAACCACTTGGGAAGTAAGGGGCACGATCCGCATGTTATGGAGGAAGGAACTGAAGCCCAAGACAAATAAGAAACAAGAACCAGAACTTGAATCAAGGTCTGCTTGGCCTCTGCTTGGACCAAGGCATGAAGTCGATTCCAGCCCGACATCTCAGCAGCAGCCTGGTGGGCAGGTCTCTCTACAGACACTGTGGACACACACCGTGTCCTAAAATATTTTGAAGTAGTTGGTGGTGTTGGGAAACTCAGGGAGTTTACATAATCTTCCAGAATTCCAGCTTTTTTGGGAAAAGTCAGCAGACTGGACCACACTGGGTCTGCGATTCTTGTGGGGCAGCAATACCTCAGAGCTGGGACGGTTTCTACCTTTAAATGGCAGGGAGGTACCCTTCTGACAGGCCCCAAAATAGCCCACGGGGGCATCTGGCTCCTGGAGAGCATCACATTATTCTGTGTAGATGCGTCTGAACTCCACAGGCACGTTAGAGCTAGCTGTGGCATCCTCTGGCCAATTTGTCCCTGTCCCCACCACTTCTGTCACTCCCCATCACGGGTCCTGGTGTGGATGCCTATTAGAGCTTGTGTTCCGGTTTTCCTTAAGTAAGATCTGATAGATTGGCTTATTGCACGAGCCATATGTAAGGAGGAGGTTTGTAAAGTAGTTACATGCATAATCATTCTTCCTCATTCAAATCCCTTCCTGGGGTCATTCTTTCTTGTTTCTGGATGACTCTTGGTGCATCTGGAAAAGAAGCAGCGCTCTTCAGTCTGGTAATCACATGGCTTCCACCTTCTCTGCAGGCCACTTGTGCGTCTCAGTGAACAGTCTGCTCTTGGCCGAGGAGGCTGTTGGGCTGGCTGCTTCCCCTTTCCTGGCTGTGTTGGCCCCGTCAAGTCAGCAGTGTGGACTGGTCCACTGCAGCCGGAATAGCTGGGAACCGGCTGATGTTGGTGTCCCCAGCTGAGCTGACCCTTCTCTGGTTCCTCTTTGGGATCTCTACCTGCAATTCAGCCGGTGTCCCCAGCTGAGCTGACCCTTCTCTGGTTCCTCTTTGGGATCTCTACCTGCAATTCAGCAGCTTTTTTTTTTTTTTCTTCATCAAATTTCTATGAGTTTATTGTTCTTTTCTGAAGAACTGGTCTATTGATGCAACTTATACGTCTTTAGGTAGGTTATGTGTTTGTCTGGCAGCCATACATTTGAGATTCATTTAGTCAGTTGCTAAAAAACTTTATTTTTTAAATGCTGGAATTTAAAATATACACATGGGGAGGAATGAAAACTGATGCAGCAGCATGGTAAACAGTATGGAGGCTTCTCAATTAAAAGCAGAAATAGGACATGAGGGCACCTGGGTGGCTCAGTCATTGGGCATCTGCCTTCGGCTCAGGTCATGATCCCAGAGTTCTGGGATCGAGCCCTACATCGGGCTCCTTGCTCAGCGGGAAGCCTGCTTCTCCCTCTCCCACTGCCCCTGCTTGTGTTCCCTCTCTCGCTGTGTCTCTCTCTGTCAAATAAATAAAATCTTAAAAAAAAAAAAAAGAAATACAACATGATTGAGTAATTCCACTACTGGATATTTACCTAAAGAACCTGAAAACAGTAATTTGGAAAGATACATCTCTCCCTGTTTGTTAAAGCAGCATTGTTTATGATAGCCCAATATGGAAGCAATCCAAGTATCCATTGATAGATGAATGGATAAAGAAGATGTAAAATATTCTGTAGCCACAAGAAAGGAAGAGACCATGTTATTTGTAACAACATGGATGGACCTAGAGAGTATTATGCCGAGTGAAATAATTTAGACAGAGAAAGACAAATACCCTTTGATTTCACTTACATGTGGAATCTAAAAAACAAAACAAATAAATAAAAAGAAAAATCAGACCTATACATACAGAGAACAAACTGTTGGTTTCCAGGGGGAGAGTAGTAGGGGGATGGGCAAAATGGGTGAAGGGAAGTGGGAGATACAGGCTTCCCATTATGGATTAAATAAATCATGGGACTCAAAGTTCCAGCATAGGGAATATGATCAATGGTGTTATAGTAGCTTTGTATGGTGACAGATGGCAGCTCACTTGACTAAGTGAGCACAGTATAATGTGTAAACTTGTTGAATCATGACATTGTACACCTGAAACTAATGCAACATTGTGCCAACTAAATTTAAATAAAAAGATAAAAAATACATGATTTGTATATTATGGATTAAGTTTTTCAAGGCCGTAATGGATCAGGGTTTATAATGGAAATGGAATATACTTGTACATATTAAGCACCTCAGTGTAAAGTTTTTTTTTTTTTTTTTAAGATTTTATTTATTTGAGAGATGGAGAGAGAGCACAAGTAGGCAGAGCAGCAGGCAGAGGAAGGGGGAGAAACAGGCTATCCGCTGAGTGGGGGTCCTAATGTGGGGCTTAATCCCAGGACCCTGGGATCATGACCCAAGCCAAAGGCAGCCGCTTAACTGATTGAGCCACCCAGGTGCCCTGCAGTGTCAAATTTCTTAATTAGAATGCTCTTTCCCTTGGCTAATTCATGAATGAAAGTATTTCTCAAGTTAGTGCTATGGAGTATGAAGCAATCCTTACATCGTGTAAACTTGTTTATGATATTTTGATTTCACTTTATTTTTTAAAGAAAGATTTAATATTTTTAAAAAGGATTTAAAAGGATTTTAAAAAAATATTTTAAAAAGATTTTAAAAGAGAGAGAGAGAGAGAGAACACAAGCAGGGGGAAGCAGCAGAAGGAGAGAGAGAAGCAGTCTCCCTGTTGACCAGAGCCAAAGGCAGACGCTTAACTGACCGAGCCACCCAGGTGCCCCTGATTTCATAATTGATATAGAAAGTGGAGACACACATGGAAGAAATACATATCAGCTGTCGGGTTTTACAAATAGTATAAAAACACCACGTCTTACTACTTTTGACTGCTTTGGGTTCCATTTTAGCCCCCGGCTCTTCTGAGGTCTCAGTGTCCTCCACGTGGTACTGTAGGGAAATAACCATTTTGACTAAGTAGGTTTTGGGCAATAACCTTTTGACTGACTAGGTTAGCTTGCTTTTGTGGGCTCCATGTGCTGTCTTCTGGGAAACCTGCACCTTTGTTCTGTATAATTGGTGTTTAACCAATGCTTTACATCAATTCTCTCTGTTAAATAGAACTGGCGTGGTTTCTGTTTTCCCGGCTGGACCTCAGACCCAGCAGCTCTACCATCTGTCCATTCTCAGTGCTCTTGATGGGGCACAGATCCCCTCTGAGAGGGACTGCTTTCCAACAGTGCTTAAAAAAAAAAAAAATTTCTTCACTTGGGTTCTCTTTCTCTTTCCTCGAAGCCATTCCTTTCCCATCTCTTGAATTTTCTCACATTTCTACAAAGAGAATGGGGGCACGTTTGCCAACTGGTTAGCTTGAAGTATCTAGAATAATGGTTTCTTTAGTCAGAGTTGCTGGTAGAAAGATGGGGGTGCATTATACACATACAAAAGAATTCTGAATCATCGTTCATTATAAGTATGACTTCTGCTTGGCAATATTTGTTAGCTAAGCAAAATAACCAAAAGAAGAAGGATTTATTTGGAAGCTGCATTTACAGAGAGCAGGTTAAATGATTGAATAAATTCCTTTCTTTGGATCTCTCCATTCATAGAGTCTGTACTGATTTTTATTCTAGCGGTTTTTGGTGTAGGTCAGCTCTATTCTTATGGAACTGTGTTGAAGAAATGTGTGGTTGTTCACAAAAATGGTTATATAATTAGTGTGAATAGAATTATGAAGCAGAAAAGACTTGGAGAGGTCCTCTGGTTCAGCTCCTTGCCTCAGGCGACTCAACACCTAACCCAATTTAGACAGAAAATGGTCGAAGAATTCCCCTCATTGCTTTTATTAGCTTAATTTCTGTGTTAAAAATAGTTTTCTCCAGAAATCTCTCCTTTGATTTTACTTTGAATTAATTTGGTCTCTCCATCCCTCACTCATTCATCCAACACAGTTCTTTTTGAGCTTCTACTATGTGCAAGGACTGCTAGCAGAGGGGACAGTCCCTGCCTAGCCCCTGATGTTTGTGCTGGGACTGATGAGGAAGCATGTTGGAGGAAGGCAGAGCTCAGCTCAGTGAAGGAAGAGCTTTCCAAGAGTGAGAAACAATCAAGATGGATTGGGCTGAAACACACCCTTGGGTCACTTGGCCAGAAGTAGGGAGAAGGGGAGCAGCTGCTGGAGGCTTGGACTGGAGGCCCTTCAAGATCCATTGCAACTTCTGGATCCTGTCTCTCTCCATCTCAGCCCATGATACTGTCATGTGGGCCCTTTCTTCCCTTTTGATTTTTGGGGATTTCATTCTTCTATTTATCATGGACTGGTAGGAAGCCTGGTCTTGTTGACATGAACTAGTCACTAATTGGTAGTTGCTTAGTCATTAATACTAGAGATGTGGCCCAACCTCCTGATTCTCTTAGAAGGAAGCTCCCTGCCTTGTCCCTCCTTATCTCACCACCCAGCTGATGCCCGATTACATTCTCCATCCCACCAAATACTTCACCCTTCACTGCACTCAAGTGCAATTCTACTTTTATTTGGGTGATCTTTATACCTGTATCTATATCTACATCTATATCTATATCTTTATCTACATATAAATTTCCACTGACACAGCATCTAGCCTGACATAACACCTAGCACATAGTGGGGCTTAATATTACATGTGTATATGAATGTGATATATGTATATGTATATTACATGTGATATGTATATGTGTATATATATATATAATATGTATATATATGTAATATGTACATATACTTTGAAATGACTGAATAAGTCTTTAGTCATTGACTGGATTTGTAGAAAATAAGAAAGTAATGACGTTGTGTTAGGATTCTCCAGAGCAACAGAACCAATTGTCCATACCTATGTATCTATGTGTAGCTCTTGAAGGAGTGGGAACACACGATTTGGGGGTCTGGCAAGGACAAAGTCTATACGGCAGGCCTGCGTGCCGGAAGTGTAGGTAGGAACTCATGTGCTGTCTTGAGTCCGAAGTCCTCAGGGTAGCAGGCTGAGAACCCGTGCAGGCTTTATATGTTGCAGACTTGAGACACAATAACTTCTTCTTCATGGTCCCTCGGTCTTTGTTCCTAGGGCCTTCAACTGATTGAATGTGGCCCGCATTATGATCTGCTTTACTCAAGATCTACTAATCGTTGACTCATTGTATTAAAAAAAAGCGAAGCTTCCAAGCAACATCTATGCTGGTGTTTGACCAAACAGCTGGACTCTGTAGCCTGGCCAAGGTGACTCATTCAAATCAAGCATCACACACATAAAAGTAAAACCTGCTTTTGGACACTCGGTAGACTGGGTATCATGTTAGGCATTGTGGCAGACAGACCCTAGCGTGAATCCCAAGAACTCTGGCCTCGGGTGTCTGTGCTTCTGTGTGATCTTCTCCCTGTGAGTGCGGGCAGGACATATGTTTTGCCTCTAATCAATCGAATATGGCAAAGGTAATGGGATGTCTCTACTGTGACTGTGTTACGCTGTATAACACTGTGTTAGCTGACTGGAGTGAGCAGCTCTCCTCTTGGCCTGGAAGACGCAAGTGGCCATGCTGTGGTCTGACCATGGAGAACCTCCTGTGGCAGGGACTTGTGGGTAGCTTCTAGGAGCTGAGGGCTCAGTCCTCCGACAGCAAGGAATTGACTTCTGCCAACAACCATGTGAGCTTGGAAGGGGGTCCTGAGTTTCAGATGGGACACCATCCTGAGCCTTGATTGCAGCCCCAGTGTGGAGGGCTCTACTGAGCCATGTGATTTCTTGACCTATAGAAGCTGTGATGTAATAAATTATGCTCTATTTGTTACGTAGCAAGAGCAAGCCAATACAGGACATTGTGTGCACCCTGCACTAATGCTCCAGGTAGGGGTCAATGCTAGATGGCTGGGGGGTCCACAAAGTCAAAAAGCTGGCCATATCAGAGCTACTTCTGAGCACAACTGGGACTCCCAAGTCAAGCATTTTCCAGCCCACACCCACATTTCTCCTTAGTTAAGTGTGGAAGACCAGACCATATAATGAGCTCTGTGAAATGATGACAAAGAGAAAATTCCATTGTGCAAATATAAGCAAAGTCCAGCCGTAGAGATTTAACTGTCTTTTTTTTTTTTTTTTTTTTTACCTGAGAAGGACTCCTGGAAGCTGCATCACTGTGTCTAGGAGCCAGGAGAGTCTCCAGACTCCCTTCAAGGGTAACCTTAAAATGCCAGGGGAGTTCTTAATTAGGAATGAAGGATTTAAACATTGTCTGAATTGATCTTTTATTTATTTATTTATTTATTTATTTATTTATAAACATATAATATATTTTTATCCTCCGGGGGTACAGGTCTGTGAATCGTCAGGTTTACACACTTCACAGCACTCACCATAGCACATACCCTCCCCAATGTCCATAACCCCACCCCCCTTCTTCCAGCCCCTCTCCCCCCAGCAACCCTCAGTTTGTTTTGTGAGATTAAGAGTCACTTATGGTTTGTCTCCCTCCCAATCCCATCTTGTTTCATTTATTCTTCTCCTACCTCCTTAACCCCCCATGTTGCATCACCACTTCCTCATATCAGGGAGATCATACGATAGTTGTCTTTCTCTGCTTGACTTATTTCGCTAAGCATGATATGTTCTAGTTCCATCCATGTTGTCACAAATGGCAAGATTTCATTTCTTTTGATGACTGCATCCTATTCCATTGTGTATATATACCACATCTTCTTGATCCATTCATCTGTTGATGGACATCTAGGTTCTTTCCATAGTTTGGCTATTGTGGACATTGCTGCTATAAACATTCGTGTGCATGTGCCCCTTCGGATCACTACGTTTGTATCTTTAGGGTAAATACCCAGTAGTGCAATTGCTGGGTCATAGGGCATTTCTATTTTCAACATTTTGAGAAACCTCCATGCTGTTTTCCAGAGTGGTTGCGCCAGCTTGCATTCCCACCAACAGTGTAGGAGGGTTCCCCTTTCTCCGCATCCTCACCAGCATCTGTCATTTCCTGACTTGTTAATTTTAGCCATTCTGACTGGTGTGAGGTGATATCTCATTGTGGTTTTGATTTGTATTTCCCTGGTGCCGAGGGATATGGAGCACTTTTTCATGTGTCTGTTGGCCATCTGGATGTCTTCTTTGCAGAAATGTCTGTTCATGTCCTCTGCCCATTTCTTGATTGGATTATTTGTTCTTTGGGTGTTGAGTTTGCTAAGTTCTTTATAGATTCTGGACACTAGTCCTTTATCTGATATGTCGTTTGCAAATATCTTCTCCCATTCTGTCAGTTGTCTTTTGATTTTGTTAACTGTTTCCTTTGCTGTGCAAAAGCTTTTGATCTTGATAAAATCCCAATCATTCATTTTTGCCCTTGCTTCCCTTGCCTTTGGTGATGTTCCTAGGAAGATGTTGCTGCAGCTGAGGTCGAAGAGGTGAATTGATCTTTCTTTGCACCCATGCATGGCCTTTGATAGACACTGGTGCAGACCAGAGAGGAAAGAAGTGAGCTGGGTGTTGTGGTGAGGGTGGGGAGAGGAGCACAGGGTTCATGGCTGCTCTTTTCCAAGACTGAGCTGAGCCAGCCCGAAGATGCCAGAAGCCTGCTTGACAATTGCCTTCTCACTCATCACAATAAATTAGCTCCCTGTGGATAATGTTGCCTCCTGTTATCTGCCGATGTCAAGACTTTTATTATCCCTACCTTTTGGGACTCTCCTCTGTCTTGATTTAGTTCAGGAGACAAAACTAGGACAACGTTGGGAGTCCTGAGACTGTTTTCAGACGAGAGCTCCGCCTTGGGGGACACACAAGTTTAATCTGGTCATGAGATGAGGAGAGCTAGGGCCAAAACTCCCTGGCATGGGCTCTCAGGTCAGGAGGCCTTCCATGAGTCTTGTGTGGTCCCCTGGGCAGTAAAACAATCTTCCTGGAAAGGGATCCTTGATGATATTTTCTCTCAAATGAGCAGCTTATTGTTCCTTCTGAGTCCCCTGTCACCTTCTGAGAAGCTTCCTCAGCGTAATCCTGTGAAAACCCAGCTTTTCCTCTCTCATAACATGAGAGAGAACACTGCTCGTCCTCTTCAGTGTGTGTTCAGTGTCACGTGTTCTGTTGCATCACATGTGACTGTGCTCAGTGAGCTGACCGTGCTCACGGCTGTCTGGCATTTCCTCCTGTCCTCTCAGTCCCTGTACCCGATGTTCCAGCTGTTGGGAACCCCCTGTGTTGCCAGGGGTGTGCCTGACCTCTCCCTCTCACTTCCATCCTCTGCAGAGTCTGTTTCCACCCCCTTCTGGAACCTTCCCTGCCTCTTGGCCAGCTCTCAGGTGCTCTCCAAAGCACAACAGTAGTGTGCCTTCCCTGCAGAGCTCTGCCAGATCTCCAGGATGCTCTCTCTATCTCTTTCAATGGCTGGCTCTGAAACTTTATGCAAGTTGCTTTTCCTCTCGTGGTTCAGTTTTCTAGTCGATAAAGCAAATCTTCTAAGAATTCTTACTTGATATGGTTGTTGAAAGGTCAATGAGAAAATGTAGGAAAAAGGCTTTTGCACAATACCCAAGGCATACTAATAGGTCAAAAAGTTAGATATACCTTCACTCTGGCTTTATTTAGAACTATCTCTCTAAATCTGTGAGCACCTTGAAGACAAGAATTGTTTCTTAGTTGTCACTGTTGATTACTGGGCCTCACCATGGCAGACTGTATTCTACCCAGACGGCTGCAACCTGACTCTGACACTCTTACCAGTGGGAGGTGGAGCGTATGTTCCTTCCCTTTGAAGGTAAGTGGGCTCGTAGTTATGGTGGGAGTGATGCCATGTGACTTTGGAGGCCGGGACGTAGATGGTGACACACCTCACAATGCAGTCTCCATGCTGTGAGGAAGTCCAAGCCTGGATATCCATGAATAGGCCACGTGCGGAGGAAATGGGGGGCCCCTGGCCTGCAGCCCTAGCTGGGCCCCCAGGTGATTGCCGGTATTAACATACCAGCCCTGAGGGTGAGCCATCTTGAAGGTCCACCCTTCAAGCATAGTCCAAATTGCCTTCTGGAGCAGAGACAAAACAGCTCAGCTGTTTTGAGATCTGTGAGCAAAATAAGTAATTGTGGTTTTAAGCTACTAAGTTCTATGGTAGCTTGTTACTCGGTGCTAAGAGCCAGAACAGCCCCTGTAACTTTAATCCACCTGACTTAGAAGTTTTCCAGTCAGAAGGCATTCACGACTGAATCAACAGAGATGGAGCAGCAATCTGTCTGTCCTTGAAGTGACCTCTCTCAAGGCAGGAGGAATATTTTCCAAATCTCCAACTCTTCCCATGATGCTTTCCACTCTGTAAATATTGTCCAACTGAACAAAGTAAGTGAAGAGACTCAACCAAACGGTATTTGTAGGGAGTTATTGCATACCGAAAATTCTGCCAGGGAAGTGGTGAGTAAGTGTCTGTCCTCAGGGAGCCTGGGATCTGTTGGGAGGAGAAAACACACAAAGGAAGCAGTTGGAATGTAACAAGAGAAACTACGTGTCCAGAAACCAAAGTCAGTGTCAGGAGAGATCAGAAAGGGGCTACGCACCAGGAGGGAGCTGGAGTTGAGGCAGGCTGGGAGGGCTGAGGGGCCCAGAGTATCAGCTGTGCCAAGGGGATGGAGGTGGACATGCAGGTAGAAGCGGGGAGAACAAGTGGGGCGAGGCAGCAGGTGCTGGGAGGGAGCACAGCTTGCAGGTTCTTAAGCATCAGGATGAGGACTGTGAGTTTGGTACATTTTAGGCCCATTCTTGGTTCCAGAACAAGGGAGTGACTTGATGAGAAGGTGTGTTGGGATTTGGGTGGATTTGGGTAGGGGGAACCAGGAGGCTGGAAGTGACTGATGACTGAAGGTTTCAGCAATAATTGGGGGAACTGGGGGTGTTTCCTTGCCCAGGAGATCTGCCCCCAGCCAGTGCCCCATGAATGTTGCCAAGCCCCTCTTGGTTGCCCCCTTGTCTGTCTGTGGATTGCTTATGTGTCTTCTGGTGCACAGCTTTCTTGTGCATGAGTTGGGGTGGGGACCCAGGTGACAGCTTTGGATCCTGACTCCATCTCTTACTGGCCTGTGTGTTCTTGAACAAGTTAATTAACGTTGCTGGCCTCAGTTTCCTCATCTGAAAAATGGGAATAATAATAATAATAATACTACAGGGCTTTGTGAGATTATAAGTTGTTTGTGTGGAGAGGAAATGCTCAGTGAATATTCCTGTTACTTTATGTCACAGCTTCAACACGTTGCCACCCCTGGGCTCTGGCAGTAGGTACGTAGTGATCTTTTATGTGGGACTCTGGGACTTATCAAACAGCCATCATTTGCCAATTTATAGTTTATCCCTTAGATGGAGCTACTTTAAAAGGATGCTTGAACTCATTCAGCGCATGCTAATTTAATCAAGTTCTAGGGTATCATACTGTTTCCCCTCTGTGTTGTTCTTCACTTACAAATGATTGGCAAAGTCGATGTGCTTGGCCCCTATAGAATTGAACAGCCATTTTCTCTAAGGAGGGTTTAATCGAGACAGACAATCACAAAACAGCCTCAGTGACTTTTGGTCCTGGGAGAAAGATGGTACCTCCCAAAACTGGGGTTCATTTGGGGGTGATGTAGGTCTTGCTGAAGATGGCTGAAATCTGGAGCCTGGCCTTACAAAATATTTTGGAGCAGATTTTAGCAGCAAGAAATTCTTCTGTCCTCACTCTCTCTTGTTCTCCATTCTTAAATCCATCTATCTATCCATCCATCCATCCACCCATCCATCCATCCATCCACCTTTCCTAGATGCCGATAGATCATTGCATCTAGATCAAGCAAGTTATAGTTGATTTATTTGTTAGTTTTATTGGTTATTCAGCAGAACTGGGACCAAATCAATGAATTGTTCTAGTTATGTAGGCCTAGCTAAAATATTAACACATTGTCCCAATGAAGCAAGTAATTTTTGTGCAGAGTCTTTGTCTTCAGTTCCATGTGTAATATGTGATTCATTTCTAATATCTCATATCACGAGTAGGTACTTGTTATTAATAAAGGTAGAGCTTTTGTGATATTTGAAGCTCCAGTGGGTCCTTGATAACAGCCCTCTAGTCCCTTGTTCCTGTAGGCACTCATGATTGATTCTTTTTCCCAAGGCCAAGAAGGACAAGAGGCTTTCTTCAGTGTTGATTGGAAGCATTAAACGGAGCACAAGGGAAAAGCACATTGCTCCGATTACTATCTTTCCTAAATTGGATATAGAATCTTCTTATTTCATAAGGCCTTCAGCACTGATTTAAAAAAAAATTCTCTTCTCTTTCATTTACAAAAGGTGCCTCAGGCATCCATTGTATGATAGGTGCTTAATAAATAATAGTAACAGTTATTATTATGGAGCAGAAATCTGCTGATCCTTTCACATGAATGGAACCTTGAGACCTCTTTCTATTACAGAGGTGGATGTATTTGTTTTAACACCACGTTATTGTGGTTTTTTAGTTCAATGCATCAGCATTCTGTTTATCCACATGCTTCCGGATTTATGGCTATTTCTGCGTCTGTTTTTCTGTCTCCTCCATTATTTCCAAGCTTCCCATTCTTTTCTTTCTAAATTCCAAAAGTTCAGATAACAGCATAATATGCATAATAAATCTGTGCCTCCATAGATAATACAGGAAGCTTGCCTGGGATTACACTCATTTTGTCTGTTTTTCTCACTTGAAAAAATTTTGATGAGTTTATTCTTTATCACTTTGGGAAATAATGCAAAATGTGATTAGAGGCCCACATAATCTGGGCTGTGTTCCCAGAACTGTTTTTATTTAGTGATGCTGTATTTGGGTGATGAGATGTTTATGCCGCAGCAATAGATTTTTTCAAGTTACACCATTTTCAGTAAAGATGCTTTATTTAAACCTCTTCTTGTCCATCTTGGGGTGATCAGAGTAGGGAGATTTTTTGCTCCAAACCTTATCCAAAGTGTATTGGATGGAACATATTTTCATAGGGATGATGCATTTCTCATCATTTCATAAAATGCACATAATTTTCTTTTCTTCATGACTCAAAGTGGTTATGAACCTAAGTTGGGGAGCACTGCAGTGTCTTCAGGAAAGATCAAGGGTATTCTCACCCCAGATGTCCCCAGGCTGCTTTCCAGAACTTCTCCTTCATTGGCTCTTTCTCCTTCTGCATTCCTAGGCTATTCATTTTTCCCACTTTTTGCTGCTATTTCTGCCTGATGTTTCCCTCTCTCTCACCGCACAGTCATCATGTGAACTTTGAGAGGGAAAAATGGAGAGTGCTGTTAGTACTGTGTGTTAAATAAGAATCAGTAAACTAGGAACAAGGCACCAGGCTCTGTGTGGGAACTCAAGTTTATGGACTAAAATTCTGCTCTAGGAGCCACTGGTGTGACCTTGGGCAAAAATCTCTCGGGACATTGGTTTCTCCTGCTGTAAAATGATGAAGTTAGGATGTAGGACCTCTGGTCTTAACATTTATGAGTTTATCAAAGGGAGCCTTTGGTCTCTCTACTTTCTGACAGGTGTATCGACTCCCTGGAGGCTATTTTTGTTTACCTGGGGGGTTTTGGCTGCATCCTCTGCTGATGTTTCCCCACAGATGAAGGGAGCATCAGCTTCGCCTTGACCTAGGCCTCCCCTCCCATGTCGGTCTGAGATCCTTCCACCATCAACTACCAGGACTCAAATCTCTGTCTCAAGAGGCTGCTTCTTATAGGAAAACTGACCTGTGACAGAACTATTCAGTAAAGATATCTGTGCTTGCCTATATATCAATTGACAAAATAATACATTAAAAAAGGTAAGAGCTTATAGTAGGATAAATAATGGCTCCCAAAGATGCTCACCTCCTAGTCCCTGGAACCTGTGAACATATTCACCTGTGTGGTAAGAGGGATTTTTACAGGTGCGTTTAAGTTAAGGATCTTGAGATGGGGAAATTACCTTGGGTTACTTGGGCTGGGTCTGATGTCATCACAGGGGTCTTTGTAAGAAGGAGGCAGGAGGCCAGCTCTAAAGATGGAGGAATGCTGGCAGCTTCTGGGAGAAGTTGGAAAAGTCAAGGCAACAGATTCTCCCCTAGAACCTCCAGAAAGGAATACAACCTGGCTGACACGATTTTAGCTCCCTTAAGACTCCTCTTGGACTTCTAACTTCCAGAAACATAAGAGACTATGAGTGTGTTGTTTAAGCCACAAAGCTTGTGGAATTTTCTTACAGCAGCCCCAGGGAGCTGACGCAGAGCTGCTGCTGTTCTCCCTATCTGAGTCGTTCTCTGTTCTCCATCTCTTCCACCGAAGGGAGCTGAATAGAAGGCTCCAGAAAGGACATGGTAGATCCATTTTCCCAGACATTGTGCTGTGGAGGACACCCGAGCGCAGTTCCCTGGCTCATTTGTCCTGCCTTCCATCATGTCATGGAGCATAGATTGTCTTTGTAGACCCTCCTTCCCTGGACAGTGGGAGAAACTCTGGTGGAGATGATGGTCTTTTCCGGACTCTGTCTCCTGGTCAACAGTGAGAGCCAACGCTTCTGTCCTTATTCCCAGTACATTCTTGTTTCTGCTTGTGCCTGCAGGATGCAAGCCTTCCTTGGGGTAACGTTTGAAGGCTGATTTCTTTGGATACCCACCTTTCTTCTTCCAAGCTCCTCTTCTGGGTCCCGACCTCCCAGGGCTGCCTCTGCAGGTATTTTGGCCCTTGCTGCTATGCTCAGGTACCACTTTGTCTCCTTTGTGTCCTGAGCTGTTCATTGCTCTTGTTCCAGACCTTTGTCTCATTGTCTGCTCCAGTCTGAGGATTGCCACGGTCTGGGGTCAGTCAGAACCCTCCACCCTGAGCACTTGTAACCTCAGCCTGCAAAGTTTGCATCCTCCAATGCTCCCATTAAGGTCAGGTGAAGAGGAAGAGACCAATGAAATGTAACATCTCATAACAAGAAAAACCACAAGGTGGCCATTCCATTTTCCTGGGTTTGTATTGGTGTATCTTCCTTTCCCTTTCCCCTATAATATACCTGATGCTACAGATGTTCCAACATATCTCTTTTATATCCCAAAGAAGTCTTTGGGTGGACTGGAAACCTTGTTATGATCAGTAAAAAACTATGTTTGCTATATGGAAGGGCATTCCCATTTCAGACTGTTGAAAAAGCCAATTCATTTTCCTCATTCAGTGTGGTGAGGTTTCTGGTTTCCCCTGGATGTACTTTATGTGTCAAGGGAACTCCCTGTTCTGCATTTATAGAGTTTGTTCAGTGAGAATGAAGGTGTTAATTACAGGCCTCTGTAAATTGTGCTCTGTTTAATGCACGTGAGCAAAATATGTCACAAAAGTAACTAGGTGAGTTCTACTCCCTCCAGAGTGTTAACTGGGGGGCTCCAGGTCCCACCAATGGAAGACTGCCCCCCACCTTGATGTCCCAGGCACAGTGTCACAGCAGCTGGGACCAACATACAAGGCATAGAGGCAGCCAGTTCCCTGTTCTGGTCTGAAAACTTTGCCCGAGGAGTGTTGTATTTGAATCAGTTTTTCAGCAGGTTTGTTGAGAATGGTCACAAGTTCAAATATGATCAGTCTGGTTTCATTGACTACTTGTTTGATTACTGTGAACTGGAAGGGAGGAGGGGGTGTTAGGAAGGGAAATGCAATGTCCTGAAGTGGGGCAGAGCCAGGCAGACCTGGGTTCGAATCTCAGCCCCATGATAAGAATAGCTGCCTTTCATGATTGTTGGTGAATTAAATGTTAAGATACGAAGTGCTGTGTTTGGTACCTGGAATATGGCAAGGGCTCAGTGAGATGTTAATTTCCTGGCCTTACCTCATATGGTCTGTAATTGTGCTAGACTTCTAAAGATCCAAGCTGCAGGCACTTCCCAAGTATACCATAGTGGTATGGGGCAGACTTTTCTTATTCTGCTTTCTGTTATTTCTCATTCTCACTGCATCACACCCATTGAGCAGTGGATTAGTTGTTCTAGGGATGCATGGGTACTTGCTAGAATGAGTCATTACTCAGCTTTGACCCTTAAACAAGATTTTGGTTTGAAGTTCTTGGCATTATCAAAGGAAAATTCTTGAATGCAACCAAATTCTTGAATGCGACCAGATAAAATCTTGGAGGTGTCAGATCATATAGCTTTCTAAAGTGTGGGGAAGGTCCTCTTTCATTTGTGAAGGCTAACTCATGAGGCTCATTGCTCTGGAAAGAAGAAGGATGTCACCTGGAAGTGGATAGGTCCAAGCCTGCCTCATCTGGCTTAAGGGAATGTGGGATAAAGAAGGGACAGAATCATAGAATGAAGGCTTGCACCTTGGAGGTGGGTGAGTATTGCTTTGGAAGCATCTAGATAAATATGGGGAAGAGTCTCATATGAGATGAACCTAATGGCACGTTTGCCTCTGTCCTCTGTCACTTCTAACATGACCTATGTCAAATTACAGAAGTATTGGCAGGAGGGGGCTAGATCATTGAGCACGAGGTTGACCTGAATGTGGCAGAGCCTGGGATGCAGAGGTCTCTGGGCCCTCGTGATGGGATGTGGAGTTGTGTTGGGGTCAGGGGCTGGGCCTTTGAGGTTGGTATTAATTGGCCCTAGCCATGGCTCTAGAGAGGAGGTTCAAGGTAAGGACAAAGAGCCACAAGAGACCATTGATACTTTAGTGATCAGCTGTCCTTCAGCTTGGTAGCAGAGACCAAGGAGGATTCTGAGACACTGTAGATTCAAGGATCTTTCCCTGTTCATTGCCCTTGAAAGTGTAGGGAGCTCCTCTTGTGTCTGCAGACTCACTTGAGGGAGAGGATAAGCATCTGACTGATAAGATGGAGTCAGTGAGAAAGACACTTGACCTGAGAGTTGAACTTTATCTAGGAGGGTTGTTTAAACCACAGGGAGAGTATTCAAGCCTGAAGAGACAGGAGAATAGCCAATTTGCTCATGTAAATTTTTTTGATACCCAGGAAGAAAATATGTTAGGTGCATTTTAAGTGTGCCTCTGAGTGTATTATGAGTAAATTTGTCAACCTGCTAGGTATTAAAACTCGGTATGCAGAACATTAATTTTAATTAAGAGCTATGTTGTATTTAATTTGCTGTAGTGGACTTTGAATCGCTCTGGTTTTCATGCTGCTGTTTTGATTTCTGAAAATGTTTGTGTCCACATGTCAGAGGTTGGCTGTGAGTCTTTCAAGATCCTCTCTTTGTCTTTGGTTTTCTGTGTTTTGGTTTTTTTTTTTTAAAGATTTTATTTATTTATTTATCTGACAGAGATCATAAGTGAGCAGAGAAGTAAGCAGAGAGAGATTGGGGGGGGGGTGGGAAGCAGGCTCCCTGCCAAGCAGAGAGCCCGATGTGGGGCTTGATCCCAGGACCCTGAGATCATCACCTGAGCCGAAGGCAGACATTTAACCCACCGAGCCACCCAGGCGCCCAGGTTTTCTGCATTTTGAATATGATATGCTTTGCTGTAGTGACTTTGGTATTTATCCTTCTTGGTGTTCTCTGAGCTTCTTCATCTGTGGCTTGCCATCTGTCATGAATTTTGCAAAGTTCTCAGCCATTATTACTTCAGGTATTTCTTCTGCTCTGTCTTCTCTTCTGTCTCCTTTTGGTATTCTAATTATTCACATGTTATACCTTTTCGGAACTTGTCCTACACTTCTTTGATGTTCTGTTATTTTTTCTCTTTTTTTTTTCCATTCTTTTTTCTCTTTGCATTTCAGTTTGAGAAGTTTCTGTTGATGTCTCTTCAAGTTCATGGGTTCTTTCCTAGATGGCGTCCAGTCTAGTGATTGGCCCATCAAAAGCATTCACCATTTTTGTTATAGCATTTTTGATTTTAAGGATTTTCTTTTGAATCCTGGAGTTTTTATGTCTCTGCTTATATTCCTACATGTTGTCTACATTTCCCTTTAGAGCCCTTAACATGCGACACCTGGATGGCTCAGTTGGTTGGACGACTGCCTTTGGCTTGGGTCATGATCCCGGAGTCCCGGGATCGAGTCCCGCATCGGGTTCCCAGCTCCATGGGGAGTCTGCTTCTCTCTTTGACCTTCTCCTTGCTCATGCTCTCTTTCACTGTTTCTCTCTCAAGTAAATAAATAAAATCTTTTAAAAAAAACAGAGCCCTTAACATATTAAGCATAGTTAGTTTTTAAATTCCTGGTCTGATAAGTCCAAAATCTCTGACAGATCTGAATCTGCTCCTGATGCTTGCTTTGTTTCTTCAGTGTGCATTTTTCTTATATTTTTTTTCTTTCTTGGCATATCTGATAATTGTTGAAAGCTTGGTATGTTGTATGGGGTAACAGGAACTGAGTTGAAGAAGTCTTTGTGTGAGGTTTGATGCCAGTCTGGGTAGGAGTTGGACTATATTTAAAGTTTACTATAGCCATAGTTTATTTATTTTTAAGTGGTGTATGTGATATTATTTCTATTATTTTTAGTTTTAAATAACCAGGAACTTTATATTACTCCAGTGTCCTTGTTTTCATGTTCTCTGTGGCTCTGGGCTGCCAGAGGTACTGGTCCTCAGAATCTGCTTCTTGCAGCTTGTTGGGCTGTGATCCCCTGATGTTTTAGGGAGACCAGTTAGTGGGCTATCACTTGTAGGGGAGGGACATGACCCATACTCTTACAGTTACAACTCAGTCTTTTTGTGGGCCTGTGTCTCTGGGTTGTGGCCTTCACAGGTGTTTCCCCAGTGGAGTAGCTTATCCCCACCCCATCAGGTGAGATGGAAAGTCCAGAAGGGGAGGCAGAGGAGTGTCCTCCTTGCATTGGGGTGAGGCTGTGTGAAAGCCTTTTCCCTTGGAGAGTAAGCCTTCATCATGGAGAATTCTCAGAGGTATTTCACCATGATTACTCTGCCCTTGCCACTGTTAGAGCCGTGAAGGGATCTTTCTCAGATCCGTACCATAACAACCTGGTGGCAAAACATGCATACGTATGGGGGTCCTCAAGACGGTAGCCCCCAAAATTTCTTAGTCTCACACTACTACACCCAGCCTCCAGAAATGTCTCTGGCTTGCCATTTAAGTCTTCAGACCAGCTAATTGCTCCTCAGCCTTCCACTCCAGGTGAGCAGATCCCCATGGTGGCTCTGGATTTACCTGTCTCTCTAGAGCTCAGTGCCCTGATGGGTCTAAGAAACACCACAGATTTTCAGTTTGTGCAGCCTTTTCTTCTAAGAAGGGGAGTGATATCTTCCAATCCCCTTACATGTCAGAACTGAAACCGGAAGTCCATTTGAGTCTAACTTGTCTTTAACTGTGAGCTGCTGGAGACCAGAAAAGGGGTCCATCAGCATGTTGTGTGGAGTAGCCTGTGGGCAACGGCTGTGACTTATCTCAGTCCACTGGTGGTTTTTAATCTAGGTTATTAAGCTTAATCACTTGTGGAGCTTTTAGAATCTGTAGCTACCCAGCCTGACCCCTGAAGATTCTGAGTGAGTGACTTGGATGAAAGACCTGTGTGTTTACAGAACTCCCAAGGTGATTCTGATAGACGCTGTGTAGAGGACTCTGGGTGATGGCTATCCATGCGACACATCTCAGGGAGAAATAGGAAATATTTTGTCATCCTTCCCCTTTTTCAGTCCCTCCACCAACACCAAGCAAGCTTTGTCACCTATGGTTGGAAGCAACACTGGAGAACCAAGAAGGTACCTACTAGAATATACAAATGAGATAAAGATAGTTGTGTAATGATTAGAGTCCAGTCAAGAAAACACAATAGCTGTAACAATAGGGATGATTTAATATGGGAGGATTGAAAGAACAAACACAAGCAACACCATGATAGCAACTGCCGGAAGCTACTACTAGAATGTAGGGTTTTGGGAACCAGGAGCTTAGGGGTGGGGCTCTGCAGATCTGGGACTTGGAGGGTGGAGGAGGGGGCATATCTGGCTGCTGATGGGACTTCAGGTGGGTGTAGGAGGGGTGCCAGGGAGCTGGGACTCTGACCTCCAAGGAGGGGTTGTGTGTTCCTGCTTCTGGGGAAGTCAAAGAAGTTGGGGTTGGAACTGACTATTGCTATGAGGGTGAGGTTGTGGTGAGGCTGTGGACTGGGCAGCAGGAGTTTAAGGTGATGCCCTTTGTCAAGGTCCTTCCCATGATGGGGAAGAATGCATCAAACATATCTGCTACACTCTTCAGATCTGGTACATGTCTTGGTTCTGATTTCTTGTTCTTCAAATCCCTTTCTGATTATAATTTGGTTTTGTACTCTGGAATCTCTCTTGACTATGCCTGAGAAAATAATTCAGCCATACCAAGACCTTTAAGCCAAAGGCATTGGGTTTATACATCAATCTGTCTTGATTTGACTATGGTGAGTTTGCCCTGGGAGACAACAGAACCAGGGCTCTGTGCCATTAAGATTGAAGGGTATGACAGAGTGCTGTGGTGACTTGTTCAGGGGATATTCCACTCCATTTTCTCCTGGAAATGTTCCAAGTGACAACATATCTTCCTGATTAACCAACAGTTTTTCATGTGTTTGTTTTTTGATGATTTAGTTAGTTATGTGAGTCTATCAAAGAAGAAGGAGTTCCTAAATATTTCTTTGGTTGTCCTGGGCAAGACTACTTTTTTTTTTTTTTAACGTGTTTAATCCCAGTTTTTGGTTTTACTCATGCCTTAGGATAAGAGGAATAATCCCATAATATCGTGTAAGCTGTCCAGCTCCCTGGATCTTCTTTTTGGTTAAATGGGGGTAGGTTTGTTAACTGTGGTAGCTTCGAAACAGAATTGCTCATGAAGCACAGTGCTGTGGTTAAGTGAAGTGGAGGCAGCACTTAGAGCAGGAAGGATGTTGACATGAGTCACACTGGGTCCTGGTGTTACTCAGAGGAGGCAGCAGAGCCCCAGGCATCGCACATTCCTGGACCACCAGGTGCTGCTGGGCACCCTGGACCGCGTCGACTCAGGCTGGGGAGGATGCAGCTTTCTCCCCCATGATCTCCAGTTTCAGTCTGGCCCTGACAGAATAAAATCACTTCGAGTACAGCAAAATCACATCAGGTCAACACGTAACTTACTCAGATTTACCTCTCTGCGCCCCTTACAAGAGGACAATGATAAAATGATAATTTCAGTGGCATTGGGGACGAGAGAGACTCATCGCTGGCAGATACACAAGATTCATCCTCATTCTTCACAGCACCTGACACTGGATTTTTATACATGTACAATAACATACTGGGCAGAAGGCACCAAACCATGTGTGTTGAGCGAGAGGCAATGGAATTCAGACTCTGGAGCCTAGTCTGGAGCCAGACTTCCCCATGTTCAAGTTCTGGTTCCACCACTTAGTGGGTCTGTGACCTTGGGCAAGCGTAACAATTAACTTAATTGCTCTGTGTTTCAGTTTCCCACATCTGTAAAATGGAACTCATAATCATACCTCCCTCTTGAGGTTAGAATAGAGTTGGCACATGGTAAGCTGTCACTAGGTGTTAGGTCTCCTGATTCTTCTTGTTCTATATAATGAGCTACTTAAGGGATTTTCAAGGGCAACTTGTTTCCATGTGAGTTTTCCATTACTTGCTGGTTTTATAAATTTCGTGGGGCTTCCCTACAGAAAACAGGACCTGTAGGATGTCTTTGCTGGGAGCATCTCCAAAGTGAAGCCCTCTCAGGAGTACCAAGAATTATGATCTTCTTCTGGCTCAGTGGGAAGGAAGGCCACACCCCTGCCAAGGCCCCCTAACCTCCTTGTTGCTGAGCTAACCTTGATGGAAACTTCCAGCAAAGTGTTTCTGCAGAGCGATCCATAAAGCATGACCTAGAGCTATATTAAACCTACAAAAATCAACCTCCAACAGTGAGAAACAGTTTTATATGATAAAGTAGTGATTACATTTTCTAATGATTGCTCAAAGTATTTTGTAATCTATCGGGAATATATTTCACAGCTCCCGGGAGCCCTCCCAGTTGCCCATTTGTCATTCCAAGCTTTAAGTAGAGCACAGAATATGAGGAGAGCAATCTTGGCATATGCTATCCTTCGGGGAACTCAATGTATGCAATGCTCATGCAATTAACCTGTGTTTAGCTAGCCTCCTTGCTGTGATGCTGTTCTGTCTCCAGAAACAAAGAGAAAACATTTGTATGAACTGCATATTGGAGTTTCTTTGAAAAAAAAAAAAAGGATCATATTCAGACTCTAAGTGAATTGCTAGTGTTTTCCATTGTCTGGCTAGAAAGTTTTTTTCTGTTGGAAAGTTCAGAGCCGTAGATCCTTTGCGATGTCTTTCTAAGGGCTTGTGGTGATGTACTGGGCCCTGATCTAATAGTCTTCAGGCAAGCAGCTTCCTGCTCAGAGACTGTTTAAATCTTTTCCCTGCTTATTCCTTGAACCCCTGGCCGGAGCTTCCAAGGCCAGCATTCTTGGCTTGGGGTTCAGACTCCAGTTACAGAAGTTAACAGTTTTTCTGAAGAGGGAAAACGTGCCACTGCTAAACATGAAGAAAATGCTATGGGTCTGGATTCTAACAGAACGTTGAGAAGCATGGAAGGAAGAAAAAAGAGAGAAAACAGGAAGTATAGGAAATTTAGTTGACCTTCTTCTGCAGAGTGGGGTCAGTGTTGGGCTGGAAAGTGGCTTTGTTAATGGTCTCAAGGCAAGGATGCCTGGCGGCTGTTGAGAATGAGGCCATCGGGCTTGTTTTCTCATTTGAAAACAGGCACTGGATCCCAAAGATTTCTATTCAAAATGTAAGCTAGAATGAATTTACTAATGAAGAACTTACCGTGCTAAGTTGGGAGGGATTTAAACAAATTAAGAATTAAAAACACACTGTGTGTGTGTGTGTGTATAAATATATATATATATAAAATAAGTTTTATATATGTATGTTTGTATGCTCACATACATAGGTGTGTGTGTGTACCCCAGTGTCAATCCTTGATGCTGCGTGTGTGTGTTTCATTAAAGGAGCGTAGATTTGGAGCCTGGGCTATTATTTCCAGTGACTTCCAGCCTCGGGGGCAGCAGTGAAATGGAAAAGAGCAGGGCAGCCTGCTCTCGCAGAGATGCTCACTGCCTCTGAAAGGTCATGTCATGTTTCCTGGCAATTGACTCAATGGGTTTGGATTCTACAGCATAAGGTCAGGCTGTTTCCGCTTTGCCTGTGTGTCCCAAGGAGCGTGCCTTCCAGCTGTGTTCACACTGACCTCATTATGCAGCCCTGGCCGTGAGTCTGGCACGGACTCCCTGTGACTTCCACCTGCTCAGGGCTGCCTGGCTCCCACCACCCGTGCCTCTGCCCCGGGAGCAGGGTTGGCTGTGGATGCCCCCCCTCTCTGCTTGGGAAGGCTGACCCTTCCCCTGGCAAAGACCACCTGCATGCTGCTGAACAGGAAAGGGGGTGTGAGGCTATGCTGCTGGGTGCGGGGACTATTTCCCCTACTGACAGGAGTGGGGGGATGGAAGGAAGAAGAGGGGCCTGGGCATCTCAGAATGCGGTCACATGAACAGAGGGACCCACCACGACCAAAAAAGATTTCCAAAATTCTTCAACTCCAGATCAAGTCTGAGAGCTCCCTTTGAAAAGCAACAAAGTGGTAATTTTCTTGAATTGACTGCCTTTGGATACCTCCTGCCTACAAAAGATTCTCTGAGTAACTTCCAAGGGAATTACAATACTTTTTAAAAAATTGATTTATATGAGACAGAGCAAGTGAGATCGTGACCGTGAGCAGGAGGAGGGGGGAGGTCACAGGCGGAGGAGGAGGCAGAGGCAGAGGCAGGTTCCCCGCTGAGCAGAGAGCCCGACACGGGGCTCCATCCCAGGACCCTAAGATTAGAACCTGAGCTGAAGTCAGATACTTAACCAACTGAGCCACCCAGGCATCCCTGGAATTACAATACTTTTATTTATTTATTTATTATTATTTTTAAAAGATTTTTATTTATTTGAGAGGGACCAGAAGAAGAAAAAGAGAGAGAGCAGGAGCAGAAGTGAGGGGGAGAGGGAGACGAAGAAGCACACTCCCTGCTGAGCAGGGAGCCTGATGCAGGGCTTGACCTCCAGGACCCTGAGATCATGACCTGAGCCGAAGGCAGGCAGGTAACTGACTGAGTCACCCAGGTGCCCTGAAATTACCATGCTTTTTTTTTTTTTTTAAATTTTATCTATTTATTTGACAGACAGAGATCACAAGCAGGCAGAGAGGCAGGCAGAGAGAGAGGAAGGGAAGCAAGCTCCCCACTGAGCAGAGAGACTGATACAGGACTCGATCCCAGGACCCTGGGATCATGACCTGAGCCGAAGGCAGAGGCTTAACCCACTGAGCCACCCAGGCACCCCTGAAATTACCATTCTTTTAAAAGGAAGATGGTTCCAGTTCCGAGAAGTAGACTGAGTCACAGCCAAAGTGCTCAATGAATTCCAAGTTTTAACTCTCAGGCTATTGAGGAACTTGAGCACGAGTCAGTGGCCAAAGTGCCTCCTTTGGTCGAATATCAGGAAGGAAGCCTAGTGGACTGGTTCTTCAGACAAGTCTCTATCATGGTTTTACCCCTGGTCACTGGGTTGTTTGGAATCTCAAAGGCTGTCAGATGAAGATCTTGTTCTATTCCCTTTTTACGAAGCTTCAGTGAGATCTCATCTAGGGAGAATTTCAGATTCAAGGCCATAGTTTGGGTTTTTGACTATGGGGCTATTCCATTTGCCAGAGTCTTGCCATCTCTCTAAAGTCAGGAGAAGGAGAACTAAAGTCTGACATGGAAGAAAAGAACATTCTGAACCATGAAGGTCAATCAAGCAGTAGAATAATTTTGCTCAGGAAGCTGTCAGGACACTAGAACTAGAGGTATTCGAGGGAAAATTGGATGTAATACTTAGGGAAATACTATGGGAAGACTTTTTGCCCTTGTTTCCGATGTCTGAAGGAGATGACCCCGCAGCCAATCTATAAATAAAATGCTTTTTTCTTGTCTAAGATTTTGGCGCTCTGGGAATGATGGGATGTGTTGCACACTTTGAAAAGTGATAATACAAAAACTATTGCAGGAGAATGAAAGTCTGATGTTTCTCTTCATCACGGAAACCATATTTGAAATGTGAGGCTCTTTCTAAAATTCGAATCTGACCATGTCACTCACTCTCTGCATTAGGGGAGATTGGGCTGTACAGACACGGATAATCTTTGACATGACAGAACTTACTTTTTTGCTCTCCATTCTGAGGCGGCTGTGTGGGGTTGCTGGAGAGCTTTCTTCCACATGGTGATTCAGGAACCCAGACTTCTTTTGTCTTCTGGTTCCATCATGCCCTTCATGCTTGCCACCCTCTTCCTGGGCTGTGGAAGGAGAAAGAGGGTGTGAGAGGGGCAGCCACTTCTTAAAAACCTTGGCCAGAACAGGTGCCATCTTCCTTTTCATATTCCCTTGTTGAGGCCCCAGTGGTAGGGCCATATCTGCCCAGGAAGAGAAGAAGATGCGTCATGCTCCCATTCGTCAAGTTTTTCCACAGACCCCCGCAGCAGAAATGGAGCATTTAGACCAGGCAGAGCCCAAACCACAGTCTTCTTTGAGAAAAAATAAAAACCATACAACCCCTCCTTATCCTTCTACCCGTGGCCAGTTCTGCCTGCAGTTTTAGGCAGTATTCCTCAATGCCATGAACAGAATGCCCTGACCTATGGGACAGAGAAATTATTCTCTGATAATGGCCCAATCTGTGAAGTAGCTTTTCTTTTCTTTTAAGACTTTATTTATTTGACAGAGAGAGACACAGCGAGAGAGGGAACACAAGCAGGGGGAGTGGGAGAGGGAGAAGCAGGCTTCCTGCTGAACAGGGAGCCCGAAGCGGGACTCGATCCCTGGACCCTGGGATCATGACCTAGCTGAAGGCAGAGGCTTAACGACTGAGCCACCCAGGCACCCCTTGTGAAGTAGGTTTTCATGGAAATGAGCGCATCTTCAGAAGGCCTGGCAAGGACAGGGGACACGCAAGAGGCTGGTTTTCAGTGGCAGCGTCTTTAGCACTGGCTGCCTGAGGACATAATGTGGATGAAACCTGCTAGTCTTACACACCAGCACCCGGTGAGCGGAGCCATTTTCTCCAAAGGTGCTGCTAACGAGGCCCCGTTTGCTCGCCCTCTTCTGTGCAGGGAGACCATCGTGCCTCGCTGCAGAAGAGGCAAGGTGGACTTGTATACACAAGGTGGCTGGTCCTCGGGGCCCAATTACATCGAAATGCATGCAGGTGTCATAATTAGCCATTTCCTGGCAAAGCCCCATAAATAAGCTATAATCCTCAAAACACAGGCCTCTGGAACCTTTTACAGAATTTTTTGTAGACCGCATCATATTCGTCTGTAACTTGCCTCTTTACCCCAGCCATAGACCTAACTGCGCTGGCCTTGCTGGTACAAATTTTACAGCAAGTTGGATGTGAGGGCAGTTAATAGCAGGCGGGGCTCAGGCTACTACACGGACCCCACAGAGCCCACCCCGAGGCTGGTCCACCCACAGCTAGTCACGTGGGTGCAAGGTTGCCGTTTCCTGTTCTATGCCTTGCCCGTCAAGACCAATAAACATGTCCCAGAGCTGCCAGAAATGTGTGAAGTTGGGAAGTCCAGCCCCGACACTGGGCATGTTTCAGTGGTCTGAGCGGGTTATTTTGTCCCCTAGGAGGGAACATTAAGGCACTAGATTATTTAAAGCAAAGAACTCCCCTAAGGGCCCAGCTCTCTGCTCCCAGTTTTCCCCGCACCTCCCCGCTGATGTATGAGCTAAATGAACATTTCCCTGCTAGGAGAAAATTGAATTTCATGTTAAAGTCTAAACTGGGTGTATTTAGTCTAGGTTTGTTACAAAGGACACGGATGAGGCTCTCCTTCCCCCAATAGCAAGGTAGTTGGGGGGTTCCTGTAAGTTTTTTACACTAAAAGAGAGATGCCTGTTGGGGATGCGTTCATCTGGTGTGCCTCCAAACTGGAGGGCACAGTCACTGGATAAGCAATTGCTCAGATTTCCTGGAGATTCTTGCAAATATATTTGCATCACACAGTCCCTCTGCCAGAGTGCACCTCTCTGTTTTGGAAGATCCCTGTGGTCGTGAGGTTTGGGAGCTCCTGTCAGCCCTCTCAGGCTCGGGCTCCACAGATCATTCCGGGACAAATCCAAACTTAACTACATGGTTAGGTGAGAAAATATGAGCGGAAGGTATTGTGGAAAAGCCATGTGTTCCTCCTTGGTAATATTGGGAGTCAACAAGGTTGAAGAGAATGGAGGAACGGCATTTTTTTTCTCTCCTGTTTGCAAAGAATAGTTACGTGTGAGAGAGAGAGATTGGGTGATGGGGTCATTTGAACAAGGCTTTGTTTTATTATACTTGAAAGAAACCTCGGCTTTTTCTTTTCCTTATTATTGTAAATACTGGTCTACTGAACATCTTCCTCTAAAGGACTTCTTTTATTTTTCTGAATTATTTCCTCAAGAGTAAGTTTTATACCTGGGAATAGTTGACTAAAGGGAATGAGTTTTTTGATATTTAAAAAATATATATTTTCAATTTACTTTTCCAGAAGAATTATGCTAATTTATATAGTCACCAGCAAATAATGAGTTTAACAACTTTACTGCAATTTTGTCAGCATTGGATTTTGCCCGATTCTTTTGTTCATTGGCCAGGTTGGAAATGGAATTCATGATTATTTCAGTTTGATTTTTAAAAATTTATAGCAATGGCATTTTCCCCTGTATCTCTTACTCTTTGGGGTTTTTGTGTGTGTGTGTAAGTATTCAGGTATCTTGACTTCTTGCCAGTATTGTTATGTAATATCTTCTTTCATTTGAATGAGCCCTTTATAAAACATAAGCATTATCCCTTAAAGTGAAGTGTAGCAGTAACAATTATGTTCCTATCTACAAAATGCATGTAATAATTTATTCCCTGGGCTATTGCATTGAATTGTAATCATGTATATTACAAAGTGTTTCGGAAAATCCTAAGCATTATGTACAGGCCAGATGATCTTAATGTAAAATTATACTAAAAATTTTTTTATATTTCTTTAAAAGCATAAGTACAGGGGTTTCCTGGGTGGCTCAGTCAGTTAAACATCTGCCTTTGGCTCAGGTCATGATTGCAGGATCCAGGGATCGAGTCCTGTATCTGGCTTCCTGCTCAACGGGGAATCTGCTTGTCCCTGCTCCCTCTACCCTACCCTCCTGCTCCCCTCCCCCCCAACACTCATTCTCTCTTTCTCTAATAAATAAGATCTTTAAAAAATGTGCAAGTATAAATATACTTTGGGGAATAAGAGTTTAATAGGCACTTATGTGCAAAAGATTGGTGTATTTTAACTGATCACAAACTCAATAAGAGACAGTAGTGGAACCCAAATGATAAGAGGTTAATATGAGACACATTTTACACCTGAATGTATGTTCTTTTCCTACCAAAGTCATCTATTAGGGGGAAAAAAAAAGCCACCTTATATTCAAGTTCTAAGTCATTTGTTTAAATGGAAGTATAGTTGACATACAGTGTTACATTAGTTTTGGGTGTGGGACACATGATCCAGTACTTCTGTGTGTTACGCCATGTTCAGCACAAGTATGACTACCATCTGAAACAGTACAGAGCTGTTCCACGCATTGGCTACATTCCTTAAGCTGCACCTTTTCATCCCCATGACTTACTCATTCCATAGCTGGAAGCCTGTACCTCCCACTCTCCTTCACCCATTTTGCCCTTCAGGCAACCACGAGTTTCTTCTCTGTATTTATTTATTTCTCTGTATTTATTATGTATTTATGTATTCTGTTTCCTCATTTATAGGACTAAAGAATGTATTGTATTAGGAAGACATATTAGCAAAAAATACCTCAGTTGATACTAGTTGTGATGCTCAGGGAATCCCCTTGAAGGAATGGGTTAAAAAAGAAGGCAAAAAAGTTTAACATCAATTTTGTGATTATTCCCAGTTGTATGACTTCCCAGTTTGAGATGTTGATGTTGATGTAAGCAAGTCTTTCACTGATCTTTTAGAAATCTCTCCACAATACCTAGCCAGTAAGGGGTCACACGGTGGAAGGGCTCCCTCTTAACCTATGAGATAGATTTAATTGCCTAATCCAATGCAAATGGACACTTGTGGCCCAGGAGAACATTTTTAGTACATGCACCACACACAGATTTAAACAGTACTGGATTCCTTGACCTACAAAAGGAAACGATATGGATGAATCTTGACCAAAGAGAACTAAACACAAGAGAGCACTTTCATAAAATTTGAAAGTAGGCAGCTCTAATAAATCGTGCTAGAAGTGAGGGGGTGGTTACCTTCGGAAAGAAGGAGATGTGGAGGCTCCTGAGGGTACTGGCCGTATCACAAGTGCAAGGCTCAGTCCACCTTGTGCAAAGCCAGCAGGAGCAATAGAAATGCCTTGTGCATCCTTCTTAAATACAGTACTAAAGCAAAACTTTTTTTTTAGTCCCCCTTCTCCCCCCGCCTTTTTTTTTTTTTTTTTTTAAAGAGAGAGAGAGCATGCATAGGGGCAGAGGGCGGAGGGGTGGAGGGAGAGAGAGAGACTCTTAATAAGGCTCCACGCCCAGCACAGAGCCCAACTGGTCACCCGATCCCACAATCCTGAGATCATGACCTGAACAGTGAAACGTTTTAAAAAAGACTTCACTTCGAACAACTCAGAGCTAAAGATGTTGACTCCGGAAAATGACTTCACATGATTCCAGAAAAAGCTCTTGTGATGGCGAAGATGGCAAAGATGACATCAAGGATGCAAATGAAGAGTCAGAAATTTTTGTGGTGGAAAGTAGGAAAGACAAGCCACACTTCTAACCGAATCTGTTATATTAGAACATAGCATCCAGAATAATTTAATCCTCAACTTATGAAATTAAAATGAAAAATTTAAAGGAGTCATTTGACCATTTCATCTCAACCCCTTGATTGTGTAGCCATGTGGGCTGTGCGGTGTCCTGTAGGGTTTTCTCATTGGGAAACTGTGTGACCCTTTTATTTTGAGAGGTGGGTGGGGCTCATTCCCGGCCTGTGTAGTCCCAGATGCTTCCTTTGAGAAGGGAGCCTTTTGTCCTGAAGCTGACCAGGAGAAGGGGAAGCACTTTCTCTGAGGGGCCCCAGGGGTGCTAACCTGAGGTAACAGAAGACGTGGGGTGAAGGGTGTCTCTGAAAACTGGAAGGGTCGTCATGTGGCTCCAAAGAACTCTCTAGTACCAGTGGGTAGAAGGCATACATTTCAAGCCAGTATCAGGAAGAATTTTCATAGCCATTGGAACTCTTTAGAAATGAGACGGGCTGCCTTCAAATTGGTCCCCTAGGAGATTCAAGAAGAAATGGAGTAATTACTTGTTAGAAATACTGGTCAAAGGGCATCTGGGTGGCTCAGTGGGTTAAGCCGCTGCCTTTGGCTCAGGTCATGATCTCAGGGTCCTGGGATGGAGTCCCTCATCGGGCTCTCTGCTCGGCAGGGAGCCTGCAACTCTCTCTCTCTCTGCCTGCCTCTCTGTCTACTTGCGATCTCTCTCTGTCAAATAAATAAATAAAATCTTAAAAAAAAAAAAAAAGAAATGAGATGAGCTGCCTTCAAATTGGTCCCCTAGAAGATTCAAGAAGAAATGGAGTAATTACTTGTTAGAAATACTGATCAAAGGGCATCTGGGTGGCTCAGTGGGTTAAGCCTCTGCCTTCAGCTCAGGTCTTGATCTCAGAGTCCCGGGATCGAGCCCCACATCGGGCTCCCTGCTCAGTGGGGAGCCTGCTTCCCCCTGTCTCTCTGCCTGCCTCTCTGCCTACTTGTGATCTTGATCTCTCTCTCTCTGTAAAAAACAAAACAAAACAAAACAAAAAACAAACAAACAAACAAACAAAAATGGTCAAAGGGATTCCTTTAATGGATTGGCTCATCTCTGAAGAGTTCTCCCAACCTCAAGAACTCATGACTTTACGATACCTTTCTTAGCTCTCGGTCTGCCTGGTCAGTTCAGTGTTTGTAAAGTTCAGGAGGTGAAGAGTTGCTCTGTGAAGTGATCAACTCTCCAGAGTCAAGCTGCTTTGGCAGCCATCCCTGGCCAGGATTATCCGGTTTGATTCTTCATAGGGATTAAATGAACAAAAATAACTGTTGTTTTCTTTGTTCATTTTTCTAGGCCAGAATTCTGAACCACTGATGTGTTTCACTTAGCTTACAGAGTTTTAAAACATGAATCTGTTGCCAACATTTAAAAATCAGATGTTTTCACAGAAAATGCCAAGTTTTGGATGCTGTCCTCATAGACCGCAGTAGGTCCCTTTGGTCTTTGATGCCTGTAGGTGGGGTCACCGGGGCAACACCCAGGAGCTTTACCCCCTCATTCCTGTCATCTGCCCAGTCCCCAAGCCTTTTGGGTTTGCCATCTTTATTTGAAGAAGATAATTTTAAAAGGATTTTTTTTAAACACATAATTTCAATTGCCTTTAAAAGGCAATGAAGTCTACAGCGATCAATCCACAGCAATGAAAAATCAAAGCCTACTGCTTTGCCCACTAATTTTTCATTCTAAGGAAAAATGACCCTCCCAAGAATGGGTGCTGTTTTTCTTGACAACTTGTCTCTCTGTTCCTCAGTTTCCCCGTATGTAAGATACAATGTAAAATGTAGTAATTGTGACGTTAGGGATGGATTTCATAGGAGGTATTCTGGAAAGCCCTGTCAGTGCTTGGCACGTAGAAGACTCTCAGTAAATATTTACTATGATGGGGGACTATGACGAAGGAATAATCTGACCTTCAAATAGTAAAATACACTGAGCTAGAAATATCAAAATATTTACTGTGGTATCAAATTGGCAAACATTTCAGTAATTTAGCTGCCATTGTATTTGGCGGGATTCATAAAGTTCGTGTCGCTGTGTTCACATTCCAGTCATTGTGCTTTGACACAGGTGTCACCATAGTCCTGGAGGCTCCCTTAGACTGGCAGTGGTCACTTAATGGGACTGGGGTCTTTTAAAGAGGAAAAGTAGTTTCCCTACCATTTTACCTAGGACATCTATTGAGGAAATTGTCTTCAAAAACAAATAAAACAAAGGCACAGACAATATAAACTAGTTTCTTGTGGGATAGCTAGAAGAGCAAATCTCTTAGGGGTCGCCTGGAGTTAGCCAGAAGCAAGGTGAAGGGCATAGTCCTCCAAGACCACCGAATCTGCCCAAGACTTCTGACACCAGTTACAAGTATGCGAGTCCCCAGGGCAACCCTCACCTGAGTTATAATCTTGGGGGTCCTCATGGACTCCCCTAGGTTTGATAATATGCTAGAATGACTCACAGAACTTGGGAAAGCCCTAAACTCACAATTACAGTTATCTTACAGCAAAAAGATGTAAATAAGAACTAGCCAAAGGAAGATAACATAGGGTTTCTGGGACTGGAGGGTTCCAAAAGCAAAACATCGTTTCCCTTGGTGTTCCCCTAATGTGTTTCATGACACAGGCATGACTGATTGCATCCTTGACCACATGGCTCTGTCTCTACCCTCTCTTCCCTTGAAGGGCCACTGATACCAGGTGGCTCAGACCCTAGCCCTCTGATCACGTGACTGGTCTTTCTCATAGCCAGTCCCCATCCCGAGGCACCTTGTTGGCATCAACGATCCAGGGGTCTAGCATGAATAACAAATATACTGTTTTTACTCAGGCAGTTCCAAGGTTTAGAGTTTCCCTCTCCAGGAGCGGAGTCAGTGGCCAGACCTCTCTTTGGGTAAAGCTTACTCTTCACCACGGAAGTACGTGCTTGTGGCGGGTCATCTCTGAGATGGCCGCCATCTCCACTTACTGGCATTCACGCCTCATGTCATCTGCCTCCATCTGAGTGTGGGCTGGACCTATAGTGACTCATTTCTAGCAAATGGAACTAAAAAAAGGTAGTGGAAATCACTTCTAGGATTAGGGTAATAGAAAGAGTACACCTTCCATCTTGTCTTGTTTCTTGCATGGATGAAGCCAATGGCCATGTTGTGAGCTGCCCCCCGGAGAGGCCCAAGTGGAAGGAAGTGAGGGAGGCCTCTCGTCAGGAGCCAGCAAGGAACTGAGGCCTGTAGTTCCACTGCCTGTGGGAAACTGAATCGCAGCTAACACATGAGCAAGCCTGAAAGTGGATCCATCCCTAGCTGAGCCTTGAGATGAGATCCACACCCTGCCAGCCCCTTGACTGAACCTTGTAAGAGACCCTGAGCTCCTCCCTGGAGGCATCCTGCTCAGCCACACCTGGATTCCTGACCCACAGAAACTATGAAGAATAAATGCTTGCTGTTTAAAGCTGTTAAATTTTGGGATAACTTTTGCTTTTTTATGCAGCAACAGCTAAAATAACACATTATCTTACTCTTTGCTCTTTTCTCTTGAGGTAATAGAAATACCTTTCAGGGGGCCTCTGGGGGGCTCAGTCAGTTAAACATCTGCCTACAGCTCAGGTTGTGATCTCAGGGTCCTGGTACCAAGCCCCGAGTCGGGCTCCCTGCTATGCGGGGAGTCTGCTTCTCCCTCTCCCTTTGCCTCTCCTCCAACTCGTACAGTCTCTATCTCTCTCTCAAGTAAATAAATAACATCTTAAAAAAAAAAAAAGAAATACCTTTCAGCTCACAGGTTGAAAGATGTATTATAGATGCAATATTTAAACTTAGGTATGTCCTTTACAGCTGTTCATATGAGCTTTGACACCTAAGTGATGCTGTGTTTTTGTTCTGCTTTAAGGCATCCTACTTGCTCCACTCTTATTATATTGCTTATAACAGGTTAGTATAAAATTTATACAGTTTATAGGTTTTTAATTTTGTAATTTTTAAAAAATATATATTTATTTTAGAGAGAGAGAGAGAAAGGGAGTGAGCATGGGGAGGGCAGAGCGAGAGAATCACAAGAGGACTCTGTGCTGAGCTTGGAGCCTGTCTCCGGGCTTGATCTCACAACCCTAGATCATGACCTGAGCCGAAATCAGAGACTCGGATGCTTCATCAACTGAGCCACCATGTGCCCCAATTTTCTTAATTTTTAAACAAAGCACATAACATCTATCCATTGCTATTATGTATTAAGGGATAATAAATTTTTCCTCAACAGAAGAAACTCTGTTTTGGTTTATCTTCATTTTACATTAGGTCTTATTTCCCCTAGATTGAGTCTGTGTTAAACTAATAGGGAATCAAGCCATTAAAATGTTATTTTTGGATATTTTTTCAAAAGTGTGAACACTCAACCCCAAAGTTACATTTTTGTTGAAAGCTATTTTGGAATTGGAATTTTCTTGGAGCTAAGCCCTCTGGTAGTTGTAAAGCTTACACCTGTGAATTTGTTCCCTGGAAGACGCTTTCATTTAGTGCCCGATTGTTTCTCTGTGGATAAATTCAATTATAAATTACAATAGAATTGACTCTTTCATAGCATCCCTCACTTTCCAAGTATCTTAATGTCCTCTGTGGGTTGTAAAGTAATTACAGGGCTCGAAGGACTGCTTAATAATTGTGGACTCGAACACAGACTCCTCTATATTTGAGAAGGACTCAGTCCCAGCTGGGAACATTAAGTTGGATTTTATTGAGACTGAAGCCAGACAGCTGGGTGATCCCCTGTGCTATTTTGAAGAGTATCCTGGGATCTTTAATTTCCACCTGGATGGTCAGGGAGGTGACAGAATGACCCTCCCTGGATGTGACCTTGAGTTCCACTTGGGGTCTTGAACCAGGCAACCTCCCACCCCAGACGTGAGATGTGCAGTACGGGAACATTATGCAGCCTCTTAATTATTTGCCCTCGATCCCAACTGAATTCTCACCATTGGTTCTCTCCCAGGTGAGTTCAGATGGTGGCCAAGAAGAAGTATTAGAAACTTTTCAGACAGGTGTTTCCTAAGAATGTTTCAGTTGGCCTATATGGGATGTTGTTTTGTTGTTGTCTTTTAATTCAAGTGTTTGTTCATTCTGTGAGGCTATTCATGTAAAACAAGCCTGGCATATACTCAAGGTTCTTTGGTTTTAGGCCACAGTTTTCCTTTGGCGCGTCAAAAGAGGAGCATCTTCGTCTTTCTCCCTTTGTTTCTTTTCATCTGATAGTGCAGACGGATGAAATGATGACTGTGTCTTCTGCACCTTGCCTTGATGGGCTTTGGTATGAAAAGGTGCTAATTAAGCTGTAGCTGTTGGCCTATTGTGTGTGTGGGCCCCAGGACCGGAAGAAGCTGAATTAGCTCCCGTGTGTGTGTGTGTGTGTGTGTGTGTGTGTGTGTGTGTGTGTCTTTTCCATTTTCAGCTTTTTCAGGAATTGTTATCGGTGTGAATTTGGCTTAGAGCTTAGAAACACAATACATTCTTCAAACTATGGGGTTCACTCAAAAGTGACTCAGAGTTTGGTAGTTCAGTGAAATCCACTGAATGTGGAGTTGATAATTTGCACAGCTCAAGATAAATTGTATACCATGAATTTATAGGATCTTTTTTTTTTTCTTTTAACTGGGGGTGAGAATGTACTTTTTTCTAGTTCTGTTCTTCTGATAGACCTTTCATCAGTTTACGTGAATTGCATTTTTCCTCCTGTGGTTAGAAAATAATTGTTGAAGCTGCTGACATAGATGTGAAACTTGGGTTGTGATTTCCATGAAGAGAGATGGGACCGGAAGGTTTTTATCCATGTTTTCCGAGGGCGTCTCTCATTGTCTAGCGCGAAGTGGACACTCACTGAGGGTTCTAGAGAAGCAGAATTGAACAGTGGTTACCAGGGGCAAGGAGGTAGGGAAATGGGGAGATGTTGGTCAAAGGGTACAAACGTTGACTTTATGGTAGGATGAATAAGTGTAGGGATCTAACATACAGCATGATGACTATAATCAGTAATACTGTTTTACATCCTGAAAATGTGACGGAGATATTAATTGGTTTGGTTGTAGTAATAATTTTACTATATATATATATATATCAATTCACCTCAAATATACACAATTATAAAATGAGAAAAGTTATTGAATAATATGGTGATGGATACATTCTGCCAAACAGTTAATTGAATTATTTGTAAGCACTTCATTGGCTGATTGCATTAATTTACCCAAGAGCTTTTCTGGGCATCAGGGATATTTACATGCATCTGAGAAGTGGATGGTCACCGTGGTCAACAACGTATGTTGGAGGCATTCCATAGGCCCAAAGAACCGTGGGTGAATTCTGTTTGGGCATAACTCCGCTTCCTACCAGAAAATAGATAAACGCTTTTTAATAACTGAAGTGAACATTTCCACTCGAAGGACATCCAGAAAAATCTCCCTTTGCAGTAAACAGATTGTTCTGAGGGAATCTGAGAGGGGGCATGGTGTGTTATCTCTCATGTCCAGCTGGAAAATTCTTGAAATCTCGTATGAGAGGATGGTCTCATTATGGAACAGTGGAAGGGCCCGAGTGTCCACTATGCGGTTCATGCCTGGAGACAGAGAAGGGGCTCAGAGCTCAGGGGAGGACCCCTCACAATGTGAGGGACATCTGAAATTATGACGATGCGTCATCCACACTACTTTTTTTTTTTCCCCGTCCACAAACTGTAACATTCTTGGGGAAGTTAAAGGGAATGGAAAAATGCATTTTTTGAAGAGGAGGGCAATGGAGGACAGGAGGAAGAAATGGAGAGTGATTTAAGTGTCTGGTTGGCTTTCAGCTTAGCCCCTAAGGCTTTTACCTAACCCTGTCACTGTCCCAACACCTGCTCCGGCCTGACAGTCTTGGTAATTGATGGGCTGGTGGGGGCTCTTTTGTGCAAACGCATTAAGGTGGGAGGGGGCCACTCCAGCCCCTGCCTGGCTGCCTGGCACGGGGCCCCGGGGGCGAGCAGATCTAGGGCCTGGCCATGTCGCTGCGGGGGGTGAGGGATCGATTCTGTCAGTCAGCCTGCCCAGCTCCTGTCAGGCTGGGGACCTTCCACCTGCTCCTCGGAGTCATTAGAACTCCCAAATCTCTTTGAAGGCTTTTTCTATTACACACCTACTCCCATGTTTTGATTTTTTTGCTCCCAAACTCATTTTTTTTATATAATTACCTGCATTGAACCACACTTACCATCCGTGGGCTGAGAGCGGTCAAATGATTTATTAGTCTCGGTTTCTACCCGTGAGGAGCAGTGCGGGATTGATTTGGCCAGTGACACACACAGCGGGTCGGCCGATGGGTGGGGGTCAATGTCAGAATGATGCTTCTCGTGCAGCTGACACGCACGAGGGGACCTGGGTCTCGGTGTTTAGTCGGCAGACTGTGACATTGTAGGCGCGGAGCTTCCCGTCCTGGTGGGTCACAGAGCGGGGTAGAAACAATGAGGGGAGCAGTGCCGGATTGTTTCTCTTCAAGTAGAAAGTAAAATGGTGTGAAAGAGGGGACAGCTGTATGACTCAAAGAGTTCTGGTGAGGCTCTGGGGATTTCTTTTGTCCACACTGCTGGCCTTGTGTACAAGGGTTTGTGTGTGGCCAGTTGTGGTGGTGGGGGGTGGGGGTGAGGCCCTGACCACTTGACTTGGCATTTGGGTGGACCTTGATGGACACCCGAATCAAGGTATGCATCAATGTCCCCATTTCCCGTGGATAGGCATCTTGCTTCTGGGGCTGATTTTTCAATCGACTGATGGTCAGCTTGGAGAATCACCTGTCCTCACACACAGGCTGTTGACTCTAAGACACCAGGCGCTGTGCTTGGCCCTTGTGCAGTATTTAGTAGCAGTGACTACCTTCCTTTGTCATTCCATTCTGTCCGGAACAGGAAGACGGAGACAGACCGAAGCTGCTTGGGACAAGGGAGAAGATGATGTGAGGAGGACAGTAGGGACCCAGAGTGACTTCCGTGAGCTCTAGGAACTTTTGCCTTTCATGGGCCCCTTTTCTGTTGAAAGAAACAAAGAAAGAAAGAAGAAAGGAAGAAAGAAGGAGGAAGAAAGGAAGAGAGAAAGAAAGAGAAAGAAAATCTGCATTTCACTACAAGTTACCACCAGAAATGACATTATTACTATTATATATTAAAACTTTTTTGGGGTGCCTAGGTGGCTGAGTTTGTTAAGCAACTGCCTTCGGCTCAGGTCATGATCCCGGAGTCCTGGGATCGAGTCCCTCATCGGGCTCCCAGCTCCACGGGGAGTCTGCTTCTCCCTCTGACCTTCTCCTCGCTCATGCTCTCTCTCACTCTCTCTCTCTCAAATAAATAAATAAATAAGATCTTAAAAAAAAACAAAAACAAAAGCAAAAACTTTTTCTTCCACTGAAAAGTTTGCATTTATTCCTTCTGGCTTCAAAAGAAATTAAACTATTTTCATGGCCCTTTGAAGTATTATGGACCGTGGGGATTGTGGCTGCTGGGCTTAAGGGATCTGTTGACTCTGGAGAAGAGGTGTCCATGACACTTAATGTCAAGTAGAAAATGTAAAATAACATGATATTTTCCCCAGTGATGTGCTACATAAGGCATGCAGAGTGTGTTTTATTTATTTATGTTTCGAGGAACTCTGTGGTCTCTTAGGTATGAATGCTGTCTACTTTCCATTTGCAAGGTAAGGGTAGAGCCCACCTATGTTGGCTGTAAGACATTCCCTGAGGTTTGGACTTTTTGGGTAACTCTGGACCGAATTTTTTATTTATTTTTCTAGCTATGCCTTTTCCCTAAATTTCTACATCTGTGTAGTTAGATTTTGATAAATTATGGGGCTAGTCAACAATTTGCTCTTAACTCTTTCAACAAACCAGGAAAACTTGAAAGGATAGGAATTTACAACAAATCTCTTTGCAACATACTAGTAATGAAAAAAATCCCCACTACCCCCTGCAAAGGAGGCTGTTATGAAGGAAATGATACCTTCTCATGTATGTGCTTGTTACTTGGGTTTTTCAACTACTGAAAAACTTGAAACTGGATGTACCTAGGCTTTCTAACCTGGTGAGTCTGGAGGGATTGAGCTCTTGCTCTGATTCTTTTTTTTTTTTTTTTTTTCTTTTTTTGCTACTTGGACTAATGTTTCCTGTTATGGGCGAGCAAGTATGGTGTAGTTGATAATATCTTGGGCCATATAGAGAGTTGAGTATGGTTCAGCTCCTGGCTCTACCATTTACTCTAGGTGATCTTGGACAAGTGACTGAAATGCTCTGTACTTTAGTTCCTTCTACTATAAAGGGAGGATAAAAATGCAAGTATCTTTGTCCCTGAAATAGTGTAAGACAGTGAATATTCATAGAACAGAAACCTATATCCTATTATTTAAAATAGGGAAAAATGAGTACATTTCTAGCTCATCCTAGAGCCCTCCTGACTCTTCCCCTGCACTGCCCCAAATCACTAAAACTCAGATGCTTCCTAACTACCCAGTTAAGATTACTGCTGAACACAGAAGCATTTAAAATACCATTTTAAAATATCATTTTAAGTCCTTAGTTATCTCATTGTTGGGTATGTTTGTGTGCACAGTAGTTCCCAGGGTTATTATCTTTGTACATTTCATCCCACGTACACTCTAATATAGATGAAGTAAAATGTCAAAAACACATAAAAATACCAAAACATATAGTGAAGTAAAATAAAGAAGACACTCTAAAAATGAGTCCAAACAGTTTGAAGACCTGCAAATTGAAGGTGAGTAAGATTGGGAGGTGAGAGAGAGGGGACATGGAGGTTGGGGTCACTGCTGTCCATGAAATGTCTTGAAGATACAACTGTTTGGGCCCCTAGGCTGTACCAGTGACTTGAATATTATCTTTGCAATCAACAACATTAGAAGGAGTGCCCTCTATGGATAAAGGAGTGTTGATGGCAAAATTTCATGCCTCATATACTCTTTAGCAGAAGGTGACCCAAAGCTTGTAACGTAATCATGGTTCAGGGCATACGATTCAGATGCCAGCCAACAGACAACACATTCATTCATTCTCTTCACCATCGTTCTAAAGGGTGTTGGCCTCATTGGAGGAGTACCCCAATCTGAGTTTTAGTCTAATACCTTCTTCATAATTTCCTCCAAAAATTAGTGCTGGCCTCTCCTTAGAGGCTTTACGTCCTGACGCATTTTGTTGTCTTCTGCAATAGACATAGTAAGATGGCATCCATTAAAAAAGAAAAGCACTTAATTTCATCAACATAAAAAATGTGGTTTGCAGTAAATCCCCTCCCTTCAGGGTTTTCTGCTGATCTCAGGGGAAAATGTCTGTAGCATCACCACCAGCAGAAAATAGCCATTCTTTCAGTCTTTCTCAGATCTTACCAACCATCCAAGCCTTGGTTTGGAACTCAACTTCTCCACTGAATTTTCTGTCTCCTTCTTCTGACCTTTGAAAGGGATTAGCCCCTTCTATTATTTCCATAGGGTGTTCATCGGCATCCCACGGGGCCCATCAAGCCCCCTTGCTGGGTGTTTTTCCATTTTTTAGCAAATATTATGCTTTTCTGAGTAACACCATGAAGCTTTCCACATCTGATCACACTTTTGTAGTTTTCTTTATTTTCCCGTGCCTAGAAAGGCCATGGAGTCATTGTGAACTTGTACGTGATCAAGTCAAGTGTTCAGGCGTTCCTTTCTCCCACTTCTACCTTTCTGTTGAATGTATTTCTAGCCCTTTTGGTCTTACAGGATTTTCCACTTTTTTAGCAGGCATTTTCACCTTGTAGTGTAGGAAGATGATAGCAAAAAGGCACATCGTATATATTTAAAAACAGCGTTGAAAGGAAATCAGTGAACTTGACTTGGTCCTATGACTTCCTATATCCTCTCTTCAGATACAGGAATGCCAAATAGGGAATTAGGGTAAAGCTTTTTGCAGAGCTTTCTAACAGATATTCTGCGTGAGAGTCAGGTAAGGCATACTTCTAGTTCCTGCCTCATAGGGCAGTTACCAAGAAGAATATGGAATCCAAGAGCAAGGAGGTGGGATGTGGGGTGCATTGACATCACATGGCACCTCTGAAATCTAGAGCCCACTTGCTCAGCCTTGCGGGTTATTGGTGATGAATTGCTTCTGTAACTGGCCTCTCCCATATGCAATCATGCTTTAAAGTAGCTTGAATGGTTGCACTTCTGCCATCCTTGGTCCATGAAACTACCATAGAGAGAAGTCCTGGAGGAATGTGAGAAAGAGAGGCCTCAAGGGAGCTTGGAAGTGCCTAATGGAAGAGAAAAGAAAAGAGGTAGGGAAGGAATAAGAACAAAAATAAGGTTCCTTCTTTCAAGGAAGCTTGGTGGGTTCTGCCTTGGGTCTCTGGGTCTTTTAGTGCGCAAAGAGGCTGGGACAGGGCTGAAAGGTCTCCATGTGGCCTCTAAGAGTCCAGGGAGGCATGAAGGGAAAGAGTTCTCTGGGCGGACACTACGAGGGTGGATAGATTCTCCTGGGAAGCACGTTACTCACAGGAAGCCTCTCAGGAAGAGTAGAGCAGAGAATCACCAGCTTCTACTGCTGGTTTTTGGTTTGATGGGAACACGGTGTTTCTGTGATGTTAGCTCTGAGAGTTAGTGGTGTTTGCAAGACACATGTGTAGGCTGAGATAGCTCCATGTCCAATACACACTAGGTAAACTTAACTCTCCACAAGATTCTTGATCTGGGCACTTTAGGCCATACAGAGGTGACATTCAGATGGTGAAGAGTTATGTTCTTCATAGGGCTAATTTTCAGATTTTGTTTCATATTTTTTCAGCAAGCTGGTGAATGCTGAATTGAAAGATAAAGCATTATTTTGGGTCAGGTTTATGCAAAATAACAACAAAACATTTCGTTGGACTGAAGGAACCAGCTGGACTGAGTTCTCACATTCATTACCTCTGGCTTTGTAACTTTCTTGCTTCTCCAGGGAATTGCTTCTGTTAATGGAGTGGAAAGCATCAAAGCTTTGGGACAGATTCTTAGTGAATAGAGAGAAATAAACTTATGTGGAGAGAACACATATAAGCCAGAGAGAACTTTGGTACAAAAATCAGATGTGATCGAATGACTATTTCACTTTAGGAATGATGTCTGGATTTTAAATTCCTGACTTAAAATGACTATTGCGTCACTGCCACCTGCTGGCTGGCCAAAAAAGGTATTAGGTTAACGTGCCATCAGTAAAGGGTCTTACGAGACAGAGTAAATGAACTGGTTCTTACGGTTGTTTTTGTATATAAAAGGTCTTCCTCTGAAAAAATATGTCTAAAGTTTTTTTTCTTTAGAAAATGTATAATTATTCTAAAATTAACATTTTTATATATAAAAACACTGTCATTGTAAAAAGTAGAGGAAATACAGAAAAGTATTAGGATTATATCTAAAATAGCTTCTTAATATGAAGATATTTTGAAAAACAAAATGGGATTGTTATATATATATTGCGTTGTTTTATTCAGTTGTTATGTTTTTCTTTTTTATCATGAAAAATTTGAAGCATAGCCTAAAATATAGAATCTGGCAGGTACCCATAAGTCCCCTTATTTAGATTTAACTCTTAATATTTTACTGCCTGGTTTACTTCAGAATTTTTTACAAGAGAAATACAACTCTATAGGTACAGGTGAAATTCACATCTATCCCAACTCTACCCATCAAATTGCCCTCCATATATCCATAAATAATCTATCAGTGTGGTATTTAAAATGCACTGAAAATTGTACATAGTTGGGTGATAATACTTTTTTCTTCAATTTCCCTTTTTCACTGAACACTGTATTTCTGAAATGTGTTAACATCTTTATATGTAAATCTAATATATTAATTTCACCTATAATTTAATTAAAAAGTCCAGTCTGGAAAAATTGATCTTTAATTGGAGAGTTTAATCCATTTACATTTATTGTGAATATGTTTAGATGTATTTATACCACATTCTTTTTGTTATCTACTTCTGATGCTTTGTTTAAAAATTTTGTTTTCTGTTAGAGGTTGAATATTTTTAAAAATTGTCCTCACTTACTTGTTTTGAAGCTGTATCTTCTATTTTTTTTTTTTCCTATTCCTGAATTTGTACTGTGCCCATTTGACTTAGGTAATAATCCTTGCTTCTCTTCTCCTGAAGAGTACAAAGACCCTAGAATGTTTCTTTTACATTTCACCAATCTTCCATGTTATACTTTCCAAGATTTAATTCCTTGTTTTAGATCCCCCGCATTAGCTGCAACATGACCCCCATACTCATCAGTATTACCGTCTTACAGCAATCAATGCTTACTTAGATTTATCCACATGGCCACTTGTTACATTTTGGTGTGTGTGACTTATTTTGGTGTGTGTGACTTATTTAGATTGCTGAATTCCAGCAATCTTTTTTGGGAAAGGTTTTTTTTTTTTTTTTTTTTTTTTTGGAAAGTATTAAAGAATGAAAAGATGAAAGAATAGAGTTAACAGTGGGATCTAAATGGAGTCATAGTAAAAACTGAAAGGGAGAAGGAAGCAAGAACATAAAGAACAAGAAGACATAAAGTAAAGACCAGCAGAGCATTTGCCTAAAGCAATATATGGGATGTATTCCCTCTTGCCATCTCAAATATGAAAGGAACACTTCCGGATTCCAACTTATAAACACATGAACAACTTACATGTAAGGTGACTTCTTTCTCTGTGTGGTCATGTAACTGTGGGCTGCCATCAGTTTGTACACCATGACCATATGTTAGGAGAATCCACAGCTCTTGAATTGGAAAGGAATTAGATAAAATACCAGGTAATCTCTTAAATGTGAACCACACATACCTTCATTTTCCTTGACTTTCTGAACTTATGGAACAGGAGATAGAGTCAAATTTACTCATTTTGAGAAGCAAATAGATGAAGAAACAGATTTGGAGTTTTATGTGATACATACGGATACCCTTTATTATTATTTTTTTTATTTTACCTTTCTTCTTATGTTGCCTGTTTGCTCTTATTGGGAAAACTTTCAACTTTGCATGACAATAGGTGTGGCATATTAGGAGGGACATATTAAATTGTTCAACTTCTGGAAGTTGCTTTAGGAGTAAAGGGTCCGTGGGGGTCTTTTTTTTTTTTTCCCTTTTTTCCTTCCTTAGCCTCCTTTTTTCCTTTTTTAAGATTATTTATTTATGTGTTTGAGAGAGAGGGAAATAGAGCATGGGTAGGAGGAGGAACAGAGGGCAGAGGGAGAGGGAGAGGGAGAAGCAGACTCCCCGATGGACAGGGAGCCTGACACAAGCTCAATCTTAGGACCTTGGGATCATGACTGAGCGAAAGGCAGATGCTTAGCTGACTGAGCCACCCAGGCACCCTGCATAGCCCCCTTTTAAGTGGGCAGATACTTAGATGAATTGAGTAGAATGTCTGAGTAGGATGGCTTGGTCCCATGGGGAGTCCCATGAAACAGTCCTCGGAAACAGTCACAGTAGACACATTTAGATCTTAGAGTCACAGTAGGTTAGCCTGGAAAGCTCTTCAGAAATGTACTCATCCAGGCCCATAACTTTCCAGAAGAAGAGGAAATGAGGACTTAAGAGAGGTAGATTATTCATAATGGCAATACTCACCAGCTTACCCTGCAGGACACGAGAAGTGCCTTTGTAAACTCAAAGATGACCCACATGGTCTCATTGCAAATAATGGTGTCTCTCATCAGGATCATGGCTTCCACCTCAGGGTCTGGGGAGCACTGAGCTGGAAGTCAGGAGACTGGGGTTCTAGTCCTCCCTGGCCACCCCAGCTAGTGACCACGATCCTTCACCCCTGACACGAGGCAGTGGAGAGCAGACCCCTGTTTTCTTCCCGTTGTAAACTCCCCCATGCCTCAATTGCTGCCCGGAGTGAGAGGTGTGGTTTGCAGAGCAGAATTGAGGGGTGGCTGTTCCCTCTCCAGGGACATTATCCAGGGCCTTTTGCTACAGATCTGCCTTCTGTACAGATCTGACTATTCTGTACAGCTGAGTGACTGAAGATAAAATGGACAATGGCAAGACCATATATAAAACTACAACTCTGACCCACTACCTATAGCATCCTGCCCAGGAAACCAGCCCTTTATACTAAGCAGCCCAGGAAGCCAGCCTGCTCTAAGCCAGACCTGCCGGAAGTCAGACTGTGATGTCTAGGACATCACAGCCCCCAAATAAGCAGGACTTAATTAATAACTGACAGCATCCCCAATTTTGTCCCTGCTTCCAATTTAGGACCAACCAGAGAAAGCCAAATGGGTTTCCCTAAGCGATGACATAGGATACCCCCTTCTAGATAGCTGCTACCAGCTTCCCCATGGACAGCCTCTGATCAGTGCATACCAGAAGCCTTCCCTTGTTTGTCATTCCTCTGCCAAAATGCAAGTGACTCCCCCTGCAACACACCAATTCCTGTTCTTTCAAATCCTGTTCTGTGGCATCCCCCTGGTAGCTGACCCCAGAGTTACTGATAATGACAGGAAAAAAAAAAAAAAGACTTTCCATGGGATACAAAGTCCATGGGACTTTACCCTGGGTCCTGCTGTTGGCCATGGATTTGGATGTAGGTTTCTGGTCAGTTTTGACACCCAAGAGCTGGAAACTTGCAGCTTTGGCTTGGGTCACTGGGGTTGGGTCCAAAGTCTGTTTGAGAGCAGGTGAGTGTGAAACCCAGTCCGTTTTCTCAGACCCAGGGAGTTTCCCTTTGGCTTGCTTCAGCCAATGATAAATAATTCAGTATTTTAGAGCAGGGGAATGTGGAAATGTAAAAAAAAAAAAAAGGTATTTAGAAAAAAGGAAGTCTCATCTATCCAGAGGTTACTGAACACATGCTCTCTGCCAGGGTCATGCCTTACTATCAAAATACGTTTTCATCATGTCTGTGAAAGTACAAGTTTAGCAGACACGGCTGATTCATTGTTACCACTTGCTGTTACTTTCTCTTTTCCGCACTTTATAAATTTGTTGCTCTGCAGTTTGTCGGATGAGAAAAAGGCATAAACTGCCGTTTCTTCATACGAGGTCTTCTGACCACCTGCCCCCACACTTTCTGGGGATGCTTAGGATAAGAATTCGGTTCACCTAGATGCAGACTCGGACATTCTAGAGGTGTGTGTGTGTGTAATCTGCCTTTTTGGCAGGCTCCTTCCAAGAGCTTGTAAACGCCAGTGTCTAGGTCACGTGGCTTCTGTGTTATTGGATGTAGAGGGATTTTATTATGTATGAAGAAACTCAGCAAATGAGGTCAAGTAGCCCGCTAAAGGTCCCGGAATCAGTTAATGGGTGGTTGTAACATACAAAATCTAAGGAACTGAATGATAAAGTGATTTGAGTCTGAGTCTCTCTGAGGCTTCAGGTCAAGTGCTTCCTATTCACAACTCATAAAAGAAATCACTTCATAAAATGGGATACTGTTCTCAGTCAAAAGTTCATTGAATAAGGTGGAAAAGCTGGAGGTGTTTCTGGAGCCTTAGTTTCTTTCTGCGTGGTTCCTGGGCAGCCAGGCGTTAGGGGCTGGGAGACGGGTTTGGGGGTAGGGAGCCCAACCCAGCTCCTGGTTGAACTGGGAACACCAGTTCCACTTGTAAAGCTGTCAGGGTAGTGCCTCCTCCCCTCTCGGGAGGGGTCAAGGCTATTACAACATCTTTGAGTGGAGTCTTTGTCAACATCCGTTTCCCCCTGTGGTTTGGGGAATTCTGAGGAGGTTTCAGTCATAAGGGGAAAAAAAATCCCTTTCCCCCCTGTTTTTTTTTTTAAATAAACTAATTGGGAAGATCATTTTCATTGCAGTGATGCCTCTCCTTCCTTGTCTCACTGCATCCTTTTCTGTTTGTTTTTTTTTTACTGCAATCACTTTACAGGGCTGGTGATCACCTCTCAGGGGGGAAGTAGGGGGTCCGGAGTGGTGGCTTTGGCACCTTCCAAAGCCATAAGCATCTGTTAGTGAAGAGTGTGGGTTCCCAGGAAGGACTGGTCCCTGGGGGACCGTCCCACACTGCTGTTCAAACGAACACAGCGCAGTGGCCAGATCTGTGCACTTCCAGAAATAGAAAATAAAAGTGAAATGAGCCCTGCATTTCTGTACAACCAGCCCTTTCTTGAACAAAAACGTTTCTGTAAAGCAGAGTATGCCCAGAGAGAAAGAATTCTTCCTGAAGCAACAGACGGTTCGGAGTCCTTGCCTACTTTCCTCACTCTGGATTCCCAAGTCGCATCTGCCAAAGCCAGGCAGGTCTATCGATCCGTTTGCAATGATCCGATCCCTTTGGTGTCGGCGTACCAGACACCATACGTGCCAGGCAGCTGGGTCCTGACAGAAGCATCTGGCTGAGCAGGGGGGAAAAAAGCAGGAGATAAGACAAGTATAATTTGATACCATTCTTCTGTATGTATAGAATCAATGGACAACATCGGATGCTTGCATTAGTTGGAACCGCTTGGGAGGGTGTCCCTGCTTTCTGTACCTTTGTTTTGAGGGGGAATGTTTTTAGTTATTGTGATTGGCAGGACCCCAAAGTAATGCTTTTGCTGACATATTTATAGAAAGAATAATGGTGAGGCCTTAGCCAGCATTTGTAACATCCCAGATAGAGATGGGTTACTGCCCATTTTTCCTGACAGAAGCAGGCAGCTCGTCGATGTCTCGCACTCTTAAAGCATTTTTAACTTTTTCGAGGTGCCCGCATTTTGTTATTTCATGTTGTCTTTGCAACTTCACACTGCCTGTGACTAACAGGGGTCAATGACCCACTGAAGGCTAGACTGATGGCCGGGCCCCATCCCAGCCGGTAGGTTGGGCAGACCACCTCTGGGGTCTCAGAGCACTTATGTGGAATAGAGGTCGGTATCTTTGGAATCAGGACTTGCCTGGGAAAAGGAGTATGACCACACAGCCCACCTAGGAGCCTGCATTTCCTTCCAGACCCCCGAGGAAGAGTCTCCCACCTCACTTCCTATTGCCTTCAAGGAAAATAAGGCTGGAAAATAAGACACCTCATCCCTATTGTGGAACTGCTTTTATTTTATATATTATTTATTTTTTTTTAAATTTAAGATTGTATTTATTTATGAAAGAGAGAGCAAGCATGAGCAAGGGGAAGGACAGACTCCCCGCTGAGCGGGGGCGGGGGGTGGGTGGGGAGTAGGGTGGGGTGGGGTGGGTGCTGCCTCCCAGGACCCCAGGATCATGACCTGAGCCAAAGGCAGCTGCTTAATCAACTTTCACCAACCACTCCAGGGCTCTCCACACCTGCTTCCTCTATCCTGCCCCTCTACCCTGGGCTAATATCCCCTCTGCCCTAATCACTCCAGGACCAGGGACCACAGGAGTAGGGACAGCCCCTACACCCAGAGCCTGCTGAAATGACTTTAACAATCTAATACTAAACCTGCTCACCTTGCCTCACCCACTCCCTCCTGTGGGAACCACAGTGAGGCTCTTGTCCATGTTTTCGCTCCTGCTCTCTCTGCTACCAGACCTCGCTCTGTGCCTCCCTGTGTGGCCCTGTGTGCCATGTACCTGCTTCTAGGGAGGTGTGAGTAAAAGATTCTTCCTGACCATCATTTCTGTGTCTGTCGGCCTTATCATACCTGGTTAAAACCAATCCCAGGAAAAACAGAAAGTGAACAGGGTCTGGCCCAAGTGAAGGTGGCAATTTCCATGCACCCAACATTTTTGATTTTTCTTTCTCTCTCTGTCTGTCACACTCCTTGGTATTCCCGGAGGCACCCAGTGTTTTCATGCTCTCGGTCCCTACACTTCATTTGAAATGAACTGCGGTGTCATTAAAATCTATCAGGTGACATCAAAATCAGCATCCTGTCTCTGACTTAGTAACTGAGGTGGAACAGGTTGGAGATGGGATGCGGGCCCTGGATTGGGGGGTGAGGTACCCTACTTCCTTGCTATCCAATGTTGTCTACAGGCTGGAGAGTAATACAAGTCACACACAGTTTGTGACATAAAATTTCACACAGCCTCCACACGCAAAGAGAAAGACATCTCCGAATTATGCAAACCTTTTGGAAATTTTCACAACAGAAGGTTTGAAATATTCTCTGACCAAAGGCGATTTTCATACTAAACAAAGAGATCCCATCAACCTCTTATTGCATTGTGAAATCTTCCTAGGGGTAGGTAGTAAGGCCACAGAGGAGATGCGAATTTTTGACGTTGTCTTTAAAATAAATTCCTTCCCTCTTAACACTAGAGGTCACTCTGCGACCACATATGTGGAATTCGCACCCTGGGGCTGGGAAGGTCAGAGTAGCTAATCTGTTTAATTGCTGAACCATGAGTCAAATTTGTACCTAATTACGAGTTGCTTTGATGCAGCCCGGCTTCTATAAAAGTTTCCCTCTTTCCTGCGGAAATGTGGAAATGCGCTGTTGTGATGTGTATATTCCAACGGGAGCCCGGTAGGAACCTGCTGCCATTTCCTGGGTAAGCAGTCACTCTCAGGCACCGTCTTCTTACCCTCTAGATGTTTTCTGTGTTCCTTTTCCAGGTGGAGAAAAATACCTGCCACTTTGGTATTCAATGCTGGTAACCTGGTTTATATTTCTTTATGACACTGAGATAGAGAAGTGAAGACAAACTGTGTGGAAGCCATTGTCCAGAATGGTCCAGAAGTTTCTCTTTCGGTTTTCAGAGATAGAGAAGACCAGCTTTGCATCCAGTGGGTGAAATGTGCATCTGATGGCGTAGAGGTTTGGCTGCACCTCAAAAACGCTGATCAGTTGGAATTTAAGAGCTTAATATCAGTGTTCCTAGAAAACGTCAATTTTCTTTGGTTTGTACCTTTTCAAAGTAATGTTATTTCATATTTGGATAGCTGTAGCTTTGGCTACTTATATGTGCAGAAATTTCATATACAATTGGAGGCAAATATGTGCTTTTTTTTTTTTTTTTAAATTAACAGCTCCTATTCATTGGAATTTTGTCTCTGGCCAGTGGGCCCTGGAAGGACTTAGCCATGTCAGCATTCAGGGACAGTGGGGTTTCTGATCTGGGCAGGCATCAAAGACCCGAATACCAAATTTAACAGGAAATGACAGGAATAATGGAAGCCTGTCACTCTCTCTAGAAGCTTCCTGAGGTTTGATGAGGACCTTGCAGGAGCAGCAAGTGACGCACAAGGCTTTCTTCTCTGGAGGTCAATGTTAGAGAGGCCTTGACATTGGCTGTCGCCTGCTGTTCTGCTAAGCCCCCAGCCCTCGCAGCAGCTGGAGAGCTGATGTGCACACAGTGTAGATGATGAGCCATCCTAGGTCCACTTCCTCACATCCTGGGGTGGCCGTGTTTAGGAAAAGGCCTGAACTAAAGGCAAGCCAGACTGTTCTCCCCACCCCCTGGATTGCACCATAATTGCATAATCACCCTGACCCTGCTGGCGGTCAGATCTGGATTGAATCTGCGGTCTGTTTTTTTTGGGTGGGTGGGGGAGCTCAGATTTAGAGCGCTCAAGGCAGTGGAGATCATTATTCTGTGTAAGGAGATAACAGAAGTACTCTACGGCCAACTTATCTCAGCACCTAACCTGCCTGCTCACCATTGATTTCCCATCTGGGTTCACAAGGTGCTGGATGGAGTAGATCAATTTAACAGCATTGATGTGGCTCCAACATTCCCATGATCTATATTATCAGTGGGCCACCTTCCTGGTATCCTCGTCTGACTCGGTCAGATGGCTTCTTGGTCGGAGAGATGGAGAGATGAAAGGAGGGAGGTCTTTAGGGGGAGCACGTCAGCTTTAGCCTCGTGACTCTGAAGGGATCTGGGGACTCACCATCTCCACACGCCCCACCCCCACCCTTTTTTTTTTTTTTTTTTTTTACTAATGTACCGGCTTGTATCCCCCTACTTGGATTTAAATTAAAAGCTCTAATGAGTCTCCTGTCTTCTCGCAGCCTGCAAAAACACCATTTGGGGAGGAACTGTTTAAAAAGCAGGTTTTTACTTAATAAACAGTGATCAATCGAATTGATTAACCATGAACACATTCCCGCAGAGTCTGGGGGAGGCTCTTGTTGGTAATTGTAGTTCACGTGAGTCAGACTCTTCGGTGGCTGCCCGCGGACGATCTGCCAGCTCTTTCCCTTCATGCGAGTGGGGGGTGGGGTGCCAGCCTCTGTCGACAGCACTTTTTGGGTCGGGACTGCCTGAGCCGGCCTTGGTCCCCAGCACCTCTCTGCAGTATCTCTATTAACTGTGGCCATTTCCAAGGCACTGGAAGACCTTTCTTTAAACCTCACATCTGTTTTTTGTTTTTGCTTTTACTAATTCACGTGATAATTAGATCTTCCCATGCTGGCTTTGTGGCTTTACATAAACTGCAAGTGTTTGGAGCTGCCTGCGTATTGAAATTAGTAATGTGCGCTCTGGAAGGCTTATTACCACCAGTTTCTCTCTGTTGGTTAAAAGAACAGCTAGAAACTGGGTGGTGGGGAGCTTCCTGGCAGCATTAGCAAGTTCCCTGCCTCTAAAGGGAGGTGAGAATGATGTAAGTGAAGGCTGTTCCTGCAGGTGAGCTGGTGGCTGGCTGTAGCTGGAGGGGGTACCTGGAGTCCTAGGTGATGAATGCAGCACGGAGCAGGGGTACAGCTAGGGGGGCTGCCCAGGGCTCAGGGCCCATCTCCAGGCCTAGAGGGCGGGCTGCTCTCTGTGTGACAGAGGGGAAAGGCACCAAGGAGCGGACGCCTGCCATGTGGTGTCCACACTGAAGCTCTAGCTTATTTGGGGCCAGTTTCTGAGACTTTTCGGGCTTAGTTTACCAACTTACCAAAGGTACGAAATAGCAACCCAGTGTATTCCGCGTGACCAGGATTCAGTAAGACAGTGAGTGGTTCTGGGAGATGGGTGTATTTGTGTAGGTTCATTGCCTTTATGCCTTTGGGACTGTCCCTAGGTAAATGGAGCAGCTCCAGATGAGGATTCCTCAGGGCCACGTTCTCCTTGCGCCCCCTCGTGGTTCACCTAAGTACTCTTCGTCCTCTTCGGTCCGGAGAGCTCTCCCTATGAGTGGAGTTACAGGGCCCCATCCCCAGAAAGTCTCCGTGGTCTGAAGACCCACCCAGGTCTTGGTGCATTTTACAAGCTCCCCAGGTGGTTCTAATGTGCAGCCAGGCTAGGGAACTTCTTATCTAAACCAAGAAGGGGTAGAATCCTACGTGGCCGGTGGTAAAACACTGTGTGTTTGGTTTTGAAATGCTTATTATTTAGGTGTTTGTTTTTATTTTACTTAACGTTTACCCGATTGGTTTTAATCTAAAAAAAATGCCCAGTCCTCTGAGAAGACCCTGAAGGTCGCCTGGCTTCACCACAATTCCCAGCCCTTCACCCCTTCTAGGACAGAGACTGAAGAACAAAAATACGTGATGTCCCAGTCTTCTTTTCATGCAGTGAGGACACCGGGGAAGGGAGAGGAACAAGGCTCTGGAACACTCTTCTTCTTTTTGTTTTTAAAGATTTTATTTATTTATTTGACAGACAGAGATCATAAGCAGGCAGAGAGAGGGGGGGAAGCAGGCTCTCTCCTGAGCAGAGAGCCCAATGCGGGGCTCAATCCCAGGACCCTGAGATCATGACCTGAGCTGAAGGCAGAGGCTTTAACCCACTGAGCCACCCAGGCGCCCCTGGCACACTCTTCTTGAGGGGAATGTTGACTATGAATGATATAAAGACTGAGAATCTGTTAAAACAAGGTCTGGAATGAGAAACAACATCCTTCCCCCTGCCCGCTCCCCTCGCCAGCTCTGTGCCACACGCAGGGGATCTGTGTTTTTCATGGACAGGAATGGAGAGCCCATCTCAGAAACTTACCCTGCATACATGTGTTACACAGATTTGTGTGTGGTAACAGCGTGGACCTTCATTACAGATTGCGGGGTCCATCATTCCTCGGAAATCTGTAAATCTTTTCTCTTCCCACAGCACTAAGTTAAAGACCCCTCACCTCCAGGCACCCAGCACAGCGCTCAGCCTTCCGTCCTGACCATGCGCACTGGAGCCATCGAGTCCCCTCTGGGAGACAGAGCTCTCTGGCCTCGCGCCTGCGCTCCCGGTATCATTGGTGTGCACCTTCCCCGACTGGATAGATCATTAAGAGAATTGGTTTACAAGGCTCTTGCTGAGCTGTTGGCTGTGGGAGAGAAAGTAAACAGACGCTAGATAGAGCTGTAACATATGATGTTATATCCAATGCTTAATGAGGCCAGTAAAAACAGGAAAGCAAGATTAGCCGCAGATAAATGAACATGCCTGGTGTAGAATCAAGAGTTGACTGTATTTTATTTGATTTAGTTCTAGAAATAGCAGATGTTGTGTCAATTATTGCAAAGTAGTTCTCACTAATCTCTTCATTGAATTCATCTCGTTGACTGAAATGGATTAAAAAATTATTTCGTTTCCATGATGATGAGGGACCTACAGATTCGTGTAGAAAGTATAAAGAGGAATAAATCAGGGAATTGACATGACCAGTAATCCCACCACCAGTAATCATTCATGACATTTAGATAACGTGTGCAGGCGCTTACTGGGGTCTGGGCTGTGCTTAGGATCATTCCTCTGTTGGCGTGTCCATCAAGTTCTCTATGAAGAAGGGACAACTAGCAACCATTTGCATTATAATGAGGGAGCTGAGATAGTTTCTCTAGTGTTCCACGCTCAGACTTGACTCAGTGAGGATTCATCCCCAGCGGTGGGGCTCTGGAACCTGCATTTTTAGCCACAAAGACCCACTGTCTCTGAGGGAAACTGCTGATACCACATAGTTGTCATTTATTCTCTGAAAATGCCTAGATATTTTGCAAATTTGGGACAATATGCTATGTGCTGGTTTGCAATACACTCTGTTACGTAACTTTATATGCCATTCTTATGGATAACTTTTTGATGGCTGTATATTATTCTTTCCTATGGAGGGATACAGGGATATTTAAACATTGATCTGCTAACTTCAGGCATTTATGTTGTTTCTAGGAGCTGGTTGATTTTATAAGTAATGCTGAAATGCAGACCAGTTTTATATACACTTCTCTAAGGGAATCCCTGATTATTTCCCCTAGGTAAATTCCAGAAGAAAAATCACTGGCAAAAAATTATAGATACCTTTAATGGTCTTGATATGGAGACGGGCTTAGTTTGGTGATTTGTTTTGATCATGCTGATGAAATGAGTGGGTGTGATTACAGCTCTGGCCTCAGCTGTATGGCAAGAATGCATTCGATGGGTTGGAACATAAGTCATCCAGTGGCTCTAGTGAACCCCAACACACTGTGGTGCATTGTTCTCCTTTGCGCCTTCATGGCACCACGTACCCCTGTCACATGTCTGTCTTTGCTTCTGGACTGTGAGCAGCAGGAGGGTCATGCACTGACTGTAGGTTCACTGAACATTCTCCAGGGACTAGGCCCTGTATAGGCAGGATGGTGTCCTTGCCTGACGAGAGTCCCTGCACTCGTGCTCAATGGAATTCTCTAGAAGCCCTTGAGCAAGGGCTGCTGAAGCAATGACCGCTCCCCCCGGTCCCCCTGATGTCCTCACACTCAGCCTTTACAACTCACCTGGGTGCCTTCTCCTGGGGTGGAAACAGACCCTTAATGAAGACAAGCATGACAGACAGGATAGCCAGCCCTTGGAAAAGTCTGGAAAGGTAGATGCTGAATTATTATCCTGTTTTACACATGGGGAAGCCAAGGTACCGGGCAGTTTAGTAGTTTGTGCTGGGCTACACTTCCAATAAGAGATAGACTTGGGATTTGAACCTGTATCTGTGGGATTCCCAAGGCTCTGTTTTTCCCACTTCTACCCTGTGGCCTTGAGAAGTGAAATGCAGCAATCTGAGTTAGGGTTATGTTTAGGATTCAGTACTTGCCTGGACTCCTACAGAGTCTGTGCGGCCCACCACAAGCCACCCAGAGAGCAGGGACTGGCCCGCTAGCTATGCCCTGGGGTTCAGGTGATGGATTCAGGAGGCCTTGTGGAGAGGAGGGAGCCCTATGTTTGCAGCAGGATCAGGCTGACAGGAGTGTTTGGAATTATTCCTTCTGGTCTCACTTCACCCTGTTGCAATGCACCTGGTGGCCATAGTCTCATCTGATTTCTTCTCATTAACAAAAATGACTTTCACTGCTGTGGCCATATTTAGCAAAATGGCTTCCAGCACATTGTCAGTCTCAGGTAAGGAATCCAAAGGCTCTTTCGTTTGATCATTCATTTGTCTGTGCTTCTGAGCTCTTTCTATGTATTAGAACTCCTTCTCTGTCACTGAGAGTCCAGAGGGAATTACAGGAAAGCTTTTCCCCTAAGGATCTCCCAGTTGAGACACTTGGACACAGCTCACTTTTCCACCATCCGGAAATGGACAGTGTCTCCAGGAGAAAAGGGCTCTGGGCGTGAGAGGAAGGGGCAAATGATTGTAAGAGGAAGTCTCTTTACCAGATGCCAGAGGGATTGTGAGAAAGCTTCACAGGAGGATCCTTTTTGGATCAAGAGCCCAAACCAAAAAATGTTAGAAGGTTGTAGGCAGAAATGTATTACTATAGAGTATGTCAAGGCAATGATCAGGGTCAAGTTACACTGGGGGAAAAAAAAAATCAAGGAAGCAATGAATGGCAAGAAATTTACATCACCACGGAACAACGTGAAAAAGTGGGCTCATTTTAGTTTCTTTTTAGCCAATTAGTGAAACAGAGAAAAAGGTAAATGGGGAAGAGTAATAAAAAGAATTGATTTTTCTCTCTCTCATGCTGGAACATTTGCAAAGCTTGACATAATTTGCACTGATGTTTTCCTGGGAAGTGTATCAGGATAGCACTTGAAATAATTATGCTCCTAACAGACCTGTGCCAACGACACAGAGCTGGAATTGTAGAACCGAGCCTCTGGGAGCTGATGTCCCCACAGGACCTGTGTGTGCTCCACTTGGGTGGAGAGTAGCAGTGGCTCCTACAATGGGTTTCCAGAGGCTGTTTGGTGAAGGAGGAGAGCTTGGGGGCCATGCATGGCCTTGTATGCTGGAAGCTGTTCTTGGAGTCCCTTGCTGGGGAGAGGATGTAGAGACTCAGACCGGCCAGCCCAGATGCCCGAATACACTGTGGGCCCTTCGAGGGCCTGATGTCAAGAGCCCCAGACCTCACCCACAATGCTTGGTCTTGGCACAGAACAGCCGGCAGGAGAAGTGAGAAATGAGGCAGTGTTCACTCCCTCCTCTGCCTTCTGTATTTTGGAGAGTGAATTTTGCCCATTAGTCTGCAGCAATGCTGGGAATTGTGCCCGGGTGAGGGTCCTCAGCCTCGTGCCTGTACGTTGGGCAGTCTGTGGTCCTGCCATGAAGCTCCCAGTGGACTCTGAGGTCAATAATTTGCAAATTAAGAAGGATGTACATGAGAGCTTGTGACTGCAGTGGTTTCAAAAGGAGATGCTGGAATCTTGCACATCAAAAGCCTTTCAAAAGTGCCTTCCATTTTCACACTGCCTGCTCCAATGGCTCTCCTGGGTTCGACCTAGTCATTTAAGCTTTAAAAAATTCCATGTCTTTGTTTATGATTAAACATTACGAAGCTCTTTTGTAAATCTTTTCCACACGTTCAAGACCAAGTGGAATCCCAGATTTCCCAAGCAAGACAAGAAGGTGGATGGTAGTTCTGTCATCGGAGAGAGCATGTGGGGTCAGACACAGGCTGGACTGGGAGAAACATCATGAGTTCACTTTTGAAGATGATGCTGAGTGTAGACGGCCAGGCAACTTCTGGAAGCTCAGGTCTGATGCTCTGGAACCCGGGACAGACTAGGTTCATCTAGAGTTGTGAGCAGCAGGTTGGCCACACCCCGGGCATGGGAAGAATGAACGAGAGAAGGCAGAGGACAGAATCCTGGCAGATCCCAACGTTTAGTGGGAAGACAAGAGAAGAGGGTTAGACAAAGGTAGCCTGGAAGGGGTAGCCTGGGAGGCAGAGAAAGAGAGAGTGGGACCCTGCCCTGCTGAAAAATCATGGCCACCCACTGTGAGAAGAGATTGTTCTTTTTCATGGTGATATTGAAGCCCGGGGAGACTGAGTGACTCCCACAGGTCACCCAGCTTGTCAGCAGGGGAGCAGGCGTGTGGCTGGTCTCAGCAGCCCCGGTTCAGGAACGGATCCATTCACCAAGCCACTTGCTTCAGGTTCATTTGACAGGGTCCGAAGTGTCACATTTACAAGAGTTACGGGTTTTTTTTCTCTTCCTCACCAGATTAATATATATCTTCTTTATTCTTTAAAAGATTTTATTTATTTATTTTTGAGAGAGAGAGCAAGTGAGTGCAGATGTGTGCACACGAGCAGGGGGAGGGGTAATGGGAGAGGGAGAAGCAGGCTCCCCGCCGAGCAGAGAGCCCGATGTGGGACTCCATCCCGGGACCCAGGGATCATGACCTGAGCCGAAGGCAGAGGCTTAACACACTGAGCCATCCAGGCGCCCCAGATGAATATATATTTTATATTAGAAGGAATATAAATGCATTGTAGAAAATTTGGAAAATTGAAGGAAGAAGAAAATGATCAACTCAACTCAAATATCTTTTTAACCCATTTACTGCAGTGTTTTGGTGTGACTTCTGTGTCATTTTTTTTTTTTCTGATTCCTATTTAGAATTTTTAAACCTAATGGTACAACCAGTTGCTCACATTTTGCATGATCTCCCTCCCATTCCTTTTAGTGGTCATGTAACAATCTATCAGGTGGATATACTGCTTAATTAATGTGAACATTCTCCAATTTTGAACACTCAGGTTATTTTTTCTTTTTGTTGCTGTTGCTGCTGCTTTATGTGATATTATTATGCTGTCTGGAACATTTTTCTGAATTTTAGACTATTTTCTCATGAAAGTTTCAGTCAATATTTCTATTGCTCTCGATACGTATTGCCAAATGGCTTCATGAGAGGGCTGTGCAAGTAATTACCCAGCAAATGTGTGGCTAGAGATGTTTACTTTTTAATTCTGGATTCTTCCTCGGAATCACTCAGCTCAGCGACATGGAAGTCAGGGCTGTGGTGTAGCTTTAGAGCAGCATGAATGGCACGTGGGGACCTTGGTGTGTGCTTGGATTTAGAGGAGTCAAAATCGATCTTTTCATCGAAAACTTCCCTAGCAGTGGACCAAATTTGCAAAGGTCTGGGGGAGGCCAAAAGGGAGCTGGGTAGGTGAGTGGGAGGAAGACATCTTGATCCTGTGAAACCAATTGAGGGAAGAGGGTAAAATAGGGAGAGAGAGATACACCGACGGGAGCCCCCAGTCACCTTTGCCTCTCCTACAGTCTTCAGAGGATTTGTGTGCAGAAACCGTACTCTGTGGAGTCTTTTTTTTTTTTTTAAGCTTTTATTTATTTATTTGAGAGGGAGAGATGGAGATAGAGACAGATAGTGAGAGAGAGCATGAGTTGGGGGAAGCAGACTCCCCGCTGAGCAGAGAGCCTAATGTGGGGCTCGATCCCAGGACCCTGAGATCATGACCTGAGCCAAAGGCAGAGGCTTAACCAACTAAGCCACTCAGGTGCCCCCTAGGGAGTCTTGAAAGACTAATTTGTGGGACCAGTTGAGGATTCCACCCCGTCCTGTAGGGACACCTGGAGCTTGAATGCTCTGCTGCTTGGGATGTGGGGAGTGGGAAGAGTCAAGTCCAAGGTTCCCGGGAGGGCTGAGCCACGACACTGTCTTAGATCCCAGGGGATGGGTGCCCATCGCCAGCCAGAGCGGGACTCGATGCCACTCCTCTGTGTGCATGTTCTTAATTTCTTTGGCCCCTGGAAGATCCTTAGAAAGCTAACAGTACCAGAAGAGAGTTAAGGTGGCAGGAAGGGGTTATAGGCTGGTCTCCATTAGATACGATGTGGCAGCAAGATCTCAATACTGCACAGCCAAGGGAAAGGGGGCAGGTAACTGTCTGGTCCTTGTCCTTCACATAGGCCTTGATAGACCAAAGCAGGTATTAGTGGGTGGAAAATGCTTTTAAGGCCAACCCACCTTCGGTGTGTTTCTAAATTCCGAAGGGTTCAGGTAAGTCCCTGTCTTCCCAGGGGGAGCGAAGGGATACACCGCGCAACTGCTGCTTTCTAGAGAAGCCTTAAGACAACAAAGCACTCATTAATGGAAGAAATATACTGTGGCAGGCACCTTTATTTTTGTTTAGTCTTTTGACAGGACTGGAATAACAAGAGTTATGTGATAGGGGGAGAAAGCTCTACCTCCATTTAACTTGCCGTGTGCTGGGATAGGTGTAATTACCTGTAAGTGTGATTACAGAAGAAGACAAATAGCCTTTTTAGCTGTGGTCTTAAAGAGGCGAGTTAATTTCTGACTTTGACCAGAACTATGCTAATTAGCCTCGCGCTCTTTCTTTCTCTGAATGGGAGCTCCTTTACCGAGGTCTGAGCGTGGTCTGCCTCTCCTGTACCTTTGAGTAATGAAAGGACACCGCATGCCAGCCGAATCAGGGCTGCTATATTAATAAGGCTACTTTCCTGTCCATTTATCATCAATTAAAGGTGCGCTAGTTTGTAACGTAACCCCACCTTCGGCCCGGCCGCCCAGAACGGCTCCTCATTTATTTTCTGCCTGGTTTCGGTTGGAGTCAGACCCACCTTGCAGCTCAGAGGTGACAGGCGGTATGAAAAAGTACACTAATTGAGACATCTCAAGGGAGAAATAGAAGAAAACTGAAACGGTAATTAGAATGAGGGTTTCACGCTGGGTAAGGAAAATCAAACGGAGGTGCACATTAGGGGCTGTTGCAAACGGGAATGAAGGTATTTGGAGGCGGGAAAAGGGAGAAATGGATCTTAGAGTAGTGTGTACCCTTTTAACACTTCAGAGAGAGGAACATAACGTGGGTTGGGCGTAGAGGCTTTTCAGGAAGGGTGGCCTGGCACGCAGGTTTTAAGACAAAGCAAACAGGGAAACAGAGCAGCACGACTCTGGGGTTGGAATGCAGGAGCAGAAAATGTTGGGTCTTTGGGAATGTTCTAGAATTAAAATATGATTTCTAGTGCTCCCGGCCCTCTGGGCCAAAGTGCAGAGGGAAGCGACAGGGTCTTTCCCGTGATTTGAAAATGGAGCGCTCTTGGGTTTCTGGCATGTTCTGAGGATGTTACCATGAATCCAAACCTTCATGGGCCGAAAGTAATGGAGGCAAAGACAGTTTTCAGTCCGTGTCATGCCTTGGCAACTGACTCATCGAATGTGGATACATGTTTCGCTAGGGATTTGATTTTAGTGGATCATTTTCTTCCAGAAGTATTAAGTCCCAGAGACCAGATATGAACGGGCCGTTTTAGGAAATGTTGCCCTCTAAGTGCGAGAATAATTTTGAGTGATCAGTTCCTATTTCAGCTTCATCATTATAAGCTCCTCTTCACTGCCTTCCAGATGCATGAGCGCAGAGAACATTGTAGGGAGGACTTGCTGCGACCTTCTCAGATGGCTGATCAAGTCTTGAGTTCCAGAATGGAATTCCTTGAGCAGTGGAATGGGCATGCACGCCTCGCCCCCCACAGGTTGGGAGAGAGAGGAAATGTCTCATAGCCCGGCTCACACTGGGAGTTAGCCAAGTGGCTGGAAGACTCAGATTGAGCACTTTCAGCCCCAGGGAGCCTCAGACATCCTTCCAGCACCACACACCTGCACTGCCCTCTGCCAGGAGACAATTCTGTGTCCTTGAAGATCCCTTCAGATATTTGCATCTAGTGGCTACAATTCCCCTGTCTTATTTCCAGCCTCAGTCTGCTCAAGGCCTTTAATGTTCTTGGGAGGGTCTGATTTCGAGTTCCTTCCCCACCTTAACCATTTTTGTCTGGCACCCAACATGAATGTTCGTGTGTGATTGGACTGGCACTGAAAGGGCATATCTGTCACCTCCTCTGTCATAGAACATATACCTTTTTCATGCCTCTCAAGACATTGGTTGGTTTCTTCAGCAGCTACATCACACCAACTATCATCATCGATTTCTGTTCACTATTATTTGAGTCCTGGGATGTGCTAAGATGAGCAAGAAAACATGGCATCCTCCCACATGGACTTCTCAGTGTGGTGGGAAAGATCCACGTGGAAGGGGGAGTCCCAGTCATGGGTGTTAGGGAAGGAGAGATCAGGGCAGCGATGGCATTATAGGGCATGGGCTTGGATCTGGTTCTGTGGGAGGTGGCAGCCCCCTGAGATAGAACTGGTCCAACTGAGACCTGGTGAAGTGGGAGCAGGAAGAGGGATGTGGTGAGCCTTCTGAGCCGGGACAGCACATGCAAAGGCCCAGAGGTGAGGAGGAGTGAGGCACGATGAAGGAAAAGATAAATGGGACTGGATCCGAGAGCGCGGTGGGAGGAGATGGGCATGAGTCCACGCCCTGGAGCCGGCCTGGTCTCAGAAGGGCCTTGAAGCCCACACAAGGCTTCTGCCTTCTGCTAAAGCCCACCGGTGGCCCCTGTAGTCAGCAGATGTGTGACTAGATTTTTATTTCACTCATATTAGGAAACTCTGAGATTTTTTCCCATGTCTTCCTGGAAACCCCATTCCTTTCCTCACTACCTTGACCGTGGCCCAGCTTTTCATGTTCCAGCAAAGACAGCGATGTTTACCACTCAGACTTCATTGTGTGCAGTTTTGGCAGCCTACATGGACACCTATTTGGGGATTTGGATTCTGTCCCCTGCTCTATTTACCTTCCCTCCCAGCTCTGCCCTGTTTGGCTTTGTGTCTCCTCTGGGTTATTCCAGAATGATGAGGGTTTCGAGCCTGGTGACACATCACTGTCCTCTGGCCCGACAGAGGTCCCTTCATGGGCACATGTTGGGTCCACGTTGAAACCTCCTTTAGATCCTCCTGACTGTGCCGTCACCAGCCTGAGTCCTTGTCTTTGTGGCATCTGTGAGGGTGCAGGTTGGGGCGGGGACCGTCATGGAGTAGGGCTGCCCCTGTGCTGGTGTGTGTTGTCCCCACCATCCCTCCATGGAGACCCTCCAGTGTGGGTCTCCACCCTGGAAGGGCTTAGGTCCCCGGCACAGACGTTCTTCGGAGGAGCTTATGAGAAAGATCCTGTCCCATAAACCCTGTCTGACTCTCAGCTTAGAATGCAGGTGGCCCAAATAACCCAACTATCACACACACACACACACACCCCCGCCCCACAGTGGCAGCATGAAGGAAGCTTTTTTTTTTTTTTAAAGATTTTATTTATTTTTTTGACAGACAGAGATCACAAGTAGGTAGAGAGGCAGGCAGAGAGAGAGGGAGGAAGCAGGCTTCCTGCTGAGCAGAGAGCCCGATGTGGGGCTCGATCCCAGGACCCTGGGATCATGACCTGAGCCTAAGGCCGAGGCTTAATCCACTGAGCCACCCAGGTGCCCCATGAAGGAAGCTTTTAGCGGGAATGCTTGCAAAACCTTGGAAATACTTCCAAAGATTTTAATTTGGAGCCCCTTCTGAAAAGTATTCTGCTTTGGGGACAGTACAGTACCAACTCAGTCGTCCAAATGCTGATTTCTGACAACACATGCCGTGTTTGGGGGCTTTCTGACTATTGGCTCTCCAAAATGGGTGAAGACCCACTCCACAAATGCAAAGCCTACCAGTGTTGGACCCCGAAGTACAAATGCTGTGTGGTCTGGTACTGTTAGCAAGCTCAGGTCCTTCCTGAGTTCAAGTCCCCTATGGGGCTCTGGGTCCCCTGGGGACCTCCAGCTCTCATCAGTCTGTTAGATAGGTCTGGGGAGTCTCTTTAGGTTGTCATCTCTGGTGCAACTGTGAGTTTGAATCAGCTCTGCTTTCTTCGCACTTTCCGAGCCGAGCAGGAGGGACTCCGTAGTCTCTTTACCTGCTGTTATACACCAATTGTCCCCACAGCCCATGTGCTGATATACTCCTGAAACACCCAGCATCTTGCTTTTTCCTTCACTCTGCGCTTTCTGCAAATGCCTGCCCCTAGCTCTGGCTCCCTCCCTGGAAATACACCAGTATACTGCTCCCCTGGGCAAGGGAAGTAGCAGCACATGCACTGTGAAGAAGTCCTGCCTCCAGTCACCTCCCTGCCCTGCCTCCCCACACTTCGGACTGGTGGTCTCAGGAAGTGGCTCTTTCACCTTTCTGTGCCTGCTGAAAGTGGGCTACACATTTCTGGATTGCAAATGCCAATTAGCAGACTTTGCTGTTAATAACCATAGTAATGGCACGACTAATTTCACTGATCATGCAGAAATCGTTACCAAAGGCAGCATGTTTGAGTGAGAATGGGTAATTTTATAAAACCGTGAAGACATGGCCTTATGAAGGTTGAAAATTCAAAGTGAGCATCACTTGGATGGCACGGCATTGAATTAGCTAATTACAGTGTTTTATATCTGTGTTTGATCATTATTAGAAAAAGTTTCTCCCTCTCCCCAACACACACACAAAAGCAGGCAAAACCCTATCAGGCAAGTTTCTCTTTGAATTTAAAATTACTCTGGGGGCCAAGGAGGTTTCTGAATCACAAATGAAAGTTGGGACATCAAAGAGATTTTTTTCCTCCTTCTTCTAAGGGAGGAAGAGCTGTTTCTTTCCAACTACATAAGAAGGGGAAAAAGTACATAGATTTGAAAGTGAATTTTTACCAGAGCAGTAAGAGAGTGGAAACCACCACATTCCTGTCGTGTAGACAAGTTTGAATGTTGCTGTAAATGAGGTAAAATGTGGCCTTAACAAAGGGACTGATAAAAAGGGAGACATTCCTTGTGTTAAAATCAGGTCCAGTGCTAAGTGACCATTTCTTCCTGACCAGAGACCACTCAGACTGTCCTTTCTCTATCAACTCTCTAATCTTGGGAAGGGGTGCCGGATATCCAGAAACAGTTAAGTTTGAATTGGCCTCCAAATTTATTTTTTAGAGGAGAATTGATGAAAAGTGACCTTTAAAAAAAATACAGTTTTCTTTGAAAATTAAAAGAAAGTATTTGGCCCTATATAAAAGTATTTGGCTCTGAATGGACTCTCCATTTCCAAAACGATGGTGGAGCTGCATGTGGAGGAAAGAGGTCCACTTTTTTAATCAGAGAATAAGATCTCTCTTCTGCTCCCACTTTGTGTTTTTAAGATATGTCTTTTTTTTTTTTTTTTTTTGCAATTGTATTTTTGTGGACTGGGCTATACTTTTCTTCTCTGGGTTGTTTCTTTGCTTTCTGGGATTTAATGAATGGTTAAGTTTAATGAATGGTTGTCACAGCAATCTTAAAAGACTGGAGAGGTGCTACCTCCCATGTTGTCGAACAGGAATCTAGCCAACTAAGAAGGACCTATAGTGGACATCAGAATTAAGATTGAGATGATGGGGACGCCTGGGTGGCTCAATGGGTTAAAGCCTCTGCCTTCGGCTCAGGTCATGATCCCAGGGTCGTGGGATCGAGCTCTGCATTGGGCTCTCTGCTCAGCGGGGAGCCTGCTTCCTCCTCTCTCTCTGCCTGCTCTCTGCCTCCTTGTGATCTCTGTCTGTCAAATAAATAAATAAAATCTTAAAAAAAAAAAGATTGAGATGATGTCGGCTCTGACCACTCCTACTTGGACTATTACGCCCAGCATGGAGCCCAACGCAGGGCTTGAACTCACAACCCTGAGATGGAGACCTGAGTCAAGATCAAGAGTTAGTCGCCTAACCAGCTGAGCCACCCAGGCACCCCTATTTCCCCCATTTATAGATGAGGAAGTAATGGCTCAGAGAGGTTATGGTCTTGTCCAGGGTTGCACAGTGAGTGACTTTTGGAGTGGATACTGGTCACCACAGCAGCGTGTCCACTCTAAAGCAGGAGTGCTATTCTCTGGCACCAAGACCCTCTGCTTTTTTTTTTTTTTTTTTTTTTTTTTTTTTAAATATGGACCCTGAGAGGGGCCATGACCAGCCTGAGTCTGAAGATGGTGGAACCAGTGTATGTGCTCCCCTTGGTTTATGTTCACTTACCAGATAGAGGCCAGACTGTTGGTAGATCATAAATTTTGAGATCCTGCATGCTTTAAAATATAGCAAAATTTTCTTCCCTTTCCAGTGAAAAACAAATTCCAGTTGGGAAGTTAAAAGAAAAAAAAAAAAAACGCTCAGTGCAGTCTTGATATTTTTAATGCCCTTTAAATCTCTAAGGTCATTTTAATATATTGTCTGGTTTTTCTCATGAAAATATGTTGCTTGTTACGTTAAATAGACTAGAATAGTCAAGTGAGCTTTCGCGTTCGGTGATTGATTTTCATTTGCTTAGGCTGCAAATTAAATTTTGTGAGACATTGTCATAAAGTTGGGGGCCATCAAAGTGGAAGGAAAACAACGATGTGGTGAAATGTATGGCAAGGCTGGGCGTGTCCCCTCCAGTGTGGGATTCCAGTGTCCCCTGAGTTAGTCCCCTGTGTATCTCTGATACACAGGGTGGTATCTCTGCAGGGGTGAATCCAGCATTACCCTCATTGACCTTGGGGTCTTTCTCTATCCACTTCCCTTTGAGGATGGGGGGAAGGGAAGGGAGAGAGGAGAGAGCCAAGGGAGGGAGGATCAGGTTTCTGCTTTTTTCCTTTTCTCCTTCTCTTAAACTCCCTCTCCGTGTGGCCACAAGGGGGCCACACAGGGAGGGAGGAGGAATATCCCACCCAGAGTTTGCAGGTAGAGGGCTCCCTGCACAAATGAGCTCCTCAGTCTGAAGATTTCCAACCAGCTCAGGCCATGAAGGCAGAAGGCCATTTAATACTAACATATGCAATTCCTGCCAACTAGAAATGATTGCATTAGGAGAAAGTAAGTCAGCTAGAAGTGCATCTAGAGATTCTGCAACTCTCAACACATTCTACGAATTAATATTTCTGTTTTTTTTTCTGTTAAATTAATTGGCTGCTTATTCTTTCATTTTATTGTTTGCCCTTGTTCATGCTTGTTAGCAAACAAGTGTTAGCATCTGTCAAATGCCTAAGAACAATTTCTTGAGAAAAGTGTGATGTCTAAAAAAGTTGTAAATGTTGCGGAGGGGGCCAAAGGAATCAGGCAATAAAAGCTGTTTACAGACTGTGTGTGTGTGTGTGTGTGTGTGTATGTTTTGACCCTTTCTTTCCAATTTCTGGCTATAGTAATACTATTATTGATAAAATATAATATCCTAGCATTATAATAATTATAAATGAGTCATATAAAGATGCAGAGATTGGTTTATTACCAAGATGATGTCTCTAGTTTTTTTCATGTATAAATAGACTTTGGAGATGATTAAACTGTTTTTTGTCCTTCTTAGCCAGCCCATTGATGGCACATCCCAGTTACTCATTTCAAAGTGGAAGTGTTGGGAAATAACTCAGACTTTGGAAAAAAGAAATCAAAACATTTAGGGGATTACCTTTTTTTTTAACCTTTTCCTTGGATTTGGAAAACTTTGGGTAAGCACATATTTTAAGGGGCACACACGGACATTTCATCAGAGTTCTAAACACAAGATTTTGCTTATCATAAGAAAATTAAGAATTGCCATTTATCTGTGTGTTTTTTCAACTCACCAGATGACCTTATTCCTTTCTCCCATTTAGTCCTCCAAAAGGGTCTTGTTTTCCTGGAATGGGGATGGTGGAGTGAGGGTCATCTCATATCCATGCTAAGTTGGATATGAGCCAAAGAGATGCACGGGGAGCAGACACTAGCATTGGTTATGTGTGTCACTGAGCCGGCTTCCCACAGATTTGCCCAGAATTCCCAGGGCCACACACCAGTGGTTGGTGAAATGACTGGGCTTCCCCCTGAGGTCTGTGTGGACATAAAGCCCATCTTCTCAACACCGCAGTCTGTCGGTTTACCCAAATGCACTGGACACAAAACAGTATTTTCAACTGGATGTGTGATGTTTATATTCTTTTTAACTACTCTCATTCTACCCAGTCGGCACCAGCTCGGGTTTTAATGAGCTCATACTTCTGTCTTTGCTAACGAGAACGGCATTATCAGCTGCTGTTTACTGGGCATTTTTTTTTTTGAGCATTCAGTACATGCTACTGAACGCGCCGTGTTGCTTCATTGTCACGACGATGCTTTGAATTTTATGCAGTTCACAAATCAGGAGAAAAGGTTCCCAGAGGTTGAGAGGTCACACAGTTGGGCAGACCCAGTTCCAGGCCTCTCTAGCCCCAAAGCCTTACTCTTAATCATTAGATTTCACTACCAACGGCAAAGTGTCTTTCTCTTTTCTGTCATGAAAAGAGTTGAGTGAGTTAGTTTTTAAAGATTTTATTATTTATTTATTTATTTGATGGGGAGAGAGAGAGACAGACAGACATCACAAGTAGGCAGAGAGGCAGGCAGAGAGAGAGGGAGAGGGGGAAGCAGGCTCCCCGCTGAGCAGAGAGCCCGAAGCGGGGCTTGATCCCAGGACCCTGATATCATGACCTGAGCCGAAGGCAGAGGCTTTAACCCACTGAGCCACCCAGGTGCCCGAGTGAGTGAATTTTAAAAAAACTTTTTCTTAATAATAAATTTTGTGACAGGGCGTGTAATGCCTGTTGAGATGGCAGTCAGGGCTGTGGTCCAAGGGCCCATCCCGCTTTGGGTGACAAGGACTCAGCCTCTGATCCTGCTAGGGCAGGCGCTGGCCTTCATCCTAGTCCCCCCACTGCACATGTCACAGCTCCTGTCTCAGAATGTGATGTTCCCTTCATACATCCTGGGCCCTATCCTAGAGTGCCCTGCTGTCCCCTGATGCTCCTTCTCACCCCGTGAGTGTCTCGGGTAAACGTGATTCCAGAAGGCCTGGTGGGTGTGCGTGGCCAGGCCATTGCTCTCTTTTCTCATCACACACTACGATACAACATGGAATCCCTCCTGGTCTGCTGATATAGATCTCATTTCTTTAAACTTTTTATTAATAAAATTGGAAATAGACACACAAGGGGCAGAACAGGATAATTAATAAGATTTCACATATCCATTATCCAGCTTCCATGATGATTACTTGAGGCCCATTTTGTCCCCTATACTTGCAAGACCCCCCTTCCCAGTGATTATTTTGAAGCAAATCACAGACATGTCATTTCATCTTATAAATACTTCAGAATATATTTCTAAAATATGAGAACTCATTAAAAAATGTACTTATAATCTATTATCACACTTAATGGATTAACAGAAAATTTTAAGAATAATCAAATAGTCATTTTTCTTCTTTCTTCAATTGTCTCAGAATTTTAATTTTAGTTATTTTTGTTTGTTTGTTTAAGTCAAGTTCCAAATAGGCACCATAGCTTGCAATTTGTTGATCTGTGTTTTAAGTCTCTCTCAATTGATAGATTTCCCCTCCTAGTTATTTTTGTTTTTCTTTGTGCTTATTTGTTGAAGAAACTGGGTCATTTGTTATGTAGGACAGTGTTTCTCAAAGTATATGCTGTAAAGGATGAGGGTTTTGTTAGGGTTGTTGTTTTAATTTTAATAAATCGCAGCCAATAGCTGGATAATACTTAAGAATTAATTACTTCAGGGGTGCCTGGGTGGCTCAGTGCATTCAGCTCAGGTCATGATCTCAGGGTCCTGGGGTCGAGCCCCACATCAGGCTCCCTGCTCAGTGGAGAGCCTGCTTCTCCCTCTGCCTGCTGCTCCCCCCGCTTGTGTGCACTCTCTCTCTCTTTCTCACTCTATCTCAAATAAATAAATAAAATATTAAAAAGAATGTTTTCTATATTTTAAGAGCAATTCAAAATTTTGCATAGTTTCCAGCAGCTGAGTTCTTCAACAGATATACATCAATCCAATGATACTTTACATACACGATTACAAAAATGAAACTTACAGAAAACAACATCAGAGACTGCAAACTTCCTTTATGTCTGGAGCTCCCAGCTACTCCACAATAACACTGCTGGTTCACACTTGACTTTTAAGAATTCATTAAAACCTATACAATTTTTTCTCTTAGGCCTGTATGTTGCCAGCCTTTCAGATATGAAACCAGATTCTGTCAAATATGAACCGTTCATGTGTCTTGTACTTCTTCAGAAGGGCTAGTCATTCATGGGAAATGGTTCACTTGGTTGCCTGGTTACCACAGCTTTATGATGGGTTCAAGAAAAGTTATGCTTTTTTAGATTATTAAACTTTTTTTTCGTGTTAAATTGGGAGTGATATTCTTTGGAGTTTTCTAAATCCTAAGGAGAAGCAGAGATCCCTAAACTTTTTTTTTTCTCTTTTAAAAAAATGTTTACAGGATTTTGAGGCAGTATCGGGCTCTGTGCTCAGCAGGGAGCCTGCTTCCCCCTCTCTTTCTCTCTGCCTGCCTCTCTGCCTACTTGTGATCTCTGTCAAATAAATAAATAAAATCTTTAAAAATAAATAAATAAAATAAACTGCACATAGCTAAAGAATACAGTTTGATGAGTTTGAAATATGTATGTATCTGTGAAATAATTCCCATAGTCAACATAATGACCATATTAATCCAAAAACTTCCTCCAAAAATTTCCTTAATGCCCTCGATAAGGTATCTCTCTCCTCACCTTAATCTCCATTCCCCGGCAACAACCAATCTATTTTCTGACCCTAAATTATCTTTTTTACTTATCTCTTTCAATAGATTCCAGATTTTCTACACCCTTGGGTCACAGTTAACCAATTACATTTCAACTAGAATTTAATTCTAGAATGGTCCTATTACTCTGAACTAACAAATAGTTCATAGCACATGTGATTCATCACATGAATTTGATATGAGTTAAGGTCACATGAATAGGTCTACACTCTATTCAATGAGGTGAGTCCACTGAGCAGGAGATTGGATATTAAGTTACAATGTTAAGTTGCTATAAACATTTCTGAATGCTTACTCCCCATTTCTGTACTTATCATAGATCACGGATAGACAATTTGTGGACGACATTGTCAATGGATCACACTTTGAGTAGCGTTGCTGTAGAACTTTAAGTCTGGATTTTGTTGATTACATTCTTGTGTCACTTAATGTGACTGTCACTTAATGTAACTACTGTGCCCACATTTTCTGTAAACTGACAGTTCCAGAGGCTTGATCTGATTCAGATGCATTTTTTTTTTCAAAAGTATTATTATTTGTGCTGTATATTTCCATTAGGGGATATAGAATGCCTGGGTATTTCTCTTTTTGTAATTTTAGCAGCCTGTTGATAATTGTTACCTAGGTCTACTAGTTCATTAAGGGTTGAAAAATGATGCCCTTCTAATTTTATCATTTAAAATTTTTTTAACATCTTGACTACCTCTGCAAAGAGACACCTTACTTCATCAACTTTGGGTTACCTAGAGGTTCAGTTCATATGGAAAGCCTGAAATACTCAGTTCTTCCTTTTTATTTCCCAACTTTCAAAACAATGAATTAATGATTCAGCATCTCCTAAAGATGATCAGTGAGGTTTTAAAAATAATTATTCCTATAAATTGATAGAAATACATGTGATAGGCTTTAGTCATTGCAGTTATTGTTCTAATGCTCCCATGGTCCCTTCTTTGGCCAGTGGACAGTCATTTAAGCTAGCTTCTGTGTCTTTTGGGTGTGATTATATTGGTGTTTGAGTGCTTTTTTACTTTCTGGTGTAAAATGCTCAGATTTATTTTGTCCATTTCCTGCTCTGAATTAGAAACCCTGGCTGAGGGGCACCTGGGTGGTTCAGTGGGTTAAAGCCTCTGCGTTTGGCTCAGGTCATGATCTCAGGGTCCTGGGATCAATCCAAACATAGGGCTTCCTGCTCAGCAGGGATCCTGCTTCCTCCACTCTCTCTGCCTCCTTGTGACCTCTGTCTGTCAAATAAATAAATAAAATCTTAAAAAAAAGAAACTCTGGTTGTTTTTTATTATTACTATTACTATTATTATTATTATTAAATTGGCAGTGGTATTTAGAGACCATAATCTGGGTACTAGGAGAATCTAAATGATTTTAATGGCTGCATGATATCCAAACTTGTATCAAATTTAGTAAATCACTTTCTGTCTAATAGACAGTGACTACTTTTCAATTATCGACCTCATGTTTTCACACATAACTCTTAGCTACTGAATGTCTGTTTTCACTTAATGTTAGCCATTTTGTAGAAGGAAGAGACTAGCTCATTACAACATAGAAGTCCTTAGATAATGTTATCTGTTTAATGGGTGAGGCGAGGTATGTGATAGGAACTCAAACCAATAACCCTAATTCAGTCTCTAACACCTAAATCTGAAAAGGGAGGGCAAGCATGGCTTCTTCATAATATGAATTAATCATTGGGGGATTGGTAAAATAATTTTTTCTTTACTGACTCAAAGATGAAGTCTCTTCTGCAGCTAAGTCCCAAGGCTTTTCCAGATTCCACGAGTTTTTCTGATATGAGGAAGCAAAATTAGGATCTGTCACTGACTTAAATGAACATTGCTGCTAAGCAAATACCATTCATTAATTACAGAGCTTTGAAATCTCCACGGCAAAGGAAAAACTGATTAATGTTGTTTTGACAAGGTTTTTCTGTTAAAAGTGTTGTGCACAAATGGATCATAACAACAAACTAAAATTCTACGGAAAGCTATTTTCTGTTGCTTTTTGGGAATGGGGGAGTGAAAGCAGTTGTAGGCAGATTAGTGATTTGCTAATGAATATTCACAGGTGGTGGTTGAAAAGCACATGACTGCCTATTCCTGTCTATGTATTTGGCACATTTGCATAAAGAAGGATGTTTTAGTGGCTAAACTATGACAATAAATGAGAAAAATGATGTTTACTGGAAAGAAAGTATTCTCTGCAAAATACATTGGGGAAACCATGTTACTTGTAATTTAAAAAGAAAATGTTAAATAAATAAATAACATAATAATAACATAATAATGAATGAAACAGAGAATACAAATTTTAAAAAATCAATATCCCCAGCCTTGGGAAATTTGATATATTTTATTTAGTAACTGCTTTGCGTATCAAGAATGTAAATCTGCACATCATTCTTGCTGAACCCTCTTTTCTTTCATCAGGTTAGAGTTTCCCAGCCCTTGGTCCTCACATCTTTCTGCTGCACATTTTCTCATTTTCTTTGCTGATATTACCCAGCGCTCTGGCTTTTTAACGCCTTCTGTTCGGTTATGAATTGCAATTCATATTTTCAGCCTTGACCTATTGCTCTGTCCTTCTGTAGCCAACGGCCTACTCAACTTATTACCTGAGAATCCATGGGTATTTTTAAAATCTTGATTTTGTCTGCTAAATCCTCCCCACTCTAGTCCTCTCTGCAGCAAGAAATAGTACTACCATCAACTCAGTTCTTAGGCTGGTGGTCAGGGCATCATTGTTAACTCATACCCTTCCCTCCACAACCCAAAGGACCTGGGAGCACATGCTGTTATTTCTCATTGAATCCATCACTCTTGTCCAGACTGCCATTGCCTTAGCCAACACTCCTGCAGTCGTGTCTGAATCAGGGTTATGGCCTTTTATGAAACATTGATCATCCACTGTGTTCCAGACACTGTGCAGCAGGGGACCCACCCTTGGGGATTTATTTCTACCAGGGAAGACACACAAAAACAAGCATGAAGTACATGCCAAGTGGAGGTAGGTAGAAAGTTGCTTTGTGAGTCAGTGAAAGGAGAACAACTAAGGGGACCAACCCCTTGGGAATATTTGAACTGTGTCCTTCGGATGACTAGGAAGTTGGTAAGGAGAGCAGTGGGGGGAAATCCATTTGAGGCAGAGTTAATGTGGCAAGTACAAGAACTGTGAAAGCACATGGTGTCACATGCAAATCTTTAAATAGTGAAATGTAGCTAAAAGATTTTCAGGGAGTTCACAGTTTTTTGTTTTTTGTTTTTTTTTTCCTTCAAGCAAATCAAAAACATTTTTTTCATTTTATTTTATTTCTTTTCAGTGTTCCAGAATTCATTGTTTATGCACCACACCCAGTGCTCCATGCAGTACGTGCCCTCCACAATACCCACCACCAGGCTCACCCCTTCCACGTTCTAAAACCCTCAGTTTGTTTCTCAGAGTCCAGAGTCTCTCATGGTTCGTCTCCCCCTCCGATTTTCCCCAGCTCCCTTCTCCTCTCCATCTCCCCATGTCCTCCGTGTTATTCCTTATGCTCCACAAGTAAGTGAAACCATATGATAATTGACTCTCTCTGCTTGACTTATTTTACTCGGCATAATCTCCTCCAGTCCCATCCATGTTGATACAAAAGTTGGGTATTCATCCTTTCTGATGGAGGCATAATACTCCCTTGTATATATAGACCACATCTTTATCCATTTGTCTGTTGAAGGGCATCTTGGTTCTTTCCAGAGTTTGGCGACTGTGGCCATTGCTGCTATGAACATTGGGGTGCAGATGGCCCTTCTTTTCACTACATCAGTATCTTTGGGGTGAGTACCCAGTAGTGCAATTGCAGGGTCATAGGGTAGCTTTATTTTTAACTTCTTAAGGAACCTCCACACTGTTTTCCAAAGTGGCTGCACCAACTTGCATTCCTACCAACAGTGTAAGAAGGTCAGGGAGTTCACAGTTTTAAGGGAAACTCTTTCCAAATCCTCACCTTTCTGATGTGCACATTCCCAAAATCACTCTGGTTGAGAAAGAGCCTGTGTTCACGTTAGCCCTCTCCACTTTCCAGTAGAAAGACATACCTCTTACCCCTTCCAGTTTCACTGTGATGTGTTGCCCTATGCTAGGTTGTGAAACCCCTGTGGTATCAAACAAAAGGATAATAATCAGAAATAATCAGGCTATGGTAATACACAGGACTTCCAGGTTTCTCTGACTTTATACCCATTTCTTTATACCCATTTTCTTGAAGTCCTTCAAGAAACAGGACTTAAAGATATTAGGATGTTCTAAACTCAGATGAGGAAGTAGTATAAGACAGCAGTGGTGGTATTCTTGTACAAATAACAGAAATGTTCGGTGGGTTACCAGAATTTTCAAGTTGCATTGGATAAAGCCAATGGGTATACATTTTTCAGGATCAGTTTTGGATTTAATGGTCTTTATTCAATAATGTTATTAAAACATATTTAGTCATACAATTAAATAGATATTCCAGTCCCAATGGATTCCCTTCATATGAACCATGTAGGAGAGGTCCATGTGCAGAAATTGAAGCTTAGCCAGTAAAGGAAGAACTGGGGTTCAAATCTACTTGACCTCAAAGGCCCTGCTTTTGGTCATGTGTGCATGACTTCTGACAGATCTATGGATTTTTTTCCCATCTTTGGAATGTGCCTGTGGCTAACAGCCAGCCAGGGGCCAGTGGACTGTAGGGAAAGGGCCAAGGGCCCACCACTCTGTGCCTGCACCATGCAAATTGATTCTGCATCTGCTGAAGGAGGCGGAGGCGCCATTGTTTCTTAGACCCAGGATTTTGTCTAGAATGAGATAGCTTTCAGATAGTAATGATGATCTTGATGCTTGAAAATGGTAGCTTGCCCAAACTTTTCCCAGTGGACTTTCCTGATTTGTGAATTGTTTCCTACTTGAAGGAACACTTGAAGCAGGACTGTACTTACCTTAGGTTGCTCAGTAACTTAAAAAGTGAGGTCCACACTGGCAGTCTCCTTTCTTCGCATTTTGACTCAAGTATTTTGGACTCTAAGAAGGAAGGATAAGCAGATGCATATTTTTCCCCTGATGAACTCAGGTAGGTTGGATGTCAGTTGGGTGGGAAGGTTTCAGGCTTGTGCCTGGCATGGCCCATGGTGGCACCTGTGTTGGTGTGCCTTATGGGGTTCTAATGATGTTGACCTTTAAATCAGGATTCCATCAGGCCAGTGATTTGCCTTGGTTGTATTAGAATCACCTGGAAGATTTAAAAAGTACCAATGTCTGCACCACACCCCAAGAGTCTCTCTTTCACTTGGTCTCCAGGGAGGCCCCTGTCATAGTATTTTACAGAAGCCTTCAGCTCATCCTAAGGCACAAGTCAGTGTCTACCATCACTGTCTTATAGTCACTAAGGCTCACTGGTGTTGTGGTCTAGAATGACCTTGCCCTTACCTAGTGACATTGGACCTTCTGGGACTCCTGAGGAGTACTTTTAACAATGAAAAGGATGTTCTTAGTAAATACGTTATATACTGAGGGTATTTCTGGCTCATCTGAGCCAACTGTCTACTCTCATCTAACCTGTGCCCTTGAACTCAGGTTTGGCTGAGAATAATTTCTGGGCTTTGGAGTGTTGCCTTCAGTGACTACATAGGATCCTCTGTTTTGCTCTTGTTTTTGTCTGTACTTCACCAACTTTGCCCAATTTCTTACCCAGGGGCCTTGCAATTCTGACCTTTGTGCCTTGACCACTGAAGCCTTCCCAGCTTTGACCCTTGGGGCTACCCAGAAAGAATCAGCTGCTTCTGCTGTTACACTCTGGGTGATTTGAACAGAACACCATGCCTGTCACAGTCCTATTGGCAGATTTCTGTCCTGCCCCTGGGATTAGCCCACACCCCACTCCCAGGTGTGATCATTGGCATCCAAAGAACATAATCTCTTTAGAAGATGCCTAAGGCGAGTCAGCTGTTGAATTGGTCCAAACAGGTTCCTTTGAGGAGCATTAAATGCCTGTTCCTCAATAAAATGTTAAACTGATATGAATTACCTTTTGCCAAAATTAAGATGATTGGACACACAGAGGGGGAGAAACAGGACCTTTTTGATCTTCTCCTGAGCACCCCGTGGCAATTTTGACTTTTGGACTGAATTCTGGGCAGGTTGGCTCAGATTGAATGCAATGCCAGGGGCTGAAGGTTACAAGTGGCGCTCCCATAGACTGCCAAACCTCAGAAACTGGCACTCTGCCAGATGGGAACATTTGATTTCTCCGTGCACCGTGATTTGAGGAGAAGCAAACAAAGATGAAAAATAGGAGAGAGGATCTCTGCGTTAGAAGGACTGCAGACATCTTCAAGTCACCCTCTTGTCACCTGGAAAGGAAAGGGTGTATTCTTTTTTGGTATTCCAGTAAGATTCATCTATTGTAGAAAAAAAGCCCTAAAAACTTATGCTCTGATAATCACAATAATTATAGATTATTCTTCTATGCCTGGTAGAGCATCTAAGTCATAAAAAACCCAAGCAGGGCTAAAATGGAATTTTTTAAAAGTTACATAAAAATTCCGTGCACAGAGTTGGTGATTATATATGTAGGAGAGGTTAATATTGAAGCAGTGACATGATTAATTTCAGTCAGTAAAAGGTGATTGTGAGCCCAGCCTTCCTCCAGCGAGTGCTGGCTATAAATGAAAGCTCACACAGGGGTGCCAAGGAAGAAAAGGCGTTGGACCCAGGCGCCTTCCACTAGTAGCTCTTTCGTAATGCAAGCCCATTAATTGAGGAGGAAGATGACCCTGCTCCCTCTAGCAAAACCACACATTGCTTGAAAAAGTGGGCATAAATGTGGTTCCATTGTGAAAGAATTGGGGGCATGGAAGGTTTTTGTTTTTTGTTTTTGTTTTTGTTTTTTTTCTCTCTCTCTTTTGGAAACATATCCCCTTTAGAAGGGTTAGGACGGTTGAAAAGTAGTTAAATAAATAGCCCTTTCCAACCATTGTCAGTAGATTGTCTTGGAGTATTAGCTGTTTATTTCGCTGACATATTCTGAAGGGTCTATAGGGGGCTTTTTCAGAAGTCAGGACCTCAATGTAATATACAAGCATTGATTCTGATATTTCCCTTGATAACAGTGCTCGACCATATTGGGGTCGTAAGTCAGTAAGGTTCATTGGCTGCCGTAATGCTCACTGTCACCAGTAATAAGTACAAAGGACTTGCTCTAAAAGCTGGCTTATAAAACTTTAAGGAAACTTGGATTGCTTAAGTGAACTTGCAAGGCTCTGGGGGGTGCTGAGCTGGTCTTAGTTGTCTACTTATATTAATTTCACAGAGTTTAAAGGGTCAAGAAAGACGGTTGGTGATGCTTATTAATTTATGAAAGACAGCCTCTTGTCTGTCTCGCTATCTCACTTTGACCATTCTGCCTTCCCTTTTAGAAAATTTAATATAAATTAAACCTTACCAGACAAGAGTGCCCTAAAGGATTAAGTCTAAAGTTCACAGCTGGACTAAAAAGATCCAAAGAAGCTATGTCTTTTTGCTGGCACAATTTCATTTGAAGTGATGTTCGAACAATAGAACCACACAGTGGACATAAAACATGAGAAGAAAAAAGCAATTAGAGGCATATTGCAGTTAGTCAAGGATTAGGATATTTTAAAAATACAAGACATCCTTGCTTCTAAGGATTTCTTTCTTGTTTCCCCAAGAAATAATGGCTTGTAAAAGGAGCAACTTCTTGGCCTTAAGTGGGGGCATGGTTCTGGTTAAGATGGGAATGTTTATGTGTCATTACAATGTCTCAAAACATACCTGATGGCTGAGGCCAAGCTGTTGAGAAAAGAGAAATGGAACATTGCCATAGAAACTAAACCCAGCCCTCCTGATGGACTATTACTCCTTGGTTGATTTGCTTTGGAACAAAGGGAATTGCCTTCCACAATTATGGAAAGGCAGGTATTGGAAAATGCCATTTTTAAGTAGTCCTCACAAAAATCTTTGAATATTTTCCCCGTTTTACAGATTCCCCGTATTAAGGCTCATAGAGAATAATCCATTTTCTGAGATTGTATGGCTAATGGTTAGCTGAGGAGCAGTGTGGGATATATAGGGTTCTGCTCCCCATCTCCACCCCCACCCCTCAAACCAGGGATCAAGGTTGAGGAATGCTACTGTCAAACCAGACCCTTATAGGAAGGCTTTTCAAGCAGTATAGTCACAGGAGGGAATAGTATGTGTGCCCAGGCCTGGAGTGAGGGATGGAAATCTAGCAGTGGGCATGGGGAATGTAGCGGATGCAACATTAGGCTGGGAAGGTAGCAGGCAGCCATGCTGTGTAAAGTAGGCTAGTAATTTAAATTTTACTCTGGGAGCAGTAGGAACCATTTGGAGGTTTGAAGCAAAGGAATACTCAGATTTATAGCTCTGTGAGTTTCAAAGGTTACACTGAGAGACCACAGCTTCCTATTGGTATGGAGTGGCTGGTAGGCAGATTGTATTCCTGAGAGAACAACTAAAAATCACAGACAATATACACAGATCTTGGGATTGAAGGCAGCAGAGAGCTGCTGAGGAAAAGAAGATGAGAGTGGCTAGGACTGTGTGAGGGTGAGCTGTCTTATCTAGCCTCTTCTAGATTGGATTCATTGGCAAGGGTAAGGATGGGCAGGAGGCTGAAAATTCAGGATTTTCCCTAGTGGAATGCCATTGGGGAAAAGAGAAACTAGCAGAGCTTCTGGGAAAGCCTTAAAAAGCCCCAAGCATGTGGCTGTTCTTCCCTCAGTTGAATTCTGAGGCTGCATGGAGTGGGAGGCCAAATCCTAAGTGGAAGTCCTCTGAGAAGAATATAGCAGAATTTTAATTTTCAGCAGTCTTCACAGTTTCAAGAGACAGAGATGGAAGTTCAAGCTCATTGTGAGGAGGGAGTCCGGTGAGCACACAGAATTTCAGGTCAGAATCTTGAAGGGCTGTGCCTTCAATAATGGTAAACAGGATGTAGATTGAGCTTTGTCTTGAGTTCTACAGAGACTTGATAAGGGCTGGTTGGGCAGTCTTGGTTAGACAGACCAGCTAGTCTCTCATTAGACTGAGGTGATTAGTTAGTACTCTGTCTGCCTAAAGGAGGGAGGGTGGTAAATGGACTCTGGAGGAAAATGATATCACCTGAGGTCTCTAAAAGTTTTAGAAACAATAGCCATTAAATCAGTAGCTGCTGGACATGCCAAAACTCAGAACCACATGACTGAAAAACAAGAGAAAAACAGTTAAAAAAAATAGGCCCACAGATGCTCTAGCTATAGGAGTTATTTTACAAGACTTTTAAGTAACTGGATAAATATGTTGAAGAACACAGAGAAACTGAAAATAGAGAGGGTATATCAGAGGTATGAATTTGTAAAATCAAATTAAAGGGGTAATTCTAGAACTAAATGAATGATATCAGTAACAATAATTCTGGGTTTGATAGTAAGTGGAATTAGTGAACTGGAGGGCAGGTCAATGGAAAATCTCCATGCTGTAGCACACAAGGAGGAAAGAATAGAGAATACAGAAAAAAGCATTATATAGACATGTGGGACTCAGTCAATGAATCTAACATAGAACTGGCATTCCAGAAGGAAATGCTAGTGAGTAGAGCAGGAACAACATTTAAAGAGATAATGGCTGAATATTTTCTAAAACTGGTGGATGGTATTACTCTCTGGGTTTGTGAAGCTCTGTGATATCAAGAAGTATAAATACAATGTCACAGTATTGTATTATAAGTAAACGTCATAACTAGACTGCTAAAAATCAAAGACAAAAAGAAAAAAAAAGTACACATTACCTTCAAAAGAACAATAATAAGGTTGATACCTGACTTGTCAACAGAATCAATGGAAGGCAGAAGACAATGGAATGACATCTTCTAAGTACTAAGATTACTATGGTTCCCAGTAAGGAGAATGGATTTTGGGGGTCAGAGGTGGCTAGAGAGGATATGGAAAGAACAATTCATAGGCTTTTAAAGTCTTACAATGTCCTGCAAGAGGTGACTGTAGCCTAGGTTAGGGTAATAAGGGTAGAGATGGAGACAAGTGGGCTGACTCAATAAATATTTAGTTCAAAAGAAATAACACAAAACCACCAATTCACCCACCCCAGCTTCCCAAAGACTGTTGCATCTCTATGGTTGCTTTCTTCTTTCCTCAGCCACGTCGTAGTCCACCCAGTTGGCTGAGATGAAAGCACATCTTTCCCACAAGATAATCTTTAGAGTAACCCTGTCCCTTCTTGTTCTCATCTCCACACACAATGCTCAAAGAGTGACTGTGTACACCTCTGGTTTTCTGTGGAGAATTCCAGGTGGCACCATAATGGGACTTTGGACAAAGTATTCAACTCCTATTGTATACATGTATGTGATGGTCAGGATATGAGTTATAGACAAGTGGACATAATTATAGGCCAAGGGCTGGGCAGGGCAGATTGCTTTCTTTGGCATCCCTCTGTTTAGATAAATCTGGACATGGGAACATGGACATCAAGTCTGACTTAACTGAATCCAAACACCACCTCTGCCAACTACTGTTTATATAAACTTGGGCCTCAGTTTCTCTCATTTGGAAAACAGGATTGCTGGTAATAACTGCACAAGGTGGTTCCAAGGTCAGGCTCATGTCAATAATCCATATTCTATCCCAATAGCCTGGCTGTTTGAAGGATCTGGTGCAGACCATATGCCAGGATGTGGTACTCAGAGTTATAGGTGATACTGGCCAGTCCTCTCAACACATCACATAATTGTGTGTCTTGGATCAGGAAGGAATGGGGAAGATAGAAGGGGGGAGAAAAGCTGGGTCTTTCTGGTCAAGATGCAGGAGTGGGAATTGAGAGGGGTGACAGAACTGAATACCAACAGCTTTTCTGTAAGTTCTGCTTGGCTCCTGGTTATATCAGAGCTTTGATAGTTTAGGATCTGTTAATGAGAGATAACTAAAGCCAAGGGATGAGTGTCTGAGGGCAGGGACTCTTTACGTTCTTTTGGAAGTCAGAAGTCTAAAGTCAAGGTGTGTGGGGGGGGCTGTGTTCCTTTTGAAAACTTCAGGCAGAATCTGTTCCCTTGCTTTGTTCGGTTTCTTGAAGCCACCAGGCTTGTATTCCTTGGCTCATGGGCCCTTCTTTGTCTCAATAAAACCTCTTATCTTTGTTATATCTCCTGCTACTGACTCTGATTCTCCTACCTCCTTTCAATAAGGACCCTTATGGTTACAGGAGGTCCTGCCAACACACCTTAGGACAGTCACTCCATTTTACCATAATCACATCTGTAAAGTCTCATTTACTATGGACAAAGTAGCATGTTCACAAATTCCAGGAATTAGGACATGGAAGTTTTGGGGAGGGGGTTATTATTAAGTTTACTACAAATTTGTTCTTTCTTAAAATTGTAGTAAAGTATATGTAACATCAAATTAGACATTATCACCATTTCTAACTAGACAGTTCTGTGGCATTAGATATAGTCACACTGTTGTGCAACCATTATTACCATTCATCTCTAGAATTTTTTCATCTACTCCAATTGAAATTTGGTACTTATTAAACACTGACTTCTTAATTCTCTATTTCCTGCTGCCCTGAGCATCTAGAAGCTGCCATTCCACTCTCTGTCTTTATGAATTTCATTATTCTGGGTATCTCCTCTAAGTGGAATCATATGGTATTTATCCTTTTGTAACTGTCTTACCTCACTTAGCCCAATATCTTCATGGTTCATCCATGTTGTAGCAGGTGTCAGAATCGTTGTCCCTCTTACAGTTGAATAATAGGGAATACCTGGGTGGCTCAGTCAGTTAAGCATCTGACTATTGGTTTTGGCTCAGGTCATGATCTCAGGGTCATGAGATTGAGCCCCTGTTGGGCTCCGCACTCAGCATGAATCTGCTTGAGATTCTCTCTCTCCCTCTGCTCCTTCCCCACCTTGTTCCTTCTCTCTCTCTCTCCTCTCTTAAAAAAATAAAGTTGAATAATACTCAATTGTATTTTACACTACATTTATTATTATTATTATTATTTATGCTGCATTTAAAAAAATAGATTCATCTATCTATGGACAACTGGCTTGCTTCCACCTTTCGGCTCTTGTGAGTAGTGCTTCTGTGGAACACAGGTGGGCAAATATCTGTTCAAGTCCTCACATTTATTACTTTTGAGTATGTACACAGGAGAGGAATTGTTGAACCCTGCATAGTTCTCTGTTAAGTTTTTTTGAGGACTGGCCATGCTGATTTCCTCCATGGCTGTCCTATTTTACATTCCCACTGGTGGTGCACTAGTGTTCCGATTTCCCCTCATCCTTACTGACACCTGTTATTTTTCTGTTTTTGTGTTTTTTTTTTTTCTGTGACAATAGCCATTCCGGTGGGTGTGGTGTATGTCATTGTGATTTTAATTTGCATTTCCTTATTAATAATCTTGAGCTTCTTTTCATGTATTATTGAACATTTGAATATTTTCTTTTATTTTCATTTTTTCTTTAAAATGATTTTTTTTTAATTTTTTATTTTTTATAAACATATATTTTTATCCCCAGGGGTACAGGTCTGTGAATCACCAGGTTTACACACTTCACAGCACTCACCAAAGCACATACCCTCCCCAATGCCCATAATCCCACCCCCTTCTCCCAAACCCCCTCCCCCCAGCAACCCTCAGTTTGTTTTGTGAGATTAAGAGTCACTTATGGTTTGTCTCCCTCCCAATCCCATCTTGTTTCATTGATTCTTCTCCTACCCACTTAAGCCTCCATGTTGCATCACCACTTCCTCATATGAGGGAGATCATATGATAGTTGTCTTTCTCTGCTTGACTTATTTCGCTAAGCATGATATGCTCTAGTTCCATCCATGTTGTCGCAAATGGCAAGATTTCATTTCTTTTGATGGCTGCATAGTATTCCATTGTGTATATATGCCACATCTTCTTGATCCATTCATCTGTTGATGGACATCTAGGTTCTTTCCATAGTTTGGCTATTGTGGACATTGCTGCTATAAACATTCGGGTGCATGTGCCCCTTTGGATCACTACATTTGTATCTTTAGGGTAAATACCCAGTAGTGCAATTGCTGGGTCATAGGGCAGTTCTATTTTCAACATTTTGAGGAACCTCCATGCTGTTTTCCAGAGTGGCTGCACCAGCTTGCATTCCCACCAACAGTGTAGGAGGGTTCCCCTTTCTCCACATCCTCGCCAGCATCTGTCATTTCCTGACTTGTTGATTTTAGCCATTCTGACTGGTGTGAGGTGATATCTCATTGTGGTTTTGATTTGTATTTCCCTGGTGCCGAGGGATATGGAGCACTTTTTCATGTGTCTGTTGGCCATTTGGATGTCTTCTTTGCAGAAATGTCTGTTCATGTCCTCTGCCCATTTCTTGATTGGATTATTTGTTCTTTGGGTGTTGAGTTTGCTAAGTTCTTTATAGATTCTGGACACTAGTCCTTTATCTGATATGTCGTTTGCAAATATCTTCTCCCATTCTGTCAGTTGTCTTTTGATTTTGTTAACTGTTTCCTTTGCTGTGCAAAAGCTTTTTATCTTGATGAAATCCCAATAGTTCATTTTTTCCCTTGCTTCCCTTGCCTTTTGCATTGTTCCTAGGAAGATGTTGCTGCGGCAGAGGTCGAAGAGGTTGCTGCCCGTGTTCTCCTCAAGGATTTTGATGGATTCCTTTCGCACATTGAGGTCCTTCATCCATTTTGAGTCTATTTTTGTGTGTGGTGTAAGGAAATGGTCCAATTTCATTTTTCTGCATGTGGCTGTCCAATTTTCCCAGCACCATTTATTGAAGAGGCTGTCTTTTTTCCATTGGACATTCTTTCCTGCTTTGTCGAAGATGAGTTGACCATAGATTTGAGGGTCTATTTCTGGGCTCTCTATTCTGTTCCATTGATCTATGTGTCTGTTTTTGTGCCAGTACCATGCTGTCTTGATGATGACAGCTTTGTAATAGAGCTTGAAGTCCGGAATTGTGATGCCACCAACGTTGGCTTTCTTTTTCAATATCCCTTTGGCTATTCGAGGTCTTTTCTGGTTCCATATAAATTTTAGCATTATTTGTTCCATTTCTTTGAAAAAGATGGATGGTACTTTGATAGGAATTGCATTAAATGTGTAGATTGCTTTAGGTAGCATAGACATTTTCACAATATTTATTCTTCCAATCCAGGAGCATGGGACATTTTTCCATTTCTTTGTGTCTTCCTCAATTTCTTTCATGAGTACTTTATAGTTTTCTGAGTATAGATTCTGTGTCTCTTTGGTTAGGTTTATTCCTAGGTATCTTATGGTTTTGGATGCAATTGTAAATAGGATTGACTCCTTAATATCTCTTTCTTCTGTCTTGCTGTTGTTGTAGAGAAATGCAACTGATTTCTGTGCATTGATTTTATATCCTGACACTTTACTGAATTCCTGTGTAAGTTCTAGCAGTTTTGGAGTGGAGTCTTTTGGGTTTTCCACATATAGTATCATATCATCTGCGAAGAGTGATAATTTGACTTCTTCTTTGCCGATTTGGATGCCTTTAATTTCCTTTTGTTGTCTGATTGCTGAGGCTAGGACCTCTAGTACTATGTTGAATAGCAGTGGTGATAATGGACATCCCTGCCGTGTTCCTGACCTTAGTGGAAAAGCTTTCAGTTTTTCTCCATTGAGAATGATATTTCCGGTGGGTTTTTCATAGATGGCTTTGATGATATTGAGGTATGTGCCCTCTATCCCTACACTTTGAAGAGTTTTGATCAGGAAGCGATGCTGTACTTTGTCAAATGCTTTTTCAGCATCTATTGAGAGTATCATATGGTTCTTGTTCTTTCTTTTATTGATGTGTTGTATCACATTGACTGATTTGCAGATGTTGAACCAACCTTGCAGCCCTGGAATAAATCCCACTTGGTCGTGGTGAATAATCTTTTTAATGTACTGTTGAATCCTATTGGCTAGTATTTTGTTGAGTATTTTTGCATCTGTGTTCATCAAGGATATTGGTCTATAGCTCTCTTTTTTGGTGGGATCCTTGTCTGGTTTTGGGATCAAGGTGATGCTGGCCTCATAAAATGAGTTTGGAAGTTTTCCTTCCATTTCTATTTTTTGGAACAGTTTCAGGAGAATAGGAATTAGTTCTTCTTTAAATGTTTGGTAGAATTCCCCCGGGAAGCCGTCTGGCCCTGGGCTTTTGTTTGTTTGGAGATTTTTAATGACTGTTTCAATCTCCTTACTGGTTATGGGTCTGTTCAGGCTTTCTATTTCTTCCTGGTTCAGTTGTGGTAATTTATGTGTTTCTAGGAATGCATCCATTTCTTCCAGATTGTCAAATTTATTGCCGTAGAGTTGCTCATAGTATGTTCTTATAATAGTTTGTATTTCTTTGGTGTTAGTTGTGATCTCTCCTCTTTCATTCATGATTTTATTTATTTGGGTCCTTTCTCTTTTCTTTTTGATAAGTCGGGCCAGAGGTTTATCAATTTTATTAATTCTTTCAAAGAACCAGCTCCTAGTTTTGTTGATTTGTTCTATTGTTTTTTTGGTTTCTATTTCATTGATTTCTGCTCTGATCTTTATGATTTCTCTTCTCCTGCTGGGCTTAGGGTTTCTTTCTTGTTCTTTCTCCAGCTCCTTTAGGTGTAGGGTTAGGTTGTGTACCTGAGATCTTTCTTGTTTCTTGAGAAAGGCTTGTACCGCTATATATTTTCCTCTCAGGACTGCCTTTGTTGTGTCCCACAGATTTTGAACTGTTGTATTTTCATTATCATTTGTTTCCATGATTTTTTTCAATTCTTCTTTAATTTCCCGGTTGACCCATTCATTCTTTAGAAGGATACTGTTTAGTCTCCATGTATTTGGGTTCTTTCCAAACTCCCTTTTGTGGTTGAGTTCTAGCTTTAGAGCATTGTGGTCTGAAAATATGCAGGGAATGATCCCAATCTTTTGATACCGGTTGAGTCCTGATTTAGGACCGAGGATGTGATCTATTCTGGAGAATGTTCCATGTGCACTAGAGAAGAATGTGTATTCTGTTGCTTTGGGATGAAATATTCTGAATATATCTGTGATGTCCATCTGGTCCAGTGTGTCGTTTAAGGCCTTTATTTCCTTGCTGATCTTTTGCTTGGATGACCTGTCCATTTCAGTGAGGGGAGTGTTAAAGTCCCCTACTATTATTGTATTATTGTTGATGTGTTTCTTTGATTTTGTTATTAATTGGTTTATATAGTTGGCTGCTCCCACGTTGGGGGCATAGATATTTAAAATTGTTAAATCTTCTTGTTGGACAGACCCTTTGAGTATGATATAGTGTCCTTCCTCATCTCTTATTATAGTCTTTGGCTTAAAATCTAATTGATCTGATATAAGGATTGCCACTTCTGCTTTCTTCTGATGTCCATTAGCATGGTAAATTCTTTTCCACCCCCTCACTTTAAATCTGGAGGTGTCTTCAGGCTTAAAATGAGTTTCTTGGAGGCAACATATAGATGGGTTTTGTTTTTTTATCCATTCTTATACCCTGTGTCTTTTGACAGGGGCATTTAGCCCATTCACATTCAGGGTAACTATTGAGAGATATGAATTTAGTGCCATTGTATTGCCTGTAAGGTGACTGTTACTGTATATGGTCTCTGTTCCTTTCTGATCTGCCACTTGTAGGCTCTCTCTTTGCTTAGAGGACCCCTTTCAATATTTCCTGTAGAGCTGGTTTGGTATTTGCAAATTCTTTCAGTTGTTGTTTGTCCTGGAAGCTTTTAATCTCTCCTTCTATTTTCAATGATAGCCTAGCTGGATATAGTATTCTGGGCTGCATGTTTTTCTCGTTTAGTGCTCTAAAAATATCATGCCAGCTCTTTCTGGCCTGCCAGGTTTCTGTGGATAAGTCAGCTGCCAATCTAATATTTTTACCATTGTATGTTACAGACTTCTTTTCCCGGGCTGCTTTCAGGATTTTCTCTTTGTCACTGAGACTTGTAAATTTTACTATTAGGTGACGGGGTGTGGGCCTATTCTTATTGATTTTGAGGGGTGTTCTCTGAACCTCCTGAATTTTGATGCTCGTTCCCTTTGCCATATTGGGGAAATTCTCCCCAATAATTCTCTCCAGTATACCTTCTGCTCCCCTCTCTCTTTCTTCTTCTTCTGGAATCCCAATTATTCTAATGTTGTCTCGTCTTATGGTGTCACTTATCTCTCGAATTCTCCCCTCGTGGTCCAGTAGCTGTTTGTCCCTCTTTTGCTCAGCTTCTTTATTCTCTGTCATTTGGTCTTCTATATCACTAATTCTTTCTTCTGCCTCATTTATCCTAGCAGTTAGAGCCTCCATTTTTGATTGCACCTCATTAATAGCTTTTTTGATTTCAACTTGGTTAGATTTTAGTTCTTTTATTTCTCCAGAAAGGGCTTTTATATCTCTCGAGAGGGTTTCTCTAATATCTTCCATGCCTTTTTTGAGCCCGGCTAGAACCTTGAGAATTGTCATTCTGAACTCTAGATCTGACATATTACCGATGTCTGTATTGATTAGGTCCCTAGCCTTCGGTACTGCCTCTTGTTCTTTTTTTTGTGTTGAATTTTTACGTCTTGTCATTTTGGCCAGATAAGAGTAAATGAAGGGGCAAGTAAAATACTAAAAGGGTGGCAACAACCCCAGGAAAATATGCTTTAACCAAGTTAGAAGAGATCCAAAATCGTGAGTGGGGAGAAAGGGGATAAAAAGAGGTTCAAAAAGAAAGAAAGAAAAAAAAAGAAAAAAGAAAAGAAAAAAAAAGAAAAGAAAAAAAATTTTTTAAAAAAAGAAAACACCTGAGAAAAATGTAAAAAAGAAAATATATATATATTAGATAAACTAGTAAAAAATCGTTAAAAAAGAAAAAGGTAACAGTTAAAAAAAAATTTTTTTACCCAAAGGCGAGAAGAAAAAAAGAAAAAAAAATGAAAAAGAAAAAATTAAATTAACTGCAAGACTAAAAAAAATCACAGGAAAAAAGCCATGAGTTCCGTGCTTGGCTTTCTCTTCCTCTGGAATTCTGCTGCTCTCCTTGGTATTGAAACCGCACTCCTTGGTAGGTGAACTTGGTCTCGGCTGGATTTCTTGTTGATCTTCTGTGGGAGGGGCCTGTTGTAGTGATTCTCAAGTGTCTTTGCCCCAGGCGGAATTACACCGCCCTTACCCGGGGCCGGGGTGAGTAATCCGCTCGGGTTTGCTTTCAGGACCTTTTGTTCCCTGAGCGCTTTCCGTAGAGTTCCGGAGGACGGGAATACAAATGGCGGCCTCCTGGTCTCCGGTCCGGAGGAGCCGAGAGCCCAGGGCCCCACTCCTCAGTGCACCCTCAGAGAACAGCGCCCAGTTACTCCCATCTGCCTGACCTCCGGCCACGCTCTGAGCTCACCGAGCCTGCAATCGGTTCAAGGTAACACCGAGCTGCGAGCTTACTGTCGGCTCTGTCTCTGCAGCCGGCTTTCCCGTTCCAATACCCGCAAGCTCAGACACCCCGATCCTTCTGTGACCCTGCGGGACCTGAGGCCACGCTGACCCCGCGTGGGCTTCGCCCCGGTTTAGTCTCTGGTGCGATGTCCCTCAGCGGAACAAACTTTTAAAAGTCCTGATTTTGTGCGCGGTTGCTCCGCTGCTTGCCGGGAGCCGGCCCCTCCCCCCGGGGTCTATCTTCCCGTCGCTTTGGATTCACTTCTCCGCCGGTCCTACCTTTCAGAAAGTGGTTGTTTTTCTGTTTCCAGAATTGCTGTTCTTCTTCTCTTCGATCTGCCGATGGATTTTCAGGTGTTTGCAATCTTTAGATAAGCTATCTAGCTGATCTCCGGCTAGCTGAAGCAGTCTCAGCCTGCTACTTCTCCGCCATCTTGACTCCTCCCCCAACATTTGAATATTTTCTTTAGAGATATGTCTCTCCAGGTCCTCTGGCCCTTTTTAAATCAAGTTGTTCTATTTTTGCTTTTGTGTTTGAGTTGCAGGAGTCTTTTGTATGTCCTGCATATCAATCCCTTATTAGATGTATAATTTGTAAATATTTTCTCCCATTCCATGGGTTGGTTGCCTTTTCACTCTGATAGTGTCTTTCAATGAACAAACATTTTTCATTTTGCTGAAATCATTGCCAAATCCAAACTCACAAAGATTTCCCCCCTTTGTTTTTCCAAAAGCTTTATGGTTTTAGCACTAATGCTTAGGTGTTTGGTCCATTTTGTGTTAATTTTTGCATATAGTTTTAGGAAAGGGTACAACTTCATTTTCCTGCATGTGGATGTGCAGTTTTCCCAGCACCATTTGTTGAAAACACTGTCTTTTCCCTATTGAACGGCCTTGATAATCTTGTAAAAAATCATTCGACTATATAGGCAAGGAGTTACATAAGTAAATTTTTGACTCATATGGGAATAGTTTGAATTTGTAGTCCTGTTAGGATTTTAGAACGGGAGTTTTACATAGCCTGGCATTTTCCTCAGGGTTAGGCAAGAAGCGAGGAGAATGATCTCTAACAAAGAAAAATGATAGAGGGATAGAAAGGGGAAAGAATGTGGTGGCGGGAGGGAAGGAGTGAGAGGGTGATGAGATAGACTGAGCAGGATCTGGGCGAGGCTCCCACTGGGGCTGAAATCTGCCTCTGCCACACATTGCTGTGGGACGGGGACAAGCTCCTTACCCTCTCTGATGTTCATGGGCCCATCTGTAGAGGCGGACACCAGGGTCCACATCCCCATGTCGTTGCTGGGATCATGTGCTCTGCAGGCAGACCCAGGAGGGATCAATGAGGAACTGCAGGGAAGATGACTCCATTCTTCACGATCTGTATGTTTATAACATATATGATAAGAGAATGAGAGGAGTTACTACGAGGTGAATGACTAGTGTGAACAAACAACTTAAGGGTGGGTGTTGGAAGGGGGGAGGGGCTTACTTTTTTGCCCGGGGCCAGCCTTGTAGTTGAGCTGGGGACGGTCCCATCTGTTTTATGCAGGTGGTGTGTCTGGCAAGCGGATGGGATGTTAATCAATGTATTTGTACTGGGCCATCTATGCTGTCGGGTTGCCCCTTCCCAGTATTAAACAAAGCCAAGCTGGTGACTAAAGAGGAAGGGGAGACACTGTGATCCCACCGTTAGAGATCTGTCTCAGACAGTGGGTGATTGGGGCGGGGCACCGTCTCTGGGTACTCAGCTCTGTTCTGGAAGCAGTGGTGATGGAAGAAAGCACATGGGCTCTGGAGCCAGATACATGTCGCGTTAAGTCCTGGTTCCTTCATTTACAGCTGTGTGACCTCAGACAAGTCACTTTACCTCTCTGGAAAGTGTGATAACACCATACTTTCTTTTAGCTGCATCCTGATCATTGCTTTTTTTTTTTCTTTTCTTTTTTAAAGATTTTATTTATGTATTTGAGAGAGAGACAGAGAGAGCGCATGTAGGGGGAAGGGCAGAAGAGGAGGGAGAGGGAGAAGCAGGCTTCCCACAGGGAGCGATCCCAGGACCCTGAAGTCATGACCTGAACTGAAGTCAGACACTTAACTGGCTGAGCCCTCCAGGTGTCCCTGATCTTTGCTTTTTAATCTTGACTTTTGATGTTTTCCTATACACTTAACCATTGCATATGGCCTTCTCCCCTTGAGATGGGATCCAAATCTGATAGACTACATCCTTCATGATAAACTGGAATGTTGCCCACTCCTTGTTACTTCCCACTCCACTGGAACACAAATGGAAGGGCCTGAGCTTTCTTCCTGACAATTACAGTCATGACTCTTGATAAGTTTCTGTCACCTGGACATGTCATGATGATAGCTTGTCCTGAGCAGGAACATCAGGAATTCTGTGCAATGACAGAGATCCTCGTTCCTCTCCACTCTAGGGCTGTCCACTTGGGTGGGCTATTTATCTTGCCCCATGAAGGCTCACCACTCAGACATGTTTTTCCGGAATGGTGCTGCTACTCATAATTCCTGCCTTTTCTCCAGCCCCAGACTAGAAAGCACAAAAGGAAATCCCAAGTTTCTCTTTAAGTTTCTCCTTTAAGAGACATTAGTGGGACATCAGTCCCAACTACTCAAATTCCTTTTCTTGAGCCTCTTTCCTGGCATCTCTTGCTTCCAAGGACAAGGACCTTTCTACCCAGAAAATAGTCTACGTCTTGGCAGCACAAATGCTACTTCCTACTGAAGAACCCAAATGGTTGCCTTTGCAACCCCTTCACTCTTCCTACGAAGATCTCCCACCATCAGATCTGTGTTATCTTCACTGAAGAGATGGCGGCTGGGGTGAGGTCCATTCTGGATGCCTCTGGCCTATGCTGTCCTTTGCTATCTGCCCCTCCTTGTGAGTTGAGCCTGGAGAGGGAAGGCAGTGGCTGGAGTGGAGCTGGGGCAGGGGTCATGCAGATCACAGAGCATGAGTGCCAGCCACAGGGGCCAGAGGATGTTATGAATTTCATGGTCCCATTTGTAGACCAGCTCACATAGCTGGACTCGGCTCCCATCTCTAATAATACTGCTCAGCAAAGGGAACAATGCAACCTTGTCGAGCATTAGCACATGCCAGGGATTTTTATGCTTTACCTTCTTTATTTATAACAAAAACCCTTCAATGCAAACTATTATATCCCTAATTTTTAAAAACCCACTTTATGAGGCGTTGTCGACATACCAAAGACTGTGCATAGTTAATGTATACAACTTAATGACTTTGGAGGTAAATATACACCCACGACTATTGCTACAGTCTGTGCCATGGACATATCCCCTCCCTCCAAAGGTTTTCCACCTTCTCATTATTATTGTTATTATTTCCCGTGATGAGAATGGTTAACATAACATCTACCCTAGCAGGTCTTTAAGTACAAAATATTGTATTGCTAATTATCGGTTCTACATGGTTCAGTGGAGCTCTGGGATGTAGTCATCTTTTATACCTCAAACTTTGCACCTTTCTGTTCATACTTCCCTTAATAACCGCTGGCAGCCACCATCCTGCTCTCTGCTTGTGTGAGTTTGCCTATTTTAAATTCACAGGTGGTTTCTACCAGATCACACACTGAAGCTCTACATTTATCTTCCAGGAGAGCTGGCTGCGAGACATGGGGTCTGCTCCGTGTCTCAGGCTGTCTTCTGTTGGATAGAATACACAGATTACCCTACTTCGGTGTCATCCCAGAATAAAACCTCAGGAGGGAGTCATGGAAGGCCATTTACAGATGAGAAAGTCGGTGCTCCTTGGCTGGGGGTGGGAGACTGGGCCAGGAAACTGAGTCTTTGGGATCCAAGTCCAGCCACCGGGTGTCACATGGAGGGAAAGGGGGAAGACACCTTCCTGTGTTACCCTATAAGCTGTGCAGAACTATGAGGGAAGTTGTAGAGGGGCAGATTTCTGGGTGAACCAACAGGAAGAATGAACTCCTCCTGGTTGTCTGTGGGGTCTGTCCCCAGCTAGGCAGCTACCTTGAGGAGGTCAATGGAGAGACTGGGAAGGGCCTGACATGGCGGGAAGTTGGCCAACCAGCTCTAAGGGACTGTGTCTCTTGTAGTTCGAGAATATCTTGCTTCTCTTTGTGGAATTATAGCGCATCCTACACTAAAGCCAAGATCTAGAATCAGTGCCTCGGAGTTCTAAGTGCCTCACCATTACGGGCTTGGAGGATGGAGACCATAAATGATTCAATTACTGCTCTCTGGTGTGAATCACCCAAGGATTCCAAGTGATTTGCCTATTGATTTTCTGCATTTGGCAACCGCCTCTCTACCCTGTGGGATGTGATTTTGACTGCAATCCTTATCACGGGGAATCTACTATTTTGCTTAAAAGACTCATGAATTTCGTAAACTTGAAAAATATGCCGTGGAACGCACAATCCCAAACCCCCTTCTGGCCTAAAGAAAAATGGATAGCACCATTAGCTGCTAACATTTTCCTTAAATCTACTCCCTTCTCAGCTCTCATGCCTACAACTCAATGCTCCCAGATCAGGCGTGTGTTTTTCAAATGATATTGCAGTTAATGGTACAAAATATTTACATTTATGCCCCAAATCCAAAGAGCCACACAACTTTATTTCTCCTTTTGTAGTTTCAATATTTAATTAGTGATGAAGCACCAGAAACCTGTAGGGAAAACACACCCCATTATTTTTTAAGTTATAGTATATTTACAACCCATTTCCACCTGCTCCCTTTGTCTCCACCTGTCTCCACTGTGCACAGATTCGTCTCTGCTGTCCCCTCAGGAATACAGCTGTGTCATCGCATACTGTGGCATCCTAATATTTCATACTAAGCTTTAAACCAATTAGGAGTGACTACTGACTGTGCTGACTCATGGGAAGAGAAGGGGATAATGTGTCCTTCAGGTAATGAACTTCTTTGGGGACTTAACACATATTTCATTTTTTAGCGCTGTTGGTTTTCCCTTGTCACATTTCTGTGCATGCATGTGGCTTCGTTTTGCTTCTTTGTGCCACGGGGATTTTGCAGGGATTCATATTTTCCAAGTAACCAAGCTTATATTAATAATGGCAGGAACTGGACGGATGAATAGTGGGATTACTGGGCCAACCTTGGAGGCCCCAGGGACGTCTTGGAGATGGCACAGGAGGTCACGGGTGGTGTGACCCATTTAAAGGGGGCAGCCTCAACTGAACTCCAGCCCATTATGGTATGTGGAAACTAGAACTTCTTTTTCTTATCTTTTTTTTTAAAAAAATATTTTATTTATTTATTTGAGAGAGAGAGAGAGAGAGAGTGTACATGAGGCAGGGTAGGAAAGTGGTCAGAGGGAAAGCGACAGAGAGAGATGCGGACTCCTGGCTGAGCAGGGAGCCCAACTTGGGCTTGATCCCAAGACCCTGGGATCATGACCAGAGCTGAAAACAGATGCTTAACCAACAGAGTTGCCCAGGTGCCCCTTTAAATGTGAAGTTTCCCTATTTCAAAATGGAGGCACTATGCAAATGAAACAGCCACCCTCCGAGTGACAGCTACAGCTGGCTTTTGGCAGTTAGTTTGCAACCTCTGGCCTCAATAAATCTACCAACCTTTTATTTCCCCCTGCAGAGGATATATAGATAGTTAGGTGCATTACAAAATGCATAGACTTTCTTTAGGGTTTCCTAACTTCGCCACTTGCTCATCCTAGGCCAGTGGAGGACTGGGTTCCCGATTCCCTGTCTGGGTTCCATATGGTGAAAGCCTAAGGTGGAGGGCTGGCCAGCTGGGGACATGCTGGGTCAGAACCCTTGTGGGCAACTAGAAGCGTCCACATACAAATGACATGGGATGAATCTGACTCTGATTAGAAAGAAGGATTCTGGAGGTGGCTGGGTCTGGAGAAATTTCTTTGTTTATGTTGGGGCCACAGTAGATTTCTATAGAACAGGCACCGGTAGCCCATGTCAGAAGAGTAGTAAGGCTCAGCAGCTTGGCTGGGTCCCCTTCCAGGAGGATACTTGTCCTAGGAGCTTTACTATGCTACATCTCGTTTGAGCCACACAGCAACAGGATAAGGTGGTTATTGCCATTTTGCCAAAGATGAAATTGAAGGTCTGAGAGTGTTTGCAGTCACTGAGAGATTGAGCGGGGACCTAAATCAGGATCATTTGATAGTAAGGCAGGCAGACCACCCCTCCCCTGCCCTGGACTCAGGGTGAGGCACCCTTGCTTCCTGGCCCAGGAACATAGCCTGACAAACGGCATGAAAACCATCTATTTTTTTAGGACTCCCAGTTTTCTAATGGGAATTTGGCCTCCTATTTGCACCTGTGTGCATATACAAAGAACTTTATTTTCTTGATTGGCATAAAAAATGACCCTAGAAGAAGTTGCTTCACAGTCTAGGGAACCTGTGTTGAAATAAGGCATTAACAGAAAACTTCACCTGCACTGCCTGCTCCTGAGTCCTTAACAGCCCCAAGTTGGAACAGGACATGTCCTAATTCTTCAGTGGAAATTTCTTTGCTCCACTAAGTTCAATCCATGTTAGAACCATTAAAATGTCTTCTTAGTGCTTAGCCTGAAATTACCTCCTTTTACAGATTTTCCCGTTAGGTAGATCTATAGCCCTTTGGAAAATGACTTGCTTTTCATGGTGGTGGAGGAATGTCTGTGATTTTAAAATCATGATGCAATGTGTCTTGATTCATCAACATGTGAGCGCTATCTAGCTCTAAGTTAGACTACCAGTAAATAAAAATGGACTTGGTGCCTGACTCCCGCCTCCATAAAAATCCAGGGAAACGGAGATGAGGGGAGCAAGGAGCAGTGCCTGAGCCCGAGGACCTGGAAGGTTTAAATGAGGTACTTACTATTCATCTGGTATTCATTGCAATAACATCAATCTCACCAGATTCTCTTGATACTAATGTAGATGCTCTGCATTTAATATATACTTCCATTGGAATTTCATTATAATTGAGCACTAAATGATGTCCACTTATGGCAAAGTGGTTCCAGAATTTTTTGTAATAAATGGATTTTAGAAGAATCCCAGATTCTTTGCTGAGTCTATATTAGACTCTTTATGCTCTAATTGTCATTGACTGTCTTTACTGTATTATTTCCAGACAGTTCATAATTTCCTCTGCTGAACAAATGATGATTTGTGAGTGAAGTAAGACACCAACTGGGGTTACGTGGTACCATTGATTTTTTTTTTAATTGCTCATTTGGAAAATATCTTTTAAAATCATTCAGATCATCTCTGTTGGTGTCATTATTAATGTCTGAAGGGGACCTCATAAGGGGAGTGACTTGTGTAGTAACAATGAAAGCAAAAATTTATTAAGTGCTTACTAGGTGCTAGACAGCCTATAAAGGTAAGCGCTTTACATTCAATATCTCATTGGAACCCCACAGCTATTCTGTAGGTCTGATTATCATTTTTATTTTCGTCAAGAGGGCATTGGAGAGTAAGGACTTCATGTGAAGTCATACAGCAAAAAAGGGCCAAAGTGGAGGTTGGATATATACCTGCGGGCTTCAGGCCTTAAAGCCAGTGCTATTAGCCACCATACAAGATGGCTTGTGGAATGGACTTCCCACGGGGTTCCTGGACCCATGAGAAATTAATCTGCTTTTTTGTCATAAGCAGCTAGACTTACTAAGATAACTGGAAAGCTATCTCTATGATAAAGGTATAAATTTTCTCTCCCTTTACTCTCAGGGATGGTGGGGAGCTGATGTTTTGGGGGAATAGATGTCCCGATGACTAGAAACATAGGAATTCCATGAAACGAATAGCCATATTGTACTACTGCATTTGCTTGCACAGAAGCAGCTTGCACAGACACATAACAGTGCCTAGTTCATGTCAGGGTTAGAACATGTGGTTGTTATGACTGAGGCTGAGAGCTCTGTGTGGTTAAGAATCCTTATACTGTTCATGCTGACTCAGCGTTCTGTGCCCCACCCCATCCCCACAGGAAGGGGCCGTCCCAGCTCTGACCTTAACCAGCCAGTGGCCTTGGGGAAGCATCGTACCTTCTCTCATTTGCAAAATGAAGGGAAAAATTGGGTTGAATTCAAGACTTTGAAATGTATTTAGATTTTGGCATTACAAGGTCTTTCTTGAAAAGCAAGACTATGCAGAAATGTACCATGGAAACAGATGGAAGTGGAACATCTCTGGTTGAAGTAAGCACTCCCCCCTGCCTATTCTAGGTTGGAAAGTTCTTGGGACTCCCCATGCTGGTGCCCAGAGCCCTGGAGACTCTATCGGCTGTCTCAGGATCAGCCTGGAAAACCTGCAGACCCTTTGCTCCCTAAAGGTCCTGCTAACTGACCCTTCCAGATCTGCTTCATCTGGATATGGAGCACACCCAGAGTCCTTGGTCTGCTTTAATTTTGTGAGCCTTGGGAACTGAGTCACTGGTGAATTGTCCTTTGCCATGGTGGCCCCCGAACTGCAGGTGTACTTAGGGCAAATGTCTGGGACACGAGGCATGCATTTTGGATTTACCACCTTTTATGTTCCCATCCTTTTGTCATTTTCCTCTACTTCTACTGAGTGTCATTGGACATTAAACACAATTTTGTAGACTACTTTTAATCTCTTTTTTAAGCAAGGTGGATTAGGAAATAAGCCAATCAACACATAAAACACTCCCCCCAATTTTTAAAAAAAGATTTATTTATTTATTTGAGAAAGAGGGAGAGAGAGCATGAGTGGGCGAGGTGGAGGGAGAGAATCTCAAGCAGACTGCGCACTGAGTGAGGACCCCATGCAGGGCTTGATCTCATGACCCTGAGATCAGGACCGGAGCCGAAACCAAGAGTCTGAAGCTTAACTGACTGCACCACCCAAGCTACCCCTCCCCCCAAATATTTTCTGATTCTGTGGCCCAGAATTGGTGGCTTCCATTATTATCACATCAGCCATCCCTGCTGTCACCCTTATTACACCTGTACACCCCCTTTACCACAGTTAGCACAGCTTAGGATAATGAACTTGTGTGATCGTTTGCTCCAGCATGGGGCTCACTCTGGGCTGCCAGCTCTCTGAGGCCAAGGACCCTACCCAGAGTGCTCACCATCTCATCCTAAGTACTTAACGCATTTCCTGACATGGGGAGGGTATGCAACATATAGTTCTAGAAGGAATGAATGTTGAAATTCTTTTTATTCAACTATCGTCCAACCAGGCAGCCTTTCATTCAAAGTGAAGTTCTGGAGCCAGGTTACTTGGTTCAAATCCAGGCTCAAGCAGTTACTCGGTGTGTTCTTGGATGAGTCACAGAAATATTTTATGGCTCAGTTTCCTTCTCTGTAAAGTAGCACTGATAATAGTATCTATTTTGTAGGGTTTGTATAAGAAATAATGAGAAAACTAAATAAAAAAAAAAAAAAAAAAAAAAAAAAAAAAGGGGCGCCTGGGTGGCTCAGTAGGTTAAAGCCTCTGCCTTCGGCTCAGGTCATGATCCCAGGGTCCTGGGATCGAGCCCCGCATCAGGCTCTCTGCTCGGCAGGGAGCCTGCCAAAAAAAAAAAAATAAAAAAAAAAAAAAAAAAAAAGAAATAATGAGAAAACTTACATACGTAGTTCAGTGACTGGTATATAGGTAAATGTCCAGTATTTTTAGTTTCCTATTTTCATACTATTTCTTTCCTTGGTGGATTACACAATCCTATGCAGGATATACATATAAATCGATAATTATAATATAACATGATGAGTCCAAAAATTTGACCTAATTTTACTAGGGTTCTGCTGAAATCCAGTGGAGAAAACGGAGACTGGAATGACCAATAATGAACACTAATTATTTGCTTATTTATTTATTCATTTTATGACTAATTTATTTATGGCTAATAAATAACTAATTTATTCATTTATGCTAGCCCGGGGCTAGATATAGGGATACAGGAGAAAATGCGATAATGTTTTTTATCATTGGAGTATTTATAAAATCAGATTAGGGAGAAAAATATTAATAAATAAACTGGATGTTGTCGAATACATATTTTAATCAGAGTAAGATTGGGTCCTCAGTGTCCTCAAGCTCTGAAAAGATTGTGATTTCACCTTCACTTCCCCTTCTCTTAGGAATTCTGAGGGAAATCAATACTAAACCGTAAAATACATAAGGAAGGCCAACAAAATTCTGACTTTTCCTGGGATGACTACTCTGATGCCACTTTGGAATGCCGTTGTCAATAAAATGTCTTTAGAATCCCCTGTTTTCCGGTGACTTACACCTCTGCTGGGTGGGCCCATGGTGCACTCAATACCGAGCATGGGTATGAGTGCCTGGCGCTAAGCTCTGTGGGAATTCAGCTGCCGGTGGCGGTGGCTCTGAATAAAGGCTGACAACTTTGCATCTCTAGAGGGTGCTTGCTTACTCTGTAACCTCCTGGCTCGCCATCCACAGTAGACCCTCTGCGAGCCCACGGACTCATTACTTCCCAGAGCCCCACTCAAGCACTCGTCTTGCCAGCTCATTCCTTGGGCCCTTTCTCTGCCCTGCACCATCCCCGCACATAACACTGAAGTTGAAAAATTGTGTTTTGATAACTCTTAGGGTCCCCCTCTTTCTGTCTTGTGGATAATGTTATTCACGACTTGTTTTCTAGTTGTAGTTTTGAAGTTGCTTCACGTGCATACACATGCATACACTATCATCTTATATATTTTGAAGATTTTATTTATTTATTGGAGAGGGAGGGGGAGAAGCAGACTCCTTGCTGAGCAGGGAGCCCAGTGTGGGGCTCCATCCCAGAACTCTTGAGATCATGACCTGAACTGAAGGCAGATGCCTTCACCAACTGAGCCACCCAGGTGCCCCATACATTTTCATCTTAAAGAGACAAAGACTCTTGGGAGCAGAATGGTGTTGCTCACTTCCTTTGCACTCTTAGTTCATTTCAATGCAGTGTAGTCTGCTAGGTTCCAGGCATGAACGATTAATGAGACATTAGGTCCTACTCACGAGTCTGTGGTCTGTTGGGATGACATGTGCTCTGATCTTAGGTGAAGTAGCAGAAAGGAGACAGTGACACACTCTGCCCTGGGAACTGGAGAAATTTCATGGGACCCCCAATGAGAAGGTTCTCTTCAGGCAGAGAAGAGGTTTGTGTCTAAGTGTTGTGGAAGGCGGGGTATTTATATGTGCATGTGTGTGTGTGTGTTGTGAGGAACGTTGTGTGAGTGTGGGAAGGTTTGTGTATGTGTGTGTGTAGTTGCTGGTGTGTATTTTCCTGATTTGTTAGGAGGTTGTGTGTGTGCTTCGGGGTTATGGGTATATGTAGGGATTGTGTTGCTTTTGGGGGATTATGGGTGCCAAGGGAGAATTAATATGTTTGTGTGCTGGGTTGTGTGTATGTAGTATTATGGAAGATGTTGTGAGGTGGTTGTTTGTGTGTAAGGGTTGAGTGTGTATGGGGTTATGTATAGGTGTCTGGGGGGTGGATTTATGTGTGAGGGGGCTGATGAGAGAGTGTGGGGAAGAGAGAGTGTGTGGATGGGAGCTGTGGCTAAGTTAGGGGGGCTGTTGGCAGGCATGGACAGAGACATTTAAGATAAAAGATGCACATGGCCAGGAAATAGAGTAATGGAAAGCACAGCTCATCAGAGGTTGGTGAATTCTTAAGAGAGGAAGCCGGAAAAAAACTGGGCTGGGGTCAAACTCACCCCATTTTGGGCCGGGGCCATGCTAAGGTGTTTGGACTTGACCCTGTGATGTTACAAAGCCACGGAGACGTCCAGGAGATCCTTCGTCAGCCATTACCGAACGGTCACTGGAACCACATGAGTCCCTAGAGACTTAGTGGGTGGCTGCCACTGCCACTTAAGACTCCGCGATGGGAAAAAGCAGTTCTTTATTGTTAATGCCAACACCTCCGATAATATACTTTTTATCTCTGCTCATAATGGTCATGTAGATAAATTCCATAAATCAAGTCTCAGCAGTAAAAAGGTTAATAAGTTTACGCTGTATAATTGAAAGCCATATTGGTGATTAAAAGGATTTTATATATCAGTTTTCTGGGTCACCAACTAATTATTTTCAATGGCCAGTCATAAAACACAGCACCAAGGCTGGCTAGACACTGCAAACTGTCAGATGCTAAATCGTGTAGAAGGGAATATACGGCAGGTTACCTTAAGTCGGCTGGTCTTTCCCTTGGGATGGGATATCACTGAAATCTCTGTTGTTTGTGCTGTGCCAATCCTGCAGGATGATTTGGGGTCCTCTTCTTCCCAAAGTAAGGGAGTTAGACAATTCCCCCCCCCCCAAATATAAAGGACATGTTTAGCTCTTGGGACCCCAGGGTACCTGCATTCATTCCTATTTAATGCCCTTGGCCCTCGTAATGTTAAAACTTTCTTCTATAGCAAGACCTTATCCTTGGCTATCCTTAGTCAGAGTGGAGATCCAAAAAAGAAGGGAAAAGTATATGACATGGTGCAGATTAACATTTGTGGATCCCTGGAAATGTTCCTGGAGCTGTGCTTTGTGATTTATATTCACTAGAGACCAGTAAGGTGTGCAGGGTCAAGGTCAGCGACTTGAGAACAGCCTTGGAAAGTGTGGGTGCATTGCTCAAAAGTCATGGCTACTAAGTGGCATGGCCAGCTTTCCGGCTTGGGTCTATCTGACTCTCAGGTGATTCTTGGGTCTATCCAACTGTCAAGTGATTCCGCCATCAAGTTCCCTACTTTGAACTTCAGGTTTTGTGGAGTCCCATCTGAGGGCACAATAAAAGCAACAAAGATGAAATGTTCGTGGTTTGATCTGGAGTGTTTGGCGGGTGGTGGAAGCCAGATTGATGCACTGAGTGAAATACACATTGTGTAGGGAGAAGGTGTCCCCTGGTGTTGTTCAAGGTGGAGTAAGTGCTGAGAATATCCGTCTCCAGTTTTGGAGGTTGCGTAAACACAGATGGAACGAACTGGAAAGGAGTCAGGAGAGGAACATTTGTTTCCACTCCTGCTGTTATTCTTTCAGAATGGGCCCAATGCACTGTTAGCCAAAATGCCAAACCTCTAGAGTTTGTTCAGAGATATATATATTTCCAGGGTTTATATCAGTAAAGAAACACAATTGCTGTCAATAGAAGTACGAATTAGTTGGCTAGAACCCACAAAAGTTGCTAGATACAGTGTTTCACACGTTTTCTTGAAGTCTTGAATGAGTCAGATTTTGCCCCATTCAGAAGCAGGGAAGCTGAGCTGGGAAACCTTCTGGTAGTTGACATATTTCATTTGGTTTCTCCAGTCCTTTATCAGGTTCTGGGTTTACCTAGCAAAACAGGCAGTGCTGGGTTGCGAGGGTGTGTGCACTTGTGCATGAACACGAGAGGGGTGGGGGGGGAGGGAACATTTGTAAAATCATTCTGTTGGGGGGCTGCTAATAACAGATAAGTCAGAAAGTTTGAACTACTCGGTTACTTTCTTTAAAGGCAAATGATTTGCAGATGAAACAAAGAATGAAAATTGGAAGCTAAATACCATTGTCTTGGCTACAGAGTTCTGTCGTTCCATCAATAGCCAAGAATATCCAGGATTGTGATGACTGGTTTCAAAAATGCATTTGATGGATATGGTAATCAAATCACCAAGCAAAGGAAACAGTCCAAAGATGCCACTGAGACTAGACATTCTCAGAACTCTGCACAGGGCTTGGTAATTAAACCTAGGTACTTTGTTTTCTTGGCATCCTGCTAAGACAGTCTGACCCATCAGTGGCTTCCCATTCCCATCTGCCAAGTGAAATGTAGGAGTGGCCTTAGTTCCTTCCTGGAGGAAGAAGGAGATGTGAGTAACTGGATAACCCGAGGGGAAATGTGCATGGAGCAAAGGTGAATGGCTCTCCTTGGGGTCAGGGTGGAAAGGTTCACCGTGCAGGGGAAAGTCGGGTTTCTCACATTACAGGGATTCTTCTTCGGGTGCACTGTGACTAGAGTGTTCCAAAGATGACAGCTCCCTTGGCTTTTCAGCCATATTTTAGCTAGAAATATTGGGAATAGGGTGAGGAGTGGGAGGTGACTGGGGGCAGGAGGGAGACTAAGTGAGGAGTAGACTTGAAAGTGAAGAGAGAAAAGGGGAGAGCATGGCAAACATACTCCCATAAATATGAAAACAAATGGGCTTCAGATGGCTTGAGACACAAATGACATTTCTCTTTAATGGGAAGCACACTTTGAATAAAACCAAGCAAGCACCATTCATCATCTTTCCTCCTGATGTGCCTTAACAATCAGTGTGCGTGAGGGCGGTCTGGGACTCATGCAGGATTGTGGGCTAGAGCTGTGGCCGGGCGATGAGGCTTGTCTGGGCTCTGGGAGCACAGAGCTGGGCATGCATGGTGGCTAAGGTCGGGGGAGGGGAAAGCCAAAGCTGTGATATATCATTAAGGGTTTCCATGGTTGGCTTCTTCTTCTTCTTCTTTTTTTTTTTTTTTTTTTTTTAAGATTTTATTTATTTATTTGACAGGCAGAGCTCACAAATGGGCAGAGAAGCAGGCAGAGAGAGAGGAGGAAGCAGGCTTCCTGCTGAGCAGAGAGCCCAGTGCGGGGCTCGATCCCAGGACCCTGGGACCATGACCCGAGCCCAAGGCAGAGGCTTTAACCCACTGAGCCACCCAGGTGCTCCTGGACTGCTTCTTAACAGGAGAAATCCGTCACAATGGGCATGCCGTCCCCTGGCATCTCATTGTCACCCTAACAGAGAGGTGGTAGAAAGGAAGACAGGGGCAGAGAACAGGGTTTGAGTTACGCCCAGCTGTAAAAATCCTGTACATTTCCTCTGGCTCATTTCTTTCCCTGCAAGGCCCAGAGCCTCCCTGGCAGGTTTCTCCTGTCCCCATCCTCTCCCTAAACCAAAGTTGTATGCCCTGTTTCTTGCTCTCAGCTTATCTGATAGACACAGCCAGTCTGGCATGAAAATCCCTACTAATGGGTTCATCTGTTATTATCACAGAATGGGCTACGATCTCAACAGAGCCTCTTGGGAAACAGTGCCCTGATGGAAAGATGGGCTTGGGTGGAAGAATTTCAAATACTGTGGGCAGGGTAGGAATCAGGGTGAGGTGTGTGAGGCACTGGCAGTGGGCACAAAATTGAAGGGGGGCGCGTAAGACAAATAAACAGACAAACACAAATCCCTATTGATTAAGACAAAAAATACTTTATTACAGTATTTTTTTTTGAAATAAACATTAATACAAGAAGTCCACGATGAACAAAACGTCAGACTTTTAGGTACAGAACACATGGGCCTGGATTAGGGTGAGGAAGTGAGACATTCACTCTCAGGGTTATGCAAATGACTAATCAAATCTGGTCTTTATTTGAAAGTTTGACATTTTGTTCATGAGAAGGTGGGGTGTGGGAGGCCCCGTGTTGGGCCAGAGGTTGAGCCTTTAGTTCTGGCCCTAGCCTTGTTCTGCAGCCCTGTGATGATTTTCTTGCTGAATTTGTATCGTACCTTCACAATACATTTTCTTTTGCTTAAGCTGGGTTGAGTGTGGTTCTGTTTCTGAAAATCAGTAATTCCTAATGCAGAAATAAATGTTCACTTCTTTCTCTTCACAGAGCCCTGTCAGAGAATCATTCCTTTTAGATTCATTTGCTATTTCAAGCTGTAAAAGGCAATTTTCTAACAATAGCAAGGACTTCCTTTTCAGATGGATTACTTCTAATCTCATCAATCTAATACAACGGTTTTCATTTTTTACCTGTTCCCTTAAAAGATCTAATCACAGTTTTACATGGTTACAGTGATAATGAATGTAAAATTTTATATTCTATGTTTGTTTTTAGTTTTTTTTTTTTTTTTTTTTTTTTTTTTGGTGAACTTTGTATACCAAAGGTTTTCTGTGTTGTTACATGTCAATGGCTCTAGGCCATTCCATTGAGTTTTATGCTCCATATTTTACTTATTAAACCTCTTATTGTTAGAACTTATAAATTGTCTCCAATTTTCCATATAATGGATAATGTGAAAATGAATGTGTTCATCCCCATGGATTTCATTTCTTCAGTTATTTCTTTAAATTATGGTCCCAGAAGTCTGATTTCTGAGCCAAAGTCCCTTGTTAGACTTCTTAATATGTAATTTGTATTGCCATATAATTTTTAACAGCACTTAGAGTTTATAGTGAAAACAATAGAATTTGAACCAAAAAGAATCTTACACATAAGTAAGCTACCTCATTTCAAATTTAAGTAGGAGTGGGGTAAGTAACCATTTTTAAAATTGGATTTATTTATGATGCTATTCAGTTTTAAAATTGAGCCCCAGATATATTTTTACCTCTCACTTCCAGTAAAGCCTATGGCTGTACCAACTACTTTTCCCCCCTCTTCAGTTAATTTTGCAAACCAGAGGAACAATCATATTTTATGGTTTCTTTGTAAGAATATATATTCTCATGAAAACCAAATAGTGATCGAAGTTGCAAGTTTAAATTGGAACTCTAACATACATGGCAGATATCTGATGCCAAAATATTTATTTTAAAAAGTAGCAATCTTAAAAACTCCAAAATTAAAATTAAAATCTTATGTTTTTAAATTAAAATTAAAATCTTATGTTTCAGCAATGGGAAAATGCAGCCATCCCAATATCTCGTCTACTATTCAGGAATCACATATTTGGAAATGAAAATCCAAAGACCCATTCTGCGTTTCTGTGTTTATTTTCACTGGAGCATGTAAGAGCATTTAAAAACAAACAGTAAAGACAAAAAAAAAAAAAACCCTCACACCCCAAAAGGCTTCATTTTCCCAAATTGAGTTAATAATTGAACTAGTGACAAAGCAAATATTCCTTATACGTGGGCCATTGTCTCTCTATAAAAGAATTCTATCAACATTTTCCCTGACCCCAACGTTTCAAAATATTACACTCATTCTCAACATAGATAAATATGATGGAGGTAAAAAGCTCAAAGGTGACCATGGAGAGATCAGTGTTGGAAAAGCAAATTTGGTTACATCCCTTCATGGAAGTACTTTCACCAGCCACAGCGTTAGGTCAACAGTTCCAATATCCAGGCTGCTTTTCAGAAGAAGGATTTTCCAGGTAGACCTGAAAACAAGAAGGAAATGAAAGGAAGACACTTGGCACATCACCGTGGCTAGGACTGCCTAGGGAAAATCTAAGTCCTAAAATAGTTAACTCTGGAGATACACAGTATCTTGAGATTCATCTGTAAAATAACCCTTCTCTCTTATAGATGTCAAAGATTCCATGGCTTGCCCAAAGTGAAATGGCTAGATTGTTCCAGCACTAAGGCTACATTTAGCTCTTTGGATTTCTGTGTACCAGTACTTTATTTTACTACCATGCCACTGACAATAATGTTCTTCCTTGTGGCATGCCTCCATTCCAGTCCCTCTTCCTCCTGTGTTAGCCAAATCTCTATCTTGGGAACCAATGAGGGAAGTCCCCATTCCAGGGAGTGCCACGAGCATTGGGCTGCTAAAATATTGAGCAACACTGTAAACTCTCTTCCTGCCTCCAAATTCTCTTTCTCTGTTCTGTCAGGCTGGGACCTCCACCACCATTGACCAACTCAGTCTCAGGTTCTCTTAGCTCAGATTCTCCAGAAAATATTTATTGGGCTTTATTCAGTTTATGGTTTCATTCTCTTTAGATTAGGTTTGTCTCTTGGTTTCTTCCAAAGGGGCTGAATATCAGTTCCAAAGAGTGGGCAGCTGTCTCGATAGGTAGTTTAACACCGTGTCTCTTAAAATTGAACATCATTCTGAGGTCCAGTATTTTGATACATAGAAGGTCCTGGAGGGAAACAATTCAGTCAGGTGATTCCATGAACAAACTTTCAAGAAAGGACTACCTTCAGAGGAATGGACAGCATTAAGGGGACTGGACCAGGAATATTGACGCACCCTGAGTTTGGCAACAGTGGGAAACTGCTGCCACTCGAGGCCCAAAGTGGAAAATGGAGGAAATAGATTTATATAGCCTGGTGAAAAATGGTGTGCTGGAAGACAGACTGCTTGACAAAGCCACAGCCATGGAGGATGTTGATAGTGCCCAGAGATGCTGCACTGAAGCCAGGAGAGGAAGAAGAAGAAATACTCCTGCCTCACTCTCTTACCATCCTCCCTTTCTGGCATTGGTCAGACTCAAAAGGAAGTCAGCCACCAAAAGAGCCAGGGGTGTGGCTTGTCAGGGTCAAGCTCCAGGGGCACAGAGCAGAGCAGAGAATGAATTGGGGGAGTAAAAAGAAAAATATTAGCAACTGTTTGTCTGTGTGTCTTCTCATATAGTATTTGAAACAGTTTCATGAAGTGGTTGAGGAGACTGAGGTAAATTGACAAGACATCAAATCTTTTCTGAGGTAAAGTAGCTTCTCCAGCAGTAAACTTGCTGATGGTCCCAGAGCTAGTGTGTCCCTGGGATGTGAGCACATCTGTGTCATGGTAAAGATAACAGTACTGAACACCAGATAGTGTTCAGGCAGTGTGCTAAGGCAATCACAGTCTTTAGCTCATTTAATCTTTACAACAACTGTGAGGGCTGAATACCGTCACTCCTTGGGGGGTACCAGGCTTGAGGTTGTTCATCTTCAGGAGGCTCTTGGTAGGTACTAACAGCCATGAAATGTCTTTTTCTGTGGAGAAATAATGATTTGAAATGACATTTTCCCCATGAGGAAGGTGCTGTCCCCATCTTAGAGGTGGTGGAATTCAGGTTTGATAGATGTGTAGCCCAGAAAAACTCACCCAATACTAAGATGCAGCCAGGATTTGAGCCACTTAAACTCACTATAATATCTGCCCTCTTTGCTTTAATTCACACATCATACCTTCTCATCCACCTTCAAATCAGGAAACTTAGTGATCTGTTCTGAGAGTCTGCGTGGATCTGATATGTTGCTCCTTTGGCAATCCCTGTCTTCTTATCCAGACTTGTAGAATGAAACCTCCTGTCTCTCTCTGTCCTCTGCCAGAACAGGGTCACTGGAAAGAGGAAATGAAAGAGTAAATGAATGAATGAACACATGAATAAGTAGACAGCATACATATTCTCATTCTGAGTCTATGAAATCCATAATCTCACCACTTTATTGCATCACTAAAATCCTGGGATGGGTGGTGATTCCCCTATTACTGAAAATCAGGTCACTGGAAGGTGAAAGCTGCGTGATCTCAATGTCGTTTTCCTTGTGCTTCGCAAGTTGCCTCTAATGGCCTTTCAGATGATGGGAGCTGAAAAAACTTGCAGCAGATATTTAACAGCCGTTTTATTTGGTGTGTTGGGAGCTAGACAGAATCCTTTGAAGGTTTCTAATCTAACAAGTGGATGTTAAATCCTGTAATCCAAGGGGGGTGGACACACTGGTCTAGGATCTAGATGACCAATGGTTGCGAGGCAGAGTCCTTTCTCCTTGACCGAATAATGGTCCATTTTGGGTAGGGAGACTGTCCTCTTCAGTGAGCCTTCAGATTTGGGAGGGTCTGCATGGAGCAAGGAGGGAGGAATGGAGGATGAGCTCTGCCAACCCCATCACCTGAACCAGTTCTGGTGACCAGGAAGGTGACTGGTGGGCACTTTTTTTTCCCCCCCACTGGGAAGGTATTATTACTAGGGTAGTACTTCTTTAACATCATATACATATAATTCGCCTGGCAAGCTTGTAGAAATGCAGATTTTGACTCACTAAGTCTGGGTTGGGGCCTGCATTTCGTCACTTCTTACAAGTCCCAGGTTGCACTGACATTGCTGGCTCAAGGGTCTAGAACAGCAAGGTCGTAGGACATGCATTTATCTTATTGTTGCTGTGCTCTCTTTTGTAGGTCAGTGAATTCTAAGTAGCTTTACTTGGGGCCTGGCTGATCTTATATAGGAATATCTGATATCGTGGAAGGTATGGCCACGGTCATTGTAACTCATGTGGGAGTCATCATTGCAGTTATTGTTTGTTGAGGAGCTCATTTGGGGCAAAATGTTTGCAAGCCCCAGAAGCTTGCTCAAAGAGAGTCAAATAGAAAGAAAAATTATTGCAAGTTATAGACAAAGTCCTTAGAACCCAATTATGGCCCTCTGACACTGGAGCTAGAAAGAGCAATTTCTCCAGCACTGATGCCTTCATCCATACAGGGGAGGTGATCATGCTTGCTGGGGATGTTGTGAGGATTAACTAAAGTAAATGCCAAGCACAGTGCCTGGCGATTATCTTACTAAGTGTAAATTCTAGTGCCTCCAGCAAAACATCATACCCTTTGTTAATTTGAACTTGGCACAAAGACAACTATTTTTATTACTAAATTTATTTAAAAATTTTTAAAAGATTTTATTTATTTATTTGAGATGCACAGAATGAGAGAGAGAGAGAAAGAGAGAGAGAGTGCACGAGCAGAGGGTAAAGGCAGAGGGAGAAGGATAAGCAGACTCCCCGCCGAGCAAGGAGCCTGATGTGGGACTCGATCCCAGGACCCTGGAATCATGACCTGAGCCGAAGGCAGACGTTTAACCGACTGAGCCACCCAGGCATCCCTTTTACTAAACTTAAAAACTCTAAGGACAGTGAGACTATTATTATCATGGGTCGACAACACATTATCGTATAGTAGGAAGGCCATGGCATTTGGAATCTGAAAACTTTCCTTTGGGATCCCAGGTGCAACACCTATGGATGGCTACTGTCCCTGAACCCCATTAAAAAAAAAAAAATCAGTTCTAGCTTCATGGAGACTGGAAGGATTCTGAGAGAATGAATGGACGCACATTCATTAAAAATGAAAAGTACCCTTTTAGGGTAAATTTCTCCTGTCCTGTGATGGCTGGGAAGAAGGGACTGACTTAGACAAAAATGGAAAAGATGAGCATGCCACCCTGCAGAACACTATTATACTTCAAAAAAAAAAAAAAATCGAAAGGAAGAAGTAAAGTTTGGCCAACAGTGGCCCCAGTTGGCTCGACGATTATCTTCCTAAGTGTAAATTCTAGTGCCTCCAGCAAAACATCATACCCTTTGTTAATTTGAACTTGAGTGGTCTCCCAAGGGGCATCTCCTCTCCTCTCTACTCCCGTAAAACAGTACGTCCGTCTCTACATCCTTTGAAAAGGACTGTAAAAAAGACCCACGAAAGGAAAATTGAGTACCTTTCAACTTTTTTCTCACTTTCTAGTTCTTAAGTTTCATTGAACATTAAAAGTTTTTATGGGTAGCGAGGAAAGGCATTTTGCCACTTGAAGCTAAGGTGTGATCCAAATTACAGGAGACTCCATTTCCAAAGCGGTATTTAGCGAGTTTCACACGTATCTTTTTTATAGGACATGGGCACTGGCACAGAGGGGCAGAAAAAGCAAGTTAGCAGCTCTCTGGTAACATGCCCTTTGCAGCCCAGATGTGGTCACTGTGCAGCCTGGCCAGGTCTTTCCTTCGATCCCTTTCCTTCATGCCTTACCGAACAGTGATGGGTTGATTTCCATGCACAAATGGGCTGCAGGCTGCTTGCCTCCAGAAGCATCTACCTGGCTGTGGACAAGTGATATCGGGAGGCACTGACTGGTATCAGGAGGCACACAGAGGGTCTGTCTCCATGGGCACATGCAATGTTGGGGTTCAAGTATCTTGGGGTTGCATGTGAGGTCTCAGCATTTTAATCATACTGCTATCTTAGCATTTTTCTCTATGTTGGGTGAAAAGGAACCTTGTCCAGATTGAAATATAGACTCTTTCTCTGTCTTTCTCTCTCCCCTGTCATTAACGCTTGCAAGACCTTGGCTGTGAAAGCCACAGACAGTTTCCATTTTCCAAAGGATAAGAGGAAACAGGCCGAACTGCTTCATTATTTAGTAGAAAGAGTAAGCAGTCGTTGTGACACACAGATAAAATTTTTAAAAGTCCTGTAGATTTCAGGGTCATGAACTAATTAATACCTGCAAAGTCATGCACCAAAGAATCGAAGATGTGTGAACCTGCCCTCTCTCTTTCTTCTTGGAAGCAATGTCTTCTTGCCTAGGGGATAACCATCTAGTTAATCTGGTCAATAATTCTAAAGTTTTTTTTTTTTTCTTTTTCTTTTTTGCTTTTTAATGGGAGGGCTGATTTATCTTGTTTGATTTTTTTTAACATTTGACAAATTAACCAAATAGTCACCTAATTGGTACTTTTCACAAGGAAATCCAACTTGAATGTAGAAAAATTAAGAAAATGACCTCTCCTGCCAATTAGAACAGAAAGCAGTCCTCACCCACCTAACGGCTGAATCTCTCACAGTCTATAAACAAGGATCCAGAAAACAGGGGCGTGTGGGAGGAACCCGATGAGAAAGTTTCTCTTTTTGTATTTAGCAGAAGCCAACTGCACAGAGGCAGAGCGGCCTATTTGGTTCAACTACTAGTAAAATGCCTTTTAGAATTGATAACAAAATCTGCCCCCCAAACTCTATTTACCCGTATTTCCCCCGCGCCACAAGACACAGGAGACAAATTATTTTTTAAACTCACAAGAGAAACCTCGTCTTCCCTTAAAGTCAAGCAAATCCGAGTTGCCTTCCCTCATAAATTCAAGAACAAAAAGTTATAAATTGAACAGATGAAGGACATTGCCTTCTTTAAAGTGATGTCTCCTTGCCTTAATGGATTTAGCTGTGGCAGGGAGTCAGAGTAAAGCTGTCTTAACTAAATCTTTGACTGATTATGCATTTTTTCCCTATTCATACAAGATAGATTCATCATCCCAATTTGTCAAGCTGGCGAGGTTCCAATTAATTACACCCGGCAAACCTCGGCTTGCGCTCTGCCCGTGTCAGGCCTAATCTAGTGCCTCATTTGCCGTCGGCCCAATGAAGAGGTATCAGAGGTGTTGTTGCTCGGGTACTTACCGTGATGGATGCCCCCGGCAGCGGGGCAGGCGGCATAGGCAGAGCGCTGGGCGCCTCTCTCCTCCGAGCCCCAGGACTCGTGGCTCCCGCACTAATTTGAGGGCTCATCTGTATAGTGGATGTGGTCGTCCAGTCCATCCCTCATGGCGGGGCTGAAGGCTTTCCCTGCTGCAGGGGCCGTGGAAATACCTGCCCAGGTTCTATATTTCTGTCAGATTTGTCCTTGCAAAACTGAAAAAGAAAAAAAAAAGAAAAGAAAAGAAGAAGAAGACAACTTGTCCCTGAGCTGAGTTTCTGAGCTCTTTAGGTCTGCAGGGGAAAATCACAGGGACCGGCAAGGTGGACCCAGAGCATTTATGAATATCTGTATGTGCACCTGTGTATGTCTCTGGGCTATTTATAGATGATGCTTTATGCTGTTTGGGCCACTGCGACTTTGCTTTTTTGCTCTTAGCTTATCAGGCGATGACCTGCTAACAAATATTACTTATTAAGCGAGGTGAGGGCCGGTGGATATTGATATGCGACCCCTGGTGTTCGCAGGGACTCGTGTCTCATGGGCGGAGAAAGCCTTGTGCTGGGCATATGCTATGACATATCTTGAGACAATTGTTTTTATCCTCTTTTAAGCTGGGAAGCCTTTGATCTGAGAGTTAACTGACTTGCACAAAGTTGCATAAGCAGTAAGTGTGGAAATGGGATTTGAACTGAGGTTTATTCACTTGTAAGGTTTTAGCTCTTTTCCAGCACACATTTTTCCTAAGTGACTACTGTTCACACTTTGTCCGGGCCGATGACCCTTGCCTTACTTTTCTTTCCTTTCCTTTCCTTTTCTTTCTTTCTTTCTTTCTTTCTTTCTTTCTTCTTTCTCTCTTTCTTTCTTTCTTCCTTCCTTCCTTCCTTTCTTTTTTTTTTTTAAGACTTTATTTATTTGAAAGAGAATGGCAGAGAGAGAGAGAGAGAGAGCGTGCACAGGCAGGGGGAGCAGCAGAAGGAGAGGGAGAAGCAGGCTTCCCACTGAGCAGGGAGCCTGATTGTGGGGCTCCATCCCAAGACTGTGATCATGACCTGAGGTGAAGGGGCAGATACTTAACCGACTGTCCCAACAGTCGGTTGTCCCAACACTTGCCTTTCCAACCTGCAGACTGCAGCGAGAAGCTGACCATTTTGGCAGGGTTGCAGAGCTGCATGGCCCTGTCATTGCTGGGGGCTGTGTCTCCCTGGTCTGTGGGACTAGCTGGTGTGGGGGTATAGCAGAGCCAAACCCTGCGCCTGCTCCCAGATCACCTTGACCACTTCCTTATTTAGCTCTCTGAGGCTCTCACCCATATGGGTCCACCACCTGCTCTCAGTTTTGGATGAACCCCACATGAAGGTCATGAGTTCTGGATCCCAGAGAGGCCTCTAGAAAGGTCAGATGATACAGCCCAGAGGTGTCAGTTCCACAGGGGGATGAACCTTGACCCAGGGAAATTTGGGGATGGGAAGGAGCCAAGCCGATTCAGACCCACCCCCCTTCCTGCTTTTGTGGGCTACTTTGAAGGTGTGACACCTCCTTGCTTCCCCTGAAGACAAGTCCCACTGGCTGGGTGGATGTGTGTGCTGGGCTGCAGGCTATGTTTCTGGGGCTCTCAGTGAGTCAGGGGTTGGTCAGTGACACACTGCATTGCCTCGCCTTACATCTTGGCCTCACTTCTCTTTTAACCCACTTCAATTTCAAAACAGAGTGTGGCATCTTAATCCTTAAATCCAGACCTGAGACAGGACTATGGAGGCAGTAGGAGCAAAGCCGACTTCTCACCCACGCAGCCTACACAGAAGAGTCCCCGGAAGAGATTGTCGTGTTTTGGAAAGAATCAAGTCACATCAAAGATCAACTTTTAATTTAAGTAAGATTTCAAGTGCATTAATATTCAGCATTTACATTCCTTCCTGGTTCGCAAATATAATGTGTTTTACAGTTATCAGAAACATATGCTGCTTTTCAGCAGCATTTTATATACAACTTGTTCAACAGAAGGTGCCAACATCCCAATATGTTTGGCCAAGCTCTGGCTTTAACCATTGTGATGAGAGAATTCGAGTGCAACAGTGTCATCTTTTTGAATGTAGATGGGGGTGTTGCCAAAGGGTAGCTCATGCTCCAAGAGAAAAGAAGGGAATGATTTATTATTTCATGCGTTGACCTAACTTTTATGATGTTTCTATTATGAAGAGGTTTCTGTACTGAGCTTGGTGAGAGCTACATGGATGAATCCATCCCAGATATTGTTTTTAAGGAAATTTCACTGTAGTAAAATACCTTCTCGAAGAACTGGTGGTGGAATTCTTCTCATGAAAGGAGTCTGCCAATCGGCTACTTACCTGTGGAGCCATTCTGATTGTTAAAATATTGTGATACTGTCATGCCTGTTGGTGAATCCGCACTATCCTCAGCCTCCTACACCTGGCCTACCTGATCTTTCTCCTTTGATCTAGTGACTAACGCAGTAAGGCCTGGCTGGGCAGAGGATTCTAAGTCCTTCCTCCAGCTCTATGTTCAATACCTATCCTGATGGCTCAGAACCCATGGCTCATTTGTTAAAATGTGTAGAATGTCTTTTGTGAAATCAGCAGGATGTTGTGCCCATCAAATACAGATGATCTACACCCCTACAGTTACAATCTCTAATTAGGAATATTTCTATCTTTTACTTTTTCCTGTCAATTTTGCCTCATGTATTTTGAGGCTCTGTTATTAGGTGCATACTTATTAAGAATTGTTATATCTTCTTGGTGAATGGGCTCATTTATTATGAAGGAATGTCCCTAGGAAGTTTATTTTATCTGGTATGGATATAGCCACATTCACTTTGTTTTGCTGAGTTTGCATGGCCTGTCCTTTCCCATCCTTTAATTAACCAATCTGTAACATTACATTTACAGTTTCTTTCTTATAGGTGACATTTAGGTGGGTCCTGTTTGTTGTTGTTTCTTTGTTTTTATTTTTATATTATTTATTTATTTATTTTGAAAGATTTTATTTATTTATGTGGCACAGAGAGATGGAAATCAGAAGTAGGCATATGGACAGGGGGTGCAGGCTCTCCGCTGAGCAAAGAGCCTGATGCGGGACTCAATCCCAGGACCTGAGCTGAAGGCAGAGGCTTAACCCACTGAGCCACCCAGGTGCCCTATTTCTTTGTTTTGAAACCCAGACTGACAATCTCTGCCTTTTAATAGGTATTACTTGTCTATTTACATTTAATGAATGTTTTGGTATAGTTGGGTTTAGTCTGACATTTTGCTGTTTGTTTTCTATTTGCACATCTGCCTTTTGTTCATCTCTTCTTCCTTTCTTGCCTTCTTTAGGTTATTAAATTTGTTTTTATTATTTCATTTCAGTGCCTTTATTGGATCTTACCTATACCTCTTAGGAATATTTTTTTTTGTAATTGTTGCTCTAGAAAGTATAATATATATCTCAGTTACTAGCTTATCACAATCTATCTAGTGTTATTACTGTTCCATTTCATGTAAAATGTAAGACCCTTGAGACAATGATTTTAGTTATTCTTCTCCCTCATCCTTTGGGCTATTGTTATCATATGTTTGTAGACATATGTTGATCCTTGAACAATTTAGTTTTGAATTGCCCAGGTCCACTTATATGTGGATTGTTTTTCAGTAAATACATTACAGTAAATGTATTTTCTCTTCCTTATGATTTCCTTTTTTCTTTTTTTATTTTATTATTTTTTTAAAGATTATTTATTTATTTATTTGACAGAGAGAGATCACAAGTAGGCAGAGAGGCAGGCAGAGAGAGGAGAGGAGGAAGCAGGCTCCCTGCTGAGCAGAGAGCCCGATGCGGGACTCGATCCCAGGACCCTGAGATCATGACCTGAGCCGAAGGCAGCGGCTTAACCCACTGAGCCACCCAGGCGCCCATATGATTTCTTTTTTTAAAAATATTTTATTTATTTATTTGACAGACAGAGATCACAAGTAGGCAGAGAGGCAGGCAGATAGAGAGAGAAGGAAACAGGCTCCCTGCTATGCAGAGAGCCCAATGCGGGGCTTGATCCCAGGACCTGGGATCATGACCTGAGCCAGAGGCAGAGGCTTTAACCCACTGAGCCACCCCTTCCTTATGATTTCTTAATGACATTTTCTTTTCTCCAGCTTACTTTATTGTAAGAATATAGTCTATAATACATATAACAAAAAACAAAATATGTGTCAACTGTTTATGCTATCAGTGAGGCTTCTAATCAACAGTAGGCTATGAATAGTTAAATTTTAGGGAAGTCAAAATTATACTTGGATTTTTTTAAAAGATTTTATTTATTTATTTATTTGACAGACAGAGATCACAAGTAGGCAGAGAGGCAGGCAGAGAGAGGGGGAGGAAGCAGGCTCCCTGCTGAGCAGAGAGCACGATGCGGGGCTTGATCCTAGGACCCTGGGATCATGACCTGAGCCGAAGGCAGAGGCTTTAACCCACTGAGCCACCCAAGTGCCCCTGTACTTGGATTTTTGACTGCATGGGAGGTTGGCGCTCCTATTCTAGGCATTATTCAAGGATTACCTGTATTATAAACTCTGAAATACTCTGAAATGTGTATATATGTATGTATGTATGTATATGTATACATTTACATATATATAATTAAAAAAATTAGTCTCCTGCCATTTAAAGATACTCAGAGGAAAAAAGATAGTCTTTTGTTTTTGCTTTCACTCACCATTCCAATGCTTTTCATTTTTCCCTGTAATTTCTAAGTTTCCATCAGTGCAACAGTGTCTTCTTTTTGAATGTAAATAGGTGTTGTCAAAGGGTAACTCATACTCCAAGAAAAAAAAAAGGGAATGATTTATTATTTCTTGCATTGAGCTAATTTTTATATTGTTCCTATTATGAAGAGGTCTCTGTACCAAGCTGGTGAGAGCTACATGGATGAATCAATCTGAGATTAAGAACTTCCTGTAGGAGAAGAATCAATGAAGCAAGATGGGATTGGGAGGGAGACAAACCATAAGTGACTCTTAATCTCACAAAACAAACTGAGGGTTGCTGGGGGGAGGGGGTTTGGGAGACGGGGGTGGGATTATGGACATTGGGGAGGGTATGTGCTTTGGTGAGTGCTGTGAAGTGTGTAAACCTGGTGATTCACAGACCTGTACCCCTGGGGATAAAAATATATGTTTATAAAAAATAAAAAATAAAAATAAATAAAAAAAGAACTTCCTTTGGCATTTCTTGAGTTGTAATTTTGTATAGACATGCATTTTACCCAGTGTGGCTCTAGTTTCCATCTGCTTTTGCCTCTCTTTAGTGACTTCAGATAGAAATAAATGTGGGTTAAGAGTCACCTGGGTGGCTCTGTCAGTTGAGCATACGACTCTTGATTTCAGCTCAAGTCATGATCTCAGGGTCATGGGATCAAGCCCCTCAGTGGGCTCTGTGCTGAGTGTGGGTCCTGCTTGAGATTCTCTCTTCCTCTCCCTCTGCCCCCACCTTACACTCAAGCTCTCTCTCTAAAAAAAATAGATATGAATGTGGATTAAAAACACCAGTAGTAATGGAACTTATATTTCCAGTGACAAGTCATTTTGAGAGGATCACCTTGCTATGAAGGCATTGGGAATGAGATTACAAAACCTGGAGTTTCTGGACTGGTTTTCCACCTGTAGCACCGATTTAACACAGGGTTTAACATATTTTAAGCTTATCTTTAGATTTGGATGATTTTTATATAAAACTGTGGATTTCTGGCTTTTCTTGAAAAATTAGAAAACTTGTACATTTAGGTTCTAAATTCTGCTATTTCAGTTGGTACCATTGGCCAGAGGTGGATAGCATTCCTGGGGCTTGTGAGACTGTGCAATTTAGTTTGCCCTGATTTCCCATTTTGATTGAGTCACCAACACTGTCCTGCTGGTTTCTGAGGTTCAGAATGAGGAACTAGAACTTCTCCATGCAATGTGTCAACTGGTGGTGTATCCTGGGTGACCTAGAAAGTGAATTGAGGTAATTTATATATTTGCAATTCACATCAGGCAAGTGATTAGGTGGGACTTTCAGAAGACTCTGTGCCTGTGCCTCTTTAAGACCAAATGGAATCTTCTGTGATGGGAATGTGAGTACGGGAAACTCTTGTTATAGTAAAAAAACCCAAAAAACCAGAAAAACTCTTGAATTCTTAGATGAAGTCTCCAAGCCTGAATCAATGGTATTACGTTTCTTTGGCTAGGTGAATTTATGCATATTGGATAGAAGACTTCCTCATCCAAATCCTGTCAGAGGCCACATTTTCTGAATGTGTTTTCTGTTCTGAAGGTAAACCTTAACATAAAGGAATGGCTCAAGAATACAATCTTTCGGGGCATGTGGGTGGCTTAGTCGTTGGGTGTCTGCCTTTGGCGCCGGACATGATCCCAGGACCCTGGGATCGAGCCCCGCGTTGGGCTCCCTGCTTGGTGGGAGGCCTGCTTCTTCCTCTCCTACTCCCCCCTGCTTGTGTTCCCTCTCTCGCTATCTCTCTCTCTGTCAAACAAACAAACAAAAAAGAAAAGAAAAGAAAAGAATACAATCTTTGCAGAGATGGCAAGGCTTCAGACTATCCTGGGAAAGATATAGGTGAAATATGAAATAATCTTGCTGTAACAATTACTAGACCCACAGGGAAACCCTTTTGTGTCTTCACCCTCTTGGAATCACTTTAAAAAAATTGTAATGATTATACCGACTTTTGATGACTCCAAGATGACTTTAGATTCAGACACTTTGCTTCCATAAGCTGGACTGCACAGCCTATTTGGGGGTTGAATGAAAGTATAGGAAGCAGAAAGAACACATGGAAAAGGAGAAGGTATCCCAAACAAGAGGCATGTTGGTGGTCAGTGTGAAGGATGGGATTCATGTCTGAGTATGAGATGAGGTTGAACTCGTGCTGTGCACTTTGCAAAAGAACCCAAGAAGAAACTTCCAACCAAGTAGGGTGGCCCAAATAGTCATTTCTCAATGTGAACAGATTGACAAACACTCTTGAGTTTACTTGATCCTCTTTGGAGCTTCATGGAGAAAAATAGTAAACTTCTTCTGATGACAGAAATTTAGAAAAGACAAAAGGAATGGGATCTCTGCCCCAAATCCTTCCTTTTAGTTTAATGCTCGCTAATGGATATTAAAACATGGTAGATTAATGAGAGCCCAAAAGACCATGCAGTTGAAAAAAATGTACTTTCTTTTGACAGCTAGGCAGTTGAGAGATGTCTAGGAATTAAGGAGCAGTTCAGATTAAATTACCCCCTTCACTGAGACATCCTTTCCTTGGTAAATTGTGAGCTGGAGAAAAGCAAAGAGATGCCATGATCCCGAGGGATTATTCATTGAAACTATAGTTTGTGACCATAGAAATAAAAGACACATTTAGATTTTATATGCTGGCAGGCTAATCAAACTTGGATCAACAGGAGGCAGGAGCAAGGGATGCTGGGCTTTTGGATAAGCAACTGCTAGAAACCATGAGGAACTTGGATGGAGAGAAATGAAAGACCCTGCCAGGTGTCACAGCCAGCATACCACTGAAGTGTGTTTTCATCATTGGATTGTTGTTTGCTCTCTGTGCTGGTGATGTACTGTGTGAAATTAGCTAAGCTGGAACTACATTTCCCAGAATTCTCTCCTCTGGCTAGTTCCATGCTGGGGTTGGTCACTGAAGAAATTTATGTGAGATTTGGAAGTTAGAAGTAAAGCAGAAGCCAATTTAATGCTCCAAAAGTTGAGGTAGATTGGGCTCCAAAGCACTGTGGCAGCCAATATACATTGTCACTGATGTGCTATCTCAACTTGCTGGCATGGGACAGCACCTGGATTGACAGTACCTGGATTTACAGCTCCTCTGTCTTCCATAAGTTCCCTCCTGCATTCCATATGCATCAGAGGATGCCAGCTCTTTCTTTATGCCACCATGACTTTCAGGTTAGAGATGATGAGAGAAAACTGGGGGGGGGGGCATCCAGATTATTTTTGTGGGTTGGAGTTTATGTGTGTGGGGTCCAGTCCTTCTTTGTTCCCCCATTTTATATACAACTTTTCCACAAGACCACCTGCCTAGCTGACTCAATAATGGCGGCTCCAGGCACACCACCATATGGAGAGGCAACAGCTTGCATAGACTCTTCTGCACCCTCCAGGTCTAATTTGGCAACATTTCTATTATTCAAAATGCCTCCTAATCATCTTGCTTCTTGGATCAAATCCTCACTGATACCCTGACTCTACAGGTGGTCTGCAGATATGCAAATTGATTTCTGGGGTATTACTGCAAAGTATTATTACTTTGTCATTGTAATTGCTGTCCTTGTAAGTGATAGCTTTCCTTTATCTATAGGCACTAGGACACTCGAAATTAAACTATGATGAGTTATCTTTATCTTCTGTACAGAGGTGAAGGCAGAGAAAGATTCTCATAAAATTACCCTACATTACTATGTTCTGGTAAAGTAAAATTGTGGCAGAATACAGTCTGCCTATTGTGTCTTCCTATTGCTGTCTTTGATATACATCCGCCACAGTAAATGCAATCACTATGCCTCTACTCCCATGACACTTGAAAGGTGGAAGATTCACTCTTGTTTTTCTGCTCTGCCTTCAAGAGTTAGTGGGGTCACTAACTTACCTAATCCAGAAAAATGGGTTACTTCTTGTACTTTTATGGAAATTTAGCTGTAATTCCCAGGTTAGAAACTCAATGAGAGCAAGGCTTGAGGTCATCTTTTAGTAAATTATTTTGAATTGTGGAACTGAGAGCCATGTATCATTGTATCCAGGATCTTATGGATAAATGGAAAGGTACTAGCATCTTGGGAGTGTTCATTATGTCCCCTGTGCCTTATATGGATTTTCTGTATCTCATTGAATCCCCAAATTACACAGTGAAATGGGGATTAGAACCCCCCCTTCAGAGGTGAGAACATGGAAATCTTGGAAGGTTCAGTTGCTTGGCTAGATTCTGTGAGCAGTCGGAACTTTAAATCTTTCTGTGTCACAAGCTCTTGATTTGATCCTAATGGCTAACAGCACATTTCACTTTGCTTGTTTCTTCCACAGATCTTTACCAGACAAGTACTTTGCCCTAAAGCATCTCAAAGTTTCACATACGCTGCTCAGTAGACCAGAGAGATGTTAGAATTTATTCTGCAAAGGGAAATTCACCCAACACTGCCCCTCCACTGCTTCTTGCACCAAACCCCCAGCCCTTTGTTCTCTCCAGGTTCCATGCAGGGAAGTATCCTTCTCATAAGCACTGTTGTGGTTTTCTTGACAGGCTGTTCCCATCCTTTTGGGACAATGTCTGGGGACAGGGACTACTGCTCTGTAGTATTTCCACCATTGTGTGTTATCTACATCCACTTAGCATTAAGTTTGGAAGGAACTTGGTTTATTTCTTTACTTTATGCTTTTAAATAACTGCATGCTGTAAGCAATCCTGATCAAAGCTGAAGATAGGCTACTGTCATTGCTCTCATCTAGTGAGCCTTGATGAGACCTGCTTCTTATTAATTTATATAGTGAGGTGTTGAATTGGATGACAAGTCTGCCACATCAAGACAGATCCCACAATAATATGCTTCCCAAATGTTGTGTTAATAGGGTATTCTTTTCAGTCCACATTCAACTCAATTTCCTTTGCCCTCACCATCATCATCCTCACTGTGGGTATCAAAAGTACGTCTTGAGTGTCTGTGTGTGATCATGACACACGTCTACACCATATGAACATTTCGGGGGAGACACTGTGCTACAGTGGAAAGAGAACTGGCTGAGACAGGGATCAAGTCCTTATTCTAGCTTTCCAATTTAGCCAGCTCTGTGTCCTGGAGCACCTATGAAACAGGAACAAAGATGCCTTCTTCCTTCTTTTCTTATCTCAAAAGATTAATAAAAATAAACTATGGGGGCACCTGGGTGGCTCAGTTTATTAAGCATCTGCCTTCAGCTCAGATCATGAACCCTGAGTTTTGGGATTGAGCCCCATGGTGGGCTCCTTGCTCAGCGGGATGCCTGCTTCTCCCTCTCCCTCTGCCTGCTGTTCCCCCTGCTTGTGCTCTTCCTCTGTCTCTCTGGCAAATAAATAAATGAAATATTTAAAAAAGTAAATAGACTTTCTACTTGGGGTGCCTAGCTCAGTCATTATGTGTCTGACTCCCAATTTTGGCTCAGGTCATGGTCAGGTCATGGTCTCAAGATCATGAGACCTTGGGCTCCATACTGGACACAAGGCCTGCTTAAGATTCTCTCCCTCTCCCTCTGTCCTTTGCATGCACTCTCTCTCAAAAACAAAACAAAACAACAAACAAAAAACCCCCACCTCTGTACTCAATGAATATTAATCCACTTTAGATGACAAAAAAAGAAAAGGAAGTGCTAGTCAAATCAAAGATTTATTTTTATTGGATCCCTTGATTTTTTATGTGCTTCCACAGTTTCTTTTAAGATGGTGGTTTTCAAATGTGTCCTCTGATGGCAGCCTTGTGTTGGTGGTGGTGGGGGGGATTCAACCCATTCTCATCAGAAGAGCTCTATTTTTTTCTTTTTTTCATCATGAGATTTTTAAATTAAGACTTCTTTCTTTTTGTGAATAGTTTAAGGTTCACAGGGAAATTGATGGGAGGTTATAAAGATTTACCATATATCCTTGAACCCCATCCTCAGGTAGCTTCTTGCCTTGCCAGCATCCTTCACCAGAGTGGTAACATTTGTTACAACTGATGAACCTCCCTGGACACATTGTAATCACCCAAAATCCATAGTTTACATTCAGGTTCACTCTTGGTGGTGTACATTTTATGGTTTTGAACAAATACATAATGACATGAAACCACCATTATATTATCCTACAGAGGAGTGTCACTGTCCCCCAAATCCTCTGTGCGCTGCCTGTTCCTCCCTTTCCCTCCTCTTCATAATAAGATTTTTATACCGCAGTAATGAATAAGTTGATTCATTTGATTGGAAGAGTCAAATAAAGAAGAACAAGCTTCACGTTTGAAACTGGTGATGTTGGATAAGATTCTTGATGACTTTATGCTTAGAACAGACATAAGGTGGACAGGAGGATGTCTACGTCATTGTACACAAGTTGATGAATCTGGAGTAGAAGACCAGTCTCAGTACAGAATTAGGGTATATGGTAGGAAAAGTAACAATGGAGATTCCAAACTGAGTTCTGATTTTGTGTGTTTGGCAGGAGTTGTAAGTGAATATGCTCTTCTTCTCTGACTTTAGGAGGTGGGGCAAGGAGCAGCTCAGCTAACTAGGAATCAAAATGCCAAGTGATATAGGTTCTAGAAAGAACGATGGTTGGGAAGATAGAGGAGATATAGATGGGTTCTCTTACAGCATTTGTACCCATATGTAGTAATTAGCAAGTTACTTCCCCATGAGGATGCTCATTTGAGCATTCACAATAGACTCACTAAGGCTCCCCCAACCCTGCAGGTATTGAGGTCAAAGTAATGCTATCTTGAGCCTCTAAAAATATTCCAATATCTTATGCTCAGTGCTTCCGTGTAGGGGGCGTGCACGTGGATGGAGGGAATGTGGAGAGTGATCTAGGCGGTGCAGGGAGAAGAGTGAGGGAGGCATGAGATTTGAAAAGGCGCTTTGCCTGATTTTCTTCCTATTTCCACTATTGTCTTCCTACAGTAGTCAGACAGGTGGTGGGGTTTGGGGGAGGCTCCATTGCTTGAAGTATTTGCTAACTCCATGATCCCCATGGCTCCTTCCTTTACTTGACAGATTCTAGTCATCAATGGAAGCCATCTAAGGAACCTAGGCCTTCTGCAGAGATCACTTTTTTTCAGAGGAGAGAAATGGGAACCCACCAAGCTGGTGTTTGGCTTGGCTAACAAAAGGCATCAGAGCTGGTCAGCCCACTTGTGGGCAGCCATTTTTGGCAGGAGACTTGAAGACAGCAGTCGTGGAGAGCTTTTTATGAGGATGCAGGGCACCCATAGACATAAAAAGCAGAAGAAATGCTTGTTAGTTATGGGGAAGGTGAAAGGCTCAGAAAACTGATTAGCGTAGCAGTGTGGTCAGATGGAAATGAAAGCTCAGAAGCATAATCATTAATTGGGTGCTTACCTACTAATTTGAGCTTGGATGTCAGCAGCACTGCACTTCATTTCAAACCCAGGGTCAGCCTTTAATGCTACATCATAAATTACGTAAAGGCACAACACTAACAATTAGATAATTATGGAGACCCATGCTGTTGCAATTTAACTGGGCAAGTTCAGGGCAAACATGACAGGAATACTGTTTAACTCTCAGACTGCTGGCAAGATTTTTTTTTTTTTTCCTCAAAGAGACAAATGAAGGCATCAGATGATGTGGTTGGCTGGTTTTCAAAGCCTGTGGGTTCAATAATTTCTTTCCAGGAGCTGGGCTCATCAGATGACCCAAACAGACTCCAAAGAAATATTAAAGAAGTGTTAATTATATTTTAGAAAAATTCAGTCTTTAAATCCACACCAGCTGAAGCACCCAGGGGTGGGCTGGGTTCCAGCTAAACTTGAAGCTGAAGCTTAAAACCAAAGCTAATTTTTATCATTAGGAGAAATTCTGTAGATAAAACATGTGATCTTACAATCCTGGGTCCCTCATGTTAATGTGGGAATGAAAATAGGAGATTTGGGGTCCGTATTTTGTGGTCATTGCATTCACATTGGTGAATAAGTGGCCAATTCCACTGATGAAGGTGTTTTCATGACCAGTGTGAACTGGCAAGGCTGGCTGGTGCTTCTGTGCTGTACATCATTCATTCTTTCATCGATGTGAGCATCTCTGTGTTCTGGGTATGGGGGTAAGATGTCATTAGATAGGAATTTAAAAATTGGTCTGATTTCCTGATGGAGTCAGAAGACATGTGGAGGGTTGGCCCTCATATCTGTAATAAGGGTGTTATTTCTGGGAGAGGTTGTTTTCATTGTCAGAATGTGAGCTTGAGAAAATCAAGAGCCACACCTTATTTTCTCTCCATTCCCACAGCCCCAGCACAGGGAGAGGGGTTCTGAAGAAGCATCCAGGTCTAAGAGCTTTGCTGAAGGAATGAGTAACTTTCATCCAGAAAGGAAGAGAAAGATTTCATTCAGAAAAGAAGAAAGGTTTACCTGAAGTTTAGGTTTCAGAAACTCATGTTGCCTGACAAATCAGATCCCATTTTAACTTCCTAAAAGTAATTTTGAAAAACTAAATTCTGTCATTTAGACCATTGTCTGTTAAATACAGATCTTTGTTTCCTCTTGTTCCAAAAAAAGACACCATGGGACCAGCCCTAGCATGTACGGGTGATACTACAAAGATCATAGAATTAGGGACCATGGAATTTAAGATTGTAGGCTTCCTAGGGAGTTCAATATTGAGTCCCTTTGTTTTACATGTAAGAGAGTGTGTTTTCCTCTGAGATCTTGGGGTATGCAGGCCTAGACTGGGAGGGATGTGGCTCAGAGCTATAACACAAAGATAGAGGTAGAAGGGGGCTAAAACTAAAAATCTCCTTAGGGCTCACTCATCTGGCACTCAGGACATGCCACAGGGAAACTGCTGTGTGTGTGTGTGTGTGTGTGTGTGTGTGTGTGTGTGTGTGTATACGCATGCACATGCCAGCAGAGTTGTCTAATTCCAAAACAGTGCAAGGGTAGGGAAAGTTAGAACCAAGCCTACTCCTGGGGAAGAGAGCTAGCCTCTTCCATCAGATTCCACCTCCTGCCGGTGTGGGATGGTGTTGGGACGGCTGTCTTCCAAGCGCTCTCTCCAGTCCATAAGGTGTTTCCATCCACAGAGTGTGCTGGCAGCACATGGAAGCCCATCACAGAGACTTTGGAATGGACCAGACCAGCACTGGCCAAAGAGAACGAGGCTCATTGATGGTCAGAGCTCTTCCTTGGGCAGGAATGTAGCTAGGGCTGACCTTGTAAACCCAGAGAATGCTTCTCACTTACTGAGATTTCTCAGGAGGGAGGGTTCTGGGGAGGGGAGAAAGACTGTATTCTCTCAACCTAGGTGAGGTTTGGTCTGGGTCTTATTTAATTTGGCTATTGAAAGAATTCATTCATTTATACCCCGAGTTACTTAAGTGGGAGTTTTAGTTACATGTACACACGTAAATGGAAGTCTGGAGAGGAAAGAGAGAGCAAGGATTGTAGAAACTAAATCAAACCATCCTGTCTACAAAAGGTGGTAATTTTTTGGTGTGTGGTAGTAATACACAAAATGAGAAAGAACAGAGCTGTACTAAAACAATTCTTCTTTAAAAAAGATTCATTTATTTATTTGAGAGAGAGAGAGAGAGAGAGAGAGTGCATGCAGGGGTAGGGGAAGAGGGAGAGAGAAACTCAAGCAGACTCTGCTGAGCACAGAGCCCCATGTGGGACTTGATCTCATAACCCAGAGATCAGACCTGACCTGAAACCGAGAGCTGGATGCTTAACCAACTGCCCCACTACGGTGCCCCCCTACTAAAACAATTATGCAAAAGAAAATGCCATCTAGCAGAATACCATCTCAACATTTACCTTGGCCAAGGTCTTTTTAACCACATCATAATTTTTGTCTCACCAGATTCTCCAAATAATGGGCCAAGTCAGGAAACTTACTTCTCTAGCCAATGTTACATAGACATAAATAATACTACACAGAATATTCTCTTAATTCTTAAAAACCATACAAAAAGAAACCAGTGAAGATTAGCAGCGTGGATTTTTTTGAACCACCTAAAAAAGACTTGTGAGCAATCAACGGAGTATGTTTGGGTTTGCTGTGCATTGGTGGTTGGCTGTTAATCTATCAGAGATGCTGGTTCTCTTTGGGAAGTCAACTCATGGAGGGGTCCCTATAATTCAAAGAAGTCATGTTTTTCTAGAGAAGCACTCTGCAGTACTTGAATAAATCCACATCTGCTTTATTTTACCTGCCCCAACTCCATTCCTGGAGTGAGTTTATCATGCATTCAGCTAATTAGATCACAATTAAATAACAAAAAGAATAATGATCCTTACTGAGCCCTGGAGGGTTGCAATTTTCAAAGGTGAACCAATCCACTCTCTCTGATATGGCAGTTCTTCTCCAACAGTCAAGGTAACAAGGTAACACTCAAATTAGTTGCTAGTCTTCCTTGGTGTTATTTTGTTACAACCGAGAGCAAAAGGAGAACTAGCAAAAGCAGTAAGAGTTGTGCCTGTTCTTTTCCTTAGGGCACACTCTCTCCTGCCTTCCCCTTTTCTCCTCCCTTCTTTCTCTCTTCTTACCCTAGGGAGCGTAGCAATGTGTATGGTTCAGCACTTTGATTTTGGCAGCCTGTTCTACTTTGGCAAGCTGAGGATTGCCTGTTCTTCCTAGCAGAGGCCTGGCATTCTCTTGTGTGGCTGGGCCATGGTTTATGAGCCCTCCAAAGATGGACCTTCTGCCCTTGAAAGCATGTCCATAGGGCTCCATCCTCTGCTTCCAGTTGTGACAACCAAAAATGTCTCCAGACATGTCCCTTGTGCATGTGCCTCTGAGCATATGTGAGGATAAATTACTGGAAAGGTACATTATTGGATCAAAGGGCATGCAAATTTTAAACTTAGGTGGGTATTGCCGCATTAGTGCCCAAAGACCTGGCCATGATTTTGGAGGCGAGATAGCTGTGGGATGCTAACCACTCTTCTGGAGACACCTTGAGGCAGAACTTGACCAAGGGTAGTTTGTTCAGACACAGAAGAGAAACTCTAGATAAGAGACTGCAGGAGGAAGGGGTCCAGAGGAGACAGAGGAGTCTGTCTTTCAGGTAGAAGGGCTGGCAGAAGGGTAGGGAGAGAGTTGGCTTGTCTGGTAGGACCCAGTGGAACAGGAATTGACAAGCAGGTGGGGCACATGAAGGCTCAGAGGGGGCAAATCCAAATGTGGATCTGTGTCAAAGGAAGTGAAACTGCTTTACTAGCTGGGTCTGAGTCAAAGCAGGTTGTCTTTGGCTGTGTGTACGTGTATGCCTGGGTATGTTTATATGCGTATTTGCGTTAGCATATGTACATGTGTTTGTGCATGCATGTATGTTGGTGTGTATGGTCGTGTGTGCGAATGTGTTTGCATGTTTGTGTGTTTGGTGTGTCCACATGTGTGCGCATGTATGTGTACATGTGTGCCCACACACGCACAGGGGAGTAGTGTAGAGAGGATGTGGGCGTCGGATGAGATGTAGTAAATGACTCTAAAGCCTTGTTTAAGTGTCTGAGACACTGATTTAATGAACAAGTTAAAATACAGGAAATTATAATTTGCTTAAGATACAAGTTATCTTAAGTTATCCAATTATAAATACCTTCAGGGGCCAACTTTACTGTAATGCCATGTTCATTATTTCGGTGAGTGTGTATTGAGTGAGTCAGTGCCTTAAAGCAAGAGACAGGGATAGAGTGGACAGACAGGTCCTGCCCGCAGGGAGCATACATCCGGCTCAATGGATGAGCAAGGGAGGCGATCAAGGCACAGAGTCAAGGCAAAGGATGGTAAAAAGGCATGTGCCATGGGAGGCGCAGGCCATGCCCAGGCCAGGAGATTGTGTTAAACTGAGATCAGAAGGTCGAGTAAGAGTTCGCTTCATACTGGTGAACTCCATGGTGGACATGGACAGAGACCTTCAGCCAGAGGCCCAGAACTTTGTGGAACTTAAGGGTTTGGTGCAGACATTTGAAGCCTGGAACCTTCAGGGAAGGTAGGTGAGAGCGATTACAGAGGAGTCTGAGAAGGCAGGCTGGGGTCAGAGAGTGAAGGACCTTGGGGACTTTGTCCCAGAAGCAATGATATTTGAAGGGTTTTGAGCAGGAGAGTTACATGTTAAGATGTGTGTTTTATGGAGCTCACTGTGGTGCCTTTGGAGAAATTTTAGGGCAAGGTTTCTCAGTGCCAGTGCTACTGACATTCTGGACTTTTGATTTCTTGCTGTGGGGGTTAGCCTTTGCCTTGCAGGATGTTTGGCGGCATCCCTAGCCTCTGCCTGCTAGCTGTGAGCAGAACCAGCCTCCAGCTGGGACAACAAGAAATGTCTTCAGACATCATTAAATGTCCCCTGGTCCGTGTGTGTGTGTGTGTGTGTGTGTGTGTGTGTGTGTGTGTGTGAGATGGGGAAGGGGGACATTGCCCCTGTTGAGAAACCTTGTTTTAGGGAATGACGTCACGTGATGACCCGAACTGGATGGACAGTAATGGCAGATATGTGGGTCGGAAGGAAGGTTGTACAGGCACAACGAGCAGATCTTAGGCACGGGTTGACTATGGAGAGGGAGGGAGAACTGAAAGATGAAGGTCAGATTTGGGGATTTGGCAAATGCCTAAAGTGGCGGGTGGTGTGATTTTTTGGGACCGAAGGGTCGTTTTCCAGAGGACATGGAATTCCATTCCCTTTTGGAAATGCTATATCTAAGGTTCCCTGGGGGACATCCAAGTAGAGATCCAGTGGGACTGAGTCAAGGGGTCCAAGTTGGGGGATGGCTGTGCCAAGGCCAGCAGCTGGGAGAATTCTCCTCTTGGCCCCACTGATACCATGGAGGAAGTGTGAATCTCAGATGTTCGTGGCACTTGTTGGGAGCCCCGTACAGGTATATGCGGCCAATCGCAGCTGCTCAGAGTTCCTAGACCACTCCCCAAGCCACCACACTGGAAAAAGATCCACATGGTTTCCCAGCTAAGGAGGGCTGGCTCTGTAAGCTTGCCCTTTCCTGCTGCAGGCGGCTGAAGGGCTTCATAAGTGATGGCCGAATGGCCAAAGCCATTACTCTAACTGTAATTTGTAATGGCTCTCTAACGCTTTAGAGAGAGCCAGAGTTCGCTGGGATGAAAGGTGACTTTTAGAAGTCAGTAATTATACTTCCCAGTGAAAATGTGTCTTTGGCACGGTGTGTAACTATAGTATGCAGGGCACCCAAGAATTCACTCCTGGGAAGGGCTTATATTAATCATAGTTTCAATGCCCAGAGAACATGTTCTCAGTAGTTAACCATCCTCTTCCCCCTCCTTAAAATGTGGGCCTTGTAATCAAAAGAAAGACACACCCTTCACTATAGCAGGGCTGCTGTACTAAATAAAAAATTATAGTTATTATACACGGACTTCATACCGAGCAGGGTCAAGTAATAACACATCTGGTGACCTCCATTAAAGAACTGAGTTATGTTCAGCTTGTGTTTTAATTAGCCCGTGATAAACAAAGAATCAAAGGCCATTCTGCTCTGGTGGTTTTTATATTTACGACTGCCTTCACCTGCACTTAGACACAGGTTTATGAAGTGTAAAAAAGCGAAGAGTTCTAGTCCCACTGTCTAGACCATTTACTGTAATAGATCAGTTAGGAGGCCATGTTTCTAAACCGGCCAGATGTTTACAGTGGCCGGCTGCTTGGTTTACTGCAGGGACAAGCACAGCCTCGCTTCCCAGGGAAGGATCTGGTACCAGTGCTTCCGGATTGCTCACCTCCCTTCACAGTTTCCACACGTATCAGAACCATGGGGGAAGAGAAAGAATCTGGTATCTTCTGAGCAGGGCCCAAGTCTTCCTGGATGGTGAGAAAAAGGATCCAGCGAGCAAATCATTTTATAGGGGAGGAAGTCTCGCCAAGAAAGACAGCCGCCCCGACCCACCTCGCCAACCTCCCAGCCGAGATAAATACTGGGGCTGGTTTATGTGAAAGACTCTAAAAAAAACGTTCCTATAAACTCTTCTTCTGAACTTCAAAGATCTCTCAGGATGTTCCGTCTCTGTAATTCTCATGTCAAAGGTTAGTGTAAGTATTGTTCTGTGGAGGTTATCTGATCGTTTCCCTGGTTGCGCCTGTTCTGTCGGCCTAGAATAAGCATTCTGGAGTGACCCTGCTCCTTTCTGCCCCCTTGGAAAGCGCACCAGCACCTTCTCCTCTCTCTTATGGGGGATTCTGTGTCAACTCCCAGGATAGGGGCTCAACTCACAGATTTAGCGCCCCTTGTAAATATTTTCTTCCTTCCTTTCAACCCCTTAAAAAACAAAACAAGCAACAAAAGCCACTTTGCATTTTGAAGCACGATATCCATGCAGAAAAGTGAAAAAAATATCCAAGTGGGCATACTTGATAACCCCCATCTGGATCAAGCAGTAGACTATCAGCAGCACCCAGAAACGCCCTGGGGTCTCCCCCTGCAATGACTTTCCTTTTTTATTCCCAAAAGGAATTCTTCTCACCTCCGAGTATTTGCCTCTTTCTGTGGTCGGTGTAAGTCGACTTCAACAGAATGTACTCTTTTTGTGTGTCTGACTTCTCTTATTCAACATTGGTAAGATTTATTGCTATTGCATATAGCGTAGTTCTTCTTAAAAGTGGTTGGGTAGCATTCCTTTGTACAACTGTATACTCCAATTTATTTGTTCATTTTACTGTTAATGGTCATTTGTCCAGTTTGGGCCCATTATGGATAAAGAAGTCGACATTTTCATATGTGTCATTTTTGCATCTGTCATGTACAAGCATTTCTCTTAAACCTCTCCAGCTAACTTGTGATTTCACCTCTGACAAATCAGTCAGTCTTTCATAGGATCTGTTTCCCTCTCTTTGAAGGCTGTTAATGAAGTCAGCCTTGATAGAACCTCTGTTCACTGTCTCACCCCACCATTTGTAGAATGCTTTAAGTAAGCTTGTCATCGGCAATCTCCCTGTTCTTTCTCTATGTGAGCATATGTTTGCAAGACGCTCCTTGACATTTAGGGAGCCACATCCAATTCTTCCTTCAGACTGGGGGTTCTGATAGTGTGGTCCTTAAATCAGCAGTGTCGACATCACCTGAACACCTGTTAGAAATGTACTTTGTCTGGTTTCTCCCTGGACCTCCAGAATCAGAGACCGAGTTTGGAGGCTGGCACCCCATGTCTTAAGCCCTCCAGGGATTTCTGATACCCACTCAAGAACCACTGTTCTAGGCTGCTCTCCTCTGCCATCATCTTTCCCAGCTTCTACATGGGACGACACATCGGGGAGGACATTCGTTCATTTATTTATCACCTGTGCATTCAGCTGCAACTGGCTGGGTACCTGCCATGTCCTGGGTGACACTTTGCTAAACATCAGGGATGAGAAGATGAATTAGAAATGCTCCTTTCTCTTAGGAAGCTCAAGGTCTACAAATGGGTATAATACAGTATGATGGATATGCAGAGACGTGAGAAAGGAAGTTATGAGTCTCTTGGGATGGTCAGGGAATGTTCCACTCAGGACTTAAGTCTTGGACTCAAATAAGTGCTGACTTAAAGTCTTCAATGGCATGCCCCCTAAGCAAAAACCAGTTAATGCTGGCAATATGCTAGGATGCCTGGGTGGCTCAGTGGATTAAAGCCTTTGCCTTCGGCTCAGGTCATGATTTCAGGGTCCTGGGACCGAGCCCCACATTGGGCTTTCTGCTCAGCAGGGGGCCTGTTTTCCCCCTCTCTCTTCCTGCCTCTCTGCCTGCATGTGATCTCTTTCTGTCACATAAATAAATAAAATGTTTAAAAAAAACCTGGCAATATGCTAGTTTCCCTATAGATAGGGAAGTGCACAGTGTTATCACTTATGGAAGCCAGGTGACTGGAATATAGTAGGCAGCCATTAAATGCACATGGAATTTCTGACTGAATAGCTAGCTTTCTCTATGCCTTTTTTATCCTGTTTTCATTCATTTCAACATGCATTTATCGAGTACCAGCTTTGTGATAGAAACTCTGTTATATGCCGAGTTAATGAGGTGAGTAGAAGCGGACCCAATAAGGGCGGTAGACATAGACACAATGTCTACACTTCTGGAGACTGGTAGTAGTCAAGGCCGAAAACGTGAAGTATTTGAACAGTGGAGGGCAGAGGTAGTTTTTATTCACAGTCTTGGCTCATTCCCAGTGAGCAGTTTCAAAGCTTCTGATTGGTCAGGTGTGTCAGAATGTCTGGGAGGCTGGACCTGGCCCGTGTGTTTGATCTTCTTGTATGGAGAAGTGGATCCACTCAGTGTTTCAGGATGTTTTGTAAGATTTACAGGTTCTTTGGATGGCAGGATAAGTGCACTGACACTCACATAGACGGAAGGGACAACTCTTTCCTACACAGAGTTGAGAATGAGAGAAGCCTGCCAGGCAGGACCTCCCAGGGGCTTGGGCACCCAGGGGATAGGCCAGTAGCAAGATGGAGCTGTTGGAGTTGCTTATGTACGTGAGTGCGGTGGGGCTATCTTGGTTTCATGTGCTCCATGTAGATGAGCTCATTTGAATAATTCTCTGGGCCCCGGGGGATAGTGGCTGCTGCTGGCTCTCTGGGGCCTGGGCCTAGGGCAAAGAGGGCATGGGCATGGTGGCCCTGGGCAGGGAGGGCCCCATTCGTGGTGGGGGTGTGGATTGAATCAGCTTCTCAAGGGGCACTTCTCCAGCTGCCATCTAGCCAGGGCCTGGAAACTGAGTCAAGACAGCATGGGAAGAAAAAAAAAAAGATAGTTGCCCAAGGAAGGATTATAGAACGACCAAACCCTATTTTGTGGCCATAAAACACTGGCACCGTTTGGGGGTAGCTGTCCCCTTCTCTCCGTCCCAAACATTTCCATCTCTGTCATGGGACGGTTTTTGGTGTTCAGGTGGCAGTAGAATTAAGAAATTCCAGCATAAGCGAGCCTCTGTTTTCATGTACCTTGCTTGCAACATTTGTCGCCTGGGGAGGGCAGTGGATATGTTAAAAATAAACCCCATAGGCTTCCCGTGGGGCTTCAGGTTGAAGTTATCTGTGATGGACGATCGTCCCCAAAACAGGGGTGGCCGAACACGCCTCACCCGTGTTCTCAAAAATCAGCCCGGATGTAGAGGATGTGCCTGGGGTCCTATCACAGAGCCTCGGCACAGGGCTTGCGGCCCCCTTCTGGAGAGTAGATGGTCGAGCTGAGTAACCGCTTCAGCAGTCGGGAATATTCCGGTTCACGTTATGGTTCCGCTGCCCTCCTCGCTGGCTGTGCCGGCGGCCGGACCCACGCAAAGCCAGGGTACTGGGAGGACAAGTTCATCCACACAAGCCTCCAGATCCGGTCCACCTGAGCCTCCAGATGACCTGTTTTCCCCGTCAAGCCCTGCCTTGCTGACAATGCCCAAGATGCAGATGCAGATGGGAAGTTCATTAAGGGACCGTAGTGCATCTCCATCGAAAGCACCGGTTATCCCGGGTGACAAAGGTAAAGCAGCAGTGTGTTAGTCTTGGTGGGTTTCCTGTCTGAAAGCCCAAACACTTCCATCCTTTCATATAATCCTGATGCTGGAACTCATTGTTTCTTTTAAAAAAAATTCAACCTGCTTCTCGTTAAGAAAAAAAAACCCAACAAAACACAAGACATTGCCACTGTGCTTATTTTAGCAAGTTTCTTTTCTTAAAAAGATAAAAATCGATACTCTCCCTTGCACAGCTGATGTCCTGGGGGATGAACTAGAGGAATCATTGTTAAATTGCTGCTAGTCTGTCTGCGTGATAGAAAAGGTCAGTGTTTTTCTAGAAAGGAAACCCTCTGCTTTCCTCCTGGGAGACAAGAGAATGCAGCCGTGGTAAATTACTGCATTTTGTGCCCAAGTGATTGCCAGGAATAATGCTGCTCCTTGAATGGAGAGACCCCTCCTCCGCCACATTTCTTTCTTCTCACTTCTCATACTCGCAACTTGGAAAGGGTTGCCTTTGGTCTGTGTCACTTGCTGCTTATCCCTGCTGCCCTGACCCACCCCCTCCACTCAGTAACGCAGGAGGTGAGTTCTAGAGGTTGACTCTTGAGTTCAGATCTAAAACGGTACCCTATCAGCCAGGATATCGTGGGTTACACAGAGGCAATAAAGAACCTCTGTCTCAGTTACTTAAAACCACCAGAATTTAATTCTGTCCAAACGACGCATCCACTGCGGGCCAGCAGGGGACTCTGCTCTTTGGAATTATTGAGACCCAAGCTGAAACACCTTGTCCCAACACTTGACTTCAGAACCGTCCAAGTGAGAGAGGTAGAACCAGGTGTTTTGTGCACCACTCTCAAGCTTTGCTTTAACACACACACACGTCTGTTCCATTGGCCAAAACAAGGCATTTGACATTACCTTCCAGATGCCCAGGAAGAGAAAAGGACTGGAATGTGTGTGAATAGTCCTAATGACCAGTGGGGTCATCCATCCAATAAATTGGAAAGCTGGAAAGGATCTGAGAGGCCATCTGCTCCGGACTTCTTCTGAAGGGAGATCTTTTCTGTAATTCATTGATGCCCTCCCCATGAGCAGCCTCTGTTGAGGCATTTCTGGTGAGCGGGATCTCATTTCTTCTCAAGGAGGCCATCATGCCTTTGGGGAAGCCCTCGTCTTCCTAAGGCAACTAGGGCTACAGTATCTGGAGCTTGGTTTCCTCCTCTGTGACCTTAACTATGCAGCTCACCTTGCTGAGTCTCTGTTTCCCCTTCTATAAAGTGGGAATAATACTACCTTTATTCAGAATTGAATTGAGCGATTAAACAAAATGAAATAAGGTCTATAGAATTCCTATGTGGTTGGCATATAGTCTACAATAGACAAAGTCTTGTTCCTTTCCTCTGGGTGGATCCCCTCTGCTGGGGGGTCAAATGTGAACATGCATATAAATGTGCTGTAATTGTAGATGGTGAAAGTGGAAAAGTCAAGTGACCGTAAGCCCAATTTGAAAATATACCAGTAATCGAGCAGCAGTGGCTATGGAAAATCTTGGCAGGCCAGTGGCCTCCATGAATATTTATAAATTGTTCTATCACATCAGACATTTACTTATTTAAACATGGATGGATTTTTATTTTTATTTTTTCCTCTACTTCCAGTCCTTTACCTGGAATGCATCTCTGTTCCCATCTTTTACTCTGAATCATTCTTCGAGTCTGTTTCTCTCCAGCTAGTTTACTGACCAAGTGGCCCTGTATTTACCCAGATCTTAGGATTTATCACAGGACATCACCCACAACTTTAAGGACCAGGGGAGTATCATTGTGTCCACCCTTGCATTTTTAAAATAAATGAATAGATACCATATATGAAGCGTCTGTTATACTCGCCAGCACCTAATGAATCCCCAATATGTGATCACTCTTCTGCCTTCTCCTTGGGTAATCTTGGAGGTCAAGTGGACCTCCACTTCTCACTGTTTAAGCTCAATATGCTAAATGAAATTCAGAAACATGTTGCTTGTCAATGCCCTTCATAAAATATTACCATCATTTCGGACAAATGGCTCAGAGGACATCTGGCTATTCCCTGTGAGTTATGATGATCTAGCAAAGCAATGGCTATTTGAAGAATGGCTAAAGGCATTCAAGAACAGTGGGTAAGCAGAAACTACAATGGGGTCAAGAGAATGCCACAGAGGAAGGGGGCAAATATCTTTCTGGTTTTTAAGAAACTATATAAGTCGATTTAAATAGCGCTTCCCTTCCAAGGTACTTTGTTGAATGCGAACGTTTACAACTTTACTAGTTAATTGGATGATGAGAGTGGAGAGCAGCTCTGAAAAATGGCCTCTTTGAAGGAAACAGAAGAAATACACTGTATGGTCAGCACTGGGCAATGCCTTACGGATTGTTTAATCCGACCCTCTACTTTTCACATGAGAAGACTGAGGTCCAGAGAGGTCACAACAATTCAAATTGAGCAACAGTGATTTAGATGTCCATTCAGATTCTCTCAGCCCTTAGTATTTGTTCTGAAGCTGGATGAAGACTCTGGGACCTGTGTAGAAGTGAACTGAACGGTAACTTCCACTGCGGCTAACTTTGCACTGGTCAAACTTCCATCCGTTCCATCGTCGGTTCTGGAAGGGGGCTTCCGAAAATTCTCCCCTGGAAAGACAGTGGTACACAAGAGACAACAGCCTCCTGAGAGATTACCTCTGGACCTTTTAGCTCACCTTTGTGGTCTCCGTTAGCTCCGAATGCCTTGTTTCATTCAGGTTTTAGAAACATCTTAGATCTGGGATTTTGACCAAGGGCACCAGGTGCTAAATATTCTTAATTCCAGGCCCAGTTGGTTTCAGGGGGAAGGGAAAAATTCATGCTGAGAACCCTTGTGTGAAACCGATGCCATTAAAAATTGATTATGTTTGATGTGGAAATGATCACAATCGGGGCTGATCGTCTCACCAGCAGAGGGCATTTCCCCCTCTGTGGTCCATTTTCTACTTTCCTTCTTTTCTTTTTCTTTTTGTTGCTGTACCAGCCCTAGGAAAGGACCCCTTCGTGGGGGAGTTTGCCATTGGTTCTGGTGAGAGCCTTCCTGACTTCTCTCACCCACCAAGCAAAGGGGATGTCTTACGCCCCAAACCACAGGACATTTTATCCGTGTTCCCTGTGGGAGCTGTCACTTTTTTTTTTGCATAACAGGGGATCCAGTTTCTGCTGCATTTCCCATTGCAGAATATGAACCCCTTGAAGGTGGGTCTCCAATTTACCCCTGAATCCCCTCCAGTCCAGGGTGTCCCCTTAGCAGTGGCTTAAAAAAAAATGTCTTAAAAGCATTTAGTCATGTAGTATTGTTCATTTGCCCAAAATAAATTGGTGGGATGAGCTGAAGCCCATGCACATCTCAGCATGCAGCCTCCACTGCAAGGAGACTGGGGCACGTGTGCTCTGGAGACATTCTGAGTCTTTCCTGGGACTCTAGACCTTTCTATGGCATTTTGATTAATATAGCCGCAGTTCAATCAAACCTGTCTGGTGTGTGGCAAGGCGTACAGTATGGGCTCAGCACACGTGAGCCGAGTGGCTAACTTGCTGGATAGGATGTACAGGAAACCGTTGTCTCAAGGTCTACCTACGAGGCACAGCAAAGGCAAGTTTGACGATGCCACATTACAAACTGCCAAGACTCAGGGTTCAAACCGTGGTGTGGCGGTAAACATTTCATAAGCTGTCTGGTGGTGGTAGTGGTGGGGTAATGGAAAAAACCCTGATTTGTAGCATTTGCTGATTGCTGTGGTATGAATCCTCTCTACGTGGTTGATTTCAGGCTTCTAATGTGGTCACTGGCATTAGGGTTGAGAGAAGATGCACCTGCTGGTCTCCTCCAGCACGTCCTTGACTCATCTGCTTTCTTTTCAGGCTCATAGGTCCGACCAATAGTGACGCTGCAATGATAGGAGCCACGGTTGGGTACAATCTGGGGATTCTGATGGCTTAGTTTTCTGTGTCTCCATCAGGCCATCCTTTTAGAAGGGTAGGCTGGTGTTTCCAGGTTCATGATCTTCCCAGCATGGAAGATGCATGGAGTTATTCTTTCGGTCGTGTTTAATTCTGCGTCTCTTGCCTGCACACAGCCAAGAGGGTGTCCTGGACCTCCAGATTCACAGCTAAACACTTGGTAATGAAAGCCGCCTACATTCTGAATTCAAACAGCTGTTTGAAATGCACAAGGAAAAAAAAATTGGTTGCACCAGCTTTTTGATATTATGCAGAAAGCCAGCAGTAGCTTTATTAAATTTGAATAGATATGCTTCTAAAAACCAAGTTAGGTCCAATAGGTCTGGATACGTGACGGCCACAGTACAGGCATCGTTAACACCGTGGAAGTCCCACTTACAGTGGCTGTTTGTGTTCTACTCTACTGCCATACTACCAGCATGAGCAAAATGCTTAGGAGTATTCAGTAAGAGGTCTCCAGGAAACAGACCAGGATTCCAGACTTAGCATTGTGACCTTTGGCCTCACTGTGCTCCTCTGTGAAGTGGGAACCATCATCATCTTCATCACCATCATCCTTTCCATCTCCTAGGGCAGTCACAAGGCTTTCAGGTCACTGGGCGCATAGGAAGTTCCCCAGTGCTGAACTGGTGAGGCCTAAGTATCTCGGATGACTTAGTAACAGTAGAAGCCTTATAATTCTTTCCTGGTTCGTTCTGCTTTAGTACTTCATCTTTATGCTGAATATTCATGTTTGCGAAGCAGACTATGTTATTTGAGTTGATGCTTACAATAATCCAGAGATGTAGACACGTCCCCGATAGAGTGCATCCAGTAAGCCAAGGTGCTCCCGCATAGTGTTAAATGATGATGCTAGGATTCCTCATTCAGAGATCGTTCTGCTGCCTCTTCATGCCCAGGACTGACCTGTGCTGATAGGAGGATGGGAATTGTCACAGAACAGAAACTGTTTGACTGGGTGTAATATGCAACTGGTGAATTATTAAACTCTACAACTGAAACTAATAATGTATTACATGTTAGCTAATTGAATTTAAATTTTAAAAAATGGGGTGCCTGGGTGGCTCAGTGGGCTAAAGCCTCTGCCTTCGACTCAGGTCTTGGTCTCAGGGTCGTGGGATCAAGCCCCGCATCATGTTCTCTGCTCAGAGGGGAGCCTACTTCCTCCTCTCTCTCTGCCTGCCTCTTTGCCTACTTGTGATCTCTGTCTGTCAAATAAATAAAAAGAAAATCTTTAAATAAATTAAAAAAAAAAAAAAAAAGAAGAGACTGCTTGGACCAAATCTTCTAGGGACCAAAGCAACAGCTTTTCAAGGAAGGCACCATGCGCTTCAAACTTGGATTGCCGTCTGAAGATGGTTGCAGGCTAGAATAAATACAAGGGTATTTGACTCAAGTACACGGGTCAATCAATAGTTATCAGTGGTGGTTGAGAATTAGATGTAACTAAGTTACTTTTTCCTCGAATTAGCCTTTTCTTCCAGTTTTCCCACATTTGCATAACGCACAATTTTATCACTGTGTTATTTAATCCTATATGGGAAAGTTTGTATTGATATCTCCTGACCCATAGGAAAAATTAGATCAACTGATCGAAAGGCAACTCAAACTGCATAGTGGCTTCCATCTAAAAAGTATGTACAGAAAGGGGTAAAAATAACTTTACAGTGTAGAAACCTGACCAACACTACCTCAAGGTCAACAGTGATAGGTCCTGTTGATATAGTATATACCCTTGATATGGCGTAAGGAGAATGGCAGTTTGCCTCTGTGGTCTTCCTTCCCCAAACTCATAACTTTGGTTTAATCATGAGCAAAACAGGAAAATCACAATTCAGGGATGTTCTACATCCCAGGGCCGGTATTTCTCAAAACCACCAAAGTCATCAAAGTCTGGGAATCTGTCACAGCCGAAAGAAACCTAAGGAGACATGATGACTAAATGTAATGAGATATTCTCCGTGTGATCCTGGGACAGAAAATGAACAGTAAAAACTAAGGAAATTGGAATAAAGCATGGACTTTAGTTAATAATGTATCAGTATTAGTTCATTAATTGTGACCAACGTGCTGTATTAATGGACGATATTAGCAGTTTGACAAACTGGGTATGGTATTTGGGACTCTATATACTCAGCAAATTTTCTAAATCTCGTTATTCTAAATTTTAAAAAATCACAAAAATTAGGCAACTCAGCTTAGAGGCTTCCTTTACTTACTTATTCATTTATTTTTGATAATAAAATGAGAAGTTATAATTATGCATATAAAACTCTTCAAGGAATGAGGAATATAAATATAACTCTTGCTTATATACTATTGACAATTCCGGGGAAGAGATGAGGGTGTAGAGGAAGCAGGAAAATGAAGAGATACTGAGGGAGAAGGAGACCAAATCAGGAACACCGGGGAACAGGGCAGAGAGAAGGACCTGGTCATAGACCAAGAATCCCTCCAGGAACAGAACAGAAGCTCAGAGGCCAAATCCCAACCTACCCAAATAAGAGAAACATACAAAGCTATGGTTGAGACTTGGAGACAATGTTTCCATCTTGTGCCTACTCTTCACCTGGTGGTGAACACAGGCATACCCCTTATCTCTTATCATTATAGCGGAAAACCTTATTGGCCATGAACCTGAGGGTTGTTGGTTCCAGGAGTCAGAAGTTCCCTCTTTCTGCATCCCTTAAGCCCTTTCAAAATAACACTTTATCAATATAATAATTACAAAATGAATTTGAATACAAAGGACTTGCCGCAACTTTATAACTTTATAACTTTAATAATACACTGGAAACTTAGCTGCCATCTACCAAAATTTATGGGAAATACGACAGGAGCATTTTAGTGCCATAAAAATAGCCTGCTTAAAATGTAAGCATAAGCACATAGCATTTTAAAGTTGGAGGGACCTTAACCATAAGATTGAGCGGAGTCTTGATAGTGTCAGGAACACATGCTAAACTTGAACACCACGTGCCTGAGTTTTGCCATGCTTCTGAGTTCCACTCACCTTTCATTTGGGAACAAAATACTGTACCGTTCATTGTCTGTGCCTGGGCCTTGGCGCAATTGCAGAGAGCTAGCAAATGTTAGCAAATGCCAACAGAATTACATTTGAATCTATTCTAGGCAGTGGTTCTATCTATCACCTATCATACTGTACCTAAATGGGTTTAACTTAAAAGAACTTGTGTTTATTTGAGTAGAGTTGACACACGATGTTACAGGAGTTTCAGGTGTACGACATAGTGATCCAATATCTTGGATCGATACGCTCACCATACAACACGATTATACCATTGAGTGAATTCCCTACGGTGAGCCTTTTATTCCCATGATGTACTCGTTCTATAACTGGAGGTCTGTATCTCCCACTCCCTTCTATCCATTTGGCCCATCCCTCCACCCCCCTCTCCTCTGGCAACCATCAGTGTGTTGTTTTTAGTTTACTGGAGTCCAATTCCTTTTCTTTTTTTTCTTACTGATAAACATATTTCCCTTCATCACATTTCAATTAAAGTTCAGCTGTTGAATTGTATTGTTGAAAGGGAAATCACTTTGATTTTCTTACATTTTTCCAAGCAGGATATGACTTCCTTTCTCTTTGGATCCGTTTCCAGCTCGTTACACAGCCTGGGTGCCAGGGGTTCATTTTGTTTTATCCTAAGTGAGTTCCTCTATTAGATTTTATTTTTTATTTCATTCTATCCCCCCCCCATTTTCCTGGAACATATTTTTAGTAATTTTTAATGATTGTATATATATTTTTTTAATGTCTCAAGAAAGCCTCCATGTCACTCATTCCTGACAGTTTGGATGGATGTCAAAGTTAAGGTTTAAAGTAATTTTCTTTTGGGGCACCTGGGTGATTCACTTGTTTGAATGTCTGACTCTTGGTGTTAGCTCAGGTCATGGTCTCAGGGTCCTGGGATTGAGCCCTGTGTTTTCTCTCTCCTTCCCCCTCTGTCCCTCACCCTGCACTCTCTCTCTCTCTCTCTCTCTCTTTTTCTCTCTCTCTCTCTCAAATAAATAAATCCTTAAAAAATAAAATAATTTCCCCTTAGAACTCTTAGGGTATCTTTCCCTTATTTCCTAGCAGCTAATATTTCTGATGATAAGCCTGTTGCCAGTCTGATTCTTATTTCTTTGTAAATGAACTATTTTTTCCATTTCTTTGTCCTGGAGTTCTTTGTCCTGGAGTTCTGAGGTTTCTTTAGTCTTCCATTTGTCCTTCTTAGCATTCAGTGGACTTTTTCAATCAGGTTTGTGGGGGGGTTTTGTTGTTGTTGTTAATTTTTAGTTATTTTGATTATTTTTCTCTTCTCCATTAAAAAAAGGTGTCTATTAAGTTTCATGGATTTATCTTCTGTGATGCTTATTTTCTTTTATATTTCTCTTTTTGAGTAATTTTATAGAGATTTCTTTGAGTTTATATTCCAGTCCTTTTTTGTTCTGTTTTGTTAAATTCACCCATGATATTTTTAATTTGCAAGAACTCATTTAATCCCCCAAAGTTTCTGATTTTGTTTTCTGGATCAACAAATTAGGACCTTTTTTTCCCCCCTTGGGGGTACTGACAGCTGTCTTCTATTTCTTGACATTGTCTTTCCCCTCGGCTAAACGTTATATTTGTTCATCTTGGATTTTCTCTCTCATGCTACTTGTTTTCTTCAAATAGCCACTGATTCTTGGTTGTCTGTTCATATCAGTAAATGAAAAAATACGTGAAGTGTCGTCAGCTGGCCAGCCGTGCCCGGGATATTGATCACTTCTGTTTCTGTACACAGGCCACTGTGAGCAAAGACCAGCTTCTCCTTCGGGTGTGTGGGCTGGGAGCAGGCGGGCTGACACTACCCTCCACCTTGCACCCTCCATGCTACAATATGGGGGCTTTACAGTGGAGATGGATCTCCCGCCTTACGAGCCCTTTTTCTCTCCTGGCTATGCATTCATTGGCCATTAGAGTACAGTCCCCTAGTTTTAGCCTAGAGCTAATGAACGTGGCTTCCCATAGCCTCAGAATTGAGCAAAAGTCCCAGTGTTTGCGGGAAGCCGTCCATCCACCAAGCCCTTCCTGCCATGCCTCCTTTTCCGCCTGCTCCTTGAGTTTCTTCATCTCAAGAAAACTGGCTCTCCTCTCCTCCTGTCATCTTCTGTGCTTCCTGTGACAGACGACACCTTCCACTGTCATTTTTATTAACTAATATCTGCTTTAACCAACCTAGCTTTTGACTTCTTGAATCTTTTTAAAGTTCATATTTTGCCGGTGGTCATACCATTCCATGCTTACTTTTCTTTTTAAAATATAGTCCTGAATGTATTTCCTCTCATACATCAATACCGTATTTTCAGTGGGAGTTTTCAAGGAAGTGAATGTAATACGTGTACTCAGTCCACCATCTGGAACCAGTAACCCTTTCAATCCCTTCTCAGTAGTGAAGTTGGAACTGAATGAAGCATTTGACTGCCCTGGGCCTATGACTAAGAAAAAGGGGAGAAGGGTTTATTGAATATTTTGATCAGGAGAAAATTCTTATTGGGCACTGGTTCAAAGAGTAGGTTTAACTCTAGGTCCAACACTCCCTGAGCATTTCTTAAAGGCTCTCTCTGTCCTTCTTTCCTCGTGTATATTATCAAGTATCATGTATATAATTCATGTAGATCATGTATGTAATTCCACATATAAACAAGGATAATACCAGTACCTCATTCAAGGGGTGGTATGAGCATTGAAAGAAGGCCCCATGCCTGACACAAAGTTCAACAAATCTCGGCATGGTAAGCTTCTTCTCTGATGGAAGACTACAGTATTTTTGTGAAGTCCAATACAATTGTTCATATCTACATCTCCATGAAGAATCATACATGCCTTATCTGAAAAAAATGACATAATAGGTGACGAACCATAGGTGTTAAGCAAGGATGGGGCTGGAAGAGACCTTTGAGCCTGTCATATGCAACCGGGTCATTGCATCAACAACAAAAACATGGCCTAAAAGGTAGGAGTCAGTGACCACGTCACAGAGGCCTCATCCACATCCGGGTCTCCTGATTCCTCATGAGAAGCACTGTTCGGGTAGTCTCATTAACCATGTCAACAGAAAGATACTTCTACTATTTCTGAATTATGGAGACAAAACTGAGGCATAGTGAGGTTGAAGGCAGTGGAGAAACAGCTCATATGGATGGGGCTGGGTCCCCAAGTCAGCTCCATACAGGCGAGCCACCCTGACGTTCCTGCAAGGAATTGCTGCATTGGAGACCAGCACACACAACCGTCCATAAGTCCAACACAACCGATTTCCCTCTTCCCTTGATTAAACCATTATTTCTTCAACGAACTCTCAGTGAAAGCAGTTGGCCTGCCATCAGCAGGGTGGGATATATGAAAACAGTGAAGAAGCTTCTGGATTGGAGAGGAACTTGATATCTGAACTAGGGATGGGGAGTGCTGTGGTCTGTCTGCCTCTTCCTCTGGGACAGTCACTGAGGGAAACAGTGAGTAGAGTCCGCTCCCATCTGTAATTTCTCTCTTTCCCTTTCACAGCAGATTCTTGTGGTTGAACTTGTTCAGCTAACACAGGACACAACCCTACTGTAATTTGGCTAAGTCACACAGCTGTTGGGTGGGAGATTGGATATATGCACCCCTCCTCCAAGGCCAAGCCCTTTGCATGGTCTCCTCCCCTTGGTCCCAACAGGGCTCACTATTCTCCAGTTCACCACGCTGGGCTAATTCAGTTCAGTTTGACATTCAACACACACGACTTCTGTTTTCTGCTATAAATCTCCAGACATTTTATGGACCAATAATGTCCAATGCGTACATGGACTGTTCTGCTGCTTGGTAATTACCACTGACCTCTTTCCAGGACCCTTCTCCATAAAGAGGCCACCTCTTTGGGGCAGCCCTGCCATCCGCTTCTCTCCAAGGCTGTAGGTGGAACAACCAAGTTCTTAATTAGCCAGCCTGTGCGGGGAAGCTTGGTGTGAGATTTCCAGGTCAGCGTTTGATGGAGGGGTAATCAGGGGAGGTGATGCATTGACTTTGATTAAAGAGCTGTGATGAATCAAGATAAAATTGACGTTTAATTTCTTTCAGATGGACTAATCTCGTAGACCAAATTTAAAGGTGCATCGTCTACTCTTTTGGCTTGTGGGGCAGGGGGAGTTGCCCATGATGGAAGTGTATCCCTGAAAAAAATTGCTATAATTTCTTTCACAAATCACTAATATTTAATTGAACATGGCTCATGGGGTGATTTGGTGGAATTACAATTTCTTTCCATTTTTTCATCCTAATGGAATGCCCCAAAAAAATCCTCCCAGCACTCAGGAACCCCTTAAGTCCATGGCCCTCTGCTCTTAGCTAGGGAAACCATCCAGGATGGATCCTAACCCCTTTGAAGCACTTCACTTAAGGTCATGCATACCTTATTCCTTAAGCCAGTGGGAAAAGGATCCTTTATGATTCAAAAACCCAAACAAACAAACAGAAAACCTTACAATTGAGCCAAACCCAAACAAAAAACCCTGATATATATCAACACATGTACAGCCACAATGAAAACTACCACAAAATGTATAATTTATTTTTCCTAAGGAAACTGACAGCTCCCTTCCAAAAAAAAAAAAAAAAGAAAAAGAAAAAGAAAAAGAAACAGGTTCAAGGGATGCTTGTCTTTTCTTTGATTGTCAAAGTGAAATTAAACAGTCACTCACCAGTCAGTAAACTAGAGTACTGTTAATTACTCTCAGAACAGGCACACATGCACATAGACGGGAAAAATCTCCCAGGCAAGATGACTTCCTCTAGCCCCAGATCCTTTTGCTCTAGCGGTCCACACTGGAGAGGACGCGGAGGAGCGCTCCTGGAGAAGTAGCAGCATCTTATCAGTAGATGGGAGTAGAGCAACACAGATGGAACCGCTTGGCAGCCAGGCCAGAAAAGCCTGCACTCCAAGTCCCTAACACGGCAGCGTTCCAGAGGGGAAGAAAGAAGAGACACACAGAGGCTGTGAATCAGTTAGGACGGACTTTCAAGTCCGTGTGACCCTAGGACATGTGAGGCCATCAGCGTACCCGGCCGATTCAGAGAACCGTATCTCCTGCCAAGCGGTGCATTTCATTTTGCACATCCTTAATTTGGTTAAGAAATGATGAAATTATCATTTTCAGTTCTATTTCTCACTAGCCTATGCTATGTTCTCTCTTTCTCCATTCTCTGACTTCTCTGGTCTGGTTTGCTTGCTTTTTTCTACATAGCTACCATTCCATTTGTAACATTCGCAGCTTTTTGGGAGTGGGTTAAGTAGAACTAAATTTTAAAAAATAGCTATAAATGTTCTTGTAAAGTGTCTGATGATGGTACTTTCTCTTTAAGGTATTTAAGAAAAGGAAGTTAGAAAATTTCTGTACAACCCATCTATTTTCTTTGGAAGGAAATCAGGTACAATTTAAAGTATTTGGGGAGATGTTTGTTAAAAACATTCTAGCATAAATAACGTATAATGGGAACAATAAGAAAATCTAAATTCAAATACAAGACTTGATCATGTCCTTCCTCTCCTGGCATATTGTCAAACCAGTAAGTATAAAGATTCTCTTTTAATTAATTTATTATTATCTCTCTTTATCCCCATTCCTCATTTTTGTGCCCAACCACCCCCCTTCCCTCACAGACAACTCAGCTAAGGCAGTTTACACACACACACACACACACACACACATACATATACATATATATGTAGACATGTATATTTTTTTATTAGCAGGTGTTCTTGGAGAGCATGTATTGTTGTTTGTGAGGATATTTTCTAATTTACATAGATGGTATTATGCTACTAACCTCATTCTGTTTCTTTTTTCCCTGCCCACCCCGTATTATGCATTAAAGATCTCTTCTTGTTGCGGCCGGTACTTTAGTCTCCTTCTACAGTTACTGCATCCCATGGATTCTATCCATCTCATGGCTTCTCCATGAGGCCACGAGAGGACTCCTAGATTGTCCGTAACTCTCCAGGTCCCAACCAATGCTCTGATGAACGTTCTTACCCATGTCTCCCTGTGGACTTGAGTGAGGTCTCTGGAATATATGCCAAAAAGCCACATTGCTGTGTCCTAGGACATCGTCCTAGCTAATTTGAGTGCTCCCCGGAATGGCTGAGCCATGTTATGTTTCTATCCACAGGGCCTGATGTCTGTGTCCCTGACTTGGAGTTGCCTAGAAGCAGGGAAGTCGTCTCCCATTTATTCAGATGTTCTTTCCTGTTCTTTGGTACAGTTGAAAAATATTCTTCATAGAAATTTGATATATTCCTTAAGTAAATTCCCAGAGACACTGCGAGTTTTTGCAGCTATTGTGACCTTTTCTTTAAGTGTGTTTTCTAGTTGTTTATCGCCATTGTAAAAAAAATGCTGTTAATTTTTTTAAAGTGCTTTTGTTTTTAGAAAGCTTTCTGAACAGTCATGGTGATTCTAGTAGCTTATCTGTTGATTCTATTGTATTTAATTGGTAAGGAACATATTGCCTGCAAATAGCCGTTTGTTTTTTTTTAATCTTTACACTTTACGTATATATCATCTCTTAAAGCATAGGCCAGGACCTCTGGTACTATGTTAAGCAATCGCAGTAATAATGAGATTTCTTGTCTTATTTCCAGTCTAAGGACATGTCTGTAGTTTTCCCATTAATTATAGTGTTTGCCATAGGTTTTTAATATATTCTTTTTATCAATTTAAGGAACTTCTTGTCCATTTCTAATGGGGTAAGATACATTTCTGCAACTATTGAGATGATCATATGATTTTTCTCCTGTGGTGTATTATATTGATAGATTTCTCAACTGTTGAAATATCCTTATGTTTTGGGGAGGGTTGTTGTTTTCCTAACAGTAAAACATAAAGACTGTGGGAAGAGGTCCTTAGTGGTAAATTTTTCTGACACCTTGTGCTAGTTTATTTTGTAGAGTACATTTATAAATACACTTACACCTTTATTCAAATAATATTTATTTTGATCTACTCTATATTAGGTCCTGGCCTGGATACTGGGGATATAGTTTTCGTTTTACCAATAGTGAGAGGTTTGGTCCTAAACCAGCTGTGATTTCCACCAAGTCCATTCAGTGAGATGATAGAGAAGCAACAGGGTTTCTGTTGACTTTTGTCTTAGCCATAAAATAGAAGTGGCCATTTCTCACTGCCTTTTAGGAAGGGAGGGCTGTTTAAGATATAAACCAAGCGGCATGGAAAGTGGGATCTATGCCTATGTGTTGGGCTTCCATCCAGCTTCACGACCTAGAGTATGGACTGTTTGCTGGATTTATTAAGACTTCAAAAAGACCGTCCTCTGCTTGTTTATTGCTCCATGACTTCAGTCACACTGACACAATTTATAACCTCAAATTTGTAAACTAATGTGAATGATAAGCAAAGACTTGGCGAAATGTGCTTTAAAATCTCACCTGAAAATTACTGAAACAATGCAAACAGAGCTCCTTCTCAGCCAATTATTTTTTTCTGGGACAATATCTAAATGTACTACATATAATGTACTTGATGGGCAAAAGGATGCATCCCGGAGAAAGGGTCTCACTTCCGCCGTGAACGTGAACGAGGAACCGTACAGTAAGTGCCCATGTGAATTACTGGCTCGCATACGGTGGAGGCGGTCTTCATCCTGAAAATGGGTTTGGGAGGGAACGGACGGACACCTTAGGCTACACGAGGTGAAGTAACTGGATGTTCTGATTTCTCCTCTCACCTAATTGGATGCGCAAATGATCTGTCTGCACAATGAGCTCGTGCCCGTGGCTCTTTTCTCCTGCATTTGTATGCTGTAAGCGTATGCACGTGTACGAATTTACACCAAATCGCGCGGGCTCTGTTTTCCTGCAGTGAGATCTCTGAACCCCCGGAACAAAAAGAAAAATGGCTTCTTAATCATGATGATGTTTGTCATGTTGCCGTGCAGTTTTCGGTGGTTTTATTTGACCTGTCATAAAAGCGGGGGACAGAGAAGAGGAGGTGCCCATTAAAGGGGGTTGTAAAAGGCGTTTTTGCTGTGCATTGGTGTATGGGTTGCACTCAGCAGGGGCCACTTTATTATGTATAACTGTAATATTTTGCCTGTGTGTGTCTCCTAACACCGGGCATTTCAGACGCGGATTTCATTCCAGCCACTCCCCCATTGTGAAACTCCTAAGTAGAGGCTAGACTCTGATCCTATGGGAAAATCTCTCTGTGGTTCAGAATCCTTTTAGGGATTAGCATCTCAAACGACTTCATTCCTTCTTTCCATAGAAGCCTAACGAAAACTACTGGATAAATTTGCCTTCATGGCCTGTGCTACTCTTTCTTCCCTTTTCTAGTTTATAGTGGCTGTGGCTCTAGGGAGGCTTAATGGAGCCTGGAGGATGAAAGTGAGTCAGTCAGGAAAAGTTTCCTGGAGAGGAGCTTTATGCTTGCATCTTAAAGAGGAACCAGGGCTGACCTAGTGAAGCAGGGGGAGGGGTGCTCCAGGCAGGGGAGATAGGGAGAGCAAAGGCTTAAAGGTGCTAGGGAAGTGGCCCACTTGGAAAGTGAGACTAACAGACCATGGGAGAAGGATGGGAAGCAGGGGATTGGTGGGGGCGGGGTGGGAACTAGGGCAGACAGTTTATGATTTTAACTTCAGCTGGCATCCTCATTGCCTTGGGAGGCCATGACAGTGTTTTGAAGCCCTACCTTTACCGACCTAGGCTCTTTTGCTCTGGTGACTTTCCCTGGCCTATGAATCTTTCTGACTGGCTTCTCTCTTTATAGCAGGTTAGCGTAAGGTCAGTTTCTCCAGAATAAAAAAAAAAAAAATGCATCTCAACTTGAGGCATTTTTCATGCTTTGGTTAGAATCTTTCCTCCCTCATTTCCTCTTATGTCGGTACTCTCTTGCAATAGTCGCTTTAAATGAAACTGATAAATAAATAAATGCCTCTGTGATCTGCAGGTACTAATTTGTCAAAGGCCCATGACTAATGTCCTCAGGCTGCTGTTTTTCGGTTGCATTCCTGAAACTCACAGTCCTGAGTCCTAGTGATGGTGTCACACCATGTGAGGGTCAGGGAAAGAGTTAACTATGAGGGGAAAACTCCACTTCTGGCCACAGTGGAGTCACATGAACTGGATTTACCTTCTCACCTTCAATGACTGACTTTACTTTTGAACTCTGTGGAAGTTGCATTATTCTAGCTGAGCACTCAATGTACATATGACCTAGACTCCTGGTCATGGAACCGATCTTGAATTTTGGCCTATCTGACTTTTTATTGCTTCCATAGAATGGAAAGAAAATGGGTTTACCAAGGAAAAGACAGAAGTTGCGGGTGGAACCCAAGTAATTATAGAATACCTACTGTCTGCAAGGCACTATGAGGAACACTTCCCAAACATGAGTTCATTCAGTGTTTACTGCAGTCTTGTGAGAAATTAGAAATTTCAGACCATGGAAACTAAGAGTCAAGGGGTTTGCTTAAAGTCAAATAATGATGAGGTGTCACATCATCTGGAAACTGTACACTTTATCTATTGTACTAAGCTGAATAATATTGTTTTTAAACCTCTAATTGGTATCAGAACCAATTTTAAAGAATGAAATTAAATTTTTTTAAAAAATTAAAGAATTAAAAATTTTTTAAAGGAGTAAAATTAAATGCTCATCAAAGACCAGATCTTGTCTTACTCATCTTGACCCCTGGAGACTAGCTTAGAACCTGTTGCTTAGTGGCAGGGAATGTTTGCTGAATGTCTAAAAGGAGAAGAGAGAGAAGAGAAAAGATGAAACGAAGGAAAAACCCAGAGACAAAAGGAAAAATATAGGAAAGGAGAGAAGGAAGAAGGAAGAGTAGGGCAAGACCCGGCCAAGCAAGAGAGGAGGATATAGTTAACCAGAATAACCAGAGGTTATAAGAAGACCACTGCAGTTGAGCACAAAGCTTTGTGAGGCACTTCTTGCTGGCTGATGGAATGGAAATCAGATGTTTGATTTCATCTTTATGAGTCAAGTATGTTACTCCAGGATTTCTACTCCTGGCCAAGGTGAAGTAACACGGACCAGATTGGGGCACCTGGGTGGCTAAGTGGGTTAAAGCCTCTGCCTTCAGCTCAGGTTATGATTCCAGGGTCCTGGGATCGAGCCCCACATTGGGCTTTCTGCTCAGCGGGGATCTTGTTTCCCTTTCTCTCTCTCTGCCTGCCTCTCTGCCTACTTGTGATCTCTGTCTGTCAAATAAATAAATAAATAAAAAACAAACAAACATATTAATCGGTGATATTGGTCTGAAATTCTCCTTTTTGGTAGGGTCTTTGCCTGGTTTGGGGATCAGGGTAATGCTGGCTTCATAGAAAGAGTCTGGAAGACAGGAAACAACATGTGTTGGAGGGGATGTGGAGAAAGGGGAACCCTCTTACATTGTTGGTGGGAGTGCAGGTTGGTGCAGCCTCCTTGGAGAACAGTGTAGAGATTCCTCAAGAAATTAAAAATAGAACTTCCGCATGACCCTGCAATTGCACTCCTGGGTATTTACCCTAAAGATACAAATGTAGTGAAAAGAAGGGCCATCTGTACCCCAATGTTTATAGCAGCAATGGCCAAGGTCGCCAAACTGTGGAAAGAACCAAGATGCCCTTCAACGGAGGAATGGAGAGGGAAGATGTGGTCCATATACACTATGGAGTATTATGCCTCCATCAGAAAGGATGAATACTCAACTTTTGTAGCAACATGGACGGAACTGGAAGAGATTATGCTGAGTGAAATAAGTCAAGCAGAGAGAGTCAATTATCATATGGTTTCACTTATTTGTGGAGCATAACTAATAGCATGGAGGACAGGGGGAGTTGGAGAGGAGAAGGGAGTTGAGGAAAATTGTGGGGGGAAGGTGAACCATGGGAGACTATGGACTCTGAAAAACAATCTGAGGCGTTTGAAGGGGCGGGGGGGTGGGAGGTTGGGGTACCAGGTGGTGGGTATTATAGAAAGCACGGATCGCATGGAGCACTGGGTGTGGTGAAAAAATAATGAATACTGTTATGCTGAGAATAAATAAATTTAATTATAAATTTAAAAAGTAAAAACAAACAAACAAACAAACAAACAAAAAACAAAACATGGACAGATTTACCTGAAATAACTACAAAAAAAAACCCAAAAAACAAAATAACCCTCAAAAAAACCCAGACAAAACATATGAAATAATGAGTTTCAAGACATTGGATTCAGACTTTGAAGGACAAGGTTCCTGAAAGAAGGGAAATAAACCAGGTGAATCCTGTAACTGCCCCCAGATTACTGCCTGAGAGAGTTTCCAAGATACACTGAGGGAGGGGAAATCCTGGTAATGCTCAAAGGGCTTTCTAAGTTGAGAAGATGAGGATGGGGACTCAGAGAGGCCAGAGCAGCTAGAAGTAGAGGACCAGACAGGAGAAGGCTAGAGAGAGAGAGAGAAAGGGAGAGAGAGAAGTGTGTGGGGGAGGAGAATATACTTTGGATACCTGTACTGAGAGAGAGAGAGAATACTCTGGATATCAGTAGTCAGTCCCCCTTGACTCTATAGTTGTGACTGATTAGCACATGTGTGTGAGAAAATTACCTGAGGCTTTGGAAAGACAGATTAGAACTAATAACCCCCAGGATTCACAAAGTGCCCAGAACCATTCCTCTTATCACCAGCCAGGGTGGAAAACCTCATAATTCACTTGGCATAATATATAACATTCAGAAGTATTTTGTCTTAGAGTATGGGAAAAATAGCCCCCAACTTTTTTTCTCCATGGTTAGCTTTTTTGAGCTAACAAAGCTGAAAAGCAAGAGATAAAAGAATTAGGCTATTTTTAAGTAACTTAACTGCATACTAAAGCAGAGTTCAAGAGTATGCTAAAAAAAAAAAAAAAAAAAAACCCAGCACTAAACATAATAAAATTTGTACTGTTCTGTATCCACTCAAAAATTACCAGGCATACAAGGAAGCAAAAATATCTGAACTGTAATGAGAAGGAAAAAAAATCAATCAAAATTCATACAGAAATAGCACAGATGATAGACTTCCTACACAAGGGTATTTAATGGTTATAATTATATTCCATGTGTCCAAGAAGCTAGAAGAAAGTCTGAACATATAAAAGATAAAAGAAAAGACCTAATGTATGAAATAAAGAAAAATACACTGGATGGCATTAAGATTAGAATTAAAGAAGAAAAAAATCATGAACTTGAAGACATACCAATAGCAATCATTCAAAATGAAACAGATGGGGCACCTGGGTGGCTCAGGTAGTTAAGCAGCTGCCTTCCACTCAGGTCATGCTCCTGGAGTCCCAGGATCAAGTCCTGATTTGAGCTCCCTCCTCAGTGGGGAGCCTGCTTCTCCCTCTGACCCTCTCCCCTCTCATTCTCTCTCTCAAATAAATAAATAAAAGTAAAAAAACCCAAAAAACAAAATGAAACAGAATCATCTAAAAGACTGGGGGGAAGTGAACATCGGTTTGTTTGGGGACAAATTCAAACAGTATACATGTAAATGGATGGGGAGGGAACAACAGAGATCCTGGAGGAAGCAAGAGTTGCAAATTTCCCAAATGTGATGACAGTTCTAAACATTCAGATCCAAGAATCTCAGGAAACCCCCAAGCAAAAGCCACATGGAGAAAATTATACCAAGTCCATCATAATCAAATTGCTCAAAACTAGTGATAAAAAGTCTAAAGAGAGGTCAGAGTAAACAGACACACTTTGTACAGGGCAGCAGAGTTAAGGATGACAGCGGATTTTTCATCAGGAACAAGGCAAGTCAGAAGTTGGAAGAACAGCCGGTGTCAAAGTAGTGAAAGAAAAAAAATCTGTTAAGCCAGCAAAATCACTTTCAAAAACAAAGATGAAATTAGAACTTTTTTAGACACAAAATACTAAAGTGATCATCAGTAGCATAACAAGAAATGTTATAGAACATCTTACAGGCAGAAGGAAAGTGATATGAGAAGAAAGTCTGGATCTACACAAAGGAACAAAGATGCTTGGAATTGGTAACTATGTGGGAAAATATAACAGATTGTCTCTTTCTTATTATAGAAATGTTTTTAAAAGATAAGTGTTTAAATGAAAAATAAAAATATATTGTGGGGTTTATAACATATGTGGAAGTATAATGTGTAATAACACTAGTACAAATGGGGACATGGGATTGTTTTGTTGTAAAGTTCTTATACTCTTAGCAGAGTGAAAGGATGGGAAAAGGTATATATCATGCTAGTACTAGTGAAACAGAAGGTGGAGTGGCTATAGTAATACTAGATGAAGTAGATTTCCAAGAAAAAAATATATATTATCAGAGATAAAAGGTCATTTCATACTTATAAAACAATTGATTCCCCAAAAGAACATTTCTAAATGTGTACCTAACAACAGAGTTGCCAAATATATGGAGAAGAAACAGTTGTAGGACTGCTTCCTTGGGCCATGGACAGAATTGACTCTGAAATGCATTTTGGCATAGCACACCTGTGCCTTCTCTCAGGGCACCCAGAGAAATGCCTTGAACCTCACTGGTCCATTTCCTGTAATGATGTTGTTGAGAACTATGTGCATTACCCAATGTATGGTTGAGTCTTTTGGAGAGGACCTGATGTAGATGCTATTGTTCTTCCCATATGATACGGGGTGTGGGGGGGTGTTTCTTTTTTCCTCCTTGACACTGATTCTTTGGTGTTTTGGTACTCAACCATTTCAAATGTATAAAATTTCATTGCCCATATTTTGAAATTGATACTCACTTTTGACCACTGTTTCTTATTTTTCCCTTCATTGTTTTTATTCACATTTTTATCAGCTATATTTTATGCATCATCTGAAGCTTCCTTAAATTCTTTTAAAACATTGAGATGGTAATGGTAAAAAAAAAAAATCAACACATAATAAGCAATGCTTTATTAACCTGTTAAAAGAAGACATCAGCCGAGAGACTAACTTTTTATTGTATATTACATAGTTACTAATGAGTGGTGTTGACAACAACTGTTTGAAAGACATATTTCTAACCTTACTCCTATGCCCTTGATAAATACTGAGGGCATAAGACTAAAGTGGGCTTTGGGAAGGTGTGTCTGTCCCCTTGGGGGAGGCTAACATCGTATAGAAGTTCTAGCCAGGTGAGGCCCTAAGGGCAAGGAACATCCACTGGAGGCTCACTAAGACTACCTGGACGGCACTTCATTCATTATTTGAGTGTGGATACAGATCATTAAACCATTACCACTAAGAGAAACCAAGGTCAACATGAGCTTAAAGCTGCAGGGAGAGGATGTGAGCCCTGGCATGTAGGAAGTGGAGGGATTTGGGGAAACCAATGTTAGGCACAAGTCAGGAAAGATAATTTGAGGTAGGGCAGGGGACTAAGAATTTCAGGATAGATTATTGGCCAAGTTAAGGTGCTGGTAGCTTGATTTCCATGTTGGGTAGAGTTGAATAGTGGGAAGGGGTGTAAGGTTGGGAGTGGTGTTGTATGGGAAGGTTTACTACACAGCTAGGCACGGGGTGAGGCAATCTAGACACACTTCCTGAGTCCCACGGCAGCCTTGAATTATGAATGAGAGAGTCAGAGGAATGGGCACATGCTCCAGGTAGTGTCTTCTCCTGGAGAGGTCTTTCCTCCCACTGAATGGGATTGGGGATACCAGCTCTCTTTCCCTCATATCCCTTTAGGAGAAACTAATTAGATAATTAGATAATACTCAAATGAGAGAATGCTCCTGAAATACTCTGAACACCATAGAGGCTTGATTGGCAGCTAGCTCGATTCGGGAGTGGGTAGGGTAGGGTCTGGAGTTTTCAGGTGGAGAGAGATTAGGTCAGTTTCAACAACTTCATTTCTGATTGGCTAACATCAGACAGCCTAGGTAGAGGCACCTGGGAAGCCACTGATTATGGATGAGAAAGCCCATGGCATACGTAGCCCAATCGGATGGAGGAGTCTTCAGAGCAAATCTTATAAGGTTAGGGGTCCCCCCCCCAGAGCCTCCTGGGTTGCCTGGGTTAGGGGTGGAAGAATGGAGAATGGGGAAGGAGAGGCAGAGACAGTGTTGATTACAGCCCCTGGTACTTCTTCCCACAGAGTGCTGTAGCTTGCCCCTCTTATACTAAGTTCTATTTAAAGATTTCTCTTACAAAAGCAAGCTGTGAAAGCAATACCAGTAGAGAAGGAGCGGTTCTAAGACTTGGCAGGGCAGAGGGCATACCCTCTGTTCATTCAGCAACCAATCAGGTCCCCGGGTAAAAACTGTGGAGAAACTTGTAGATTTGGTTAAACCACAAACTCCATTTGTATAGAGTATTAAGGGTATCGTTTTGACAGTCAGTCAAAGTGTAGGTACGAGTGTGTTCTATGTCACTTATCCTTCAGTTAATGGAAGTCAAGTAGGCAGAGAGGCAGGCAGAGAGAGAGGAAAGGAAGCAGGCTCCCCTCTGAGCAGAGAGCCGGATGTGGGGCTCGATCCAAGGACCCTGGGATCATGACCTGAGCTGAAGGCAGAGGCTTTAACCCACTGAGCCACCCAGGTGCCACCATTTTCTGTGTTTCTGTCCACTATCCAATCTCTGGTAGGGCTGGCTGTCTCCTGCAGGATCAAATTCCTAGGGTCCCCTTTGATTCTTCTACATCATCATCTCTTGTGTTCACCATATTCAAGATAATTCAATTGATTTTGCTTTCAAAATATATCCAGAATCTGGCTTCTCTTTCCCACCTCTACTACTGTCACCATCATCAAGACCTACTGTCTATTATCCAAGGCAACTTTTCTCAGGGCTGGGTCCCTGCTCCTTAAACCACCTGGGCTCTGCACACAGGGTGTTCGATATGCACAGTGTAAGCCAATTCAAGGCTTCCATCTGATAGCTCGTGATGCACTAAAGACTTTGGAGATGCATGTCTAATAGAAAAAATGATAACTAAATTAAGCTAGTTAAGTTCCCAGTCTGGACAGCTCTAGGACTCATGGGGAAGTTAGCTGGGGTTTGAGAAAGCAAGAAAAATTAGCTGTAGTTAGAGAATTGTGTAGGAGCATCCAAACATGCAAACTCTGTAACTGCATTGTCCCACTGGTAGTCACTAGCTATACAGGACTGTTTAAACAAAATAAAATCAAATACAATTAGAAATTCAGTCCCTCAGTCACACCAGTCACATTTCAAGTCCTTACTGTGGCTAGCTAAAGTCTACCATATTGGATAGCACAGATGTAGAATATTTCTTATAATAGAAAGATCTCTTGAACATCGCAGATCTTGAAGCAAAAGACAAGGTCAAAACTGTCTCCTGAAAAGAGCTTGATCTGTGCCATGGAACATGCTGACGTACAAGGATGTCTAGGCAATGGTCACCCAAGTTACCAGGAACAAGACGGAGGAGGGAATGAGCTGACCAACATGGTCAGTAGCTAGCAAATGTCAGGATCAGCTCTGCCCTTGATAGGAGCATGTCACTGCTCTACTCATCCAGGCTGGGGCCTTGAGATGAGTGCCAGAAACCAGAAGAGCTAATTGGTTACCAGTGGGGCCCCAGGTTTATGTAGGCCCCTGGTCTTCTTTATGGGACTGGAACAGGCAGACTCCAACAGCTTGTTTCCCAAGCTGTGAAGGTACTTCTTTCCTAAGCCTCTTCTTACTCAGGGACTAGACACTTATTGTTACCATAGACATTATTTCCTTATCGATCCAACATTGGAATTTTGCTAGTGCACACAGAGAGAAGCCTCATGGCTTGCTGATGCCCTGCCAAGCTCTTCTTTGGGTTCCTCCTCATGCATTAACAGTGTCTGGGCCACAGTGATGCTGCGAGGCGGGTGTCTTCACTTCACAAGGAGGCAGTGGGAAACCCAAAGGGATGAGTAACTGGCCCGAGACCACAGAGCGTGGCTCTGGTTGCAGCTGGGGTCCACATTCTGATTGTGATTCCAAAGCCAGTCTTGGTTCCATTAGATGGTGGTTTCCCTCAGCTGTAGACTAAATATTTGTGTCCCCCCTTACCACCCTTCCAAAATTCCTATGTTGAAACCTAATTCCCAATGTGCTGTATGTATTTGAAAGTGGTTCCTTTGGTGGGAATTAGAGAACTTACACAAGAGACCCTAGAGAGGGGCGCCTGGGTGGCTCAGTGGGTTAAGCCTCTGACTTCGGCTCAGGCCAAGATCCTAGGGTCCTGGGATGGAGCCCCACATTGGGCTCTCTGTTTAGCAGGGACCTGCTTCCCTCTTTCTCTCTCTCCCTGCCTCTCTGCCTACTTGTGATCTCTGTCAAATAAACAAATAAAATCTTAAAAAAAAAAAGAGAGACCCTGGAGAGCTCCATCTGGTCACATGAGGACATGAGAGGACAGCCATCGATGAACCAGGAAGTGGTCCCTCGCCAGACACTGAATCTTCTGGCACTTTGATCTTGGACTTCCAGCCTCGAGAACTGTGAAAAATAGATGTCTGCCATTTAAAAGCCATTCAGTCTATGGTATTCTTTTTTTTTTTTTTCTTTTTTTAAGATTTATATATTTATTTTGAGACAGAGAGAGAGTGGAGGGAGGGGCAGAGGGGGAGAAGAACCTTAAGTGGATGCCCCGCTGAGTGCAGAGCCCAACACAAGCTTGATCTCACGACCTTGAGATATGACCCGAACTGAAATCAAGGGTCAGACGCCTAACTGACTGAGCTACCGAGGCTCCTCCAGCCTATGATATCCTGTCAGAGATGTCCAAACAGACTGTGGGAAGTGTGAGGATTTCAGAGCTGATCAAGGAGAAGAGGGACCAGGACAGGCAGTGACATACAACACACTTGATTAGGTCATGCTTGGACAGGGTTGTGTGAGAGGGGAGATCTCTCCCAGCAAGAGACCTTCCAGAGTCTGGTGTGAATTTACCAGCCAGAGGGTAATAGGGAAAAGGACCTCCCAGGGGAGAGGGGGATACGAGAGGGGCCTTGTGTGTCTAGGTGATGTTGCTTAGCAGCTAGTTGAGGCGTCTGTAGGTCAGTAAGCTTTGAAAGGCCACTGTGGTGGGTCTGGTCTTATCTGTATCCAGAAGATGCAATTTTGTGGGGTATGCAGAATAGATAGGCTCTAAATAGCTAAAGATATATTTATTTGGATGATATTTAAAGCAGTTTGATGTGAAGAACTTGAATTTGGTGCCTGCACATTTTGGGCTAACAGTTCTAGCCTGATTCAAAGAAGTAAAGAGCATGAGAACAATTTTAGGACAATACAAAGAGGTTGTATGGCCCATTTTTATAACATCCTCCAAGTTGGTAACATCACTATTTGTGGTTCAAACTTCTGTATCTGCCATTCTTAAACCGTGGGAGATTTCATCTTGGCCACTATTCTTTCTTTCTTTGTGTTACTGTCCTACCAGGATAGACTTCCATTTACTTCTTTGTAACTTTCCAATACAATCAAGGTTAGGATTGCACTTAAATATCTTCCTGGAACCTTGTTGGCAACTCTTGTAGAACATTTCTCATATCCTCTTTTAAATTAGGGATAATTTTGCTACAGTGCTTATTTCTGCTTCTGGACTTAAGGATAGACAGAGTGTCTTCATGATTGCTGACTTTCCACAGGGCCTGGACTCACTGTTACCTGAAGAAGGGTAAAGAGGGAAGTTACTACCTGCCTGCTGGTGTCCAAAACTTTCCCTCACACCTGCATAGGGGAGTGGGCAAGGCTGCCCCTCAGGCCCTCCTGTACTCACAGATTTAAATGAAAAAGGACAACCTACTTCCTTCTTGTTCAGAGGGATTTGTCGGAGGATGCTCTAAATGGAACATTTCCAGGCATGTCTGTTTTTTCTGGCCATCCCAGTGGTCGAAGGCTGATGGTTAGGTTCAGCCAAACTATGGAGTGTGGTAACTGATGTGGTCTCAATGACCAGCCCATGAGTAAGTGGTGGGTGACGTATTTTGACCATCTTGCACCTGGTAAAGCAGTCCCCCCCAAAAAAATATTTATTTGACAGAGACATCATAAGCAGGCAGAGAGGCAGGCAAGAGAGAGGTGGAAGCAGACTCCCTGTTGAGCAGAGAGCCTGATGTGGGGCTCGATTCCAGGACCCTGGGATCATGACCTGAGCCGAAGGCAGAGGCTTAACAGACGGAGCCTCCCAGGCATTCCCCACGTTACCTCATTTTAACTCTGGGAGGTAAATTACTAGACTTATTTTTTAAAAAGGAGAAATGAGGTGAGGCAGCTAACAAATGGCAGAACAGGAGCCCAACCAACGTTTTTGACTATCCTTGACTATGTAATATTCTAGTTTCGGCTATTTAATTTTTTGAGGGGAGGGGTTAGCAATCTCCCTCCCCGCTTCCCTCCCTCCTCCCCTCCCTTTCTTTTCTTTCTTATTTATTTATTAGTATAGTTGACACACAATGTTACATTAATTTCTGGTGTACAACATAGTGACAGTATGTTCTTCTGTGTTGGTTATTTAGTTTTTACCTTTTTATTTACTTACTTATTTTTAGAAAGAGAGAGAGAGAGAGAACTCCTGTGTGCACAGGTGGGGGTGGAGGGGCAGAGGGAGAGGGAGGGAAAGAATCTTAGGCAGGCTCCATGCCCAGCACGGAACCCGGTGGGCTTGATCTCACAACCCTGAGATTGCGACCTGAACAGAAACCAAGAGTCGGACGCTCAACCGACTGAGCCACCCTGGTGCCCCAGTGCACATGGGCTTGCCACACAGAAGGAATGAAGTCCGCTCGCGTTGGCCCCGGTGGAAGTGACGGTATTGTTGCCTCTGCTCTGCAGGTGAGCACCCCGAGGCTGAGCCAGGGAAGAGGCAAGAGCTGAGATGTAGCACAGCACATCCAGGAGTAGAATGTGCTCCGTCTGAACCCGGTTCCTCTCCTTGCTCCACTTGCTCTAACGGTAAATACTTGCCCCCCTCCCATTTTTTTAAACAAAATTGTTTATTAGAGAGAGGGAGAGGGAGAGAAAGAGATTGCTAGAGCTCAGGGGAGGGGCAGAGGAACGGGGAGAGAGAGCATCCCAAGCAGACTCCACACTGAGTGCAGAGCCTGACTCAGGGTTGGATCTCACTACCCCGAGAGCGCGACCCGAGCTGAATGGAGAGTCGGCTGCTTAATTCTCCACATCACCCGGGTGCTCCGGGTAAATAAGCCCTTTAATAAAACGTGGCCTTTCGGGGTGTCTGGGTGGCTCAGTCAGTTAAGTCTCTGCTTTCAATTCAAGTCATGATCCCAGGATCCTGGGATGGAGCCCCATGTCGCTTTGGGCTCCCTGCTCAGCGAGGAGCTTGCTTCTCCCTCTCTCTCTGCCTGGCTCTCTGCCTACTTGTGATCTCTCTCTCTCTCTCTGTGTCAGATAAATAAAAAGGCTTTAAAAAATAATAAAAGGTGGCCTTTCAAAGAAAGCATTTGAGGAAATCAGGGCTCCTTGGAAGTGAAGACTGCTCAGTGGTGACTTTTGGTTTTACCTACTGCTCGGGTGTATGCGGTCCTGGCCCAAGCCTTCGGTGACTTCCCCAGAGATGCCTCATTGTGTCTCCCCAGTGGCCCCAAAGACACTGCACTGGCTCTCAAATGTCGTCCCTGGGGCTCTGGGGTAGGGGCCGATGGAACCCCAGGATAGGCCAGTTGGCACGCTGAGGCTCTCTTTCTGTTTCTGCCTCCAGTGAACAGAAAGACAAAGAAGGGTTACGTGGTCGCTGGCCTTTGTCTCACCTGTAAATTCAGGGGCCAAGGCCAGGTGATCTTTCAGGTTTCCTCCTGCTCAGAGACCATCTGCAGCAGGATCTCCCAGTGCTTTCCTGCAGCCGCAGAACCGCTCTCCGCGTATCCAGCTGTCATTTTTCTCTGCTGTCTGACTTCTCGTTGTGATCTCAATATTGGCTATTTTGTTAAGAGCAGCAGTAAAATCTCTGTGCGTGGCACTATTTTAATGAGCCCCGATGATAAGAGATTTATATTTTAAACCCATCGCCCATTCCATTTAAAAAAAAAAAAAAGGTGTCGGGTATCCCCACATAAAATACTGATGAGTCGGATTAACTGTCCAAAAGTGCTTCACAAACTCCCTTCCACGGAATCGTGAAGCGGAGAGTGGAACCGCTGTGGCATTTACAAGGCATGAGCTGACACCAGGCATATTTGAACACCATGAGATATGGTATCACTGGGGACAGAGAGTGAGTTTAGTTAATAATGAATGGCATATCCCATAAAATACCATTACACAGTGTTCAGGGCCCAAGAATGATGACATAATTATTAGGAGACTGGGAGATTAAGATATAATTTAAAAAAACATGACAGGGGAGGGTGTAATTGGGGAGACAAAATACACAGGAAGTTTGTAATTTACATGTCAAAATACCTTTTTCATGTTTTGATTGGATTAGACGCTGCCTTTCCACTCCATTTATCCTGGCTTCAATTAGAGGCAGGCGAAATGACATCTCACGTTCATATTCTTGACACACGCAGCTCACAGGCACTTTCTAATTCTAACCGACAGGAAGGGGGAAAGGGAAACTCGGTTTTGCCTTCGTCATGCACTTTTTACTTAACCCCTAATTTGTTTCTAAATGAGCCTGTCACTGCGGTTCAGGAGGCTTTGTGCGTGGGCCCCCGCTGCCTGCTTCTGGTGCAGACTCCTGTCATAACTTGATGGGCTCTGACCACCGTCCCCCCCAACCGTGAGCTTGTAGGGAGACTCTAGCCAAGCAGGGGTGGAAGGAGCAGGAGAACTCCGGGTGCCTTTTTGAACAGGACGGGGCGAAGACATGTCACAGAGCCAGATGATGGTGGTGAGATCATTTTTCGCCTGGGGTCCAGCACAGACTGTCCAAACTAGAGGACACGGGGTGGCAAGTGCTCCGCTTCTTGGCCTTCATTCCCGTCGTATGGGTTTTACCTGGAAGCGTGCTCCATGCCTTCAGTGGGGGTAAATCCTTAGGTTTTCATTGGCCTTGGATCCCTGATACCTCCTGTAATAGACCAGACAGCCCAAGGCCCACCTGAAAACCCTCAGTGAAATACTTCATTAACTCTCACTTCTGAGAGTGGTATGTCTAGCCATCCGATTTGAAGGCATTTGCTACCCAGGAGGCAATTATACTTATCTGTGAGATGAGAGCTTTGATTATTTCTCATCTATTTGATGGAAGAGTCTATGCTTTCCTTAAATTGTCTTGACATTCTCTTTCCATTGGATGCAAGGATGCTACTCTATCTATGTCTCAGTACATATTGGTAAAAAGTAGCCTGTGAAGACCTTGCACATCAGGGGTGACTGGTGGACGTAGTCCTCTGGTGCTACCCAACAAGGATTTGGCTATAGCTCTGAAGAGTGAGACTGACTTGGGTAACAAAATTTGGGACAAATAAATGCCATTTTATACAAGTGACTGGTTTCTCTCTACCCGCTACTCCCATACATCACCCTTCCTGCTTACTGATCCTTGATCAACTATTTTAGCCTGGGAGGCTAAAATTGACTCTTATCTTGGGGTTGTGAGTTTGAGCCCCACACTGCGTGTAGAGACTACTTAAAAGTAAAATAAATAGGGGCGCCTGGGTGGCTCAGGGGGTTAAAGCCTCTGCCTTCAGCTCAGGTCATGATCCCAGGGTCCTGGGATCGAGCCCCACATCGGGGGTCTCTGCTCAGCAGGGAGCCTGCTTTCTTCTCTCTCTCTGCCTGCCTCTCAGCCTACTTGTGATCTCTGTCTGTCAAATAAATAAATAAAATCTTAAAAAAAAAAAGTAAAATAAATAAATCCCCCCCACCCCCCCCCCCCAAAAAAAACCCACACCAATTTTAGGTTGGATGTGATTCATTTGGGTCACTGAGTGGGTGATTTGAGGAAACTCTTCTGGTGGTCAAAATACATGGCCTTTATCCTAGGGAGGTTGTTAAGATCCCAGGAAGGCAACTGTGGGGGTTCAAGACTGTGGGGGCTCAAGCAGTCTGGCTTTGGAATCCTTTTCTGCCATTTGTGCTACCTTGGCCGAGACACAGCCACCTTCAGCATCAGTTCCTTATCTATAAATTGGGACAACAGGACTACCCACCTTACACTATTTAAATGAGGATTAAATGAAAGGAAGGAAGGAAATGAGGATTAAATGAAAGGAAAGGAAGCATGTTAAATTCTCCTCAGGGAACCTGGTAGATTGACATCTTTGGCAGTGGTTACCTGTTACTTATTCTTGGGTTTTCAGCCATGTTTTCTGAGCGCTCTTATCCAGTCGTTTGCTCACTGACACCCCTGTACCAGGCCCTGGGTTCAGTCCTGGTCCTGGTTCTAACAGGTGGCTTCTGTGTGTGGGTTTTTTTTTTTTTTTTTAAGAGAACCTTCCTCACATGCCCATGGTTTTAACCTTTTTATGGTTTCTGGTCCTTCCAGGAAAGCGAGTTAGTGCCTATGTCATTGGGATAAAAATAAGTAGATTCCAGGGTGCCTGGGTGGCTCAGTCAGGGAAGCATCCAACTCTTGATTTTGGTTCAGGTCCTGATCTCATGGGTCATGAGATCGAGCCCTGCAGTGGGCTCCACACTCAGAGGGAGTCTGCTTGGATGCTCTCTGCCTCTGCCCCTCCCCTTGCTCACGAACTCTTTCTCTTTCTCAGTAATAAATATTAAAAAAAAAATAAGTAGATTCTGGGGAAAGAGCTATCAGTTGAGAAACTATAACAATATTGTGTTAAAGCAGACTTTAACAAAATATCTGTGCCTGATTGAGGAGAAGCAGCGGTTCTCAAGCAATACTTGGGATGCACAGATATCCACAGAAAATTCATATACTTCCATCAGCCAGTGGGAGAAAAGAGAGGTAACCATAAAACTTGGCTCTGAAAGCAAACCTTCTACCTCTCAGACAGTGTCAGGCCTGCGCCCCACTACCATCTAGACACACCACCCTCGACCATCTGGGAAAATGTCCAGTGTTTCCACTACAGTCCCTTGTTTAACTGGGACTATGCAATACTCTTTGTGATCTCCTGGGTACAAAGATGAAAGAACCAGTCTCAGTTACCAAGTAGGGCACAACCAGAAGGGAGCTTGCCTCTCCTGGAAGTTTGCACATTGTCTGATTAATAAGTATCAAGGAGGGGAAACTGGATGGCTCAGTTGGTTAAGTGTCTACCTTTGGCCCAGGCTTTGATTCCAGGTTCCTGGGATCGAGTCCCAGGTGGGGCTCCCTGCTTGGCTGGGAGCCTGCTTCTCCCTCTTTCTCTATCCCTCCTCCCTGCTTGAGCCCCTTATCTCTCAAATAAATAGAATATTTAAAAATAAGGAGTAAGGCATCCCTTTCTGGAATTTTTGCTAAAACTAAGCCACTAACCATTCTGTGCTGGGTTATCATAGGAGGAAAGTGCAGTGTAAAATACTTGAATACACTTATCCCACTTGATTATTACAACAAAACTGAGGAGAGTCCCTTAAAGACTATTGTCCCATTTTAGAGATGGGTAAATAGATATTCCATGGGGTAATGGCCTTTCTTGAAGCCAGATAACTACAGGGTAGAGGAGGCAGCCTTGAGTTCTTGACTCCAAATTCAGTGAACTTTCCATGAAATCACATGCCTTCGCACCTAAGTCATCAGACATTTTCTACTTCCCCAAAGTCCTTCCTAGGCACCTGAGATTCCCTTAAAACTGCAGCCATCTAGCTCCAGATTTGGAGTAAAAAGTAAAAAGTTCACTGAAGCCTGAGGGTGTGCTTTGAATGGAATGTGATTCTCCTTGAAAATTGAACCAAAGGTTTAAGATGGCATTGGCTATCTCATTATGGCTGTGCCTGTGTATTTACTATTTTGTTTAACCAAAATAAGTCATGAAAATATAATATATTATTGATTCTGATAGAGTTCTAAATCCTCAGCTGAGTTGGGGGGTATGTTAATTTTATGTAAAAACTTGAATATTGTGAGCACTGGGAGCCATTAGGTTTCTTCTATCAGAAATTGACAGAAAAAACTCAGGCAAGGAAATACTGTAGCAGAATTGAGGGGTCATGCTCTCATCCTCTTAGATGTTTCCTTAGTATGAAATTAGGTTTCCTAAAATCTATGTACATTACTATTACAGCTAACGCTAGGGACAAAGCTCTTGGATGCTTGTAAAAGGATTCTCATGCTAATTTGACAACCACATCAGGCGTAGAAGTGATAGGCAGAGGTGTCTGTTCATACTTCTCCAATGAAGACATACAAATGGCTATCAGACACATGAAAAAATGTTCATCATCACTAGCCATCAGGGAGATTCAAATTAAAACCACATTGAGATACCACCTTACACCAGTTAGAATGGCCAAAATTAGCAAGACAGGAAACAACATGTGTGGGAGGGGATGTGGAGAAAGGGGAACCCTCTTACACTGTTGGTGGGAATGTAAGTTGGTGCAGCCTCTTTGGAGAACAGTGTGGAGATTCCTCAATAAATTAAAAATAGAGCTTCCCTATGATCCTGCAATTGCACTACTGGGTATTTACCCCAAAGATACAGATATAGTGAAAAGAAGGGCCATCTGTACCCCAATGTTTATAGCAGCAATGGCCAAGGTCGCCAAACTGTGGAAAGAACCAAGATGCCCTTCAATGGAGGAATGGAAAAGGAAGATGTGGTCCATATACACTATGGAGTATTATGCCTCCGTCAGAAAGGATGAATACCCAACTTTTGTAGCATCATGGACAGGACTGGAAAAGATTATGCTGAGTGAAATAAGTCAAGCAGAGAGAGTCAATTATCATATGGTTTCACTTATTTGTGGAGCATAACTAATAGCATGGAGGACAGGGGGAGTTGGAGAGGAGAAGGGAGTTGAGGAAAATTGTGGGGGGAAGGTGAACCATGGGAGACTATGGACTCTGAAAAACAATCTGAGGGGTTTGAAGGGGCAGGGTGTGGGAGGTTGGGGGAATCAGGTGGTGGGTATTGGAGAGGGCACATATTGCATGGAGCACTGGTTGTTTTGCAAAAACAATGAATACTGTTACGCTGAAAATAAATTAAAAAAAAAATAAAGAAGTGATAGGCAGGTGTAGCTCATCCTTGTCCCTTCCCTGAGGCTTGAGATTTATGGCACTTGTTCACATGATTCTAAAGTTTACTCGTAGTCATAGTTCCCCAGAGAAACAGAATCAATAGGATATTAATAATCTATCAATCTATCAGTCATCTATCTATCTACTATCATCTCTCTCTCTCTCTCTCTATTTGTCCATCCATCTATCTGGAAGACTCGGTGTTAAATTCTTAACTTTGAAGACTGCAGGCTGGAAACTCAGGCAGGTTTCTGTGTGGCAGTTGTGAGGCAGAGTTGTTTAAGGCTTTCAACTGATTGGATGAGGCCCACCCACATTATGAAGGGTAATCTGCTTTACTCAAAGTCTACTTACTTTAATGTTCATCACATTAAAACAAACAAACAAACAAACAAACAAGCAAAAAAACAAAAACAAAAACAAAAACCTTCACAACAACATCCAGACTGGTGTTTGTCCAGACTAGGCCCTAGCCTAGCCAAGTGGATCGATGAAATTAACTATTACAGGGCAATTCCCAGATCAGTCTATGATTGGCAGTGTCCCTTGCACCCAACTAATTTTCTCCCCTTTTGGCAGAGGACAAAATAGAAATGAAAGACAAGCTAAGGGAAAGGGAAGGGAACATTGAATTGGATTAAAGTTATCCACAGAAGAGCGATGGCCCCTCTCTCGTCTCTTCCTTCCGGTAGAAGCCCAATTGCTAGAGAAATGCACACATCATTAACTGCTGGCAGCTGCCTACTCACACTCTGCCCAGATTTCAATTCATACTGTTCAAATGGTCTTTGTTTACACCAGAGAAATTAAATTAGAACAGATAATACACATGAGCAGCATTCCTAATGGCCCCATCATCCTGTCAACGGTTTCTTGTATGTTCAGTGTTACATTTGGCTTCAAATTTTGGAAGCGGAAAATAGCACGCAACTAAATGATGTGGGGGCTCATAAGGGATGGTGGAGGTGCATGGCAAGGCTGGGAGGAAAAGCTGAGACTCATGTCCTGGAATCACAGAGAAGACTGAGGGCTTCCAGGCTGGCAGAAGGCACTAAAGGGGTATATTTGCTAAGATTCATTTATTTTAAAATTATTAACAAATCATTTTTTCAGAGAGAAAAGAATCAAGTGAACATTAAAGTCACTCTATTACTTTAAAGTCTATTTTTTACTTTATTTGGTTCTCCAAAGACTAGAGTGCCTACCTCTTGGTTCTCAATACTATCTCCCTTTTTATCTACCTTTTCTCTCTATGGAATCTTATTCATTCTGATTGTTTAATTATCATCTCTATGCTGGTGACTCCTACATTTAAATCTCCAGATCTGCCTTCTCCTGGGAGCTGCGGGCTCTTAATCAGCTGTCCACTTGACATCTCCATGGGGTCTGCAGTTATAGTCATCTGAGACAAAATGGCCAAGACAGAACTTTTTTTAGGCTTTATTGAGGTATAATTGATAAATCAAAATTATAAGATATTTAGAGTATACAGTGTGATGATCTGGTATATATGTGTACTGTGAAAACATTCTTCCCATCTAGGTAATGGACACATCTCCTCACCTCACACATTTACCCTCCCACCGCTCCCCCCCACCTTTTTTCTTTTGGTTATACCATTCAATTTCTAATCTCTCAGCAAATTTCAATTCTCCTGCAGTGTTTTCAATGATTGTCACCATGTTCTACATTAGATCCTCAGACTTTATTCATCTTATGACTGCAAGTTTGTAACCTTTTACAAACTGTTCTCCCACCTCCAGGTTCTAGAAGCCATATATTATATTCTGTTCCTTTGTTAGACTTCTCTTGTTTTCATTTTTTTTTTTTTTTTAGATTCCACAGGCAAATGATACCATGCAGTTTTGTCTTTCTCTGTCTGGCTTATTTCACTTACATAATGCCCTCCAGGTTCATCCATACGTTTGCAAATGGCAGACTGTCATCCTTTTTTAAAGCTGTGTAATATTCCATGTGCATGCATCCTCTCTTCTTGGTTCATTTATGTGCTGACAGACACTGAGTTCATGTCCATACTTTGGTTATCACACAGAACTCTCCTCCCTTCCTCCTGTTTCTCCTCTGCCATTTCTAGCCCAGCAAATAGCCCTCTCCATCCATCATTTTATTCACTTAAAAACTCAGATGTCATCATTTTATTTCTCTGATTACCTCACTTGCTGCAAGCAGTCCACCAGAAGGTTCTGTCTCATCTACCTCTGAAGCAGGTGATTAGGCATCTTTCTCTTCCTCTTGCTGTGCTGGCTCAGCTGGCCTCATCTCTCCCTGGGCACTCTGCAGCTGCCTCTGAGGTGGACTTTCTTATTTCAGGCTTGCTCATCTTCCTGTTCTATGGCCTCCACTCCATGCAGGACATCAGGGGAGCTTTGTGGTACACAAAGCAGATCGTGCCAGCCTGTGCTTGAAATACTTGAAGGGCTCCCACCAACTCATGATATCTAAATGCCTCCCTCTGACTTACTCATCGGGCCCCCATAAGTGATCCTTGCCCTCATTCCTGAGCTCATCCTGGACCCTCTTCATTTGTACGGTGCTATAGCCACATGGTCCGCAATATCTTCTATGGTTCCTTACCTCCACCCTGGGTGCTACCAGCTCAGGACCTTTGCATTTGGAGTTCCCTCTATCTAGAATATTCTACCTTTCAAACTTTTGCAAGATTGGCTCATTGTCATTCAGACATCAGCTCAAATGTCACCTCCTAGAAAAGGGTCTCCCTGTATACCTTATCTAAAAAGACCTCTCTCCTAGTCACTTGTCTGACATGACACTTTCATTGTTTCTGAGGCACATAACACAATCTGAAGTTATCTTATTTATTTCACTTTCTTTTTTTTTTTATTGTCTATCTCCCAGAGAGAGAGAGAGCTTCAAACACTTTTAGAGACTGTTTGGTAACCTTCCACATGTTGAAGAATTGTCCTTCAAATGGCCAACACCCTATATGTTGTTGTTGTTTAAAGATTTATTTATTTATTTACTTGACAAATCGATAGAGAGCACAAGTAGGCAAAGCAGCAGGCAGACGCAGAAGGAGAAAGAGGCTCTCCATGGAGCAGGGAGCCCGATGTGGGGCTCAATCCCAGGATCCTGGGATTGTGACCTGAGCTGAAGGCAGAAACTTAACCAACTGAGCCACCCAGGCACCCCTTAAGGCTATTTTTTGAGAATATTTTTACCTTCTGATACAGAACTAGAAAGCAGCATGCAAGTGCAGGATATCACTGTAGCCTTCAGATAATTTTGAAGGAATTTCTTTCTTTTTTTTTTTTTTAAGTTAAAATTATTGGCCCAATTTTATCACACAGTTCTGTGGTTAATGAAGTAAGAATGTGCACAAATGGATACTTTTGTTTAAAGCTATCCTCTTGGCTTTGTTTATAAATTTTATACACGTTTATGCAATTATCTCAAAATACAAAGTTTAGTGTGAAGTGCATCGCAAAAGGCTCATTTGGGTGCTGGCTCTTCCTTCTCTACCCGATCTCTGAGAAGTCGGGTGGTTCTCCTTTACCTTCCTCCCAGAATTATGCTCACTCCTTGCATTTCTTTATATATTAAAAAGTTCAAAAAATTTTCCCCCATATATTCATTGGCCATGTGTACTTTTCATTTTGTGTAGCATGTGCGTATTCTTTGTGTTTTTATATTAAGGTTGTTCCTTTTTCTCATTTAGATAAGAGCTATTTTTTAAAAAGGATTTTATTTATTTATTTGAGAGAGAGATAGTGTGTGTGTGTGTGTGTGTGTGTGAGAGAGAGAGAGAGGGAGAGAGAGAGAGAGCTGGGGACAGGGAGCAGAGGGAGAAGGAGAAGCAGGCTCCTGGCTGACCAAGGAACTTGACACTGGGTGGTCTTGGTCCCAAGGACCCTCACGCAAAGGCAGATGCTTAACTGACTGAGCCATCCAGGCGCCCCAGGTAAGAACCATTTTTGTATTAATGTCAGAATCTCTTTGCCTATCCTATATCACATATATAATTTCTCATTTAATTTGAGTCAAAATTTTAAGAATTTCTTTTATAAAAATATCAAAAAAAAGCAAATAAAGAGAATAACATAGCAAATCCTAGGGACCCATCACCAATGTCCACACCTGTAGACTGGTAACCATCCTGCACCATCTTATAAACATGTCCACCCACTTCCACTGCCCTGACGTATTCTGAGGCATGTCCTCGATAGCAACTTATTTGCAATCAAATTAATTAATAAATTAATTAATCAAATTAAATGTATTTGAGCAGACATTTCTCAAAGGTAAACTTTCTTTCCTGTACACATAAGTAGCACATCATGATCTCACCTACAGCTGAACAATATTATTAAATATCTAGTCAGTGTTCAGATGTTCCAGATGGGTTCATAAATTTTTTAAAAGTGTTTTTGTTTGAATTAGGTTTGAATTATAGCCTCATTGCCGTTGCCCCCCACACCCTCAATCCCCACTTCTTTGCAGTTATTTAATGAAGAAACCACATTTTTGTCCTGTAGAACTTTCCACAGTCTGGATTTTTCTGATTCCATCTCAAAGTACTCTTTCTACGCTGTTCTGGCTTTACTTCCTATAAACTGATAGTTTGATCTAAAGAATGGATAAGATGAGGGTTTTATTTATTTTTATTTTTATTATTATATTATTTATTATTATATTATATTCTTTATATATTATATATTTTATTACATTCAATTTTATTTATTTATTTATTATGTATTATTATTTTATTTATTTATTTTTATTTTTTGCAAGATGAAGTCATAGGTAGTGGCAGTGCCTCTGTCAGGAAACCCTTTGGGACTGTCAGATCTTCCTATCTTGTTAGCAGTCCTGGGGTCAATTACTGCTTTGATCCTTTATCGCTTTGGTTGTGAATTACTGATATTTTCACTCTGTCATTCTTCCTCATTTATTACCTAAGATATTCCTGAAGGGAGAAATTTCCCCTTATTCATCATTCCTTTACCCTGTGGTACAGTTTTACAGGGAAAGCAGAAGAGTTTGATTCTTTACCTTTACTTGGTTGTTTCAAAATAATGAGTTCGCTCCCTGCCATTCTCAAGAGGTGACAATGAGTGTTTTTTAAACTTGGTATCATTATAAACTCATGAATTTAAACATATTTGAAGTGTTTGAATTCATTGTAATTATTATTCCTGTTGATACGCAAACAGGATAATTCATCTGAGGATGAGCATCCAGTCTGCAAACTGAGGCTGTTTAGAGCATTTACTAGATGAGCTTGCCATATTTTTTTTAAGATTTATTTATTTATTTATCTGAGAGAATGAGAGAGCATATGAGTGAGTGCGGGGAGCATATGAGTGAGTGCGGGGAGAGGCAGAGGGAGAAGGCCACCAGCAGACTCCCTGCTGAGCACAGAGCCCAGTGTGGGGCTTGATCCCATGAACCTGAGATCATGACCTAAGCTGAAACCAAGTGTTGGCTGCTTCATTGACTGAGCCACCCAGCTGCACTACCATATGGTTTTGGAAAAGTAACCAGAATAGCAGTGTCTCTTGTTTTGTCATTTAAATCAAAATTCAAAAATAGTGATGAAAAAGCAGTTTATTTTTTTTAAAGTACAGTGAAAGAATTCTATATACCAGGCTATAAAAGCAGTGTTTTTGTTGTTGTTGTTGTTGTTTGTTTTTTTAAAGATTTTTTTTTTTTTTAAGTTATCTCTACACCCATTTTGGGGCTTGAACTTATAACCCTGAGGTCGAGTTGCATGCTCCACCCACTGAGCCAGCCTGGTGCCCCAGCAGGGTTTGTTTTTTTGTTTTTTGTTTCTTGGGTTCCCCGCCCATAGAAAGACCATTTTGATGCTGAGACATAAATTTAATTGCTGGTGTGCATTTGGTTCCAAACCAAACAATATATACTTTGGCATTTAAAAAAAATTTTTCTGGAGGCACCTGGGTGGCTCAGTGGGTTGAAGCCTCTGCCTTCGGCTTGGGTCGTGATCCCAGGGTCCTGGGATTGAGCCCCGAATCGGGCTCTCTGCTCAGCGGGGAGCCTGCTTCCCCCTCTCTCTCTGCTTGCCTCTCTGCCTACTTGTGATCTCTCTCTCTCTGTGTCAAATAAGTAAATAAAATCTTTAAAAAAAAAATTTCTGTGTTGGGGTGCCTGGGTGGCTCAGTGGGTTAAGCCGCTGCCTTCAGCTCAGGTCATGATCTCAGGGTCCTGGGATCGAGCCCCGCATAGGGCTCTCTGCTCAGCAGGAAGCCTGCTTCCCTCTCTCTCTCTCTCTCTCTGCCTGCCTCTCTGCCTACTTGTGATCTCTCTCTCTCTGTCAAATAAATAAATAAAAATTAAAAAAAAATTAAAAAAAATTTTCTGTGTTGAGAAATCATGCTTTAAAAGTACATTGCTACACCCTTCCCTATTTCTCAGGATGTTTTTCAGTGAGTCTTTTATCCTATTTCACGTTTTGTAATAATGCCATGAGGTTTAAAAAATAATGATGAAATGTATGCAGAGAAGTGCAGAAACTTGTAGTATGGTTCAAAGAATAATATTAAAATCAATAAAGATGGCTGGAAGAATAGTCATAAAGTCAACACCCACGAGTCCGCCATGAGGATGAAGCTCAAGAACTTTACAGGTGCCCAGGATGCCTCCTTCTCTTTTTTCCCAGACTGATTCCTCTACTTCCCCATCTCCAGCATTTGTGTTAATCATTCCTGTATATTTCTTTGTATTTTAGCCACCTCGGTACTATCTGAAAACAATCCACTGTTTGGGTTTGGGCACCTGTGTAGCCAGGACAAGCCAAGGTATGTGAGGACAAGACAAGTGTTACTCGTCTGAAAGGGTAAAAGAGGAGAGGGAAAGAGTCTGTGGGTCAGCCTGGATTTACCAAGTATAGGGGATGTCAGAAAGCAGGGTCTTGAGGGTCCTGGGAACTGGAGCCCCAGGTCTGGGGATCTGGCAGGGCAGGGGTCTGTCACACATGGGTGTCCAGTGGGGACACGGACTTTGGGGAATGCACTGCTCTGGGCTCTTCTGTGGGGTGAAAGACAGGTGTTCAGTAACTCCAGGCAGCTGGGAATAGAGTGCAGAACACTCCTTGGACAGGTAAAAGCCAGGTAAGACCCTGAGCCAGGCTCTCCCGGGTCTTTAGTCCCAGGGTTACAAAGCATGTCTAAGTGACCCCAGCGAGTTTACTAACGCAACCCTCCCCTTGTCTGTCTCTTGAGTCACAGAGCTCTGAGGGAGACCGTGTGTCCTTCACCATCATCTGGGCCTTCTTGTTGCTTTTCTCTTGTGGGATCTTCTTTGTCCTGCCTCCTGTGTGCCCCTCTTTCTTGATTTACTCTGATGGTGTGGAACATATTACGTATTAGCATCTTGGAGGTTGCAATTTTTGAGATCTTACATGCCTGAAATTCTTTGTTCTCTGCTCATTTTGGATGGCTTTTAGGTTGGAAATAATTTTCCTGCATGGTTTTGTCTTCTTTCTTTCAGAATCCCTTTTGAGAAGTCTTAAGACAGTCTGTTCCTTGATTCTTTTTTCTTTTTTTTTTTTTTAAAGATTTTATTTATTTATTTGACAGGGAGAGATCACAAGTAGGCAGAGAGGTGGGCAGGGGCCGGGGGTAGGGCAGGCTCCCCGTTGAGCAAAGAGCCCTATGTGAGACTCAATCCCAGGACCCTGAGATCATGCCCTAAGCTGAAGGCAGAGGCCAACCCACTGAGCCACCCAGGTTGTTTAGACATGATCTTTTCTGTCTCTGCCCCTCTTTATTTGCAATTGCAAAGGTGCATGGGGTGTACATCCATGAACATTTTTTTTTTTTTCTGCAAGATTCTGAAAGAGTCATTTTATACTGACTTGTGGTTGGGTGGACCTCCATTTCCCCCACCTGTGCCTCGGTGTTTGACTATCTCAAGTTTGTCTGCCTGTTGTCACTCATCCACCTGGTTTTTTATTGCAAGATTTGGTGGCTGCTCTCATTGCAAGTTTGTGTTATAAGAATATTTTCGTGGAGTAGTGAGAAGGAGAAAATTTATTTGTTCGATCTGCTACCTTGCCTTCCTTATGTCATGGGTTTTTAATGTTCGTTCGAAATTCTTTTCCTGTCAATGTATTGTGAAGGGTCAAAATCTGCAACAGAGAAGGAGGACCTGTGTCCCCAGTCCCTTGACCATGATCCTCACCTGGCCAGGGCCATCCATGCAAAAGAACAAGGCAGTCAATTCATTCACACAATTCAAAACCGCCTTGGCAAAACATATTTGCCATCTGATGGATTGAAATGGAGAACAGTTCAATAATTGAGTTTCACACACTCAGGCTGACCATTTTTGAAGCCTCTTTTGAGTGGCTATCCTTCGTTTTTGTTTTTGATTTTGTTTTGTTTTTCCAAAAGGCTGTTCTGAGAACTCATAGCCAGGCAGGCTTTGATGGGTTGGTGGCCTACTGTTTTGGGGGAAGGTTAAGGTATACACAGCCGTGTCTACCACAAGTCGGCTTTTCCCTGAATCATTCATTCCTAGAGGAGAGAAATGTGAAATCATAACTCAAGAGGGCTTCAGGGTATGGTTCAAGGAACCTCTCACCAGCAGTGAGAAACTTGGGCACCTTTGGCATCGGACTCCATAGCTTATCTGTGTTTGTTTAAATATCAAATCTGTTGTCGACTGCTGAGCATAGTGACTGCCTCAGAAAGGTGAGTTGCGTGTCTTTGGAAGATTTCCATAGTTTTTGGCATATTGCCACATGTCTTTTCCCGAAGCATATCACAAATGCTTTATTTCCACTGGTGGACAGAAGAATTTCCATGACGTTTTATGTCTGAAAATAGAAAATCTTTGGGCTTCTCTTCAGCAAAAAAAAAAAAAAAAAAAAAAAAAAGTTAATGAAAATTTAACTTGACGTCATTTGATTTCTCTTTATTTGTAGAAAGAATTCCAAGCCATGCTCTCTGACCTCTTTGATCTCTTATTGTTGCCAGCAGCTAATGGTGGGTGCCTGCTTGTCCATTAATTCTTTCCTAAAAATATATCTCAGGTTTTTTTTTTTAATTTTTTATTTATTTATCAGAGAGAGGGGGGCGGAGAGAGCGAGCACAGGCAGACAGAATGGCAGGCAGAGGCAGAGGGAGAAGCAGGCTCCCTGCTGAGCAAGGAGCCCAATGTGGGACTTGATCCCAGGACGCTGGGATCATGACCTGAGCCGAAGGCAGCTGCTTAACCAACTGAGCTACCCAGGCGTCCCAATCTCAGTTATTTTTATAGTGTACTGGCCATAAATCTTTTTCCCTTAGAGGCACAAGCTGGATTCCTAAGACATAGTAAATAAAGAATTTATTTATTTTATTATTATTTCTTTGCACAGGAAACCCACGGATGCAGTGTGGATTGGAGTTTTAAATCTTTGAACTTCACGTGTTACTTAAAGGGCAGAGAAAGGGACTCTGAAAGGGTATTTAAAGCTATCTTATGAGCTTTGGCTCCCTTACTGGAGCGGACCCCAGATCCCAGGGTGGAGTGCAGTTGGTTCCGCCTTCCTGGTGCTTTCCAAATTGCTTGTTCCAAGAACCTGCTTGTTAAGGATCACAATCCAGCAGAGGGTGGCTATTATAAAGAAAAGTATTCAAATAAGAGGGTAGTTAATCTGCCTTCTGCATATCAGTTCCTGCTCAGAAAACAAAAAGACCTTGAATTGAGTTCATGTGTTGATTTGGGAGAATCTCTATAATTTATATAGTCTCCAGATCACACTGCTTTTCTAGTCATTGTTGGAGGCTGGGTAGAGCAAAGTGTTAGTAGAATACAGACCTGAGGTCAGATTCATAGTGTGTGACTGAAAGGAAGGTACTTAATGTCCCTGAGTTTCATGATTATGAAATCTGGGACTTTCCTCTGTTTTGTCACTGTCCCGTATCCACTCATAGAACACGGCCTGGCACATGGCAGGGGAAGGTGGAGGGGTGCTTGAGAAGTGATAGCATATGATTTCACTTACAGTGTCAAAGAAATCTAGAAACAAAATAAATGAACAAACAAACCAAAACCAGACTCTTAAATACAGAGAACAAAGGGGAGGTGGGTGGAAAGATGGGTGAAGTAGCTGTAAACTTCCTGTTAAAAATAACAAATTCTCTGAGATGAAAAGTATACCATGGAATATAGTCTGTAAGATCATAATAATATTGTGTGGTGACGATGGTGATTACATTTACTGTGGTAAGCACTGAATAATGTATAGAAATTTTGATCACTGTGTTGTATACCTGAAACTAATGTAACATTATGTGTTAATTATACTTCATTCCTCTTTTATAAGAGAAATGTCGGATTAAATGATGAATGAATTAAATAAATATATCACTCCTAGCCCAATTCAGAGTAATTGGTAGGTACTCTATGAAAGCTACATTCATTTCTCATCTTTTAAGATGAAAGCTAGGGGTGCCGCGGTGGCTCAGTTGGTTAGGGGGCCAACTCTTGATTTTGGCTCAGGTTGTGATCTCAGAGTCACGAGATCAAGCCTAGGTTGGGCTCCCCACTCAGTGGGAAGTCTGCTTGAGGACTTTCTCTCTTCCTCTCACTCTGCCCCTCCCCCTGCGTACTCTTTCTCTCCCTCTCTCTTTCAAATTAAAAAAAAAAATCTTTTTTTTTTAAAGGATGGATGCTGCATATAACAATATTAACGGCTACTACTATATCCAACATTTGATGTGAGCTAGATGGTGTTTTAAATGTTTTGCACGGGCTAACTCACTTACTCCTTACAAATAACACTTCTGTGAAGTGTAATTCTGTTCTGGTTGAGGGAATGAGGTACAGAGAGAATCAGTTAGTAGCCCAAGGCTAGACATGGTAGAATCAGGATCTAAGGCAGCATGGTTCTGGAGCCTGTATTTTTTTTTAAGATTTTATTTGACAGAGAGAGACAATGAGAGGAAAAGGGAACACAATCAGGGGGAGTGGGAGAGGAAGAAGCAGGCTCCCCACCAAGCAAGGAGCCTGATGTGGGGCTTGATCCCAGGACCCTGGGATCATAACCTGAGCTGAGGGCAGACACTTAACCAACTGAGCCACCCAGGCATCCCAGAAGCCTGTATTCTTAATCAGGAGCATGGGTGCATCTCTCTTACTGGCTGTCTAGCATCTGAACTATGTCTCTCTGTTAGGGGAATTTCCCTCCATCTTGAGAGGCAGAGGTTATACCCCATGATAAAACTAAAAATACCAGCCACTCACTCCCCCTGCATTTTTGGGGCAGCTGGGGTGCAGGTCTGTAGCCTTGGACCCACCAGTCAGACACACTCATGTCAGACTGGTGGAAACTAGTGACTAAGGAAGTAGGGTCTTCCTAAAGTTCACACTGTCAGGGGTGTAGCTATATGAAGCTTCCAAGGCTAGTGGTATAGTTCTGACAGCAAGACCCAGAATCTAGTGTCTGCGTGTCAGTAATTCCCAGCTGTGCCCCATCTTGGAGTGGATAAACATAGTCCAAAAGGGCCCAGTCACTCCCTGAAACTGCATAAAGAGAAAGGTCACCTTCCTGGTATGCTGTTGCTGGCTCTGCCATCCTCCCTGCCAACCCAATATTTTCATGTTGAGTGGGAAGGATAAAGACCTTATTCCTAGTTTTCTGATGTCCCCGCACAATACGCTGACACCATCCAAGATGGTGGGCTGCTATATAATGGCCCCTCTCCAAGGGAGCCCTGAAGGACAGGGGGATAGGCCACTTGCCAGTGGACAGAACTGTAGGTGGCATCTCAGTCTGTACTTGCCTGGAAGGAGAGAGAGTTTGGGTTAAAAAATCTTCATCATGAGAAGTGTCTGATGGTTTGGCTGGATGCTCAAGGTCTGAGAAGGACGATGATTGCAGCTGATGTTATGGAAACTTGAAGGAGAGGATGGCAAATAAAGATAAATACTTGCCTCCCAAATGCGTTCACCCAAAGGCTTTCGCTGGAGAGAAACCCTTCCGTAATGAGGGGGCTCCCGCCCCCCCTTGTGTCAGTCAGCCTCTCCCCAGCCATCCATTGTTTGATCAGTGATCTCCTGAAGTCAGTGGTGTTCAAGGGAATAGAGGCTAAGCCTGGGCTAACAACATGGCCTTACCTTCCTGAAGGGAGACTAGATTAATGTCATCATTGCCGTGTGCCCAACTGGCAGGCAGCAACAATTCATCTAAAAATGGCAACACACCATGGAGGGACCAGTCAGCTACCTGGTGAGAGACTGATAGCATTCAATCCACCTTGTACCTAGGAATCAAGGATTGGAGGAGGAACTGGCATGTCTCACTAGGAAACCCACTTGTAAACTTGTTGCTCCCTGCTCTCCAGGCTCTGGGCCCTTCTGGCTTCGAGGCCTTGGCAGCCACGGGAGAAACACTTCTACTAGAAAGTGCAGTCATGGTTCCATTTAACTAGAAGCTCCTCTGGTCACTGGTGAGACAGGCCAGAAAGGGAGTTAGAGCGTTCATTGTGGCAATTGGTATTTGGAGCATCAGCATCCCAAAGACTGCCCCCACTTCACATACTAGTTGCAAGTCCCAGGAATACCTGTGCCTTTGACCAATCACCTCTAAAATCAGAGTTTCCCCGTCCTTTCTCTCAGATTCTATAATTTGCTAGAATGACTCACAGAACACAGGAACACATTTTCCTTATGTTTACTGGTTTATTATGAAGGTTGCAATTCGGGAATAGCTAAATGGAAGAGACGCATAGGGCAAGATTTTGGGGTGTTGGCAATGCATGGCTTCCATACCCACCAAGTTCTGCACCCTCCCAGAACTTCAATGTGTTCATCAACCCAAAACAGCTCTCTGAATCCCATCACTGAGGTGTGTTTGGGGAAGCTTCATTACCTAGGCATGTCTGATGAAATCATTGGGCATTTGTAATTGAAATCAGTGTCTAGCCCCTCTCCCCTTCCTGGAGATCTGGGAGTGGGGATGAAAATCCCAACCCTTTGATCATGGCTTGGTCTTTCTGATGACCAGCCCCCACGCTGAAGCTATTTCTAGCATTCGTCCTCCTGCCCTCCCCGCCAGCCATAAGTCATCATTTTACATGCAGAAGCTGCTCTTATCACTCAGAGGATTCCAAAGGTTTTAAGAGCTCTGTACCAGGAACTGGGGATACCGAAGTAATATTTATTTATTTTTTGTTACACCATGGTTGCCATATTGCGTAGTAAAAAGTTAGAGAAGACTATAGCAATTCCAGATGGACAGTACTATGAAGGGATCAGATTTCTGTTTTCCCACCTGCTGAAAACTTAGGTGGATAGGGTAGGAATGAGTCCTTCTTTCAACTAGGGCCCCATGAGCATTTGTAGAAACAGGGATTGTAGGACTGACTCGGGTTTTCTCTTTGGTGTATCACATATTTGATTTGTTTCCTTATTCCTTTTTCTCCATTTCTTCCACAATTTTATATAAGGTGTATCATCACTGGTGGTTAACTTTATAATTATTGAATATGGAGCTTGGATTACAAAGGAGCTAGGGGATGAATGGCTATTATCCAGAGATGCTGGCCTTGGAGATGAATGTCATGACTGGCAGTCCTTTGGGGTGTCCAACTTTTGGGGTGTGACTCAGGTTGTGTGTTGGAGAGTTACACCATGTTCAGCAGGAAGTGTTTTTGACCTTTGGGAATTTTAAATTTGGTAAGAAGAGTGTATATTGATGGAGGGGAGTCAAAAAAATTAGATGCCAGGGATGTTTGTTTACCCAACATCTCATGGTCTTCCTATGTCTGGGGGAGTCTCTATAAGATAAGATAGGAGGCAGTAACCTACCCCAGCAATAAAAACTGAAACTCTAGACTTGTTTCACAGCCCCTCTTTCTGGAGATGCAGGAACGGTAGGTTGATATGTGACCTTGGCTCTGCCAGTCAGACATTCCTGTGCCAGATTGGAAGTGCCAGAAGCAGGGACCTCTTGGGATTTACTTTGGTGAGAATGGTGACGGCTGGAGTAACTAAGTCAATTTCTGGAAGGAGCAGCCATAGTCATGCCATCAGTGGGATGCTGAGCTTAGCCCTGAAGTATCTTTGTGCAGGTGGTGAGGTCCTATTCTCAATGAGACATGTTCTGTGTGTAGAGTTTGGACATTTCTCTTGGCCATGTAACCTCCTACAATGACTCCCTGGACCACTCAGAAATCTTCTGATATATTTATTATTTTTTTTGCATGAATTAGATGGAATTGATGTGTCTGGCTTGCAACTTATAGATTGTGGTTGATACACGCCAAAGGGCAGACTGCTGGAGAATGAATTCTCCTGTTGATAAATGCTCACATGCTTTTTACCAAGTAGGTGAGCAAACATACTCATGAAAATCACAGAACTTCCTCATTAGATTGGAAATTAGAAATCCAGGACCCCAGTGTCCATCTCTCATTTAGCCATTTGGTTCGTGTTTAATGTCTGTGGCTTCAAAGTAGAAAGGAATGTTTGCAAGTGGAGCAGATGTGAGCATTGTGTCCATGTGGAACCAGAAGCAGTGTCCATGTGGCCCCAGTGGACGGCACTCAGATCAGCAGTGTGCAGATGTCGCTCGGGGCTAAGTCTTGGCCATGGTTTCCAGCGGGGCTGTAACACAGCTACACGGGCCACCGTAACAGTGATTCTGCACATGCTCATGTGTTCAGGGGAGGAGATGGGAGCAGGCTGCCTTGTCTGATGGCCTTTGGAGTACCAGCTTCTCAGATGGAAACCCACTGGGATTTTGGAATAGCAGTTGCATTTTTAAGCATTTGCAACCCCATTTCTGGAAGTTTTTGAGGTTCTATGATGAGGGAAATTAGTCAAATGAGCAAAAAGATGGAGAAGGACCATTGACTGATAGGTGGCCTTCTTTCTCTGGAACTGTTGGAGAGCTTGTTTGAGGCAAGTCTGCCTGGGAGACCATGCAGAAGATGACTTGGCCTGTGTGTGGCCAGTGGCCTTGAGACACTGGGCTCTGTGTGTGTGTTTGTGTGTGTACGTGTGTGTGTGTGTGTGTGTGAGAGAGAGAGAGAGAGAGAGAGAGAGAGAGCCAGTGCATGGGCTCTGACCTTTCACTCTCAGCTGAGAGTCTTTGGGGTAAGTGTGATGGTGGTGTGTACCCCACCCCTTATTTCATCCTAACTGATTTCAGCCTTGTCATTAGGGCTCCCTGTTAGATTTTTGCAATTTTTTCCCTGGCGTTTCCCTATGTCCCCATCAGAAGGATGAACTTCATCCTCAAGTTCTTTGATCTCTAACTTATATTCTAATAGGAAATTTCTGGGTTGACGCATTACAAGGTGTTTAATCTTCCTGCTTGGAAGAGAAATTAAAAAGCCATCTTGTACACTCACCATCCTTTCCCCCAAGACTCTTAGCGAGGAGGGAAAGATCAGTAGAAACTGGCTGTTTATTTTTTCTTTCTGTGGAAAGGCATGTGAAATGCCTTCCATGGGTGAGTAAGAGATGGTCTGATTCTATCTCCTGCAGGATTCCCCAAGCTGACGCAAGGTGATCACAGTAATTTCTAGAGCATTCTTTCCATATCCAGTCTACCTTCCTTGAGAAAGTGCTATTTCTCACCTCAGCCCTATCGAGTGCTCACTCATAAAGCAAGTAAGCATGCAGGGTTCCTGAGATCTGGCACTGGCTTCCTATCTGGGTAGCCCCTCTCCTTACTGTCTCTTTCACAGACTCTCCCCAAAGATGCCACAAAACTTGCCAATTTTCCAATAACACCTCTCTGATTCCAAGTCCCCCTCTCATCTAGTTTTTGAAGAATCCTACTCCCAAGGCTGGCCTTCCACAAAACCACACTTTCTTCCAGGTCTGCTTGGCTTTCTGCATCTGCTACCATACAGGCTTCATGGCCAGAAACTCTGCCCAAAGCAGACCCATAGTTGTCACTCCAGTTCCTGCCTCAGATACCTCTGCTGGCACTGCACCTCACCTGTATTCACACTGGGACCATGGATGCTGTTGCTTCCAGAAACTGAATGTGGCCACCTCCACAGCTGAGGTGGTGTGCTTCTCCCCTGCTGTGGCTCTCCCTTCCTGGGCAGAGTCCAGGGAGGGGCATGGGACTCGCAGAACCTATATCCTGGGCCTGCACTTCAAGCGAGGGATGCTGGGAAAGTGAGTGTCAGCCACTCTGGGCTTCGGGGGGGGGGGTGCTTCTGCTTATGTTTTATTGCAAAGCAGGTCATAAGACACCACAATCTCAAGAGACAAGGAAACAGAATATTGCCCTGTTTCTTGAAGAGGGATAACTAGAAATCTTTGGTGAGCTGTCAGATGACCCATAGTGGCCCATTTGTTTGTGTGTGTGTGTGTGTGTGTGTGTGTGTTTTGAATACTCTATGTGTACAGTTAGCTTTTCTACTTTGTCTTTAATCTCTTTTTTTTATATCTAGCTCCTCCATTAGCCCATAAATTCATTCCATGTAAGAGTTGTGTTTGACTCTGTATTCCTGGTTGAGAGAGTGGGGGGAATTTTCCCAACTGTGGTGTTTTTTTTGTAGCTGCTCATCATCCCATGTGAGATCTCTTTCCCAGGGCATCTCTAGACCTTTCCAGAGGATTTCAAGTTACCTGGCTTTACTCTCTGTAGGCCCTGGGTGAGAATAGTTGAATGGTCTCAACTCTGCTGATCAAGGGAAGCTTATCTCCTGTCCCAGGTGAATTTGTGTTTTTATCTGGACCCCAGGAACTTCTCATTTTCCTTGGAGGATAGGGGGAGAACTGAGAATCAGAATCCTTTGTGCATAACAGGCTCTATGGGTACCAAGTATCCATAAGCCCCTCATATCTGGGCCCCAGGATGTTTGGTGTTTGCTTCTTCTTCTGAAGGTCTGCCCCCCATATGAAAACACCTAGGTGCCTGACTCGAAAAAAAGCTTTATCCATGTGGAGACGGAACCATCCCAGACCCTGGCTTCACAAGGTGCTAACCAGCCTTGCCCAGAGAGCAAGAAATTGGCCACCAGCTCAGCCAGAAGAGCACCCCTGTGATGGGATGACCTGTCAGCTCTTCTGCTCAGGATCCTAGAGATGATGGATGGATAAGGCCAGATGGCTGCCTTCACTGAGCCTGGTGAACTTGGCACAGAAACGTCTCCAGCAGATGTTTGGCCTTGGGTGGGGTTCCTTCCTGAACACCTCTCTCTTTTGCCTCTCAAGAACAGAGGCCAGGAGGGTCTGCCAGGTCTGCTGGGCTTCTGACCAGTGCCAGGACGTGCTGACATGGGCGCCAGATCCTGCCTGTCAGAACAGGATCTTCAGAGCCTCTGAAGAAAAAAACCTCAAAAGGGGAAACACTGGGAAGAAAGAAAAATGAAATTGACCAAAGAAATTTCATTAGATAGATTGCTTAGAGATAAAGCCAGGCCAGAGAAGATATTCCCAGGAGTTAAGAGACCTAGCACAATGTTTTTGATACCAATGATGGCAATTCGATTTCTGTTTATTTTCGTCCTCATGTTGCTGACAGCTCCCCTCATTGTCTTAAATACGGGTTGCCAGAGTCAATTAAATATGCAAGAAGAACAGTATACATTTTGGGGGAAAGTAATGATTGCTACACCTTAGAGAAGCTTAATGAACGCATTAATAAACGATCCTTAGCCATGATTTCCTCCTAATAGCTATCAAAATCTTTGTAAGCCTACAGCATAATACATAACATCTTGTTCCAAGATTTGCTTTAAAAAAATCAATGCATACCTAAGCTATTTGTGTCAAAACTCATTTATTTTCACAATAACACAGACTGTCAAACCTGACATCCTGCTAATAGCATCTAGTGCATTTCCATATTATTCAAATATTTTCTTTTATGAAACGGGGACTTTTATTCACACGGCCCTGCGTACCATGCAGCACGCGTTTGCACATTAGCTCAGTTCACACAGCCAGAGAAGGGTTACCTGTGGCAACTAATTATGCCACCCTTTATGCATATTAATGAGTCTGGGAGCAGCCCTTCTCTGTTCTGCAGAGAGGAAAAACAATTCCAGCCTAAATGGGAAACCGATTACAGGCAGAATACTGGAGAGTCGGAGAGCGCTTTTTGAAAATTTTCCATTTTTGATGTCCCTAGGTGTATTCATCTTCATCTGCGGCTGTACCAAATGACCACAAACTTTGCGGCTTAAAACACAAATTTGTTATCTTACAGTTCTAGGGGTCAGGGGCGCCACACGGGTCTCACTGGGCTAAAAGGAAGGTGTCAACGAAGCTCTGTTCCTTCCTGGAGGTTCTAGCGGTGAATCTGTTTCCTTGCCTTTTCCAGCTTCTGGAGGCCTCTCTCTGGTTCTTGCACGTAAACTCCCATTTCGGAACGAGGAAGGCGGGGCTGAAGCCTTCTCACAGGGCGGTCTCTTTCTGACCACAGTCTGGAGCAAGACTCTCCAATTTGAAGGTTTCTTGTGAGTAGGTAGGACCCACCAGGATAATTCCAGATAATCTCCCCATCTCACAGTCCTTAACTAATCACTTCCACAAAGCCCTTTCACCACGTAAGGCGCCATATTGACAAACTGACAGGCTCTGCCTTTAGGGTGCTGCCACCTTCAGTAGGACTAGGGGGTGGGGCAGGGGTGGGGTGCTTATTCGGCCTCTCACCCCAGCTCTTGCCCATTCAGCCATGCTGGAAGAAGCCAAACAAGACGCTGAGGGAGACTGCAGATTTCCTCACCGCTTGGTTACTCATTTCTCCATTGCTACTTCTCATTGATCTCACGTCCCTTGTCTCCTCTTTTGCCTCCAGATCCTTTCCTTTCCTTTCTCTGCCCCCTCCATCTATGTCCTCTTTCTGTCACTTTGTCCCTTTTAGTTTCTCCTGTCATCCAGAACAACCCACAACCCCACTCGAGTTAGCGGCCATGGTGAGCGTCCCCCGTCCCTGGATCTGTGCTTCATGTTACTGATCTTCTTCTTCGAAGGTAAACATGGTGTCATCGATGGGCCCATTTCATTTCAGCCTAAACACACTGGCCACTTCTATGCACCAGGCTCCCCCACAAAGCAGGGACATGCAAAGGAACAGGGCAATGGAGCAGACAACCGGATGTCTTTTGCATGGCCTTGAAGTACTTCTGGCCACTGTGGGCACTTCCTGTACAGTCCTATGGTGGCTTTCTGTGTCTCTTTGCCTGATGGCTTTCTCTGGCTTTGGTGGAGAACAGGGGACAGTGTCAAGGAACTAATGTCCCAGGAGCTACCCTCAGCAGGTGAGGGGATGGACGTTGGTGAATAAACACTCTGGGTTTCTTAGCTGTCAATGAGATGATGCAGGGGCCTGTCTACACCAGCTCCCTGTGGTCAAGAGTGGGTTAAGCCCCAGTGGCTTGCAGTGGCAATCCACTCTGTTCCCTTCTCGGTCTTACTCCCCCATACCCTCACAATACTTCCTGGGATCACCTTCCACATAAACACAAGCACGAATTCTTGTCTCAGGGTCTGCTTTTGCAAGAACCTTAGCTCCAACAGAAGACCTGATTCCTGTGCTGGAGAGGATCAGGGAGAGAGACACACTCATGAGGAGGGTGGTGTGAACAGTATCGAGGGGCCCAGAAAAGTGAGGTCCTGTGTCCCCTCCTGTGTCCTCTACCTCTTTCAGTAAATCTTCCTCAAAAAGGAAATAGCACCTTTCCTCTATTTAAAGATGTTTCCTTTTTAGAACGATTGGCATGGAAAGGCAGGAAGCCCTGCTCCTAACCTCCAAGGAACAGAAATGAAAGAGGAAGGTGGGGGGTCTGGTCAGTGCCTGGTCCAGTCCAGTCCTCGCTCCAGGAAGAAAAGGCTGGATGGGCAGAAGCGGAGCCATTCCTTGTGCATGAAAAATGAGTGATAAATATCCAAAGCAAAATTGCTGTACTTTCCACACGATCATCCCACCTCCCTTCTCCTGGGGCTGGTTCTAGTTGTCCTGTCCCAGGTGCAGATTCCAGCTGTGATGTTGACTTCTTGACCTGGTGGGAGAGATCCATCCTGCCTGCTGTCCCCCAGGGGTGCATTCCTGAGCTCCTTGGCCTGTACCCATAAGAAATGCCTACAGCAGGGAGCCTTTGTTTTATGAAACCACAGCTGCCTTTGAAGTAATCATTGCCGTATCAAATTGGGAAACTAATCTGATTTTAGAAGTGTAGCCAAATCTCTGCTTAAAATTATAAAATATAATTATAATTGTCAGACGCCTTGAATCTACAGCAACCATCTCAAACTGTAGAAGAATTTATGAATTAGAAAATGATAGATACATGTGCTCAGTAGCACAGATACTTACCTTGACCAGAGCACAGAGGCGGCCATCTTGCTTGGGTGGAGGCACAGATAGGGTGGCTGCGAGGAGTCCTTTTTTTTTTTTTTCAGGAGGAGATATAAAATCAACCCATTTTGATGGTGGGCATTAAATCTTTTTGGCCAATACTGCCTGAATTCTCTTTCAATCTCGTTAGGATTAGAAAAAGGCGTTTCTCAAAATGGCCACAAGGTAGAAGGCTAGATCAGGGATTCTCCATGGTGGCAGTGGGGAGGAGGAGATGGTACATGCTTCCTCAAAATGGGACATAGCAAAACAGGGTGGAGAGGGACACATGAGCAGTTTGGAAAAACATATTCTGAATTATAAATTATTCATAATACCAGTTCAAAATTTAAGTTCCTTGATTGGTAGGATATAAAGGGCATTTTAAGGAATTGAGTTTTTTATATTTATATTATATTTATGTCAAGGGGCAAGAGCTTTTCCTTTTTTTAAAAGATTTATTTATTTGAGAGAGAGAGAGATAAAGTGTAGGGGTAAGGGAAAGAGGGACAGGGAGAGAGAGTCCTAAGCAGACTGCACTGAGCACAGAGCCCCATATGGGGTTCACAATTTTGAGAGCATGACGTGAGCTGAAACCAAGAGTTGGATGCTCAACTGACTGCACCATGCAAGTATGCCAACGGGCAAGGGCTTTTGGAAGAGATTATAAACTCCTTTGAGGGTGGGATATAAAGGAAGGTCAGTAACTTTTACAACGACTTCCAAAGTTAGGAAGAAGAAATGAGTGGAAGAGAGAATTCAAGAATAAACAGACAATGGAATAAGCCTGGGACAAGCCAATAATGAAATTCTTTGAGACTTAGGAGAGAGAGGTCTCTCCTTTACCTCTTCCCAAGGAACCAAGGGTATTTATGAGAGGATGTCTCCTGTTTAGGGCAGAGGTACAGGTGCAGGAGGGGTGGCAATATCTGTCCAAAAGGACTTTTTAAAATTCATTCATTCATTCATTCATTCATCCATTCAACAAAGATTACTGAGGATCTACCATACCAGAGACCTTGTGCCTGGTGCTGGGTATATGATAGTTAGCAAGACAGTTGCGTATCTGGAGAGAAAGACGGGTGCTTATCAACCATTACCAGGTCAACCGTTACATAGTGACAGGGGAAGTGTAACAGTCTGGGGTAAACAAAGCAAGAGAAGATCACAGGTAAACTGAGGCCCGGAGGATGGAAAGATGCCCAGGTAGAAGGGGTGGGGGATAGTCCAGGCAAAGTGAAGAAGTCACGCGAAGGCCCAGAGAAGAAGGCCATTCAGAGACTGGAAGTCAGCATGGCTGTGGCACACACAGCAAGAGGGAGAGTGACGGGAGGTGGGCTGGGGAGAGAAGCAGGACTTGGTTCATGAAGGGCCTTGTAGGCCATGCTGAGCAGTTTAGATTAGATTCCTGGGGCAGCTGGAGCCTACCAGGCAGGGAAGTGATATATTATGCATAGTTAACCTCTCCTGAGTGCTTGCCACCTGCCCATATCATTGCAGGACACTATTACTATTATTATCCTACTTGTCCTCAAATACTGTGCGGCTGGAACAGTGACCCCCCAGTTTGGAAGAGAAGTTGTCTGGTTCCCCTGCATCAGAATGGTGATTATTTCCATCTTACAGATGAACAAAACCGAGGCTCCAGGACGGTCTGTGATTTGCTCAAGTTCATGTGACTGCTAAACGGTAGAGAGAGGATTGAGTTGCAGGTCTGTGCACCACGGACTCCTGGTGGTTAAAACCCTTCTTTGTATGTCCCCTGGGGTTAGAGTCTTCTTTAAAAAGACTGCTGTGCAGAAGAGCAGGGCAAGGGTAGAAGCAGAGGGAGCAGTGGAGGGCCTCTGCTGCCATCCCCTGAGAGCTGGTGATGGTGGGCATGGAGAGAGCTGGGAGATGGAGACATCTAGAAAGCAGAAGGAGCAAGACAGTGAGATGTGTTAGAGAGGGATATTCTTTTCTTCACAGTGTATTTCTAAGATTAATTTATCATTTTTAGTAATATTATATAAATAAACCAAATTGTATATCCATTATGCTGCCTTTTTTATGTTGTTTTGCTATTATGAGAAATTCACCTGTGGTGGCTCAGTCAGGTAGGCATCCAGCTCTTGACTTCGGCTCAGGTCATGATCTCAGGGTTGTGAGATGGAGCCCCATGTTGGGCTCCGTGCTGGGCGTGGAACCTGCTTGGGATTCTCTCTCTCCCTCTCCCCACCCTCACCCCTCTCTCACTAGGGAAGGGAAAAAAAAGAAGAGAAATGCTCCTGGCCCACTAGAAGCAGATTTAAAATTGCACTTTCTTTCTTGGGTTCCTATTGTGATATTACACATGTTTTCCATATACTTTAGGATCTGCTTATGAATAATGGCACTTGAGTAGTAATCCTATGAGTAGATTATTCAGTTTTGAAATGTGTTTTCTTCTTTAAGTATTTTTTCTCATTAAATCATTTTTCTATTGTTATAATTGAGGTGGGTTTTTCTTCCCCATTGGGATTTCCCTTGGTCATGATAGAAATGAGTGGGCCACAGAATCCATGGCCAAAAAAAGTTCAGATAACTGTTCAAAGAAAAAGTGTGGGATTTGGAATTGGGAAAAACTTGGGTCAAAGAAACAGGCAAAACCAGGATGAGCACATTCCTCTTCTGTGGAATGGGTATGATAATACCAACAAGGATTGGCATAATCATTACACGAAGTAATGCAGATGAACGTTACTTTAATATTACAAAGTGCTAGTAAATGCTGTGTTTAATACTTATTCCTTCTAGAATTCTAAAGAATTTAAGTTTTTCTTTAAGTAGATGACGATACCATATGAAAAATGAATGCTCGCATACAAAGAAATATTTTTACAGAAAAGAAACCATGGACACAGAAAACTGTATAACACCAATGTTTGGTTTAATGCATTGTCAGGAAGGTGGACATCCACATAAGCAGTACCTCAGGCAAGACCTACAGCTGGGCCACCTAGAAAGCCCCCTCTCCTCCATTCGTTCCATCTCTACCACAGACCCTTCTCTCCCCACTATCTTGACTCATCTGCAAATTATTTCCTTGTGTTTCCTTCTATTATTACCCAGATGTGTACCCCCAAACATTACGATACAATCTTGCTTTAAAAAAAAGTTCTGATGTTATCTTTTAAGGCTCTTTTAATCTACCGTTCTTTTTTTCTTCCTCGTAGTCCATCTGGTGAAGAACAGGCTCACTGCCCTGCAGCTCCCCCCAGTCGGGATCTTACTGACGGCACACGCATGGTGAACTTCAGCAAGTCTCTCTCTCCTCTGCATTTCCTGCACTCTGGGAGCTGGATCCAGAATCTGGCTCACACTCTGGTTAGGCCCCTTTGGCTAGATGAATGGGTGATGCCATATGCTTTCACAGGAGGCCACTGAAGGTGACTTCTGGTTCTCTCTCTCTCTCTTTTCTTTTTATTTGAGAGAGAGAGAGAGCGCATGAGCTGGAGGTAGAGGGAAAGAGAATCTGAAGCAGACTCTGCGCAGAGCACAAAGCCCAATGTGGGACTTGATCTCACGACCACGAGATCATGACCTGAGACAAAACCAAGGGTCAGCCGCCCAACAGACTGAACCATCTGGGGACCCCTGGTTGTCTCCTTTTCATGATGTGACGAGTAATGGCCTGCAGATCCCAAGTCCTTTTCTTTATAGGGGGCCGCAAAATAGTGATTCTAATTTTATAATTTTTTTGTCATTTGTGCCTTGGACTTCTTTGATAAAAAGATGCTTCTTCTCATCTACCATTTGTTTACTCAGTTGTCCAGACCATGCAAAAAAGCAGAATAAATACTTGAATCTTTTCCTTTATTTAATAATTTTCAAGACAATGGATTGGTTTCCTTTCCGCCTCTGAAGGTAATTTATTTTTCCCTTAAAGTCACTGTGAGCTCATGGATTTAAAGATACTTGATGAGGAGCACCTGGGTGGCTGAGTGGGTTAAGGCCTCTGCCTTCGACTCAGGTCATGATCCCAGGGTCCTGGGATCGAATCCTACATCGGGCTCCCTACTTGGTGGGAAGCCTGTTTCTCCCTCTCCCACTTCCCCTGCTTCTGTTCATTTTCTTGCTGTGCCTCTCTCTGTCAAATAAATAAATAAAATCTTTAAAAAAGAAAAGATACCTGATGAGTTAAATCTTCTGAAATTATGCCAGTTCTCTCCAAACTTAACTCTCAGAGTCAGAAGTTCCTGTGGTCCAGGCCCTCCTCCACTTTCTAACTGTCTCTGCTTTATCAGTTTTTGTCTAATTGGTGGCAGCTTCTTTCTGATTCCAGGCTCCCCTCTCCTCTAATCCTTTTTAAAAATCTCCTGTTTTATTTTCGCATTTAACTTATACCAAAAAAGTTCTCAGAGCATAATGCATGGCTCCAACAGTTAGCACCACTTGGTTGTACAAACAGAGCGTACCAGCACCCCAGAAACCCTTCTGCATATGCTCCCCCCATCATGATGCTCTCCCTTCGTTCCCACTACTCTGAATTTTGACACTGTGGTTGGGTTTTGCCTTTCCCTTTAATATCCTATAAAGAAACTTGTATGGTATGCATTTTGTGTTTGATTCCTTTGGCTCAAGGTCACAGCCATGAAGTTAATACAATGCTTTGCATGCCCAGTGGTTTAGCATTCTATTGCACAAAGATGCTGTGGTTTTATGTATCCATTCTTCTGTGGGTCATCCAGTAGGTTGTTTCTGCCTTGAAGCCATTATGAATACTATAGGTATAAATGGTTTTGTGCAAGTCTCCTAGTATACCTCCTCCTAGTGTACCTAGTGCCCATTTTTATGTGGGCTCTTGTTCTCAGAGAGGAGTTCATGATTTTTTTTTTTTTTGTGGGGGGGGGCATACATCTCTTCAACCTTAGAAGCTGATTCCAGTTTTCTAAACTTCTTACAGCCATTTTAAATCCCACCTATTGCATACAAGAGGTCCTGTTACTTCACAGCCTAGTGTTACTCATGTTAGTGATGTGATATTTTATTGTTGTTTTAATTGGCAGTTCTGATGACTAATGAGATTGGGTACATTTTCATTTATTTGTTGTCCATTTGGAAGACCTTTCCTTTGAAGTTCTTATCGGACTTTCCTTTTTTCCTGTTGGTTTGACTCTCTTTTGGGGGGAGATCGATTTGCAGAAGTTCCTTCTGTAGTCCGGAACTGTTTTGGTTGCATAGTCAACTGTTTGGGTTGCAAATACATTTCCTCCCCTCTTCCCTTTTCACTCTCTTAAGCATGTCTCTGGATGAACAAATGTTCTTGATTTGGGGTGGCTCCGTCAGGGAATGTCCAAATCTTGATTTTGGCTCAGCTCACAGTCCCAGGGTTGTGGGATCGAGCCCCATGTCAGGCTCTGTTCTTAGTAGGGAGTCTGCTTGAGATTCTCTCTCTCTCTCTCTCTCTCTTCCTGTGCCTCTTCCCCTCAGCACTCTCTCTTTCTCTCTCTCAAATAAATAAATAACCTAAAGAAAATAAAAGCTCTTGATTTTAACACAGATAACAACCCAAACCTCTTCCTAATGGCTAATGCCTTTTCTGACTTTTAAAGAAACATTCCTCTACCCTGAAGTCATTAAGATTAATTACTGTGTTGCTTTTCACATTTAGAGCTATAATTCACTGGGGATTTTTGTATATGCTATGAAGTAAGGTCAGGGGTTTTGCTTTTGTTTTTTCCCCAAATGAATAGCCAGTGTGGGGTTTCACAGCCTCCTCTGAAATCAGTGCATATCTCCTTGTTCATGTCCCCAGCCCCGGGAAAAGATGTTCCTAAACGCTGACCCCATCTCTCCCCATTTCTCTCTTGGCCCCTAATTGTTTCCTTCCTTGTTAGTTCTTAGATGTCCTCAAGAAGATATTTTGTTGCTGCTGTTGTTGTGGTTTTATTTTGTCCAGCTTTTCCTGTTTATCCTCAGAGAGAAGATGGCTTCGGATCCTGTATTCTGACTCCCAGTTCCTTTTTTACGATGGTCAGTGATCATTTCTAAAAGATAAACAATCATCTCATTCCTTGGATTAAAACATGGCAGTCACTCTTGAATACCTTTGGAGGCCATTTCTCAGTGTGTATTCTGGAGCCCCTCTCTAAGGGTTGCAGGGAAAATATAAGGCTTTTGTGGTCAGATGCCTTCTTCCTGAGAGTTGGAGGTAAGCCAGCATAAACAGCAGCCTTGGTCACAGGCCTCCTCAAGGCCTATGTGTAAAAGACACTTTGTGGGGAGGCTGTTAGAGAAGTGGTTCCCCAATCTATTTAACCGCAGAACCCTTTCCTTGCCCAGCATCTCAAAAAACAAAACAAAACAAAAAACCCTACACTTCTAGAGAACACACTGGAAAGTGCTGCTTTAGATACGAACAGAGTTCCCCTATAGGACTGGTGATCTGCCTTCTGTGTTTTCAGCCTCACCCCTAGCTTCTCTCTCTCTCTCCCACACTATGCTCTAACCCACTGGGGCCACTCACATGATTTCCATATTCTCTGTGATCCATTGTGTTCCTTTGCTGCTGCCTGGCATGTCTTCTGCTTCTTCTAACTCATACGTACCCTCCCAGGTGAGGCCTCATCTTCTCCTGGAAGCTTTCTTGACCTTCTGGGCCTGTGGACTCCCTCCTTTATTCTTTCAAAGCCACCCCCTGGGATCCTTCTCCTCACAGTACTGATAGGACAGCAGTAGAATTGTCTGCTTCCCTCCCTCACCTCAGGCCCTCCCAGAGAAGTAGGCCAGACCTGTCTTTCATCTGACTAATGGCCGCTTTAGTATATTGGGGCACCCAATAATGGTTCTAGTCATTCGTTTACTTTGTACCAGCATTCACTGAGTGTCTCTCAGGGGCCGGACTCCACACTAGCAGAAGGAAACAAAATGGCTAAGTTGTCTTGGACTTCATATTCTCACAGATGTGAATGTTCCCTGGAAAAGTCTTGACAAGACACCATTGGCTTATGCTAGTGCTACCCTAACCTCAGGCCATGAAGGCTGTTTCCAGATGCCATCGGATAAATCATCTTCTTTCAGTGAGCCTGTGGCTTGTTTGTGGTCACCGAGATGATGACCTGAGCCTTAACCCATTGAGCCACCCAGGCACCCCAGATCTGTTGGTTCTTAATGAAAACTAAGATCTCTAAGAGTGTTCCCTCATGCAGACTGCCCCATGACTGCAGGATTATAGCTGGCTGTTTCGCTCTTAAAAAATAATCTTGTATCTCTTTGCATGAGAGGAGATGTTCCAACAAGGCTCAGCCCTCAAGCCACTGTTTGGGTTGAGATTGTCTTCCCTCTTATCTTAGTCTTCATGGATGGAAAATGAGTTTTAATTAGGTTCTGGTACAAATGAAAGCTTGAATACTCTGCATTACTAACTGACTGGTAATAAAATTATAATAATAATAGTTATTATTAAAACAATAGCAGTAACAATGGCAGCTATCATTTCTTGAAGGCCTGCCGTGTTCTAGTCAAAAACTGGTAACTGCCCTGTTTGGACTGGAGTCCTGGGCTGATGGAGTTATCTGGGAGATGACAAGGCACAGTGGAGGGCACGTGCTGTGGAATGACACAGGCATGGGTTCGACTCCTAACACTGTCACATACTAGCTGGGATACTTAGGCAAGTTCCTTGCTTTTTCTGAACTTCAGGGCCCTCTCCTATAAAAATGGTAATATCAGGTTTATAGAGCTGTTAAGGAGAATGAAATATGATGTATGGATTGCTTCTTGCCCAGTACCTGGCACATAGTATTCAAAGGCTAGTGGCTGTTCCTTGTGGCCCACTGGATACCTCCTTGTGGATGGTTTGGACGTGTGGGCAAGGGGCAGGGATGGGTCTTGGACCCCATATCTGCAGGCACTGCCCGGGCTTCTTCTTTGTCCAGGACCATGAGCACTGTGGGGCTGCCCACTTTGGGTTTGGGAGAATTTCTGCTGCCTGCAATCTCTTCCTGCTATTTCATATCCCACACTGGTTGCCATTGTTGTGAACTCTGACCTCAAGCAACCCTGAGGGTCTTGAAAAGTCAATATCCTTTTCTCTGTCCACCTAAGTTGAGGGAAAAGGGGGGTTTTCTCAAAACATGTTAAGGTGCTTAAGAGGTTCAGCCCGGAGACAAAGGCCAGTGATGGATCGTTCTGTGGAACAGATGAGTGGGCTTGTTTGATTCCGTTTACAGGTCTCCAGGAATAGTTTGGGTCTCAGGACTGGGTGGCTCTGATCAGCTGGTGATGGGCTGAAGACACAGCTTCTTCCCTGGTTGATGTTCCTTCTGAAATGGAACAGATTAATGCCTGCTACCTGCCTGGTTTGGTTCTAAGTGTCCTCAGTTCTAGAATCATCTTATATCCTTTGAGAGGTGAGGAGGCTTGAAGACTTGTAAACATGAAAAAGATGGTGAACAAAGACACTGGCACCATTTCTGTGCATAATTGGCCTCAAGTAGGTGGGAGCTGTTCTTCAGAAGCTCAAGTGTGGAGAGGTTCATACCAGACCTAAGGGCTGGACTTGACCCTGTCTTGAACAGCTCCCATGTCCATCTCTTTTATTTTTCCACTAAGACTTTTCTATAACTAGAAAGGGCAGAGCTATTCAAGAAGGACTTGAATATATAAACTTATATTGAATATTTATTGAATAAAGGAGAAATAAATAATTATTGAATAAGCACATGAATAAGTGAAGAAATGATGAGATGCATGAATGAAATAAAACAGCTCTTCTTCTGTAGAAAACATGTATTATAGAGCCTTCTAGAAGGACTGGCTATAAACCCCTTTCTCCATTTCTCACCAACCTCCCCTAGTTCTGCCTCTGACCAGGACTCAGTCATAAGGTAAATTGTGTGAACGGGAATAATTTAATCCTGGGGCTCTTGGAAGTATCAACTAAGTTTCCTAAATGGAAAAAAAAAAAGTCTAATTTTCTTAAATGAATCCAACATCTTCATATATGTATGTATTTGTATACACATTTATTCAGTGTGTATTTAGAGAGTAACCATATGCCAGGTGCTCTTCTGTGGGCTAAGAATAAAATGATAAAGAAGACACAAGAAAGGCTCTGAACGAGTTCACAATCCAGTTATCAATCAGATACCATAGCTCTGTAGGAACACAGAAAGGCTGAGTCTTAAAGGTTCAGTGAAGTTTGCCAGACTTGCAGATGCAAATATGTAGAGGCCTGGAAGGCCACTGTCTTTGGTGGAAGCTTCAGGTTCGGTGATGGTTGGAGGGCAAAGCAGCAGACAGGTATGAGCATGGGTACTGATTCCTGTGTATTATACTTCCCCCTTTGTGACCTTGGGAAAATTACATAATTCTCTGTTGACTAGTTTCCTTCTAAGCCTGGGATATTGACAATGATGGTGTTATTAATGATAAAGAAAAAAGGAAAGCGATAGCCCTTCCGTGCCTTGTAGTGTTCTAAGTGTTTTTGTATGTGTTAGCTCATTTTATCCTCCAATACCCTCATGAGATTAGATGCTTTTGTTTTTCCTCTCCCCCCGCCCCACCATTTTACAGACAGGAAAACTGAGGTGAATACATTGCTGATTTATTCAGATGAGTCAATGAAAAGTGATAAATGTGCCTATAGGAATACACACATGTCCCTGTGAAATCTTTCAGGGCACTTTGTTCAGAAACCAGTGTCCTTTGGATCCTGAGGTAACAAAAGAAGGAAAAACTGACTGACGACAAAGTCTTAAGAGTATTTTTGTTGACATTATGAAGTCTACTGCATTCTAGGAGCAAAGGATAGATCCTTCCTACCATGTGTTTAAAGAAATCATAGAGGGGGAGAAAAGAAAAAAAAAACAAACCCTTACCCACGGAAGTATTTTACAACTCTCTCCCAAGGTCAGATTTCCCCTATTAGTGTGACCTCCTTATTCATTATCAGGGGTGAATCTTGACAGCCTGCTGCTCTGAACTTTGCTCCCCATGGAGAAATGCTTATCTTGTGATGTCCGTTCTGAAACTCTCCATGGGAAATCTTTGTCTCTTGCATCATTCAGCTGGACATTTTGGAGCTCAGTCCTCCCCTAGGTTTAGCACCAAAAGATCAAACAAGTGCTCAACATTCCATAAAACCTACATGACAAGGCGGAGAAAGACAAAGCTTTCTAAAACAATGCTGGAAGAGAGCACGTTCCCAGCTGGCTCTTAATGAATGAAGACCAGTGGGATCACAAAGAAGTATCAGTACAGGAAAAACAAAATATTCAGCAGAGGCACTCTGACTCCAAAACTCTTGGTCTGGGAATATGATGGGCTGAACACAGAGAATATAGCCAAATCAGTTGTGGAGTCTGGAAGCTTTCCTCTAGTCAATGGGAAAAATTAGAAGGATTAAACCAGTGAAATGACAAGACTGGAAGTTTACAGAGATGGTGCTGAAACTGTGGAGGTGATAAATGGGAAGGGGATGTAGAAAAAGAAAGGAAGATGAATTAAAGGGGTACTGCTGTGTCATGCTTGGGAAAGAGAAGACTTTGAACTCAGTAATGCTAGATAAGGGGACACTTTTACTAGTTACTTAGGAAGCAAAAATTTTAGAGCTGGGAATGATCCAAAGTCAATAAGAAATTCTTCATAGCCCTAGCTTGGGCTCCCCTACAAGAAGACCTGAAGATAAAGATTTGAATGTGAGGTGTTGATTTAGGAAGCGAGCTAAGGAAGCACAGGATATTTCTGCGGGTTAGGATCTCTAAGTCCTCTGCTAACACTGAGTAAGGCAGGGAAGGAAAGGAAGCCAGTATAAGATAGCTTAATAATAAAATTACTACTGTAGGCCTCTGGGGTTCATCCATGACTATAGGCAACTGCAGTCCTCTGGTAAACTGTATAACATGCTCAGACTTGTCCCATTCAAGGGGTGAGAGCTGGGGTATTTATCCTCCAACTCCCATCTATCATTGTTGAATGCCACTCATAGGGACAGACATTAGATCCGTGGCATTTTCATTCTTCCCTAGAGCTGCACACATTTCTTCTTGCCAAAGCAGCCTCTAATAGTGAGAAGATGACCGAGAGCAATCAGAAGTGAGCTCTTGTGGACAGGGAAAGCCCAAGACACAGGATCGGGGGTGCTTGCAGAAGGATCCCTGAATATATAGTAGATGGTGGGTACTAAAGGCATATGGATGGTTACCAATATTTCTATGCTATGGTTCCTTTGTTTTTCTTTTTTTTTTTAATTTCTTTTTTTATTTTCAGCATAACAGTATTCATTATTTTTGCACCACACCCGGTGCTCCATGCTATCCATGCCCTCTCTAATACCCACCACCTGGCACCCCGAACTCCCACCCCCGCCCCCGCCCCTTCAAAACCCTGATTGTTTTTCAGAGTCCATAGTCTCTCATGGTTCACCTCCCCTTCCAATTTCCCCCAACTCCCTTCTTTTCTCTATCTCCCCATGTCCTCCTAATTCTTTTCTTTTTTAAAGATTTTATTTATTTATTTATTCAAGAGGGAGAAAAGAGAGAGAATTGGGGGAGGTAGAGAGGCAATGGAACCCAGGTGCTGAGCATGAAGCCCATGCATGGCTTGATCTCATGACTCTGAGATCATGACCTGAGCCAAAACCAAGAGTCAGATGCTTGACCAATGAGCCACCCAGGCACCCATCCCTTGGTTTTTAATTCTAAAAGCAGATAATGGGTAATGTTTGAGAGTAAGCCTTCATTTCAGAGCAATAAGGTCACCTGGATGACAGATGACTATAGCCTCCGTTTGGGGCTTTCTATGACAGGTTGGGTGTCATTCTAGAGATAAGCCACATACCTGTCCTGCCCAGATCAGGCCTGGGCCTGAAACCCCAGCCTCATGGGTCTGCTAGTGCTCACTGATGTCAAGAAATATGAAGAATGCATTAGCAAAAGAGTTTTATTGGTATTGGCAGAACTTTTGTGGAATGATAAAAATCAGCTAAGCATGTCTTACAGAAAGCTACCAAACAGTGAGGAATACAGGCTGATGGGCTTAGATGAAGCCGTTAATCTATAGGAGGTGAAGAGCACAGTCTTGTTGGCTGTGATAGTTGCTATCTAGGTGACCCAGCTGGTGGAACTGTCTGGCAATGCACTCATTAGTTTGCAACGATGCTTATGGCCTGGCTCTTGCTTCTCCAGGTTGAGAAGTGAGTGGCTTCATAGAGATGTCTCACCAGGCAAAATGGTGATTCGTTTAGGAAAGCTGGAGAACAGTTGGCTATCTTGTCATATAATGTAATTTATCAAAAGATAGGATCTTTTTTTAAAATTTAGGATTGGGCCTTTAAAGGCAACATATTTTTGGGGGGCTGATCTGCACAAATGGTTAAATTTCTCAGGCTTCAAAGACATATACAGACCATGACTCCTTGAAAGGGTACATAACAAATCAGGTCATGATCTTTATCTTTGCTCTGTGACTTCATTTGTTCTTCCACTGTCATTTATTCTAAGTTCTGTGTAGCTCTGGGATCTGTCTCTTCTCTCCATGCCCATCACCAGTGCCCTGGTTCTAACCCCAAAGGCCATCAGAGTCAGGTAGGTACTCTGTGATAGGTCATCTGGGCCAGAAGGAAGGGTATGAATGGACTGGGGAGGACGTAAAATTGGAAGGAATTTTAAGGAATCCAGTAGGGACCAAATCACAGAGCCCCTTGTCAGCTAGGCCTAGGATGGAACTTACCATGAACTTTGCATGAAGGATTTTGACAAGGGACAGAAATGGTCAGACTTGTGTCTGCATGTCTTTTCGTTTGTTTCTTTTTACCTTTAACCCCACCCTATCCTACCTCCTTCCTAGAAACTTCTGCTAGAGTGGTCTTCCCCAAATGCCAGCTGGTCATATGATTCCATGGTTCAAAATTCTTCCATCACCTGAACTGGTGGCTTGCAGACAGAATCCAACATGTAGGTATCTTTGATTTCAACAAGTCAGTGTTCAGTTGTAACCTTAATTTTGGAAATCTTTTCATTGGGACTGGAAGTCTAAGTTGGCTACAACCCTGTTTTCTGCATGTGTCTTGGTTGCTTACACAAGCCCTACTAGCATCTGAGACTATAGTCCCTACCTGCCATTGAAGGGCTGATGGTGTCTGCCTTCTGAACACATTTTCTGCCTTGACTTTGCCATTTTCACCTGTGTATTAAACCCCAGAAACTTCTAGAATATGCTATATTTTCTCAAGCCTCCAATCCTTTCCATGGGCTGTTCTTGCTGCCTGAAGGGCTGTTTCCACCTATGCTTTCAGATTGCTTCAAACATCATGTACTTGGCAAAGCTTTCTTGGACCTCCCCAGATTGAATTGGCAAATTTTGCATTTGTCTCCTCAGTGTAGTATTCATTCATTCATTTACTCATTTATTGATTCACTGATTCATCTATTCTACTATGTTTTGCACACTGACGAGGTATCAGGTGCTGAAAGAAGTATTGTGAATGTGCAGATATCCTAGGCATAGACTTTGCCCCAAAGGCCATCAGAGTCAGGTAGGTACTCTGTGATAGGTCATCTGGGCCAGAAGGAAGGGTATGAATGGACTGGGGAGGACGTAAAATTGGAAGGAATTTTAAGGAATCCAGTAGGGACCAAATCACAGAGCCCCTTGTCAGCTAGGCCTAGGATGGAACTTACCATGAACTTTGCATGAAGGATTTTGACAAGGGACAGAAATGGTCAGACTTGTGTCTAGACATTTCTCTTCTGGAGAAGGGGAGGCTGGATTAGAGGGATATAGACCAGCTTGGATTCTGTTGTCATGACCTTGAAGGTAGATACCAAGGTGGTGAACAAGGGCAGCTACAGTGGGGAGGGCTGGGAAGGAATGTATTACAGGGGAAGAATGATCACCCACTGCGTAAGAGATCGGCTGAGGGGAGGGAGTGGTATGGGAAATGTGATGAAAAGGACATGTACCAGGGCCTCCATGCTTAGCTTAGAGTATGCTTAATATTCTCTATCTCTCTCTGCCCTTGCCCCTATGTGTACTTTGTCTCTCCAAGAGAGGAACGAAGGAAGGAAGGAAGGAAGGAAGGAAGGAAGGAAGGAAGGAAGGAAGGAAGGAAGGAAAGAAAGGAAAGAAAGGAAACAAAGAAAGAAAGTACATGTGTATGGGGGAAAGGGAGAAGCAGAGTCCCTGCTGAGCAGGGAGCCCAATTCAGGACTTCATCCCAGGACTCTGGAATCATGACCTGAGCCAAAGGCAGATGCTTAAGTGACTGAGCCATCCAGGTGCCCCTGGGGTGGGGTTTCTTATGTGCAGGACTTAACCTTTGCTAACTTTCATCTGAAGAGCCATGCTTCCTTGTTGGAGCCTGTCAATGTCTGTGGGGGACCTGTTGGTGGTTATTCACAACCACCTGCTCCTCCAATTCTTTCTAGCTTCATTCATCCAAATGTATGAAAAGCAGATGTCACAAACAAATAGTAGTAGTAGTAGTAATAAATGAAGTCATATCCATAAGAGTAAAGGTAAAAATATCCTGAAGCCTCCTGGTGGTCTACCAGAAAGCTCCCTTGAAATGCTACGGACTCCATCATTGCTGGCTGGGAATAGCTGTTCACCGGCCATGGACCCACCTGTCTTCCCTTGCATCCAACCCCTGTTTTCTCTGGTGTAAGTTCTGAGAGTGTGGGGATGCTTGCTTTATTCCCTCCATATTTTCGATGCCTAGCTCCCTATATTTCCAATGCCTAACTCCCTGCATGGCACAGAGTTGGTATTTCCAACCTTTGTAAAATGAATATAGAAAATTGAAGACCTCCCCTGCCCACAACAAATCTTGTTCAATCTGTGATGTATCGAGCTTATAATCCTATCAACAAGAAAGGATGGCTATCCATCGTTTTCTTACCAAGTCATGAGAAAATGGCAAGGTTGGGCTCAAGCTCCAAGGATCTCTAAATACCTCCTGAGCTCTGTAGTTTGGTGTTCAAGGTTATCCCGAGTTCATATGGATCACCCATGATGGGACAAACCTCACTTTGCAATCAGATGGCTGGAATTGATAATTGTATTAGTTCCAGAGAAACAGAACCAATGTATGTATGTAGAATGTATAATATACACTACATGTATCAGATTTATCTATATATCTAGATTGAGACACAGAGAGAGACAGATGGGCAGAAAGAGAGAGAGAGAGAAAGGGAGAGAGAGAGATGGAAAGGAAGAGGGAGACGGAGATTTTAAGGAATTGGCTGACATGGTAATGGAGGCTGGTAAGTCCAAAATCTGCAGTGTGGGCCAGCAAGCTGGAGAGCTAGGGAAGGGCCAGTGTTGCAGTTCAAGTCCAAAGGCAATCTTCTGGTAGAATCCCTTCCTGCTCAAGGGAAGTCAGTCTCTGTTCTATTCAGACCTTCAACTGACATGATGAAGTCCACCATATTACCAAGAACAATCTAATTGACTTGAAGTCCACTTATGGATAACCTCATCCAACAAACACCTTCCAAGAAACATCCAGAAGGATGTCTGACCATGTATCTGAGCACTGTGGCTCAGCCAAGTTGATACATAAATTAACCCTCACAATAACCAGTATTTTGGAGGTTGGAAGTCATAGATGATGCTACTTCCTTCATATTTCCATTCTTCAGACCTCTTGCACCTCCAGATTTTTTGCCAGGGCTATAAACCACAAGAACTTGCTCTCATTTTCTAGTTCAGCCTAGAAGGCTTCTTAGGAACTGAACCACCTTCCTGGGAAGCACACATTAGGCTGTTTCGATAGGCTTTGCTTGGCATCTGAGAGATATCCATGAACAATTCTCTCAATTAGCTCCCAGTGTTAAGAGGCATTATCAGCCATGGTTAACAGCCTCCTAAGCTCCTTGGGAGCTTACCTATGACTGCCAAAAATATACTTTTATCTTACAACAAGGGGATCAATGTTGGGGCGCCTGGGTGGCTCAGTGGGTTAAGCATTTGCCTTCAGCTCAAGTCATGATCCCAGAGTCTCTGGATTGAGCCTTCTGTTGGGCTTCCTGCTCAACAGGGAGTCAGCTTCTCCCTTCACTCGTGCTCTCTCTCTCTCTATCCTTCACTCTCTAATAAATAAATAAAATCTTAAGAAACCAAAACAAAACAAGTGTTTAACACTCTTAAATCATTGACTACCCTGGGCTCAGCACGAGGCTGCACTTTGAGGACCATCACTGAATCCATGAGAGATAGGTCCTACAGGTAAATTAGATGCTATCCTCAGTCCCATTTTACAGATAAGGAAACGGAGACCTGAAGGATTGAGGATATGCCCAGTGTGTCTTGTTCTGGCATGACCTGTTGTAGCAAAATCTATGCTCCAGATCTAACTGCATGGGATGATAGCCTTTCTGTTGTGTTTGGGAGTTTGTGGGTTAGAAGAGGGGGGGCTACTCTCTGCTCCATGGTAGCGAACTCCCAGCGAGACTCAAATGACTGGAGGTGGCCCAGAGGAACTCATCTGGTGACTTGGTTCTGGCTGGCTCTTAGAGTTGCTGCTGCTTCTTCACATTGCATTCACTGCGGCTAGAAAAGCCAAGGTAACTTCTCCCACTCCTGGGTACCTGGGCTGGGCTGATCTCACACTCTCCTTACAGCTTCCTTCTCCATCTTGCTGGCTTGGGGGCTATGGGATAGTCAGACTTTTGCATGGCACCTGCTTTCCCCTGGGGCAGAGGTTACAAAGGCCTACAAGTCTGGCCTCAGAAGTCCGAGACTGCCACATCTGGGACATGTCCCATGGATCGGCAAATTCCTGAAGCCCCCATGCACTTAAAGAGAGGGGATTAGATTCCGTCTCTCAATAGGAGGAGTAGCAAAGAACGTCAAGAAGCTTCCAACTACCACACCCCTGTTTAGTAAGAGGCAGAGCCGGGACTTGGAGCCCAGATTTGCTTGACTTCAAAATCCTTGCTTTTTTCCTAAATTGCTTTGCCTCTCTGCCAGCGTCCTGTGTGCAATGGCCGCAGGGTTCCTAATTATGAGCGGGGCCCTGGGTCACCATGTAAATGGAGAGAGAGCTGCAGGAAGGTTCTAAGATGACACTCCACCATGTGTCAGGGCAGGACAATGAGAAGGGCCAGTGCCAATGTCCTGCTGGGCAGAAGGGACACCAGTGTCATTGCTCATGCTGCGGGGTGCCTGGGGCTCTGGAGGAGAGCTGTGTTTCCAGACTGACAGGAAAATGCTAATGACTGATGCTAATAAGAAAAAGCAAACAAGGCAGGGCAGAGTAAGTTCTTTAAGCGAAAGAAGTAGAAGGGTAAAGAACACGGGAGGAGAGATATGGGGTCAAGTCTTCACTGCGGCCTCCTCCGGGAAGGATGAAGACATTCTGTGAGCCCCTGTTTAAACAGAGGACAGCAGAGACCTAGTTTCTTGAGCTTCTTCTCCCCCAGCCAGGCAGGCAGTGGCAGGGACTCCGATCTCAGAGGAATTCAGGGGCCCCACAGGAGGACACCTCACAAGCTCACTTATCTCTGTCTTTCCTGCCTCTCGTTTCTGCTCTGGGGACAATTCTTGAAATTTGTTGGAGAATTAAGGATGATTTTTTTTTTTTTTTTGAATTGACTGAAGCATCCAATTCAAAGCTGTTCCATGAACGACTTGTTGTAACTTGGTAAGGTTCATCTGCATTCCAAAATAAAGCTGCCTTTCTAATCTTGGACAACAGTATTTTTCTCCATTTTAAAAACCCCGTTTTTAAAATATAATGTTTAGTATTCATGTGTAATTACACTTTTAACCCATTGCAACCCATGTAAGGAGAGGGTATAATACAAGGTTCGCTGAGCCTTGTTGACTGCGTTCTGGCACCGAGCATTTCCTTATTCCTATTCGTCTCTGTTTCCCTTTGGGGTAAATGTGTCCGTGTCCCAGGTGTAAATTGTGATTAGTGTCAGCTAGTCAAGACAACGCCAGTCCCTTGGCCAGTGACTGGTGTGGAGGTGCGTGAGCATGTGACCTCGCAGTCCTGGCTAATGAGATGTCATGGGATGTCAGCTGGGGTTTCCAGGGTAAGATCCTGCCCCATAGAAAAAAAGAGCAGCATAAAAGAGAAGGCACCCTTTGTTCCTATTCTGTCAGTTTTGAGTGATATGTGAGGATCTGAGGGTTTGAGTACCTGCAGCCATTTTGTGACCAGGAGGAGAAAGGCAAGAAAATATCAAGAGACATTGACCCAGCACTCTGACATGGCTGGGTCACAGAATTAGCTCTGTGACAGCCTGCCTTCAGACTTCTAGTTTTCAGAGCATTCTTAATCACGTATTCTGCTACTTGAAACCAAAGGCTGCCTAACATGTATGTTTGACCTCAGAGTTCAGCTGTTTAGTGTTTGAAGCCTGACCTGCCTTTCAGATGGAAGAGCAGTGTGACTCAGAGGCTCCTGGATGTGCTGCTGGTTCCCCCGAGAGGGGAGCAGATTTCCTAATTCTAATCGCAGGCTTTCTTTCCTGGCCTGTGTGTGCGTGCATGTGTGTGTGTGTGTGTGTGTGTGTGTGTGTAGGCAGGGAGAAAGATATGATATTCTCCACGTGAGAGAGAAAAATGTGTTTTCATGCTTTTTCCTAAGTACACGTGTAATCTTCTAAACTTGTCACAGCTGCTAGAGAACCCATTTTATTTTATTTTATTTATTTTTAAAATTTTTTATTTTTTTTTAAAGATTTTATTTATGTATTTGAAAGAGAGAGTGCAGAGAAAGAGAGAGAGATTGAGAGCATGAGTCAGGTGAAGGGCAGACAGAAAAGCAGACTCCCCGCGGAGCAGGAAGCCCAACATAGGGCTCAATCCCAGGACCACCCAGGCACCCATGGAGAACCCATTTTATTTTATTTTATTAAAAGATTCTATTTATTTCTTTGACAGAGAAAGAGATAGCGAGAGCAGGAACACAAGCAGGGGGAGTGGGAGAGGGAAAAGCAGGCTTCCCACTGAGCAGGGAACCCGATGTGGGGCTCGATCCCAGGACCCCAGTATCATGACCTGAGCTGAAGGCAGATGCTTAATGACTGAGCCATCCAGGCACCCCTGGAAAACCCATTTTAAACCAGTGCTTGTGGAATACTTGGGTAACTCAGTTGGTTAAGTGTCTGCCTTTAGCTCAGGTCATGATCCCAGGGTCCTGGGATCGAGTCCCTGGATTCCAGAATTGAGCTCCTTGCTCAGCAGGAATCCTGCTTCTCCCTCTGCCCCTCACCCTACCTGTGCCCTTTCTCTCTCTCTCTTGCTATGTTCTCTCTCTTAAATAAATAAATAAATAAATAAACAAACAAACAAATAAAATCTTTAAAAACAAACAAACCAATGCCTGCTTTAAAAAGAACCTCACTTCCATCCCTGATTTTCCTAATATAATAGATTGGTGTTGTGGGGTTCTTGTGATGGAAAAGTCATCATGTTAGGGTCGTTAGCTTTCATGGTGCCTGGCATGGGTTCTTCCCTCATTTCTTGACTCCGCCAATCATCAACGTATTTCTTCTCAGCTCCACATTCCCTCTTCATTCCTTGGTTGGCCTCAGAGCGTGTTTCGCTTTTACCCTGAGCACAATGGCAAGCTTTGTCAGCAGAGGGTGCTTCTGGAGGGTAGGGGTGGGACGAAGGGGCTTCTCTTTTTGGGTCCAGGCACTGCATTTTGCTGTTTTTCTGGTTCCTGCTGCATGTGGGTCAGAAATGTGGTTGTGGGGGAACATGTGGGGGTTCTCTGCCCCAGCCCTAGGCCCATAGCATACACACCCCTGGCAATTTGACCAGCTGGCATGACCTTCTGGTCATCTTCCTGGAACCCTCCCCATGCAGACCCCATGCAAACCGCAGGCCTGGCACCACTTTGCCTGTGAGTGGACTCCAAGCACTGTGACCCCTCTGTGCCTGCCATCTGCTCACACCCTGGAAGGCTGCTTCCCACTTGTTCCTTGTCTGTGGTGAGCTTCTCTGTCACCCACATATCTCAGCCCTACCTTCTCTGACGAAGTTGGAATCCTAGTCTTGGGGAGGTGTGTCCTTCCTTGGGTTCCCTTGGCATACCCTTAGAGTTCTCATTACATGTATTTTTTTAAGATTTTATTTATTTATTTGAGAAAGAACAAGCAAGCAGGGGGAGGGGCAGAGGAGGAGAGGGAGAGAGGGAATCCCCAGCGGATTCCATCCCAAGCACATCCCAGGCCCTTTCAAGATCTCACAACCCTGAGATCATGACTGGAACCGAAATCAAGAGTCAGACGTTCAGGGGCGCCTGGGTGGCTCAGTGGGTTAAAGCCTCTGCCTTTGGGCTCAGGTCATAATCCCAGGGTCCTGGGATCAAGCTCCAAATCCGGCTCTCTGCTCAGCAGGTAGCCCGCTTCCTCCTCTCTCTCTCTCTCTCTCTGCCTGCCTCTCTGCCTACTTATGATCTCTATCTGTCAAATAAATAATAAAATAAAATCTTAAAAAAAAAAAAAAAGAGTCAGATGTTCAACCAAGTCAGCCACCCAGGTGCCCTTCATGACATATTTATAGCTAACCTCATGTCATGACTTGACAATTCTTTATATGAAAGGTCTCAATCTGTACCGAAGCGATTTCTTTCCCATCTTGCCATCCCATCAACTTTCTGTCTCCTAATTGGACCAAGGTCGATGCATTGAGTTTCAGAGTTAGGAGATCTTAGGGATAAGTCTTTTGCCAATAAAAGCTGGTAGCACAGTTATCCAAGTGATGGGGAATGGCCTGTCTCGGGGAAATGGAAGTCCCTGAGAGGGTATCTGTAGTCGCATAGACTCATCAGACCAGGGTAAGGGCAGGGGAGGGCTGAGGGGCCCTGTGGGGCAATGGCTGCCCATTTCCCCAAGAGTGAAGGGAGCACTGCCAAGGGTAGGCCATGGGAAGGGCATTTCTCTGAATGAGGCTTCCTGGCCATCTACCTGAGAACTAGCATTCCTGAGAGTGCATTCCTGCTCTAGGAATCTTCATTTAAAACCCTCCTGCGGAGATCTTTCAGTGCAGGAAAAGTAAGTGGACTCCACCAAAGGCCCTTTCAAGCAGGTTCCAAGATGGCAGGTGGGCCCCAGTGCAGACTTGGGCCCTGGGAATGTTCTTTTACAAAGTGGGGGCCTGTGGCAGGGATTAAAGAGCCTCTGTGAACACTATTTAGGAACTGAATGAAGAAGATTTCAATGGGAAGGAAATAAAATGAAGGGAGAATGGTCGCTTCTGGCCTGGCCTGCAGGACCTCCCTGCAGCCGGCCAAAGCCAAGCCCCTTGGGCCAAGCACGTTTATGTCAAATTTATGGTGGCAGAATTATTGGGCTGAAGCAGGTTGGCAGGGCCATCTGACGTGGTGGCTTAGTTGCCGGACGTCAGAATGTACCCTCACAGGTACAGGCCTCAGAACAATGTGGGACACCCCTCAGGGGAAAGATGTGACAGTGGCCCTGGTGGGGACACCCAGCTGTATCCAGCTATGGGAGAGCTCTGGCCCATGTGCCTGGTGCTTCTGAGGCGCTTGTCATGCTGCTGGTGATGAAGTTCTAGAACCTAGGTGAGGTTTGGTGGGCTGAGGTCTGGAGCCGATGACCAAGAAAGAATTCTTGAGACATCTTTGGTGCAAAATGGTGGTTTATTAAAGCACGGGGACAGGACCCGTGGGCAGGAAGAGCTGCTGCCCTGGGTTGTGAGGGGTGGCAGGTTATGTACCCTGCTGTTGGGGGAAGGTGAGGGGAAGGGAGGTTTCAGTGGAGTTTTCATATGCTAAAGAGAGCCTACAAGGTGCCAGGATGTTCCAGGCCTGCCTGAGGCCTTGCCCTTGCTGCTGGATCAATGTTGTCTTTAGACCAGCCATTAACATTAAGATAGTTGGGAGACTTTTTGGTGGGGTGTCACAATCCTGCTCTCAATCTTCTTTGTTAGTGAGATTTAGGACATTTGTAAGCCAAGGGAGACTCCTGTCTAGCAGGATTGTGAGCTCTGCAAGTTAACTATTTGCTTATTGTTCACGGCAGTCAGGGCTGCTTGAGGGATGTTACACTTATGGAGGGGAAAGGGTGAAGAGGGGGTGCAAGGTGCCAGCTTTTGCTTTGTCCTCAGCCAGCCTCCTGCTCCCTCATCACTGGTGCTCTGCCACATCCCTTCTGAGGCCCCACTTTCCAGCCTGGCTGCTCCCTGCTGACCTCTCAAGCCCTGTCAGCAGACTTTGCTCTGCCTCCTGAAGCAAGTCTGGCTCTGCCCACAGCGGGAGGGCTACGGGGGCACCTCTCCACTAGCCTTTAAAGTTTCCTGACAGTTCCTGTCGGTCAAGCAAAGGATTCTTGATTTCAGGTCATGATCTTGGGGTTGTGGGTTCAAGCCCCATGTCGGGCTCTCTCCCTCTGCCCGCACTCTTTTCTCTCTCTCGCTCTTTCTAAAATAAATAAGTAAATAAAATAAATAAATAAAATCTTAAAGAAAAGTTCCTGACAGATATTTATCTTTGGGATTGGGGATGAGCAATCAGAATTCCTGGGAATTTTTGGAAATTCCTAAAGTCGTAAATTATTCTGTATTACCCTTGTGTTTACAGAGGGAAAATCATATTGAGTATTTTTAAATACACTGTTTAAAAAAAGTATTTCAGTGGTATTTGCAAAGAGTTGCAGCTAAAAGCAAGTATGCTGGAAAACACCAGTGAACATTAAGGACTAGTATTTGAATAATGTAACATTGAGTACCTTAGCAGGCTTCATAGCACCACACAGAATCAGGATGGTCGATGGAAGGACAGTATTTCATTGCTTCCTAAACTTGTTAGTTCTTAGAACATCAACATTGCGCCTAGGATTTGAATAAGGTTCACTCTGTGTATAAACTTATTAATATTCATAGTATTTGCAAGAATGACATTAGCAGCAGACTGGGCCAGGAACACGCCCTTGTCACAGGGCCAGCAAGACACATGAGACTGGTGTTCCCCTGCTACGTGCTCCTGCCTGGTTTCTGGAACCATTGACCTTAAACCTCCTCTACCTGTCAGCCTTCTTGCTTCTGCTTCGGATCTGACTCAGTGAACGTGTTTAAATCAGTGGTTGTTAAAATCAGTAATGCTTTTTCTCATTTTCCTGAAGCCTCACGTCTTTTTTGGGGGGGGGGAGGGTGCATTTGGATTTAGGATATATACCATTCCCGTAAGGTAGTCCCACAAGGGAATATTACCAATTATTAGCTTCATAAATAAGAGTGTTCTCTGCCTTCAGTTGGGGTCATTCTTGGTGTGCTGAATGATATGGGTAACAAACGCAGAAGAAAAATCATTAAATTTCCTTACTACCTGCAGCCTGTTGACAAGTCCTCGAAACAGGCAGAGTGACATTCCTCTAGGGACTCAACTTCCTCTATGTTGACACTTTGTTAAGGGCAAAAGGCAATCCTAGTCCTTCCCCTGCTCTGCAGGATCCTATAAGCCTACTTTAATGTATAAAAATTCTTTTGGAAACTTCCTTTATCTCTAACCCCCACCCCCAAGATACATATTGGTAGTTATCCCCCAAGGAAATGGGCCACTGATATATATCTGAAGGATCTCATGTCTAAGGTTTTATTAGATGGTAATAAATGACCTTTTCCCAATAATAGCTAGCTCTCTGGAGGTTCTGGAAACTTTGCTTCCAAAATTCCTTAGAGACTTACACTCTTCCTAACGTCCTCCCAACCTCAAAGTATATAACGGGCCACACCTCATGACCCAGTGCTGCTCTTTCTGCCCATGGTTCCTGTCCCCGTGCTTTAATAAAAACACCTTTTTGCACTAAAGATGCCTCAAGAATTCTTTCTTGGCCATTGGCTTTGATCCCTAACGTTCTTTCCTACATCACTGGGAACTTGTCTCTTAGAACTCCCAGTGGGTTGGAGTTCCAGTTGCCAAGAGCAGGAAGTAAGTTGACAACACAGCCTTTGTTGGCTTCCCTGCCTAATGTCAACACTCCCTGTGAGTGTTATTTTTATCTTTTAGGGGGAGGTGTATTGAGGAGCTGTTATGGGCTGAATTGTATCTTCCCCAGAAATCATCGGTTGAAGTCCAACCCCCTGTTTAGAGATTGAGTCTTTAAAGAGGTTGAAGTTTAAGTTTAAAAATTGAGTTTAAAGATTGAGTTAAGTTTAAAGATTGAGTCTTTAAACTGAAGGGAAGGAAACACAATTTTCTTCTCCCCTTCTGCTTGGCTAAGACCACCCAATAATAAAAGACAGAGTAACAGGAGAAAAAAAATTAATTACGTATGTAGACGAGCCCACAAAGATGTGAGATGCAAAAGGCGACCAGATGTTTGAGGCTTCCATACTGTCCTGAGCTAAGGCAAGGGACAAGGGTCTGGGATGTCAAAAGGGAGGAAGGCGATTTGCAGGAGGGCGAGAAAAGGAAGTGTGTGTGTGTGTGTGTGTGTGTGTGTATGTTTCCTTCAAGATTTTATTTATTTATTTGAGAAAGAGAAGGAAGGGTCAAGGGGAGAAGCAGAAACCCTGCTGAGCACAGAGCCTGACTCAGGACTCCATCCCAGGACCCTGGCATCAGAACCTGAGCCCAAGGCAGACACTTAACCAACTGAGCCACCCAGGCGCCCAGAGGGCTGGTGAGCAAAGTTTACCCTGCCTTGCCCAAGTCTCCTAGGTGAAAAAGTTTTCTCTCCTAATGGCTCTCTTCCTGGTACAGGCCTCCTTTCTAATGTAAATTTCCTTTCTAGATGCAGGTTTCCCTTCCCTCAGGGTAAGTTGTCTGTTTTCAGAGCTGCTTCTGGGTCTGCAATTGCTCAAAATAATCAGCTCAAGATATAGTGAACTCTACTGAACTCTACTCTGGTGACAGGAGCTACATTTACGGGGAATGTAGCATAATGTGTAGAATTATTGATCACTTTGTTGGGTACATGAAGCTAATGTAACATTGTGTGTCACTTCTACTTCAAATCAATTAAAAAATGATAAAATTAAAAAAAAAATAAAAGAAAAAAAATTAGTGCAAACCAATCCTTATGCCAAAGAGACATGTTTTTGGGTGGCATAAGTCAAAATGAGGTCCTCAGTGTGGCCCCTTATAGAGTATGACTGATGTCTTGTAAGACAAGGAGACTGGGATGGGAACATACACAGAAGGAAGACGTGTGAACACCAGAGAAGGTGGCCGTGCAAAAGCCAGGGAGGGAGGCCTGGACTAGATCCTTCTGTCACGGCTCTCAGTGAGAACCACCCTGCTAAGGCCTTGATGTGCGCCTTCTGGTCCCCAGCACTATGAGACTGTACCTTTCTCTGTGTAAAACCGTCCAGTCTAGGGGACTTTGTTACAGCAGCCCTAGAAAACAAAGCTTTCTCTCCAGGTAAAGGAGGAGTACTTGAATCTGTCTCATGGGCTGCTGAGTTAAGAACCCAACCACCAAGGCGGGCTATCCTTCCTCCCTCACAGTAAATCTGGAGGGGAGACTTTCCTGTCTTTTGCTAAGGGGTTAGCAACGTGAAGCCAAGGAAGATAAAGCTGACAGAGCCTTGGCTTTCATTCTGGCCTGGGGATCGCTTTGGTGTGGAACAAGAAGACCTTGGTCTTGCCTCCCGGACAGTGGGTGGTGGGAATGGCAAGGCCCCAGCCTCTCTCTGGAGTCCTGTTCATGGAGCACCACTTTAAGATCAGAAGGCAGAGGAGAGGAAAATGTTTTAGATTTCACTATTTATGCTTCCACTCATGGGAGAGATAAAGGTCCTTCCAAAGAGTGGGGAAAAGCCCACAAAACTCTGAAGGCAGCAAGATATTGAGAGAATAATGTGTGACTTCCTCAAATTGGAAAGGATGGTAAGTGTATTGATGATGCCAGGGAAGAGTGAATGGGACTGATTCTCCCAGGGTGTAGGAGGTGGGGCCCCAAGATGCTGGGGGCTAGTGAGATGGCTGGGACCATGTTGAATATCTCTGTGCAGGAAAGGGAGCTAGAATTAGGCCATGACAGGAAAGGGGCCCAGAAGCCCGGTGCTCTAACGTTTCCGGGACAGAAAGATTTATCCAGGACAAGTGGCTGGCGGTACTTGGAGACAGATGTGGTCCTCCTTCAGCGTACAGCCAGATCATCTGTTTTGCCTTCTCGTAAATATGTCTCTCTGAATGTCCACATGGGAGATTTGGAAATAAAACAAAAAAACATTTTCTATGGGCATGAAAGGCTTAATTTATTACCAGCCTTTCAACCAAATGAAAATGATTTGCTTTTTAAAAGACTGTTTGCTGAACAAATGTTTAAAAAGGCAATAGATTAATGCAGTTATTGTACCAATTTTTTTAAAAAAATTTACCAACAGATAGACAGGTATTCCGAGAATGTTTTCATACATTTTTCTCTGTGAAGGTAGAGCTTGAAGTCTCCTGGAAAGGGTTTTATGTACAGTTGGGTTCTTTAAAGAAAAGGGACAGACTTTCAACTTGCTTATCCTGCTGCTCTTCTGTTCTGTGCCCAGGACACACTTCTAGGTGGGCTCTGAGAAGCCGCTGGAAATACTAGTTATTATATTGACCATAGGGATAATCTAGTGTTTTTGTCCACTTCCTAAGGCTGGCATTGCATCAGGACCCAGAGGAGGAAAATCTTTTAGACTTTGCCACCAAGATAGATAGATAGATAGATAGATAGAAAGATAGATTGTTAGAGAAAATGGTCATGCTCTTCAGGGTGTAGATGTCTTTATTTTGTCAATTCTGTACATCTTGGAGACCATCAGCTTTCCTCTTGTTACTAGTGAAGGGGTTGACTACAAGGCTCCCCAAAACGTGTCCCATTCAGCATGTGAAATATTTTGAACTGAAGGCAGTCAAGACTGAGCAAATTCAAGAAAAACTTTCACCTCTCCCTTAATCACCTGAAAGAATTTAGGTGAGGGGCCTGGCTCAGAGAGAGCTGCTACAGGTGAGCACTTTTATCGGAATGAACTATCTGTAGGGCAGGGCAATCATCTCATTACCAAACACCAGCCCTTCTTCCTATCCTGGGAATTACCCTCCTCCTCTTTGAAGCCCCAGGCTGTATCCCATTCCTTACCTTATGATAGCATAGAAACCTCAATTGCCTGCCTTGTCTTTGGGTCTCAAAACTATTATGGGGGCCCCCTTAGACATACATAATGAAATTTGGGTTTTTTTTTTTCCTGTTAATTTATCTATCCTATGTTGATTTGGTTATTAAGCCAGCCAGAGAATCAAAAAGGGTAGAGAAAAAAATTTCTTCCCTAGTACCAGTCACTGAGAGGCTTATGATCAGATCTGTGGCTCATGTTTAATAGCTGAGTAGCACCTTCTGGACAACTGTTGTGTGCTAAATGAAATTTTGTTTTATTCTTTTTCTCATCCCTAGTGGTTCTGTTCTTTCTCTTTACTTTTGTTCATCTTGTGGTATGGGATTTTATGGGCTTTGTGGAAGTCTTTTAGGCTACAACATTATAGTGGATCCTGGGGCACAGGGCCCTTGTTCCCCTGACTGCCAGGGGTGCTACCCGCTGACTACTCATAACAGTGTTCCTCTCCAAGAGTTGTCCTGTCTGTGTCTGAGGGAGCTGTCTCACACAAGGCCATACTCCTTCCCTGAGGGCAGTTGACACCCGGAGTGGTGGATGGAGATGGAGGCCAGGCAACCTTACCCTGGAGTCATTCAATTCTGTTTCCCAGAGAACCTTGACCAACAGTAGTTGGTGTTAATAGTGAACTGAGGTAGCAGATTCAAAAATGGGACTTTGGAGCTGGGTCACTACTGGCCAGCAGGCAGTAAAATGCCCCATCTCCATGGTGGGTGAGATACTGACTGTCTCTGTCACAGACAGAATTATCCTGGTAGAACTTTCACAGGTGGGAAGCCGGCCTGGGATGCTAGAGGAAAGTGAGCGCAGGAGGGCATACTGTCTAAGGCATTCGGATGCTTGGTAAAACTTTAAAAGTTAGAAATTAGAACGCTGTTCATGGGGCTTTGAATACACATTGGAGAAAAACAATGAAAGGCCAAGGATGATTAATCATCAATGTAAGCCTAAGTGTGAGAACAAGAAGGCATCCTTGGCAGCTTTTAAAGACATTTATTTCTTCTGGCCAGAGGACATAAAAAGCCCAGGATTTGACCTGGGACTTAATATAAGAGTAGAGGAGTCTTCTGGAAGATGAAATTCTCAACCCTGACAGGTCCTGAGCAGATTAAGGGTGAGACCTGATACCCGGGATGGGGACATCTGGGTTGATATACTGAAAAATCCTTTATTCCCAGATTCCCCTGAACCCTCTGGGCCTGCACGATGGGCCCATTCTTCCCTGTTAAAGTCTAGCACTCCTTCCTTCCCCAAAGATGATGCAGAGGCCTTTGCCTTGAAGATAAAATGCCCCTCCCTCAAGCAGGACCCACCTCCACTCCTTCGTGATCAGAGTGGCAGATCAGTAACTAGGGTTTAGTCACCACCTGAGCTGGCCAGCTACAGGCTGGGCTTGCAGAGGAAGGACAGGGACTGAACCATGAAGGAGCTGTGAGATTCTGTCAACTATCAGCAGGACTCAGGAGAGTGTGTGTAGGACAGGGTCCTCAGCTGTTGGATGGAGGGGAGAAGATAACGTTGGCTATGGGCAACTTTATTGACAGGGAACGCTCTCCCATGATACAAGATTGGCATTTTTGCTAGGAATCTGGAAAATGATGCTAACACACAGCTAGCATGGTTCTTTGAAGCTTGGAGAAAGCAAAGGTGTACACCAAGTAAACTAGAAATCCTGGAATAGTCATTTCAGGTGAAGATAGAAGGGAATCAAAAGGCTCAGAGACATGGGCATACGACTGGGTATACTATGTATATAGAATACAGATCAGAAAGCCCACTGTCTGAGTTGGTGGCAAAGAAGGGCCTGGAGGACACTATTTACCAAAGGTCTAAGGAATGTCCTGGGAGGAGGATGGCAGCATCGCTGGGAAGGTGAATAAGTATCCTTTATAGACCATGGCCAATATGGTAGATGCTATTCCAGAAATGGACTTTCTGACAGCAATGGGCCAGGTGGTGGTGCTTAACTGTCAGGACAAGGTGTCCTCACCTGTTCTAGTGACCAGCAAGATCAGAGTGGTAGTCAGGGATGGCTAAACAGCCAGGGGGCTGAGGAGGTGGTTAATAGGATAGGGAGTTGCCTAAGTTGGGACAGAGGGACAGACTACAAATACCTTGCTCAATCTAGACGATAAGAAGAAATGATAAATGAATTATCAGGAGGCTGAGGGGGAGCTGCCCCAAGAAAAACTGAGGATGCCTTGCCCGTTTTCCAGGCTCAAACCAGTTACACAATGGGAACATTAGTGACTGTAGGAAAGGCACAAAGGACCCCGTAATAGCACAACAGGTGTAAGATGTCCCTACTGGGTTTCTACCATTCGTAGCCTGGTATTCTGGTTGCTCTGGGAGCCCTGGCTTTGGAGTCAAAAGACTACAGCTGGGCCCAGGCTGTACCATTGACCATCTGTTGTGGGTCAGGCAATATCACCTCTCTGGGCCCCCTGCCAGACAGGGTGGAGGTCAGGAGGCAGGTGATAATGGAATCTCTGTGATGCCTTGGAACCTTAAACACCTGACTGTCCATATCTGATTCTCCTCAAGAGGATCCTAATCACTTGGGGTCAGATGTTTTGGCTTTCCCATGAGCATCTACAAAAGCACGCACACACTTGGTCTTTGGGAACAACTTGTTGGCTGATTACTGTCAGTTTCTCTTCGTAACTGATAGGAAATGATCCTTTAAGTGGACAAGATGGGATATTTTTAGAACTGCTTTCTCAACTTCATCCTGGCTGTGTTGCTATAGAACCTGGCCCTGGAGTTGACGTTTGACTCCTTGCTCGCTTGACTGTCCAATCTGGGGTAAGAAACTGACTTCAAAACCTTAGGGTCAAGAGGCAAATACCCCTCAGATTAAATGAAGGACCCCTTGCCCAGAGAGGGTTAAGTGCTCCCAATGGGTACTTGTAGCATGGGACCTCTGACTCCATCCAGACACTCCTCACACCGCGTTGTTGAGCTCACCGAACACTTGGAAGGCAGGCACCATGGTTCCCTCATGCATAGTAGTCATGTCCTCCTAAGACAGATCATTGACCATAGTTGACCCCTAAACCGTCTCCCCCCCTTTTTTTCTCTTGTGTCCTCTCTGAAACCTGTTCTCTAACCAGAATGGGAATTCTGATGTCTCCTTCACCCTCCTTTCATTGAAAGCTTTACACTCAGCCAGTCCCTGTGTTCATAGAAATTGATGAGACCCAACACCAGAAGCCAACACATGGTGGGGCTGACTTGAAGGAGGCAAATGTCTGTGCTTGATTTAGACTCCGGCTGGGCTAATACAACACCAGCTGAATGAAAAAGAGAAAATAAAAAGCTTTAAAAGAGGCTTTTTCAAAATACCTAGACATTTCACTCCATTGGTCTCATCCTAGCTGCTGAATGAGTTTTCTGGGCTTTGGATGCTTCTGACCTTTTGTTTAGACAAAGGCTGTGGTTAGAGTCACCTGTGGCCTTGCCTTCTCTTGTCTCTAATCCTCTGCTCACCTTTCCTAAGACCCATTTCCCTGCCCTTTAATCATTTTTACTGCTTTTCTCTGGAACATCTCCAGGTCTTGTCATCCCTCTTAAATGCAGAGGCCACAAACTAGCTGAAGAATGCTAATGAGGAAGGGAACAATATGGAGTCTATTAGGAGGATTAATTCCTAGCCCCCCGCATATGCTGCTAATTCATCCCAGCTTTTCAAGCCCTGTCCAGGAGGCACCCTCACATGCAGACTATGGTCCTCCACGACCTGCAGTGCTTTTCCTGCTGTGTCGCTCACCGGCACACCGTTCCGGAGCTCAGACCTACTTGGGTTGGCCTGTACCTCGTATTGTTTTCATTTGCTTTGGGTGAAGCTCTTTTATTTTATAGATTTGCCCGGAATTTAGCCTCACTTCACAATCTGCAAACTCCTGGCTGCTTCGTTAACTTTAGCGGCAAACATCCTCAAAGATGCTCTGTGCCTGGGATGGTGGCCTGAGGACTCACAGCCCAGAGGATGCTGGTCGTGTCTCACTCTGTCCAGGCTACGCAGTCATGAGGCTGACCTGGAGCTGCTCCAGCAGGCAGCCTCGCTTGGCATGTCCTTGGGTGCCGCTGTGGGAACAATGTTTCACCAGTCGGGGCGGCAAGACGCAGCAGTGTCCATGACCTTGGTGGCTGGGCTGGGCTGTGCTGCTGCAGATTTATAAAACACAGATGATGAAAGGCTTCACTTGGCATTTTCTCATTCTGACATTAAATGAAAGCAGAAAGCAGAGCTTTATTTTTTTTTAAACGGATTTATTTCTTTTAGAGAAAGAGAGAGTGAGAATTAGGGAAGAAGCACAGGGAGAGGAAGAGGGAGATAATCTCCAGCCGAGTCAGACTCAGGGGCTTGATCCCACAACCCTGAGACCATGACCTGAGTCGAAAATAAGAATTGGACATTTAACTGACTGAGCCATCCAGGCGCCCCAGAAAGCATGAGGATGGAAGAAGGGAGTAGCTTCATCTAATATTGTACAGAATTCTCTGCTAAGTAAACCAAAGATGCTTCCTGGAGAATGCAGACATGGGCTGAGGTGAGACTTTCCTGAGTAGGTTGTCTCAGGGGCCAGGGAACAGTCAGGTCAAGGATGAGCCTTGACCACTTGGGGCTGTTGGATACAGAGATGGAACTTGGGTTTGGGGCTGGAAATCCCAGTTCTCAGGAATGCCCCTGGCCTCTTGCCAGCTTAGGTCTTACAGTCTTTTCATCTGTGTTTAGAGAAAAAAAAAGAATTTTGCATGCATATTTTTCGAAGTTGCTGTGAGGATTAAGCAAGACAGTGGATGTTGTAGGGCTTTGTATATGCTAAAGGATTCTCAAGGAGGAGGCAAAACTAACGTACCAGTTCCAATTAGGTTTGGTGGCACATAGAAGAATAAGACTCCCAAACCCAATGGGCTTCAAAACAATATAAATTCTTCTCGCTTTGTAAGAGGGCAGAGATTTGCATTCCTGGGCAGGTGTGGCAGGTCCATGAGATCATTAGTCTTCTAGACTGCTTCCAGCTTTGCTACATATGGCCTCATCTTTATGGCCCAAAATGGCTCCTAGTGTTCCAGCCATCACACCCCAACACCAGACAGCAAAATAATGGAAGATTTCCTGGAGGTTGCCCAGAAAACCTCCCTTTTTATCTTGTAGTCTGGAACTTAATCACCCACTTTACCCAGTGGCAGCGGTGACTGGAGAATAGGGTGTTTTGTCTAGGCAGCATTGTGTCCAGCTAGATGTTAAGGTCCAGGAGCCGGGGAAGTGGGAGGCATTGTGAGGAAGTTGGTAGAGACTCACTCTGATTTGGCTTTCTTCACTCTGAAACAAGGGGTTTTTACTTCACCAGTGTTTCCACTCCTCATTCATGTAACACCTCCTTGGTGTGGCCATGTTCAAAGTCTACATACACCTCTGGCCAGTGCTGGAGTCTGCAGATCATCCAGGTGATTTGCTTAGCCCTCTTCCATTTGACTCTCTTTGAGCTTCTGTTCATTTGGAAAGGAAACTTTATGCCATTCCCATCATTGGAAAACCAGAGTTACTTGCCATGAAGAGAAGATAAGTATTAAAAAAAAACAAGGAAATTAAAAACAAGAAACGATTAAATTCCGTCCAAGGATACAATTAGCTTCCCATAGCTCAGAGCCTGAGGTCCTAGCCCGACTTGCTGAGGAAGATGGTCATTGTGCATCCAGGAGGGTTAGAAAAATAGCATTATCAAACCACAACTTTCTTCTTGCTCTAAGGAGAAAGATCAAAGACTTTCTTACTGTGTAATTTCTTATAATGTCACATTATTATCCCCTAAGGTCATCTTATTTTCCATACACATTGTACCCTTTAGAAGACATTCTATTCTATGATTTCTTTTTCTTGTACTGAGAATTTTAAAAGACATGGTGGTTTTTCTCCAGGAATGTGCCCTCATGTGAACTGGTCCCAATACTACTTTTTGGCCTTAGGCATTTTCCAAGGGAACTGGAAGTTTGGGGTTGTCCTAAGGGGAAGAGGCCAAGGTGATGCTTTGAGGTTGTTCTAATAAGACATTCCAAGAGCCTGAGCTCAGACCAGGGAGGCCAGGAGGCCAGGTGTGGAAGGTCCGTGCTAATAGAATGGCCCATTTTCATCAAATTTGCTGCCAAAATAAAGACCGGGAAAGGGGCCCAGGTCAAATGTTAGGGGACTTCTCCTGAAGACTGAAGACCCCACCCATTTGGCTACTGTTGCTACAGGAAGGCACCCTACAGACTACAATGGCCGCCTCCCACCCTCCGGGACTCCCTGCAGGGGAACCCTTACAGAAGTGTCCTAACTTGGAAAAAAGTCTGAGTGAACATGGTGAAGATAGGGAACCTGGCTTGGCTTTTCCCATAGCATGTTTCAGAAAGCCCTGAGAACTAGAGATAGAGCCTACGGAGAGTCTTCTTGGACATGGCTTTCTTAATTTCCATTTTCTGTGGCTGATTCTGCTAAATTATCTTGGGGGAAACTGGCTTGCTCTTTTACAGTTGTTAAAGATAACTATTGGGTCCCCATCAAATTCAGGATGAACCAGAGCACTTGGGTAAAAGCTGTCCACTACTCGTTAAAACCTGAGCTAGAAACAAACTCAGATGCAAAACGACAAGTACCTTGAATTTGGGAATGGTGTAACTGGCTTAGCTGGCCCAATGGTGATTGACAGGGCCTTAGGGGGAAAAAAATCTGACTGGGGTTCCATTGGCACCTGTGTGGGGGATAGGAGATAAGGACAGGGAGTCTTAGGGAGAGGAGAGTATTACACACTGGGAGCATGAGGTGGTTAGTTGTGCGTGTTGGAGCTGTGAGAATACTGTGTTCATAGGGGGTAGGGCTGATGGGGCCAAAGGAAGGCAGGAGGATGGACGGGATGAGAGGTGGAAAGGTAGAACCATGGGGCTGAGGACTTTAGTGTGTGGTGTGTAAAAAATGATGTCCATGAGAGGGTGAGGTGGGTTGTTGTGTCGTAGTGTGTGAGTTTGGGAGGAGGGATGTGGTCTACACTGCTCTGCAGAGGGGAAAGAATGAGAAAGGACAAGATGGCGGGTGGGGACAAGAATGGGGCAGAGGCCAGGAGCAGCTCCTTGTATCTGTCTTCTCAGAGGAGAGATCTGTGCCAGTTCTGTGGGGAGTCAGATGTGGGGCCACCACGGCACCTGCTCAGCATGACTTGTGGCTCTTGGAACCAGGGCCATGTGCTTGGGAAAGACTGAGTTAATCAACATGCTTTCCTGAAGCTGTTTTCAGGCTTCACCTACTGATGCATTTTCTGGCTTTCCAAGGAATACAGTGCATGGGCTCAATGTCAGAATCTGTGCTTTTTTTTTGGGATACCTAATTGCTCACCTCTGGAAGGACCCAATTTTATCCCTTGCTCATTCTTTCATTCATTTTGACATTTGCTGAGCACCAATGCCCTGTCAGTACTGGGGATGCGACAAAGAGGAAGTAGAGTCTTTACCCTCAAAAACTTCCATGATCCTGGGGGAAACTGATGATTAAACCCATGACTAAAACCAATAAGCATAAATGGAGAACCTCATAAAATTTCCAGGGCAATTGAGAGAACATAACTCAGCTTTGCCTTAGCAAACTGGCCTGAAGTGTAGTGGACAACCGGCCAGGAGTGGACAGAAGGTTATTCTGGATGGAAAGAGGAACTTTTCAAGAAAAAAAGTGGGGGCAGGAAGCTGTGTGGTGCCTTCAGTGTGGCTAAAGCTCAGAGTGAGATGCAGGTGGGTGGGAAATGGTGCCCTGTAACCCCACAGAAGTAATTTCTAGTGGGCATTTGGGTGCCTTATCCAATAGGTCAGTCATTCCAGTGTGGACCACACCAGCACCTTGGGGTGGACAAAAGATAACTGAGGGAAAAGAGCATTGTGGTGGTCAAATGCACTTGAGAAAAACAGGAGTCCAGAAGTCAGGCATATATATATTTTAATCTGGAATATTCTCAGAGCCTTTTCAGTGTTAATGTGTAGTGTCGATCTTTGGAGGGTTGATCCATGCAAGGCTGGTCAAGAGCTCACTGTTGGTGGAATGCTTGATGCTGTAGCACATAGTGGGAAAGGCTGCTGTGGGCTGAGGAGGGCCACAGAGGGCTTTCATCGGTGGAGTGGCCTGGGCGGATTTTTGAGAGATCGTTCTGGTAGCTCGTATGAAGGATGCACAAGAGGAGACTCAGACAGATGAAAAGGGCCCCGTCACATATGTGTCACATATGGGCTGACCCCCAGCTTTCTTCTGTAGTTAGCCTCCCCACCCCTCTCTTCAGGGGAAACCTCTCCCACATGTGAACTCCAAAGGCAATTTATCTGAGTGTCTTCCATGGAGACCTACTATTATCTCCCCTATGAAGGAATGAAATAATTGAGGGCAGACCCTTCATCTTTTTTTCCTTCCCCAGGAAGGAAAAGCATCTCATGATGCTTCAGTAGATGCACTTTAAGTTCAATCTTCCAGGCTGTTCTTCACACGGGATACTCCAGGCCATTCCTTTAGGTCAGTAGTGACCGGCACAGAGCCAGGTAACTCTACCTGCGTGCTAAGAGCTCAGCGAGATCACAGAACCATGCGTACGCTACAAGGATGGCTTTACAGGACAAATTACACTTGAAATTGACTTGGAGGTGGGGGGATTTTAGGCAGAATGAAGGAAGAGAGGGAAACACATCCTGAATAACATGGCCGTGGAGGAGTGGGTGGCTGGAATGATCTACACAGGCTCATGGAACCAACTGAGCTAGAACAGTGTGGTGTGATGAGGATTAAGGAACACAGAGCAATCCGAGTCATTTGGGGATGGATTATGGAGGTTTTTGAAGATAGACAGAAGACTGGGATTTCTTATGATGGCTGCTCATCTCCAGATGCGTTCCTGCAGAATGGTCCATGTCTTAGAGTCTGGTTCTCTAGAAAGTTCAATATGGGGCAGAGATTCCCATCCTCTTATGTCTGTTTTCTCTGATAGAGGCACATGGCTAGACTGTATTTGTGAGCCTCCTTCCAGAGCACTCATACCACGCAATGAAGTTCTCCCTGGTCGAATCTGAACAGAAGTGGTCCATGCTACTCCAGGCTGTGATCATGACCGAGTCTGGACCATGCAGACAAAGGCCATGCCATTATGCATGACAGAGACACAAAGGAAAGAATCTGCACTCACAAATGACCATGGAGGTCATCATGCCCACATTACACATAGGATAAGAATAGGAAGATCAGGTCAGAAATTGTATAAAACAGAACAGAATTTGAACAAAAACAGAAGGTTGGAAGCTATAGATCACTACATACACGTAAAAACTTGATTTGATTCGAGGAACTGATTTTTAAAATTGATTTTTAGTATATTCACTAGGTTATGCAATCATCACTATTTATTATTATTCCGGAACATTCTCATTATCCCCAAAAGATACCTTGTAACCATTAGCAGCACTCTGCCATTTGCTCCTCCCTCAACCCACTGGCAACCACTAATCTATTTTCTCGCTGTAGGGATTTGTCTGTTCTGGAAACTTCATGTAAATGAAGTCATACACTATATGACTTTTTGTGTCTGACTTCTTCCCTTAATGTTTTCACGGGCTGTCCATGTCATATCATGTATAGTACCTCATTCTTTTTGTGGTTGAAAAATTTTCCATTATGTGGGTGTACTATATTTTGCTTATCCATTTACCCGTTGATAGTTGTTTCTTTTCTTTTTTTTTTTTTTAAAGATTTTATTTATTTATTTGACAGACAGAGATTACAAGTAGGCAGAGAAGCAGGCAGAGAGAGAGGAAGGGAAGCAGGCCCCCTGCTGAGCTGAGAGCCCGATGTGGGACTCGATCCCAGGACTCTGAGATCATGACCTGAGCCGAAGGCAGCGGCTTAACCCACTGAGCCACCCAGGCGCCCTGATAGTTGTTTCTATCTCTTGCATATTATGATTAATACTGCTATAAACATTCATGTACAAGTTTTGTGCTGTGTTTTATATCTATATCTATAAATCTATATCTATATCTATATCTATATCTATATCTATATCTATATCTATATCTTTATCTATATCCAGATGGCTGGGTTCTGGGGAAGCATTGCTGAAATGCTTCAGCAATGCTTCTTCTTCCTCTTCTTCTTCCTTTCATTTGTAAATTAAATGCTTCAGCAACAGCTTCTTCTTCCTCTTCTTCTTTCATTTGTAAATTAAACTTTATTTTTAAATTTATTTTTATAAAAGATTTTACACACACACACACACACACACACACACACACACGTATATATTGGTTTCTGGAGTAGTATTCAGTGATTCATCCCTTACATACAACACCCAGTGCTCATCATAACAATAATACCCATCACACATTGAACCCATCTCCTACCCACCCTTATCAACCTTCAGTTTGTTCTCTGTCTTTAAGAGTCTCTTATGGTTTTTTTCCCTCTCTCCTTTCCTCCCCTTTCCCATCTGTTCATCTGTTTTCTTTCTTAAATTCCACATATGAGTGAGATCATATGGTATTTGTCTTTCTCTGACTGACTTATTTTCCTTAGCATAATACATTCTAGCTCCATCCACCTCATTGCAAATGGCAAGATTTCATTCTTTTTGATGGCTGAGTAATATTCCATTACATTACACCATATATAATACACACATATATACATACATATGTACATACACATATATACACACACAGACATATATACATGCCATATTTCTTTATCCATTAACCAGTCAATGGACTTTGGGCTCCTTCCATAGTTTGGCTATTGTTGATAAGGCTGTTGAGAAACATTAGGGTGCATCTGCCCCTTTGAATCTGTATTTTTGTATCCTTTGGGTAAAGACCTTGTAGTGCAATTGCTGGATCACAAGGTAATTCTTTTAACTTTTGAGGAACCTCCAAACTGTTCTCCAGAGTGGCTGTACCAGTTTTCATTCCCACCAACAGTGCAAGAGGGTTCCCCTTTTTCCACATTGTTGCCAACACCTGCACAACTTATATTTTTATGTTATGTTTCTTGACACAAGTTATGTTTACATTCTCTTCAGTATATACCAAGGAGTAGAATTCTGGATCATGTGGTAGCTCCATGTTGAACATTTTGAGGAATGCCAGAGTGTTTGCCAAAGTGACTGTACCATTTAATATTCCCACAGAAATGCACGATTGTTCAAATTTCTCCATAGCCTTACCAGCACTAACTCTTGTCCTTTGTTATCTAGAAAGATATATATAACACAGATATTTTAGTAGGTGTGAAGTAGTATCTCCTTATAGATTTGATTTTTATTATCCTAGTTATGAATGCTATTGAGCATCTTTTCATGTTTTTGTTAATCACTTGTATATCTTCTTTGGAGAAATGTCTGTTCAAATCCTTTGCCTTTTCCAAATCGGATTACCTGTTTTGTTATTGGTGAGTTACAATGTTCTAAAGGTATATATAAATTCTGAATACTAGGTAATTATCAGATACATAATTTGCAAATATTTTCTCCCAATTTGTGGGTTGTCTTTTCACTTTCTAAATAGTGTCCTTTGACTCAAAAAGTTTTACATTTTGCTGAAGTCCAGTTCACCTATTGCCTAATCCAAGGTCACAAAGATTTACTCCCATTCTCAAAGATTTTTATAGTTTTAGCTATTCCACTTAGACTTTTGATCTTAATTTTGAGTCAATTTCTGGAGAAGTGTGAGGAAGGGGTCCCAATTTCATTCTTTTTTAAGTGGCTATCCACTTATCCAAGCATTGTTTGTTGAAAAGACTATGGTTAGTAATTCAATCTCTTTACTTCTCCTCAGTCTATTCAGATTTTCTATTTGTTCTTGAGGAAGTTAAGGTGACTTCTTTTTTATTTTTTAACCTTTCTAGGAACTTGTCCATTTCATTTAAATTGTCTAATTTATTGACATACAGTTGTTTATAGCCTTCCATATTATTTTTATTTCTAGAAGCTGGAAATAATATCCTCTCTTTCTTGATTTTAGTAATTTAAATCTACTCTTTGTTTTCCCTTGGTCAGTCTAATTAAACTTTTATAACTTTTGCGTATCTTTTCAAATAAATAAGTTTTGGTGTTGTCAATATTTTTTTTCCGTTCTCTCTTTTCTTCTGCCCAAATTTTTAAATAAGATTTTATTTATTTATTTATTTATTTATTTATTTATTTGAGAGAGAGAGAAACAGAGAGGGAGCATGAGCCAGGAGAGGGGTAGAGGGGGAGGAAGAAGCAGACTTCCCACTGAACAGGGATCCTGATGCAGGACTCAATCCAAGGACCCTGAGATCATGACCTGAGCTGAAGGCAGACACTTACCTGACTGAGCCATGCAGGGGCCCCTCTTCTTCAGTTTTGAAGAATAATTTTCCCGGATATAGAGTTCTTTGTCAACAGTGTTTTTTATTTTAATTTTTAATGTATTATTTATTTAATATTTATTTTTTATTATTATTGTCAATTAGCTAACATATAGTGCATCATTAGTTCTTGATATATTAATTCAATAGTTGTATATAAGACTCAGAGCTCACCACACACGTACCCTCCTTAATACCCATCATCCAGTTACCCCATCCCTCCACTCCCTTCCCTTCTGTAGCCCTGTTTGTTTCCCAGAGTCCAGAGTCTCTCACGCTTTGTCTCCCTCTCTGATTTCTTGCCGTTCAGTTTTCCCTCCCTTCCCCTGTCAATAGGTTTTATTAGTTTGCTTGTTTTTTGAATATGTCATCCAATATGTCTTCTGGCCTCCATGGCTTCTAATGAGAAATCAGCTGTTACTCTTGCTGAAGATCCCCTGTACGTGCTGATTCTCTTCTCATGCTTTTATGATTTTTCTCTTAGTCTCTGTCTTTCAACAGTTTGCGTTTGATGTGTCTGGGTGCACCTCTGTCAAGTTTATTCATCCTACTGGGACCTTGTTGAACTTTTTGAAACTACTTGCCATCAAATTTGGGAGGTTTTTAGCCACATTTCCTCAAGTATTCTTTCGATCTCTTTCTCTGTTCCCTCTCCTGTGATGTCTTGTATATGTTGGTTTGCTTCTTGCTGTCCCACAGGCCTCTGAGGCTGTTTTCATTTTCTTTATTCTACTTTCTGTTTTACAGACTAGATAATATTAATTGACCTGTCTTGAAATTTTGTAATACTTTTGCATACTTGCTCATAGTGAGTTTCAATTTTCCAATGGTGAATTTTAATTTTAGTCATTGTACTTCTAAACTCTAAGAATTTCTGTTCCTTAAATATATAATTCCTGTCCTGGGGTGGATATTGTCTATTTGATGAGACATCGCTTTCATACTTTCCTTTAGTTCTTTTGGCAGGATTTCCTTTAGATTTTGAAGCATATGTAAAATAGCTGATTTGAAGTTTTTTCCTAGTAAGTTCATGTCTGTGGCTCCTCAGGGATAATATCTGTTGATCATTTTATTTAAAGAGCCATACTTTCTTGTTTCTTTACATATATTGTGTTTTTTTGGTTGTTGAAAATTGGACAAAGTAATATAGATAAATAAATTAATATAAAATATTTACTTTATATTACTTTATATAATATACTTTATATTACAAAGTAATATAAATAAATAAATAAATAAGAAATGTTCACCTCTGCACATCAGATCCCCCACTCCCGCCCAGAGTCTGTTGCTGTTACTGCTTTCTTTTAGTTGTTTTTGTTTATTTAGTGACTTCTCTGAACTTTTTGATAAAGTCTCTATTCTTCACCATTTGTGGCTGATGGAGTCTCTACTTGCTTTGCTTAATGGTCAGATAATGACTGGATAGAGATTTCCTCAAATGTGTGGAACCAGTAAATCTCTAAGTCAGATCAAATACAGGCATCCTTGCAAGGGAAGTCTTCTGGGAGCCATCAGACAGGTGGGACCAGACAGGTCAGATAATGACAGACCTCTCAGAATGAGGTCCTGAAAGAGCTCTAGTTCCATTTTGCTCCCTCTGGTGGCTCCAAGGCTACCCTGGGAATGTGGGTTGTTACCATGCCAAGCCAGCGCCAGAGCAGGCGAGCGAGGGGCTGGGAGTAAGGTGAGTTAAAAACCACAAAGCTCATTGTTTTTAGCAAGATTCAGAGATTTCTTGAATACAGGGTTTTCAGTTGCTGCAAACCTTTGGTTAATTTCTGAAGTTCTGAAAAAGTCAACGCTGGCAATTTTTGTCAAGTTTCTTATTGCTTCTATAGGGAAAAGAAACTCTGAAACTCTTTATTCCAACATTTAGGCTGATGGCAGTCATCGATTTAAAAAAAGTCATTAAAATTATTGTCTTTTTTAGTTGTCAAAGAACATGATGCCCCAGAGAATGAAATTTGGGGTTCACAGCCTGACTTTGCCATTTATTAACCTGTGGCTCTTGACAAGTTACTTCGGTTCTTTGGGTCTCCGTATTCTCTTGTGAGTTGTGCGTACTAATAGCACTCACTCAGTGGCTGGGCTGTGCCTATATAAAATGAGTTAGTATGTGGAGAGTTCTCATAAGAATGCTTAGTACAGAATATAAATTTTATCTTAGCTATTAGTTCTGTTGCTTTGAATTCTCAGTATAGTCCTGTACGTTTGATAGGCCAACTTCTAAAGTAAGGTGATAGAATTATTTACTGAAGTCACAAGAAGTAGTGAGCAATTGATTTAGCCAACTTTGCCAAATTGTTGCAAGGATTAGAGATAATATATGGAACATTTTCACCTTGTACTGAGTAGGTGTTCATTAAATGGGAAACACTCCAACAGATTATGGCTGTAGGACCTTCTCCATAGTTGGTGAATAGTACAAAGGTACTTAAATATTTCATTTAATTTTTTATATTGAATATGTGTGTTTGGATTCAAGTGTACCTTGTGGCCGGTGTGAGAGTCTTTTCTTTTGTCTGAGTTTTGGCAGAGCTAGAAGAAGAGGAAGCAAGACTCAGGCAGGATGAGCCTCTAGGCATGGTTACAGCTACATGGACAAGCACATAGCTTGATGTGAGGCCTCAGCACATCCTGGAAATTGTTAGTTCCAAAGGCCTTGGGAAGGGAACGAGGCCAGTGAGAGGTCTTTCAAAGCGCAGTGAATGGGCTGAAAGCAGTAGATCAGAAGTGGCTAAAAATGGAACAGGTGGTCTACATAAATACCAGCTGTACATTATGGCCAATTTTATTACCGGTTTATAATGTTGTCCGTGGTTATTTTACAACAGTTTTCTTTATTTCTGACATCGCTGTAAATCTTGCCATAAAATGGCTCTCATGCAGCAGAAAGGCTATGAAACGACATGGGGAACTTCAAGGATCAGTCGATTGTAGTGGAATGGAAAGGAGGCTGAAGGGGCCTAAGACAGAAAATAAAGGGAAGCCGCAGGGGGAAAAAATCGCGGGCCGGATGTCTCATTATGCATTAGAATTTGTCCTTTCACATCCTTTGGATTGTGAGGAAAAACAGATAGCACTTCTAGGATGAACCCACCAGGTGGCGCCATTGAAAACAGTTCTTAAAAGGACCCCTTTTTCCGGGTAAGGAGAATTTAGCAGACCTGTAGTTTTAGAGGAGGAAACAATACTTGATCACTCCTTGATGGATGGAGAGTACATGTGTGCTTATTACATAATCTCGTGTGTGTGTGTGTGTGTGTGTGTGTGTGTGTCTGTGTGTCTGTGTTGTAGTTTTAAACAGCAAAAGACCCCTTTCTCCAGAGATACAACTTAAACTTGGCTAGATTTTGGTAGGGCAAGTTTGAGCAAAGTATCACAGATTGAGGGACACATTTGTATATCTTCTGATTAACATTAATAATGCCTTGCGTGTTCTTTTTTTTTCTTAGCCTAGGGCTATAAGCCTATGTTTCCAATTTTCTTTTCTTATCCTCTGCCAAGGAGTGAGGGAGGCTGCCTGGTGGTCCACCCCACCCTCCCCTGCAGCAGAGGGCTGGCTCTGCTGCCACCTGGTCCCTTTCAAGGCCTGTGTCCCAGGCCTGAAACCCCTGGGAGTCTCTTACAGGAGAGGTGCCCACAATTCTCAAACTTGTATTGAAGGAGCAGGAGGCTGGCTGAGGAGGTTTGCAAATGTCCTTGAGATTTACAACAAAGAAGTTACCTTATCAATAGCCCTAATGTCACCCTCCCCTTCATGAAAAACGGAAGGAGGCGGAGGTAGAAGGAAAAGTAAATAAAGTTAAATTTCTTCTAAACCTAAATCTCATTAACAAGGATGCTTGATAGCAGGAATGTAAGATTCCACCAGGAGACTCCCAATTGTCTTTACCTAAGTAACCAGGCCTTCAATATCCTGGTAGTGCTTTTTTCGCATGTGTGGGCTAACCGGCCAGTTCTGCTTCTGTAAGATTGCTTTGTCTGCTTTCGCGCGGGGTCCCCTGACCCAATCCACTGACGCCAAGTATGCCTGTTCAAACTATCAATCAATCAGCTCAGCCCCACCCGAAACTTGTTTGTATCTGTCTATAAAAATCCTGCACCAACCCAGCTCTGGACCTCTCGGCGTTATCGGCAACGAGCGGCGCAGAGGTCCAGGTTCGAACCTGAAATAAACGACCCTTGCTGATTGGCTTTGACTCACGTCTCTGGTGGTCTTTTAAGGTGGGGGTAATATTCAATTGGCATTTCAGTCTACCAAGACACATCCCAGAATTGGAATCTGGGAAAGCTCGGTCTCTGGCCTCTTCTGCCCCTTTCTAGCTCAGTAATTATGGGCGTTATCACAATCTTTAAAGACAACAATGTGCAAAGTGCTTAGCACACAGCCAGGCACCTACTAAGTGCTCAATGTATGTAAGAAAAGGGCTTTTTTGGAATTTATATGTATTTCACTTAGGAGTTTCAACATCTTGTATATCTCTGCTTTTTTTTTTTCTCACTAATTTTTCTAAGAATTAGGAAAGATGAGATGGCATGGAATTGTGAACTGTGCCTGCCTATAAGCTCCTCTGGGTCCAGGTGCCACGCCCTATATGTCCCTACTCCCCCTGGGGGGACCTGCCGATCCTGTAGCCAAGGGGCTGGGCCAGTGGGCTCAGGAGCTTCTTACAGCTCTGTACTTCTAGAGATGGCAGTGAGGGAAAAGAGGAAGGCAACCTACATTTCCTGAGTGCTTGCTGTGTGCCAGGCACAGCCCCTAGAGAGGTTTCAGGTGTTATCTTGTTTAGCCGAGCTCTGCAGTACCCCCCCCCCCCGCCCATCTGTGGTTTCACTTCCTACGGTTTTTGTTACCTGTGGTCAATCTCGGTCGGGAAGCAGGGGATCCCCCTTCTGGTGTGTCCTCAGCAGGTCAATAGTCACAGGGCCAATGTCATTCTCTTCATTCATCTCATCACACAGGCATTTTGGCATCTCATGTCATCACAAAAAGAAGGGTGAACACAGTGCAGTAAGATATTTTAAGAGAGAGAGGCCACATTCATGTAACTTTTATGATAACATCTTGCTATTATTCTATTGTATTATAAGTTACTGTGGTTGATCTCTTACTGTGCCTAATTCATAAATTAAACTTTATTTTTTAATTTATTTTTAAAAAATATTTTATTTTTTTATTTGAGACAGAGAGATAGAGAGAGCGTACACAAGCAGGGGGAGTGGCAGAGGGAGAGGGAGAAGCAGACCCCCCACTGAGCTGGGAACCCCCCCCCCCCATTGGAGGGCTCCATCCCAGGACCCACAGATCATAACCTGAGCCAAAGGCAGACGCTTAACCATCTGAGCCACCCAGGCACCCCTGAATTAAACTTTATTGTAGGTATGCATGCATAGGAAAAAACCTATCCATCTGCCTTGTGACTCTGATTCACAATGTATCTGTGAACATACTATCAATTATTCCATTCTTTAAAGAGCCATGGCCTCCATGGACCTCATGCCTGACACAAAATGACACTTTTCATAAATAAGAATCAAATTAGAGAAAAAAGTTAAATACCAAGAACAGCTGTTGGAGGAGGAAATTCTCTATGTCAGTTTCTCCCTCACCTGACTGCACATGCACATGGTGTCTTACAGGTGGGGAAGAGCAGCTTGCAAGGGCAGGAAGGGGGTCAGTCTTCCCTTCCCCCCAACTCAGATGTGGACTTGCCCCTGGTCCCTATTTCCAGTCCTCATCTTTACATGGCTGTGACCATTCCCCCAAGTTCAGGCCTTCTTTGTTTTTCCAGAATGACTACGAGCGAAGGCCTTGCAAGAGTTGGAGGCCAGTAGTCACTGGATGGGTTGGATAGTGTCTTGGGGCCCATGGCTCCTCCATTTCAGGGTCAGAGAGGAGAACCACGGTACTCCTGCCTCCCCACTCACCCAACTTGGGTGTCTGCCCTCATGTCCAAGGTCCCATGCCTTTCCTGGACCAGCTTGCTCTGCTCCCTCCAACCTTCCAGCTTCCAAGAGAGGACAACAACCATCTCCATTGTTGCTCTCTCTCCTTTTTGTCTTCATCATCTTACCTCCCCGAAAATGCCTTCTCCGCCATCCCAGCGACATTGTCCTCTGGGTTCAATTCACCAATTCCACAGACTTAAGAGTAATTTTGTTTTATTGGAATTTGACTTTTATTATAGGTGGAATGAAGGAACGGAATTTCGGCCGCTTAAATCATCCGGGAGCTTGAGTCCTCTTCTGTTGGGAAAATTTAGGGGGGAACAACCAAAAGCCCTTTGCGCCTTCCTGTTTCTACTGGGACAGGCCTGGCCCCTCTCTTTGCCATTCCTGGGAAGACGGCTGGATTCTGAGGAAGCATTGCCAAATGGCCATAACATCAGCAACAGCTTCTTCTTCCTCTTCTCTATCTTCTCCTCTTCCTCCTCCTCCTTCTTTTATAGCTTTAAACTTCAAGACGTTCATAATCAGTGTTCTGTTGGCTTTCCAGTGTCACAGACGCAAGGCAGGTATAACACGCTTATCACAGGGATCCCTTTTTGTAGTTTATGTACAAATTTATCTCTTTCAGGGTAGAATGGATTCATTGAGTCTGTCTTAAAAGATTAAATTATTTTACTCCTTTACATTACAAGGGGTGACATCCGGTTCCTCACGACAATGGTACCCAGTCAGGCAGAACTTTCGGCTGGTGCCTGTAACCCGCTCAGTTACCCCCGGCCTGTGACTGAACCTTGTAGGGCTGTAGATGAGTGCAGAGCTCGAGTTAATTTAGAAAATATCATGCATAACCTGCCCATTATTTTCCTAACCCCAAATAGGCAAGAAGGACGTAAGCCGCAAGCGTGTTATTTCAGCTGTCAGAGTCATGAAACCAGTGGCCAAGAGGTACTAGCTGTTCACGATTCTCTGAGACAAAGCAACTTAGCAGGACCTCTGAAAGTGGTTTTTTTGTTTTGTTTTGTTTTGTTTTTAGTTTTTGTGGGGGCTCATATTTTAAAATTGAACATAATTTAAATGAATTGCTTCAAATGATCGTGTCTGTAGTACATTATGAACCAACTGGGAAGTCATGCCCGTTGATAGTGTGATCATCAATGCTGTGAACAGGGTTATAAAAAGCGTACCTGTCATATCTTTTTTTTTTTTTAAGTTCTGCATCTACGCTAACGTTATTTTCCCAGTGACTGACTTTAATCAAATTCTCCCACCTCTTTCTGACCTCAGCGCCAACTGTCTTCATAACCCAGTTGAAAAGAGGAACATCTAATTAAGATCGCATTCATACTTGCAATCTCTCTGCCCAGTGGGGAAAGATAATATTGTCGCTCAGTGTTTGGGGTGGATGATAGTAAATGCTTTCCCCTGGAGGCAGTGCTGTTGAATGAGGACCCCATATGAACTGCAGAGACTTCAGCATCTTTGGAAGGAAGACAGCTGGACGTGTTCCCAGGGAATCAGTGACCAAGTTGTCTGAGGTTTTTTTTTTTTTTTAAGATTTTATTTGTTTATTTGACAGACAGAGATCACAAGTAGACAGAGAGGCAGGCAGGGAGAGAGAGAGAGGGAAGCAGGCTCCCCGCTGAGCAGAGAGCCCGATGCAGGACTCGATCCCAGGACCCCGGGATCATGACCGGAGCCGAAGGCAGCGGCTTAACCCACTGAGCCACCCAGGCGCCCCAATTGTCTGAGTTTTTCATGACCCTTTCTGCTCTGCTCAGAGAACAGAGTTCAGATAATCAGCCTTGACCCACAGTGAACTTGAGATATCCTGTTTATTGAGGAGTAATTTACATATAGTCAAATTCAGTCTGCTTTGGCTTGCAGTTCTGTGCATTTTGACAAAGGTGTACAGTTGAGTAACAATCACCACCTCACCCTATGAAGGTCCCTTTTGTCCCTTTGTGGTAGTCAATCCCTTTCTGTTCTCCCCAGCCCCAGGTCTGGGGTTGCTGACCTGTTTTCTGCCCCTGTGGTTTTGACTTTTCCAGAAAGTCGTACAGATGGTGTCACACAGTGTGTCGCCTTTTGTACCTGGCTGCTTTCACTTAGCACGATGTCACTGAGATTCGTCCATGCTGTTCCAGAGCAATTCGTTCGTTAGTTCGTTCCCTCCCTCCCACCCTCCCTCCCTCCCTTCCGTCCATCTGTCCTTCCTTCCTTCTTCCCTTCCTCCCTCTTTCCTTCCTTCCTCTCTTTCTTTCCTTCTTTTTCCTTCCTCCCTTCCTTCCTTCCTTTTTTTTGTTTTTGTTTTTGTTTTTCTTTTGGGGGAGTGTTTTATTATATGAATATACCACAGTTTGTTTAGCCACTCACCATGGAAGGGACATTTAAGTCTTCTCTCGTTGTGCCAATCCCGAATCCAGATTCCGTGAACGTTAGCATGCAGGAATTTGTGTGAATGCATGTTTGCATTTCTCTAGAATAAATCCCCAGGAGCGAGATTGCTAGGACACACGGTAGACGTATGTTTATTCTTATAAGAAACCGCGGAAATGTGTTTTCAAATTAGCTGAACTGTATGTGCATAGTTCAAAAGGGTTGAGAGAACGTGGAATGGAGAAGGAGTCTCCTTCCCATGAATCCTTGCAATCCGGTTCCTCTTCCTGTTAGCAATCCTATTACCAAGTTTTCTTGGAGAGAGAGAAGGAGAAAGAGTATTCTCTAGAAAATATTTTCTGCAATTACAAAATGTGTACATAGCGTCTTCTTTTACCTCAGTACACGATCGCGTGTGATCCATAGTGTTCGGCCTCTTGTTCTTTTCACTTAACAGTTTGTCTCAGTGGTCATGCCGCGTCATCACACGTGGAGCTGTATCGCTCTTTGTAAGGGCCGAAGAGTTTGCCAGCGCGTGTATATGCCGTCATGTATGTAATTTGCTCCCTATTGGTTTCTAATCTTTCATCATTATACACAATGCAGCAATGAATATGTTAGTACAGTAATAGCTGTCATCAGCACTACTGAATGAGAGGGTGTCTGCATTTTTAATTTTGAACATTATTGTTTAGTTTCCATCATGACTGTTGAACCAAGGTAAACTCCAACCAGCAATCCATGAGAATGCCTGTTACTCCATATCCTTCCAACACATGCTACATTTTTTTTTTATTACTGCCAACTTTATTGTGAAAATCGGTTCTATTTTTAAATTTTCTTTCTCTTGTGAATGAGAACACAAATATCCATTGTGGTTCTTTATTGGTGAGCTCTTTATAAGTCTTGTCCATTTTTGATTGGGATTTTACTCTTTTTCTTTCTCATTTATTTATTTATTTCTTTAAAAGATTTTATTTGAGGGAGAGAGTGAGCGAGAGAGAGAACACGAACAGGAGCAGAGGGAGAGGGAGAAGCAGGCTCCCCAGACTCGATCCCAGCACCCTGGGATCACGACCTGAGCCAAAGGCAGATGCTTAACAACCTGAGCCACCCAGGTGCCCCTTTTTCTGATTGATTTAGAGTTCTTTGCAGATTAAGGAAATTAGCCCTTTGCTTTATGAGTTGAAAAAAAAAATGTATTACTAGTTGTTTTTCCTGTGGCTTCATGCGTAGTGTTTTTTGTACCTTGAAGAAAATATGGATTTTTTAAATTTCAGTTCATGCATGTGGAAAGGATGAATTCAAACCATGACGAAAGATCACGGAAGAGAAGTCACGGGGTCACTGAGCCTGGGTTACAAGGAACGTGGTAGCAACATCACAAGAGTGGGTACGACCCTGCTCATTGTGGGTGACCGACCTGCTGTTTTCCACACTCGAGGAGACCATATCTAGAACAATCCACCCCGAGGCCTGTGCTTCCCTGAATGGGGTTGAGAGAGCCTGGCTGGTCCACAGGGCTTGCAGGGCCACACGGGTTGGGAGTATTTGGTCCATGGAAGCACCATCCGTCGTGTGTCGTTTGACTGAGAAAGTTTGGTGACGTTCGCCTTGGCCTCAGTGAAGCAGTGGGCACGGAGTTGGTCACTCTAGGAAAGGCGTGAGCCAGCCAGGCCTGCCCTCGTGGAGCTACTGGAGGTGGTGAGTGGGGACCCTAGCCCGAGGCAGACAGACCGCAGACTGAGAGGCATCTGTGGGGAGGGCGTCTCCTTGGCCAGCAGGGGTGAGGAGAGGCCTCACGTTCGGAGCGCAGCGGGCTCCGGCGCCGTGGGGAGGATTTGGTCAGGTGGGCGAGCCAGGTGGGCCCCTTCCAAAGAGTGGGGAACTTCAGCGAATACATGTGTTTGCTGTAGGTTGTTTCTCCTAAAATCCTGTAACCCCAATTTTTTTGTGTCCCTGGAGATTTGCTTCTCGGTGGGCCTCAGTGGCTGAAGAAGGTTTCCAAGTGCTCTGAGCCCAGTCAGCATGGTTTGTGATCTGCGTGTGCCTTGTCAGCTGATGAGGTGGGCCACACGCCCCTGCCACGTGGCAAAGTCAGTCACTTTGTCCTGGCTGCTGCCTCCCTGTTTTAGCTTTTACTCAGCACCGGATCAGTGAAGGCACGGCTTGCCAAGCTTTGTGAAACCGAAGGTCAGATTTTGTAGGAGAAGTTGATGACCCGTAGAGAGGCTTTGCTCAAGTTCCTTGGAATTAAATTATAATATATACCCAAATAGAAGAAGATGAAGAAAATATACCCAAATATAATATATACCCAGATACCAAAAAGAAGTATATATACCCAAATTATAATATATACCCAAATGCTTCTTCCTCCCCTCTCAAACCATGCTATGGAAAAGAGGGAGGTATCCTCTATTCAAATTCTTTCAAATTCTCTTCTATTACCAGGCAGCCTGTTAATGACTTTGAACAATAAGTATAACGTAGGAAAGACACATTAGCTTTCACTGATCTCAGTCAGTTCTAGTTGAGATGCCGGTAGGTCACCAGAAAGAATTAGTGAGAGGGAGTCGGAGGAGGGGAGAGTATTAATGCGGGAATAGTAATTATCCTCAGGGAAAAGATTTCACTCTTTCAAGTGCCATTAATTGTAAACTAGCTTTTGAAAGATCCTTTAAAAAGGAACATTTTGTCAGATCACTCCAGGAGACCTGGGGGAAATCAGCATCCTGATGTCGTGCCAATGGGGACTTGAAGCTTGGGATAAAAATCAGAGTGATTGTATCATTTATGGCTTAGAAGAGTTTGTATCTTCGACAATTTGAATCGAAGGGAGGTTGACAGTTCTGGAAAATGGCCTGGGGATGGCTTGACAACAGGTTCCAGAAATGTAGAGAGGTAAAGAATAGAATTGCTTTAGGACATATTTAGAGAGCAAAGAAAGCATCTAAGGGGCGCATGGGTGGCTCGGTCGGTTAAGCATCTGTCTTCGGCTCAGGTCATGATCTCAGGGTCCTGGGATCAAACCCCGAATCAGGCTTCTAGCTCAGCAGGGAGCCTGCTTCTCTCTGTCCCCCCCACTCGTGCTGTCTCTCTCTATCTCTGTCTCTCTCTCTCTCAAATAAATAAATAAAATCTTTTTTTTAAAAAAGCACTCTTTTTGAAAAATAATATCTTGCTCGGTGATACGAAAGACTTAAATTAGCTATGCACAGCTAAACTGTAATCCAAAACATTGCAGGTTTATTTGCACAACTTAATAATGTTATATTAAAATCTTCACATTAGGAAAATGGGGTATGGTCTCCTTATATTCGGAAATTTACCATAAAAAGGAGATGGAGCATTGTTTTTTCTTGTCCATTTATAGCATCTATACAAGGGCTTAGAATCAGAAGGAAAAAACCCAGTTATATTCATTATTTGCAATCAGTGAAATGGAGCAAGTTTGCCGAATTCAGGGAGAGAGGATTCGAGGTCCCTGCCCAGAACATCGGAAATGCTTAGTGTACACTAGATCCAGAAAATCATTACTACCCTCTGTCCCTGGTGTTGGCTTAGCTAATGGTTTTTATGTTCATTAATTCTTTTTATGATTATAGAAGCAGTTGTGTTGATTCTGTCTTTGTGGTTTCATCTACTTGCTGAAATGGGTTTATAACCCCAAATCAGTAAGTTCAGCATGGCCCAGAGCACTGGTGGGTGTGCCCAGGGCGGCAAGACACCAGAGCTGCTCCTGTTCCCAGCTGAGATTGAATACCGCAAGCCTTCTTGTTTCAGTGCTCATCCCATAAACAAGTTCCTCTGATGTCTTTTTGGTCACATTTTGTGCCTTTGTGTGATTTTGTGTGATTTTGCTGTTTAAAATGGCCACCAAGGGTAGCACAGAAGCATCTCTCATGTTCCTAGAGGCAAGGAGCCCATGCTGTGCCTTGCAGAGAAAATGTGTGTGTCAGTCAAACCTCAGGGAGGCGGGAGTTAGAGAGCTAGTGACTGTGAGTTTAAGGTATGGAAATACACATAAAACAAGGATATGAATTGATGTAGTTACTGAAAATGGGACTGGAGGTTTGCAGGAATCAAACCTTTATTTTTCCCTCAGGTCAGTGGTTCAGTGGAGGCTTGGTCACTATCCATTGCCACTTTACAGACTGTGACTGCCGTGGCTCGTGAGACTTGGCTGGACACATGGGACGTTCTGTTCTGTGGCTTGCATTTTGCTTCTCAATATACAGTAAACGTTTTCTGAGGACATTTCATCATCTAAAGATTATCTTCCAAAACTCAGTTCACGGGTAATTTGGCATCGGAAAGCTGGGCTGAGTAGATTGAAAAATTGTACTCGAGGCCAAAGTGGTGAGGAAATGAATGAGAGAGAAACTTGCAGCTGCCATGGGTGAGGTCAGGTGTCCAGGTATCTCAAAACACAGATCGAAGGGAGCTGAATGAAGTTTTTGCTTTTCATCCAGATGTTTGGGAGGATGCTGATACCAGCCTAGCATGAGGTCATATTTCTTTGGTCGCTAAAATAACGCCGTTCATGAACTTATTTATAACAAGAGGGGAGGGAAGTCAAGAACCTGGGGACAAAGTCTACCCACGTGAGGCTTTCCTAATGAGTATTCTGCAGAAAACAAGTTCCATGAAGTGTTGGTCGGTGTTATTCACGGGATGCGGCTTGAATGTACAATTACCATGAGGCTCAAGGTGAAGAATGTCTTTTTACTCTATTTCTGCAAGTCTCATTAGATGTGACTCTGGACTCCCATGCACACTTCCTTTAGGGGCATTCTCCTTTTCCCCAGCCTCCATGCGAGGGCTGCAGGGAACTCGCCCATACTGGAACAGTTGGCAAGGGCTCTCTGTGGTTGGTGCCTACTAACCCCGAGGCTGTGCTCAGTTTCTAAGCCAGCACGGCCCCCTGTGGGGGAAGATGGGGACAGCAGCCTCCTGATGCCCTTTGACTCCTGCCTGAGATTTAGCTGCTGAAACGCCTCCCTAGAGGTCCACCAGTGTCCCCTTACTGGGAGACTGCCATTCTTCGGGACAGAAAACTCTAAACCCCAGTCTCCCTCCTGTTCAGACAATCTCTTTTCCCCAGGACTAGCTGCTTCAGCCCAATCTCTCCCAACCCCTAGAGCCCCTTCCACTTCTTGGACCAATTACTTTAAAAAAATATATGAAAATATTTGAACTTGACCTTGATCATGCAGCGACATCCTCTGCAAAATAGGCAGGGGGATGCTCAAGTTAAAAGAAATTTGCCAAAGCAGTGGATTTATTTATTTTGTAATTAACTGCTGTTTTTAATATGCTGGATCCATTGTGAGTCAACAGGAGGAGGTTGGAGCTGGGAAAGGTTTCAAAATGGAGCCTTTTGGATGTGTACTTCATGGGGTTGGTGCTTGGTTGAGTACACTGGAAAGCCCAAGGTAGTAAATGGCCCCTTGAAGTTGGCTAGTGATTAGTTTCCTCCCCTTGAGCATCATTTCCCTAGCAGAAGTTGAAACCATTTCGTCCAGATCCTTCTTCATAGATTGCGGCAGAGAAATGGCATCCTCTAAGGTGTACTCTGTTGGTGTCCATTCAGGAAATCTGAAACATCCAGAGTGGGCTCTGGATAAAGCTTATAAGGAAGTGAGACATCTGGGGACCGGCCTAGGACTTGGGGCTGAGGAATAAGGAAGATCTTCTACCTGTGTGATGTTGACCTTAAGCCAAGGGACCTCTGGGATCAATGCCATGCCCTTTAGAGAATTTAGAGACTGTCCCTCTAAAATGGGCAGTGCAAAGTAGCACTGTCTCCATGCAGAGCCCTTTCTTGACCAGAGTCCTGTTGCCCTTTGGAGTGAACACACAGGGAAGCACTCACAGACAGTTTCAGGCTTCTGTCTATGCAACGGGAGGCTTCGTGCGGGTTGGGGAAATCCACGCCTTCACACCTGCCACAACCAAAGCGGGGGTGCGTCTTCCAAAAAGACATCTCCTTTATGTCTGTGATCCTCGGTCTCGGGCTGAGCAGAGAAGTCTGATGCCCCACGGACTCTGCCCCTGGCCTCTGCAGGATGAGCTGCATTCCTCCCCTCTGAACATTGCCCCCTGCTGCGGACGCTGGCCCTGTTGGCTAGAACAGAGGTCTGAACTGTGTCTCATTTCTCTGGCTGAGTCGAGAGCATGCTGCAGCGTCCTGGAGGTTAATCTGAGAGTCCTCCTGGGCAGGGGCACTGGAGCACAGGTGTCGCTTGGGGAAGTGGGTTTGCGTCTTTAAGACGTACAAGCGCGACCATTTCCTGTTTCCCTTCCATGAGCCGCCCACCCTGCACCCAGCTTCACACCCAGCATTTCCTTTGTGGATTACTTTCGCCCTCGACATCCATATAATTGTGATCATGTGAAGCCTGTGAGCAGTGCGTGCTCCTTACTCTGCTGTATCTGCCCCCATCACCCATCTCATGACCTCCAGTTCTGCCAAACAAACACTGGTATTGGAGATGCCCTTCTGCATTTGTGCTCTGTGGGTTCCAAGTTGGCTGCTCCTTGCTCTACCTGTAGGTTATTTTGGGGGTTAAAATCAACCTCAGAAGGCCTCATCTGTCAAACAGAGCTCATCATACATTGGGCAGAAAAATCCGAGAAAACATTCAGCTTGGTGGGAAGCCTACTATCCCCCTTCTGCAGATTTCTTCATATCTGCATTTTTCCACATATAGTCCAATCAGGACCCTCCTTGCTGTCTGGCCCCTAAACACATCCATGGGGCATAAATCCTGACACCCCCCCCCCCAACTTAACAGATTGTATCACCTTCTCTATTGGGGGTCTGACAAGCGTCCATGCCCATCTGAGGTTCCCCAGAGGCTTGGGAGAAAGCTTTAGGCCTTTGGCAAGTGGTAGAGACAACTGTGAACTTGACACCAGAAGTCCAGAGTATGGGACCTAATCTTGCCTCTACCTGGCTTGAGGAACTGGGCACATCACATACCCTTTCCAGGTCTCCCTCTTGTTCCTCTTCAGGGTGGACATCACAAGTCATTGTGCTTATTTGAAGACTTGCCATGGAAATGGGTGTAGCATAAGGCCCGTTCCCAAGTGAATGATAGCTGCCTCCCTATTTACCTATTCTTTTTTTTTTTTTAAGATTTTATTTATTTGAAAGAGAGAGAGAGAGAGAGAGAGAGATCGAGATCATGAGTAGGCAGAGAGGCAGGCAGAGAGAGAGGGGAAGCAGGCTCCCTGCCAAGCAGAGAGCCTGATGCAAGGCTTGATCTCAGGACCCTGAGACCATGACCTGAGCCGAAGGCAGAGGCTTAACCCATTGAGCCACCCAGGCGCCCCCCCATTTACCTATTCTTTATGGACCTCAGGTTTCTCATGAATTCATTGGGAATCATCATTTCTGCTCAACATACTACAGAGGAGAGATCAGAATCAAACAAAACCTGCCTGTGCAAGGGCCCTGTGGCAGAATCTGTAGCATCATTCATGTTTGGTGGTGGGGAGGGGGGGTTCTCAATTCCCGGAATCTCACACAGCTCATGAGGCCTGATGGGTGTGCAGTTGCTGCTGTTGGGTGTTAGTGGGAAGCTGATTCTTTGTGGAAGCTGATTCTTTCCCGATTCCTCTTGGTTGCTGAAAGCCTGTTGGCTGCATGGTCTGGATGCTGGGAGCCTTGTCCAAGATGAGAACTCATCTGAGCAGTGGCTCTCAGCCTCTCCTTTTTGTGTCAAAGAAGGTGTTAATGAAAGATGCTGAATCTACATTCAGTGTGGTGAATGGGCCTCCCTTTGTTTAGCCTTGGTGCTGTTCGCACGTCTAGATGTGCTCCGTCTCCTTTTCTGAGTACCTGTGATTTTTGGAGAGGGGCAGAAAGGGACATGGGGTGGAGCCTTCAGTGCCCACAGGGCCTACCTTGGGACGCCATGATGTGTGGCGTGCACGCATGTCCCACATCTTGCTTCCCCGGATCACATCATCGAGGGGGAGTTTGCCAAGAATGTGTCTTCAAACCTTACTCACTGTGAATCTTGAGAAAATTAATCTTTGATCCTTGGGTTCCCCTGTTTCAGATTTGGACAGCTATTAACTACCCAGTATGCTTATGGTTAGAATTCGATCTGAAAATGTGTGTGGATGGTTGAAAGCCTTTTTGTAGACCTTACAGTAAGGGCCTGGTTATCATGCTTCATCGTTGTCCTTGTCAAGGTCACAGGCAGGAGGAGGGAGGGCATGAGCTCCGCCTTTCTGTCTGCCTGAGAGAAATTCAGAGCTGCTTATGGGTCGGGAGAACCAAGTTCTGAGAAACAGCCCTTGGAAAGGAAGCTGTTGGTAGCTGACTAATTACTAGAGAGGGGGACAAAAAATTTGCAGTGCTGTTCAGGTAAAAGATGGGTTCCGAGATCCTCCCTTGGGGGACACAGAGGAGTGAGACCTCCAAGATGCCATTGGGGTTCAGGGGGGTCCTCTAGAACGAATGTTCAGGGACTCTGAGGAAGGAGCCTCCCGCCCCTGGGTAAATCAACAAACCACTGTGTTGTTAACTTTGGCAAAGTTATTCTTGTACCTTGTGGCCAGACACTTACTTCAATCTATGGAGAAAAGGAGGGATTCTCAGTGCCTGAAGAAAATGGTTCTAGAATCTCTAAAATCACGTTAGAGTTGACATCAGAAAGTGTCATGAAACAGGAACTGTGAGAAATTAAGTTGCAGGTATGGATTTTGTCAGACTACATTAGAGGTAAGCAGTACCCGCTTCTCTCCGAGGGCCCGTGTGCAAAATAAAACGAATGCTTGCTGGCATGTGTGGTATCCTATTGGCACACTCTGATGTGTGAGGTATGGCAGGCCACAGGGTGAGCATCAGAATGGGAATCGTAATTATTTTTTTATAGCAATGTCTTCTTGAGCTTCAGAGAGAGAACTCTCCCCTTGCACAGGCAAATATCAATTTGGGAGCCGAGGAAGGTAATTTTCACATGCAAATGCATATGAGGTGACATGAGCAAGAGGCAATGAACAGACTGTTAAAGAGAAGACACAGGCCTCCTCCTCCTCCCGTACAGAGGAGCCAGGGGCTAGAGAGAAGTAGAGACCTCTTGAAACAGGAGAGGTACCTACCTCGTGATTTTCTATGCTCACCTTGCTGGAACATGTCTTTCTGACCATGGAACTTTCCAAGAAGTGTTTTATTAAAGCTTCCCCTTGGCAGAAAGTACGGGCCATCCACCATGAAGTGAAAAGTGTGGGTGGGGAGTCCCATGTGATTCAGAGCTGCTCTTCTGCCTCCTGGCCATGTGACCTTGTCACAGGATGCTGTCAGGATCGATGGGAGTATACTGTGAGGTCTCCAGTGGTCCCCTTGGAGCACAGGTCACAAAACCCAAGGGAGAAGGAACAGAAACCACTGCATTTTCTAAAACAGGAGTTTCTATGCTAATCCCTCCTTCAAGCCTCTCCCCTCCCAAGTCACACCAAGACTCAAATCCATGGATAATATGGAACTGTCTGCCACCAGAGTCAGTGAGTACCTTCTGGCCCAGAACGTCTGCCATTCCGAGCCATCCTTGGGACACTGGAACTTTTCCAAGGTGCTTGGGCCCTGTGTGCCTAGATGAAGCCTCAGTCACTATTTCTCCTGCTTGTGCTGTTTACAGAACAGAGGGAGCTCTGCCGTCCCACTCCCATCCCACACACATACTGTTCTCCTCATTTCTAAAAGCTTCTTTGAGAAAATTCTCCTTTTACACTTTGATGTTTCTGATCAAGACACTGTTATTTCTGAGCCACTCCCCAGGACCCACTGGGGAGCAAATGTCTGGAGGCTTCTTAGGGAGACACTGCCTTTATCCTGTTTGGTGCCTCCCTGGGAGCTGGGAATATAGGCTGGTTCTCTGCTGAACCAGGAGAGGGATGGTTAAGGCAAGAAGAAATTAATACTTCATCACAATTAACACTTCCCCATAACCCCACTCACGTTCATGTAAGCGTGGAGGGTCATTATGCACATAATAGGGGAGGTGAGGAGACACATGGCAAGTGGAAGCTAATTTTCTCTTGTTGTAGGGAGAGAAACAGTTGTTTCCTTCCTACCCCCACCAACCAAAGGTATTCCAATACAAGATCCTCCTAGTAACACCCAAGTGTCAGGGGCTATCAGGAAGTTGCTTGGCTTGGCTGCTTGGACATTGTTCCAGGGAGATCAGCTCACCTTGGTCTGACTTCATAGGAGTTTCTTATTTATTTAAGAGAGAGAGAGGCAGAGAGAGAGGAGAGAGAGAATCCAAGAATCCCAAGCACACTCTACAGTGAGCACTGAACCCAAAGAGGGTCTTGATTTCAAGACCCTGAGATCATCACCTGAGCTGAAATCAAGAGTTGGATGCTTGAAACAAAAATCTCAGTGGATGAATTCAAAGGCAGATCGGAGCCAACAGAGGCATATGTGAACCAGAAGATAGAAAAATAGAAATTATGCAATCTGAGCAACATTGATAAAAAAATAAACCTTAAGAAATGAAAAAGAACAGAACCTTTGGGATCTATGGAATTATAACAAAAGATCAAACATTTGTGCTATGGATACCCTGGAGGGAGAAGTGAAAGAAGGTGAGGCTGAAATGGTACTGTAAGAAATATTGCCTGAATCAGGGAAATACAAATCAAAAGCACAATGAGATACCACCTCACACCAGTCAGAATGGCTAAAATTAGCAAGTCAGAAAGCAACAAATGTTGTCAAGGATATGGAAAAAAGGGGAACCCTCTTCCGCCGTTGGTGGGAATGAAATGTGGTACAGCCATTCTGGAAAACAGTAAGGTGTTTCCTCAAGAAGTTAAAAATAGAGCTACCCTACAAGGCAGCAATTGCACTACTAGGTATTCACCTCATAGATACAGATGTAGTGATCCGAAGGGGCACCTGCACCCCAATGTTTATAGCAGCAATTTCCACAATAGCCAAACTATGAAAAGAACCCAGATGTCCATCAATACAAGAATAGATAAATAAATGTCACACACACACACACACACACACACACACACACGGATATTATTCAGCCATCAAGAAGGATGAAATATTATCATTTACATCACTGTGGATGGAACTGAAGGATATTGTACTGAGTGAAATAAGTCAGTCAGAGAAAGGAAATTATCATTTGGTTTCACTCATATGTGGAATATAAGAAACAGCACAGAGGATCATAGGGGAAGGGAGGGAAAATGGAATGGGAAGAAATCAGAGAGGGAAACTAGCCATGAAAAGATTCCTAGCTATAGGAAACAAACTGAGGGGTGCTGGAGGGAAGGTGGGTGGTGGGTAACAGGGTGATGGGCATTAAGGAGGACAGGTGATGAGATGAGCACTGGATGTTATATGCAAATTATAAATTACTAAACTCTACATTTGAAACTAATGATGTAATATGTGTTAGCTAATTGAATTTAAAGAAAAAAAAAGTTAAAAAAAAAAACAAAAGGAAAGAAATATTGCCTGAAAACTCTCCAACTTTGTTGAGAGACATAAACTTACAAATCTAAGAAGCTGAAAAGAAACCCCAGAATAGGAAAAGCCCAAATTAATCCACACTAAGACACATAAAGACATTTGAAAGCTGAAAGTAAAGAAATGTCTTGAAAGAAGCCATAGAAAAATAACACATTGTTTATAAGGGGAAGATAATTGAAATGACAGTGGATTTCTCACTAGAAAATATGGAGGCCAAAAAGAAGTGGCACAATATAGGACTGAAAGAAAAGAGTTGTCAGCCCATACACTGGCTGAAATATCCTTTAGGAATGAAGAAAAATCAAAAGAAAAATGTTTGTCACCAATTTGTCACCAGCAGATCTACTCTAAAGGAAAGGCTGAATTTATTTGGACAGAATGGAAATGATAAAAGAAGGAAACTTGGAACATCAAGAATGAATAAAGAACACAATAAACAAAAATATAAATACCATAAACTTTCCTTTTTATCTTGAGTATTCTAAATTAAACTTGATAATTGAAACAAAAATTATACAATGAAATTGTTCTGATTTTTTGTTAAAAAAATACCTAAGGTGATTATGTTATAAATGGAGGAGATTTAAAAAAAACATAAAGGGATGTAAGCTTTCTATGCTTCCATGAAACTGATAAAATGACTTTGATAATCCATATGTAAATAATACCTAAAACAACCATTTAAAAACTGTACAAAGAAACACAGTAAAACAAACAAACAAACAAACAAACAAACCATACAGATACGTTGAAGTTGAATTCTAAAAAAATGATGGTTCAAGTAAATCACATCAATTCAGAGTATAGAAAAAAAACATGAGGGGCACCTGGGTGGCTCATTGGGTTAAGCTGCTGCCTTACGCTCAGGTCATGATCCCAGGGACCTGGGATCGAGTCCTGCATCCGGCTCTCAGCTCAGCGGGGAGCCTGCTTCTCCCCAACTTCCCCACCACTTGCCTCTCTGCCTACTTGTGATCTCTGTCTGTCAAATAAGAAAGAAAAACAAAACATGAAAAACTGAGAGAACATGCAGAAAACAAACAAAAAAAAATAAATTGGCTGATGTAATCAGTAATCACATTTACTATAAATGGTGTAAATGTATCAACTAAAAGACAGAGATTGGTGGAATGAATTTGTAACTAGCCTGACTGCATGCTGTTTATAAGAAATTCATTTCAAATATGATGACAGAGGTAGCTTGAAAGGAAAAGGATGACAAAGGATATACCATGCAAACATTAATACAACAACAAGAAGAAGAAATAGTAGAAGAAGAAGATGGAAGGGTCTAGAGGAAGGGGAAGGGAAGGAAGGGGGAGGGGTAAGAGGCAGAGGAGGAGAAGGAAAACTGACTGTATTAATATCAGATAAAGTCAAGCTCAAAGGAAAGAAATTTACCAAAAATAGAGAAGGACACTGTAGAATGATAGATGGGTCAGTCTACTAAGAAGACATAGCAGTCTTAAATGTGTTTATATATGCACCAGACAACAGAATTGCAAAGTATGTAAACAAAAGTTGATGGAGGACCCAACACATTATATTCAAGACCCCTCACAACATGTTCCAAGTTTGACCATATCCTGGGCTATAAAACAAACTTAAAACAAATTTAAAAGAACTGGAATCATACAAAGTTTGTTCTCTGACCACAATGGAAATGAAATAGGAAAATGCCAAACAATTAGATACTATGAGAAGAATGTTCTTCTAAATAGTCCATGGGGCAAAGAGAAAGTCTCAAGGGAGATAAAAACAATACTACTGGATAGAAGGAAAATGAAAATACAACAAAACAAAATTTGTAAGATACAGATAAAGCATTGCTAAAAGGAAAATCTATAACAGTGCATAAATGAGAAAAGAGGAAATTTTCAAATCAATAATCTCTCATCTCAAGAATTTAGAAAAAGAAGCAATAAAAAGGGACAAACCTTGATACATAAATGAGTAAATCTCCAAAGAATTATGCTGAGTGATAAAAGTGGATCTCCCAAATTTGCATACTCCGTGATTCCATTTATGTAACATTTTACATAACAAAATTATAGAAATGGAGATCAGTGAGTGGAGGAGGAGTTGGGAGCTGGAAAAAAAATGTGTGATTATAAAAGGGCAACAGGAGGGATCCTGGCATAATGGAACTGTTCATGTCTTGACTGTAGTATGAATGTCAATACACTTGTTGTGACACTGGACTATAGTTTTAGTTTTATTGAGCAGTGGAGGACTTTAGGTAAATAGAATAAGACATTTCTTTGTATTATTATATTTTTACAAGTGTTTGTAAATCTACAATTATCTCAAGATTTAAAAAAAAAAGGTTAATTAAATTTTTTAAAAGAATGTGAGGCACAATAATCAGTGTTTACAGAACTAGTGAGTTTTGAAGTTGTGTGTGGCTTGACATAAGGATCCCTGAAGGGCCCACTATAGATGACTTCATCTCTGTAGCCTCACCTGGCACCCATTCTCCCTTTTCCCTGCCTTTATATCCACTACAGTTGCACTGGGTTCTTTCTGTCCCTGCTATACACCTTACTTTTCTGCTAAGGCCCTTTGTACATACTGTTCTGGCTGCCTTCCCTCCCCTCTTCACATTTGTTCCATTCCTACTCATCCTTTAGAACCCTTCCTTAGGGATAACCTCTCTGACTCGGTAAAATCGCCCTCCCATGCCCCCCTGTGTCTTTCCTACATAGGACCAGTCATGTTGGTCATATTTGATTTCTGGTTTTTCTTAAGATCTTCCTTCCTTGTTGGTCTGTAAACTCGGTGTGGGGTCGGGGTCTGCTTTGATGCTCTAGGGTATCTCCAGCATCTAGAGCTGTGCCAGGCACATAGTAGGCAGTCACCACATACTTGTAGAATGGCTGAAAGGATGCGTGGAGTATTATTCACTAATTTCTCTCTCAAACTAGCAATATCTTCAACACTATTCAAAACTCAGGCTAAATAACCTCCATCCTCAGGGTGACCTGCCATCCCAGAAAAAAGTCAGTGTTGCTTTTCATGGAGGAACATGGAAGTGCCCATCCCAGTATGACCATAGTAGAGCTCCAGAAAGGGGCATGATTTCGGGGAGATGTGCTCAAGGAAGGACCATCTGATATCTGGGCAAGCTGGCGTTCTGTAGAGAGGGGTCCTTGCCACAAGAAGCTGATCATCTCAGCGACTCTATAGCACTGAGTATGGACGGATTCATTATAGCTGTGCACTTCTGTGATGACTGGCTCTCCCTTTGAGGAAAGGTGCATCTTTTCCTAAATATTGGAATTAAGACTGAATAAAATATATAGTATGTTTACCCCATTCAGTGCCATTCTGCTACCTCCCAGTGCAGCTAGACCTTCCTGTGTTCCAAGGTGGCTTTACACAATGTGAGTAGAGTCACTGCTGTTGGAAAGCAGGCAGGCTGTTTCAGGGCTATCCTAGAGTGCAGAAAATGAGGCATATCCCTGTATCACCACAGATACCAGATCGCCCCACTCCGCAGCCTTTATGATACTGTTGTCACACCTGTTGTCCCCAGTAGAGTGTAAGTGCTTTGAAGAAAGGGGGAGCTTATCTTACTCCCCACTGTATCCTCTTCATCAAAGTCTGTGTCTATAGTATAGTAGATGCTAAGTAAATGTTATGTGAATGCATAGAACTAAGCTGTATGGTCTTTTCATTGGACTTTCTCTCCAGGTTTTTGTGCTTTGCCTGAATCCCCACTGAGTCAACCTCTCTCCTTCTACTATTCCCATGTCCACCCAATCCCCCAGTTTATATCACTTTCCACATCTAGGCTGAAGGCAGCTTAACTATTATTACCTGGAGGTGGGGATGAAAAATGTCCAGTTAGTTTACACATTGAATCTTGGTCCTCTCAATATGGCAAGGTTTTCCAGTAAGTGTGGAAGGAAGATTTCAGTAAATGAAAATGTACTGTATCCTTGCTGTGTGTTGGACATTAATTTCATGTGTGTTGTCTTGTCCATTCCCATGTTTTCCATTTTCACGTGGAAGGAAACTTAGATTCACAGAGATAAGCTCTTTCCCTAAAGCTACACAGCAAAGGAGCAGGCACCAAGTATTCAAGTTCAGATCTGTCTAATACCACGAAGATAATCCTAGAATACCTTTTAGAATTTTTTCTGACAATAATTTTAGCTTTAAGAGAAAGACTAGACACTGTTTTGTGACCTTTCCAATTATCTGACAAGCCCAGTACTAATCAACCAAGTCAGAATGATGACCTCAGGACTGCTTATGCCCCAAACCATCTTCTGATGAAATGATAAAATGAGACTGCCAGGCTAATTAACAAATCTGAAAACATTATGTGAGTTCCAATGATGCCTTTGCTTCTGGCCCATCCCACCTTCCCCCCAAATAAGAAAGCAACTAATTTGCAAAACTCTTGCTTCTGTGAAGCAGCTGTGAAAGTCACTGACATATATGATTAGCATGGAATTAATTCCTGTTGGCTAAAGCATTATTACCATCCCTAATGAGATTTAGGAAGTGACTCATACTCTATATGAAGGAAGGTGGATACTATTCCTTTAACTCCAGATGAAATGTGGGGGATGCCATTTTCAATACAAAGATTTATGTTTGGGGATCAGGTGTTTATGGCAGCTTGTGCAAGGTAGATTTTTCTCAGTGATTTGAGAGTTGGAACAATTTATGACAGTGTAAATGGGTCTCTTTTGTATATTTCTATGCTTTCCTTTCATGGGAAATTCTGTGTATGGAAGACAGTTAAAATAATTTTAACCCCTTAAATTAAATGTCCTCTAACGGAGCTATAAATTTTATTGTTTGTTTTATTTATAAATTTAAATGAACAGAAGAAAAGAAGAATTAAGGCTATTCTAGTCACATATGGAAATCATTTATTTCAATTACAGAAAAATAGCCACCATAACCCTTCTACTCATAGATAAAGAGGGATAATTGAGTGGTGTATTTCCTTATAGGCTTTTACTATGCACATAGTGTTACTACTTAACTAAAATCACACAACCTACTGAAATTTGCATTTTGATTTCCCCACATTTCATAATAAGATAACTTTTCTTTTCTCACAAAAGTACTTTATAGGCATGATTTTAATGTTTTCAGAATATTGTATGGATTTGCCATAATTTACTAAACTGTTGCCTTATTGTTGGATTTTACACTTGTTTCCAACTTTTCACATTTATAAATAATGATACAATTTGTATTTTTACACAATTGCTTTATTTTCACTTTAACTTATTTCTATTGATTTCCTAAAAGGGCAATTACATGGTCAAAGCAAGTTTGAGATAAATTTCAGGTCCCAAATAAATGTTGCTGAATAGATTTTCTGAATATAGCTATTGAAATGAATTCAATCCAGAATTCTTTTTAACAAAGGAAAAATAAAAACACCTTTAGAAAAACAAAACTAAACAATTTGTAGTCTATAAGCACACACTAAAAGAACTACTAAAGCATTTCCAGGGGCACCTGGGTGGCTCAGTGGGTTAAGCCTCTGCCTTTGGCTCGGGTCATGATCCCAGGGTCCTGGGATTGAGCCCCACGTTGGGCTCTCTGCTCAGCAGGGAGTCTGCTTCCTCCTCTCTCTCTCTCTCTGCCTGCCTTTCTGCCTACTTGTGATCTCTCTCTGCCAAATAAATAAATAAAATCTTTAAAAAAAAAAAAAAAGAAGTACTAAAGCATTTCCTAAGAGAGAAGGAGAGCTATCTCAGATGGAAACATGGAAATGTAAGAAGATATAAAGAGAAATGGAAACTATGCAGGTAAGTCTAAATGAATATTTACTATATAGAATGACAGTGATTTGAAATTAATGAGAACAAATACATAAAACAACACACAAAAATGGGAGCGAGGTAATGGAATTGAAATTAGCAAAATATGGCATTACCTGGGAAGTGATCTAAGTACCTATCTCTATAAGACTCTAATAAGTCAAAGATATTTGTTGTAATCACTGTGTAACTGTTAGAAGAAAATAAAAGATATTAAAACTACCAAAGTTGTAATTTCCAGAAGGAACTGTAGAATAATCTTAAAAAGCTTTATTCAAAAAATTGCAAGAAAGTCATATAAAGGATGTAGAACTGGTATGACAAGTAATAGATAATAAAAGCCCCAAATATACCAGGAATTATATTAAGTGTAAATGGACAAATATATCAATTATAAAACAAAATCTCTCAATATGAACAAATAAACAGGTCCCAAATAAATGAGAACACAACTGAAAGTCTAAACATTAATAAAAAGTAACATGGCTTAATTATATAAGATAAAACAGACTTTAAGGCAAAAGGCATTCTTGGAGATAAAGGGACATTTCAAAATGATTAAGATCAACCAGCAGAAAGATTTAATAATTTTCAATTTGTATGCACTGAATAGTACAGCATCAAAATAGCAAATGCAAAGATTGCAGATTTAAAGGAATAAATTCACAACCATATTGACTGATTCTAACACATTCTCTGTAACAAACAAACAAAAACAAATCATAAAAGGTAATATAAGATTTGAACGTAATTTACCACCTGTACACCCAATTTCAGAATTCATATTATTTTTAGGAGTACATTGAATATTTATCAAAATTGGCCATATGAGCTATAAATCAAATCTTAACAGAATTCCATGTATTAAAATTACACAGTGAAATAAAGGTAGAAATCTATCAATGATAAACTTTACTAGAAAGCCACCAAATGTTTGGGAATTAAACAATATATGTCTAAGTAATCCATGGGCAAAATTAAATCATAATGGAAATTTAAAATTATTTTATTAAATGAAATGAAAATATGATACACTACAATGTGCAGGAGGTAGTTAAAACCATGCTTAAAGGAATATGTTCATATGTCAGAAAGAAGATAAACTGAAAATTAATCATCTGTTGATTTTCTTGGTAGAACCTATAATAGAAAGTTAAAAATATTCAGTTAGAAAGAAAGAGGAAAGGAGGTAATAATTACAATAGTAGAAATTAGTTAAATATGGAACAAATGTACAACACAAAAAATTACAAATCTGAAAGTAAATTCTTTGAAATACTATACTCTTACTAAGTATGATTAAGAGAAAGAGAGAAGACATATATCGCCAATTGCAGGAATGCAGAAGAGGAATTACCACATATCCTACATACGGTTACAAAAAATAATGAAAGGATATCATGAACAACTTTATTTCAGTAAATTTTGAAATTTAGGTAAACTGAGGAATTTTCTAGATAAATACAACTTACCAAAATGGAAACAGGGAGAAATTTTCTAAAATCTAAATAGTTCTCTGTAGAGTAAATAAATTGAATTTGTAATTACAAATATCCCCACAAAGCAATCTCCAGGCATGCTGGTCATTTCTTCCAGACATTTAAAGAATAAATAACACCAAATTTGTACAAACTTCTCCAGAAAATGGCAAAATAAAATAGAGAACATGTGTCATCTTTTTTTATGAGGCCAGTATTAACTTGAAAACAAATCATGACACAAACATTTATAAGAAGGGAAATTATAGACATCCAAGGATAGACATACAAAAATTATAAATACATTTTAGCAAAATGAACCCAACACTTTCTAAAAAGATAGTACATCCTTTTGAATTTGGGTCCATCCATCCCAGAAATGTAGCATTTAACCTTAGAAAACTAATCTTTATTTTACCACATTAACAGAATAATAGGGAAAAAATGCTATGATGCTTTAATTAGATGCAGAACCAACAGCGATAAAATCCATTACCCATTTCTGATAAGGTTCAGTGAACAAGAAATAGAAACAAAACAAAAACCTCCCTAAGCTGATAATGAACAAAAAAATCCAAGTACAAAAAATTGTACCTGATGGTATAATATACTAGGCATCTCCCCAGATATTAGAAATAGCACAAAACTTGTTATTATCATTCCTATTCATTATTGTACTGGTTGTCCTAGCCACTGCAATAAGGCAAGAAAAATAAATGAAAAGTACAAAGACTAAAGGGGAACAAATAATTTCCAGATTATGTTGATTGTGAAGTAGAAAAATCTAAAGGAATTTGCAAATAACCTATTGCATTGATAAAATCTAACAAGGCTACTGGATAAAGGTTAATGTATAAAATCAATGTTATTTCAATATATGAACAACAAATAAATAAATAATGACATTTTTAAAAAGATACCAATTATAAGTGTCCAAAATGTCAAATATCTCAGAATAAATCTAACAAAAAATGGGCATGACCTCAACACTAACCCCTATAAACACTATTGAGATAAAGAAAACATGAATAGAGGGATATTTCATTGTCACAGGCTGAATTGTGGTACCCTCTAAAATTTATATGTTGAAGTCCTAACCCCCACTCTACCTCAGAATGTGACTCTATTTGGAGAAAGAGATTGTAAAGAGAAGTTTAAGTTAAAATGAGGTCCTTAGGGTGGTCCCTAATCCAATATGACTAATGTCCTTTTAAGAGAGTAAATTTGAACACAGCAGGGCACAGATGAAAGGTGATGGTAAGACACAGAGAGAACACTACCTCCTACAACCCAGGAAAGGTGTCTGGGAATAAATCAATCCTGCTGAATCTGTGACCTTGAATTTTTAACCTTTGGACAATGAGAAAATCATTTTTCTGTTGTTTATGCCTTCCACCTGTGATACTTTGTTATGGTAGCCTTAACAAGCCAATACATCCATATTTGTAGATCGGAACACTCAGTATTTCAAAGACGTCATTTATTCCCCATTTAATTTGTAGATTTGATGAATCTGGTATTTCAGTCTAAATATATTTCTCCACTATTCTACCCAAGCTATCCTTGTCAAAATATCTTTTTATCAAAGTAGCAGGGGATGCCACACACGGACTCAAACATCAAACGCTTATTTCTCTCAGTTCTAGAGGCTCAGAAAGCCATTTGGCTCCTGGTGAGAGCTCTTTTCCTGGCTTGTGGATGACTGCCTACTCACTATGTCCTCCCTTAGCAGAGAGACAGAGCTGCTCTGAGGTTTCTTCTTATAAGGGCACTAATTCTACTGGAGTAGGACTCCACCCATATGACCTCATTTAACTTTACTTCTTTAATCCAAATTTGGTCACACTGAGGGTTAGGCTTCAACATATGCATTTTGGACACACACAGTTCAGTCCATAGCAGTACTTTTCTCCAATCCAGCTTATGCCTCTAACCCACATCTTTGTGAAGGGGTTAAGCCTTCTGCCAAGCCCATGCCTGTAGCTCTTCCTATAAAAAGCTGAGAAAGCCAATGCAAGTTCCTTCAAATCATCCAACCTCATGGTTTTGGTTACATTTGTTGTTTCTGAGATATAAGTAATATGAATTTGTTCACCTAGGGATTCGACAGTTCCAGGGGGAAAGAGGGGTTGGCCCCTTGAGGGTTCAATTATGTGAAAAGCCAGGGAGCTTCTGGGGAAGAACCCATAAAATGGGAAACAACAGTGCAGATGCGTAAGGCTGACTGACTCAAGGACACAGTTCAGGGAGGGTGGGCAGGGGGAAGGGGATTCTGGCTGGGCAGCATTCCTCTGTATTTGGAGTTGGGTCTGTACAAAGAGAGAACTAAACCTGAAGGAGGGGATTTACCCAGTTTCTTTCTTTCTTTTTTTTTTTTAAAGATTTTATTTACTTATTTGACAGAGAGAGATCACAAGTAGGCAGAGAGGCAGGCAGAGAGAGAAAGAGGGAAGCAGGCTCCCCGCTGAACAGAGAACCGGATATGGGACTCGATCCCAGGACCCTGAGATCATGACCCGAGCTGAAGGCAGCGGCTTAACCCACTGAGCCACCCAGATGCCCCTACCCAGTTTCTAAAACACCAGGAGCAAAAGGGAACTTGGCTTGTGGTATGTGTCTTGAGAGAGAGGAGGACGGACATGGAGTGGTGCCAGTTCCTAGTTTGTACTCAGTGTCTACTGGGGAACACCGTGGGCCACAGAACCAACCAGCTGGATCTGCTCCCTGAGAGATAACTTCATATCTGTCCTGGTACTCTCAGCAGGGGCCAGCACAGGACCTGCCCCAGCAAGGACCCTGAGGAAATCAGGGGCCCAGTTCATGTGAGCTGAGATGCCTCCTGGGCACCCAGGAGCAGCTAGGGCAGAGGCTAGAAACCTCTCCCATCTGCCTGTGACCCCATTTATGTCCCTAGGCTGCTGTGGGGACCCAGGGTAGGGTGAGGGGGAGGGCAAGTGTACCACAGCCATTCTCTTTTCTGCACTATTTTGGCCTAGATAGATAGCCCCTGTGATAACAGTGTTGCCATAGTGATTAAATAAGGAATAGCTCTTTCTGGAACATTTTCCTCTTTTTATTTTCTTTTAGCAGAGTTGGTGAGATTAAGCTGCTCACAGAAGGACATCAATTAGTGCCAAATAAATGTGGGATTCTGGAGCTCCTCTGTGATGGTGGCAGTGACAGAGGACAACACTCCGAGAGGGACTGGTATAATCCAGTTTATGTAAGCAAGCACTTCCTCCCCATTTCCAGGGACTGCCAGCCAGGCCCCCAGGGAAGCCAGGATGGTGATGGGCTCTTCTTGTTGTCTTAAGGGATTATGTTGAACAGATTCAGAGACACTATTCTCTGGACCATTACTGCACTCCATCCTCTCACCCCTTCCCCTCCAGCAACCCTCACTTTTTTTTCCTATAATTAAGAGTCTCTTATGGTTTGTCTCCCTCTCTGGTTTCATCTTGTTTTATTTCTTCCCCTATAATCCTCTGCCTTGTTTCTTAACTCCACATATCAATGGTATCATGTGATAATTGTCTTTCTCTGACTGACTTATTTCACTTAGGATAATACCCTCTAGTTCCATCCATGTCATTGCAAATGGCAAGAGTTTGTTCTTTTTGATGGCTGAGTAATATTCCTGTGTGTGTGTGTGTGTGTGTGTGTGTGTGTGTGTAACACATCATCTTTATCCATTCATCTGTCAATGGACATCTGGGCTCCTTCCATAGTTTGGCTATTGTGGACTATTGTGAACTTGCTATTGGCAAGTTCAAATTTAGAAATTCAGTTTTATTAAAGGCCTCACATGGGCTAACTTTGTCTTAAGAATGGGATGTGGGTATTATGGAGGGCACGTATTTCATGGAGCACTGGGTATGGTGAATAAACAATGAATCTTGTAACACTGAAAAAATAAAATTAAATTTAAAAACAAGAATGGGGGACTCCTGGGTAGCTCAGTTGGTGAGGCGGCTGCCTTCGGGCTCAGGTCATGATCCCAGCATCCTGGGATCGAGTCCCACATCAGGCTCCTTGCTCGGCGGGGAGCCAGCTTCTCCCTCTGCCTCTGCTGCCACTCTGCCTGCCTGTGCTCTCTCTCTCTCTCTCTCTCTCTGGCAAATAAATAAATAAAATCTTTAAAAATAAAAAAATAAAAAGAATGGGATATAGCTATGAAGGGTGTTGGGGGACATATTTTCAAAGTGTGGCCATAAGAAGGCTATGTATGATTATGGGGACGGGGTGCAGTGATGGTAAGAGAAGGAAGCTGGTATGTGATAACTATAGAGGAGGGGCCCCTTCCAACCCTGGCCTTTCGGAAGACGGTGCAGAAATCCTGAACATACAGGAGTGATAGTGGGAGATAGACACCATAAAACCACTGAGTGTGGACAGCTGGAGAGAAACTCCACATGCATTTTAATTTCCTGTGAAATCCACACACTGGCTTATGGCAAAGGGCTGGTTACCTATTGGACTCAGTGTTGGCTCCAGAAGTGGTCCATTTGGGTCAACAGGGGTGAGCAGCCAGCCGGCCAACAGACTGGTTATTTGTAGGGAGTCTGCGGAGACGGGGAGTCAAAAACCAAAGACAGTTCTGAGTGGGTCACTTCGCAGAGGTGTAGAGGTCCAGAGGATGGACAAATGCAGGTCAGAGGGTGTGTCAGTTGTGAACACACATGTTTGCCGTGGCCACAGGACTGCATGAAAGGGGTATGTGTCAGGCAGGTGAAGGAGCATCAGGCCTGGGTTTGGATTGGAAACGTCCTCAGGGCTGAAGCAGGGCAGGAAATCAAAAGGACAGGTCATTGAAGAAAACGGTGAGAGCAGAAAAGGCATTTTGGAGGAGCTCAGAGTATAAAGACTCAGAACGCACTTGGGATCCAGGCAGGTCTGGGTAGGACTGTGGCTCTGTCATTAGCTCAGTGTCCTGGGACAAGTACTTCAGCACAGAGATCCTCCGTTTCCATACGAAATCAAGCAAGGCATGAAAATCACTTAGAATTTGGTGCAGAGAAACACAACAGTGTTAGCTATCATTATTAGGGGGCCAAAGAGGGAAGAGGAAAAACTATGGAGACCGATAGATCAGGAAAGCATAGTGTCAGTTACATTGACAGAATAACTTCTGTGATTTAAAAAAAGAAAAGAAAAAGAAAAGGCAGTAACCTTCAGAGTTTTCACAGGAATGCGTTGTGACCTACAGCTCCATCCTGGAAAGGGACGTGAACTTGAACCAGACCTCTCTAAAGGCTTGTTTCCCTCCTTGTAATAACGGAAGTGCTGGGCTGTTACTATGGCACTGGTAATCAGCAGAAGAGGGAATAATCCAGAATTTCCAGCCAACACATTTTCATTGAGTACCTGGAGATGGACAGTCTCAGTGCCCCTTGGAGCTTCAGAGGGTCCCACCGATTCTTCAGTCCCCTGGTCTGCAATGGTGGCCGCGGAGAGCTGGATCCCCGCCACCCAGCTCGGCTGTTGGTGCCTGTAGGAGTGTCTGGATGTCATACCAGTGGCTGGGCACAGCCACGAATTTAAGAATCCCGTGGATCTTCATTCCACTTTAAATACATTATTCAAATTAAGAAGGGGGAAAAAAAACCCTCATCTCTTCATAGCAGCCTTATACCCATTGGGTATTAGTTTTACGATTTGTACAGCTGTTGGGTTCAAATCTCCCAAATGTTTTGGCTCCTGTACCAAGGTCTGTACCAGGGCAGCAGTGTCCTGTCCTATCAAGTTCAAGCCAAAGATTCCACTGGGGAATGGACTGGGCAACTTCTGGGACTCTTTCAGTCTGTGTTAGGTACAGTTTTCAGAGCCAGAGGCCGGGAAGATAACCCCGGAAGCACAGAATGAAATCAGATTTTAATTGGATGGCAGCAATGTACTAGTAAGGCTAGTTAAGCATATAATTAATTGTTGTAACTATAGCAACAGGATGAGCTGGAACGATTAAGGCGGCACCAGGGGTTCAATGAGAGACTCTTAAAAAGACAAGTGGTGGAGATTGCAGAAAATAATTCATTCTCCTCCAGTGGTTCTCCAGAGGGCCTCACACTCTTTAGCAACCCAAAATAAATCTGTTTAATAATATTTTCTTAGATTCACGCAGCTTTTCATATCCCAAAGGGCCCCGAGGTGCTTCATAAGCCATGAACATAAATATAGATTTGGAATAATGTATGGAGCCAGATTTTCTTAGCGCTTAAACAACTCTCCGGTGGTTTGTTCTGCCCCTTTGGAAGCCCCATTATCTTCAGGATACCTGGGAGCAGTAAGTTACTAAGTGGCATCCCCATAGGCCCCGGGCCTGAAGCTTCAGCAGAGCGTAAACTCAGGTAGGCGGAGGGGCGGCGGGAAGGGGAGGTTCCAGAAACAATACTCCTATTTATTCATACCCTACCTCATTCCAAAAAGGCTTAGGGGGGGCTTACAAAATACACAGAGCACATCAGGGTAAAATAAACACACAAAGCCATCCGAAGCAGGGGCAGATAATAGAAAGAAACAAGCAGATCTTTGGAAATGTTTGTACAGGAAACACTTCCAACAGTCTCCTACGGAAGTGGGCAAAATCGCCTCCATTCCTCTTACTGGCCAAAACAAGTAGGAAAACAGAATCCAGGGCAGGAAATAGACACTGGGGATAAGGCCTCATGGAGATGTTCACCTCATGCTTTGGACTCTACTCTTTGGAGTAGAGACTCTCTATGCTGGAAGGAAGTGCAAGGGGGGTCTGGAAAGGTGTACTTCTATCAAAGGAACTTCTTCCCCCACTCCACTGACAACTCTTGACTGGCGATCTAACTTTGTTCCAGGCATCCACCCTTAGAGGGAAGAATAATTCAGTTTTTGATTCTTCCTGGCATTCTGGCTTGATCCGTAGTGAAAATTTAGTTATCATAGCAGAGGTGGCAAGTTGGTGGCCCATAGAGTAGATATAACCCACGTTGTCTTGCCTGTTCAGGAGCTTGGCTTTCAAATCTGGACTTCGAACTTCTCCTGAAGAATTGGAAGGTCTGCACTGTAGGTTCTCCATTGCACTGCTGCTGACCTTCTTGCAGGGGACAGAATTCCTCAGTGCACAGCAGTCCCCACCATCCACCATGACATACAGCTTATGTCATAAGCTTACGTCATAGAAGCATCTCTATTGTATGTTACCTGCCTGGTTTCTATAGGCAATTAAGTGTTAAATCTCTGATCTAGAGTCTTGTCCCCTAAATGCTCCTACTGTTTATCATTGTGGAATCTAGAAGAAGAATGAGACAGCCAAAGGGTTTAGCATTGGCTATTTCCTGCCACTGCTCTTGAAGTGTTTTCCATTGGGACATCTCAGGGAGGGCTGTCGATTCACCTGTGCCTCTCAGGTAGGTTGGATAACCCCCATGCCTTCTGTGGTTATCTAAACCTCACTCACCCTCTGGGCTTAGCTCAGAACTCTTCCCTGAAGCTTTCTTCATGTCTTCTAGTTCATTGATTCTCCTGTGCAGACTTTTCATGGGGGTGGGAATTGTTTTCTAAAGCATCAAGCTTCCTAGTATACTTTCTTCGAAGTGATCTGCCGCTGAATGTGTCTCTATCTTGCAGCTTCGCCTCCCTCCCTGTCCACAGTTGCCTTCTCCCACTTTATAGGAGAAAGGCCACCCTCTACCCATCTTCAATCCTGTAGTGCTGCATGGATTCAGGATGTGCAAGGAGGTGATCTGAGGCATGGAGCCAGGTGAACTTTGAACCCTGGTAATGGGAAAACAAATGTCTAGGTAACACATTCTTGCTTTCAGACTTACAGAAGATCTCACTCGTCAGAGAGCTGATAGATCATTCAAATAGTTTTTGAGGATGGATTAGGAGGAGATCTTTGGCATCTGTCTCAGATGGCATTCTTAAAAATAAGCTACATTGCTATTATAGTATTCCTTTTGTTCCTGTCCATTTATGTAAATGATGTTTATTCAGTATATACATATATCAAAGTAAAAAACAGAAATATGACTGATGTCATATCCCATCTTATTGTAGGAATACGTAATGATCACCCACGGATACATGAACAAATTGAAAAAACCTCATGTATCTCATTAAATATACATATCCAATAAAATTTTATGAGGAATATTGTTCTATCAATTATATACTCTCAATAACTGTATATATGAACCAACGCAGAAGAAATAAAATGCTGTCAGGTTAGTGGAAAACAAATACATGTCAAGGAGAAAAAATGATATAAAATTTCCATCTGTTAAAGATATTTGTATTTTTTTGGGGGGGGGAACTTATTTGTATTTTGAAAATGGCTATTAGAAGTAGTCAGTCACCATGGTACTTAGATTCCATTGGATACACTTAAAATGAAGATACAGTTTTATTTTATAAAGTCAATATTTATAATATAGTGAAATAAATATTCTTTGTAACTCTTTAGGCTTTTAATGACACATCCCAGAAGTCAAATTAGCAATGTTCCATTGAATATGTAGTTTTCCAGAGTTCTTTGCAGAGAGTTTCCTAACAAAAATATTAAAAGACCATCATTTTAGTAATTATTGTTTCTTCCAGTAATTGGATTTTTCATCCTAGTGTTATGCACTTTGTGTCTTTGATCTATTAATTTATGGTTTTATCTCTGGCCTCCACAGTTATTAGGAGCCATAGAATTCTGTGAATCATCAGTTAACCATTGTTTATCAAGCATTTGCTCTGTTTTAAAATAGTAGAATATACAAAAATACAGCATATAATTTTTCCCACTGAAGAACATACATTTTACTTATAAGTAAAGATGACAAGAACAAAGTGTCAGTAAAAACAATATTTAAAAGATAGGTTGATATCATGTTGGGAGGCCATTTCTCCAATATTTCAATAAGTCAGAGCATAACCAAAAATGCAAACCAACAAAAGACCCTTAGTAAATTAAAAAGAAAAAAATATTCTGACCAGATCAGGAGGAAAATATATAGATGAAAACCCATAGGAGTAAACCAATAGCAAAAGTCAAGACTTTACTCAGAGCTTGTTTACTCATACTTTTAGAAACGATACTAATGAGTTGATCCTTGTCGTCAGAATCAAAGACAGTATCAGGAGTGGAGAATCGTAAAGGCAACAAGAAATTAACGCTGACTCTGTAGGGAGTGTGAAGTGTCTTCTGAGCCATTGTGGAGGAGATGAAGAGAGAAAGAAGTTGAAAGGCATAGCATTTGGGGCTGCATGACGTAAGGTTATCTGCCACATTAGCATTGCTTAGAGCAGAGCAAAATAATTAGAGTTAGCATTCATCAAAATACATTCACAAGATTTTGTGTGCTTTGCTTACTAAGGCAGAAAAGCATGAGATAATTCTAGAAAGACTTCCCTCATAATGTCTTACAAATTGAAATTAGAAATGAGATTAAAGATATAGATTCCAACTAGAAAATTCTAGTAAAGGAACTCTTCATTCTCACAGGATCAGAAGGCTCATTTCCTCTGTAATTTTAAGGTAAACAATGTGGTTTAGGGTCATGGTTTTCCAGAATCACGAACTACATGGCCTAGGTCAACAGAGCATTCAGCTCTCAAGTGAGCAGAAATGAATTGGTTCCATGCTGTCTTGCAAGGTGGCTGGAAAGTCTGCTTTGAAAGCACCTGACTCATAATACACAAGGGCTAAATAAACAAACTGGGCTTGTTCTTGGCTGAACGTGTCGGCTGTGTAGACCGAATCCTCATCGAGTGGCCCACGTGTAAGTTTTTAAACTCAAGAGCACATCTGCGGGAAGATTGTGGTTTGACTTTCTGAGAGATGAGTTCACTGCCCTTCTTGAGCAATCGTCTAGGGGCAGTCAGGTCATTTAGTGGAAGTGTCAAGGCTGAAGGGATTTTCCAGAGAGGCTAGCAAGTAGGGAGATAAGCCTCTCTGCAATTAAAAGGAAAGTGACGTGGGCTTGGAAAAATGCAACATACAAATAAAGCCAGGAAAAATCACAGGGGATCGTAAACACTTGGACATCTTGATGTGTAGCCTTTATTAGTCTGGTTTTTCTTCTTCATCTGTATAGTATCTACATGTTATTTTGTGTGTGCATGTTCCGGGGGCGGGGGAGGGAAAGGGTGTAGAATGGGTATCATAACTTTCTTTTATCTATTTAGCAATGCATTGTGGACATTCTTGCTATTCAATATTCTTCTGTATCAAGGTTGTGAATGGTTATATAGCATCCCAATGTAATTATGTATCAGAACTTGTTTAACCAATCCCCTTTCATTAAACACTTTGTTGTTGGTTTTTTGTTGTTGTTGTTGTTGTTTGTTTAGAGAGAGCGCCTGGGTGGGAGGTGCAGAGGGAGAGGGAGAGAGAATCCCAAGCAGACTCCCCACTGAGCAAAGGGCTGGAGGCTGGCTCTTATCAGGACCCTGAGGTGATGATAATGGTCTGAGCCAGAATCCAGAGTCCACTGTTTAACCGACTGAGCCACTCAGGTGCCCCTTGGTTGGTTTCTTTTTAATTGTTTTCATGTTATTGCTGTGACAAACAACTCAGATGTAAAAGATTTGTGGTAATGAATGTGGGAGTTTGATTCTCGCTCCTGGTTAGGTTTTTCCAGACACTTGCAGTGGGAAGGCTGCCTTTAATCATTTGTGGCTTGAAGTTTCTTATTCTGGTGATCCCCGAAGGATGGCCGGCCCCACCCCATCTCTTTCGTTAGGGTTAGAGGAAAATAGAACTTGCGAGGATTTAAGAAATGAGACTGGGCTAGGAGAGCACAATGGAGACCAAGCAGATGAATGTTGCTGAAGTGTGGTGAAGGCACACAGTTTATGGAATGAAACCATGAAGGGAGCTCTGAGGAAGGTGCTGTCAAAAGGAGAATTTGCCCAGTGAAAGATGTATTTAAAAGCCATTTTAAAAATTCTAAAAAAACCATAAAAATAAAAGCTACAATCATTATATTTCAAAAATAAAGGAAAGAAAGAAAGAAACTAGACTGGCGAGAGCCCCAGTTCTTTCTAAGGAACTGAACTGGTAGCTGCTTTGTGTGATTTCAAAAGTGACATCATCTAGGAGGTCAAGACCTTTTACGGGGTGGTTTGACAATCCTAGACATAAAGGCTGAAATAAGAAAAAAGAATTATGAAATTGGAAACAAGAGATAAAGAAATTGGATGCTAGGCTTCCAGTGGGGTTTCATCACTCTGTGCTGGAAAAGGATGCCCAAGAGGCTCCCCAAATAAATGCCAAAAGAGGACTGCCTTCATGTTTTTGAGTGGGAACATCCCAGGACCAATGGCAAGTGTTAGGGGAGGAGGCTACAGTAGAAGAAGGTGGGGAAGCCTTGCGATGCTGTGACATTGGTCACAGGGGGGTTCCTTTGATTTCTAATCACCAGAGACACTTCCCCAGTGTTAAGTATGAACAATTCTCAGAGGCAGGGCAGAAGGGCGACTGGTGAATCTTCAGTGGTACCATCAAATCTTTGCAACAGATACAACACATTATGCTACTATTCTTGGGAAGAGATGGTTGGTTTCCAACTTCAATTTTTTTTTTTTTTGAAGATTTTATTTATTGAATTCTCAGAGAGCACAAATGGGCAGTGGTAGGCAGAGGGGAGAGGTAGAAGCAGGCTCCCTGCTGAGCAGGAACCACCACCACCACCACCCTGCACCCAGGGGAACCCCCCGGCCCAGTGCGGGACTTGATCCTGGGAACCTGGGATCATGACCTGAGCTGAAAGCAGAAGCTTAACCGACTGAGCCACCCAGGCTCCCCTCCAATTCATTTATAAACATGCTGCAAGAACACGCCCCACCCTCTGGAAAAGGAACTGTCGCAGATTCGTGAGTGGAAGGCCAGACTTTTTGGGAAAATGTGTGCCCCACGCTAGTCCAAGCAGGAGTAGCATGCTGCTAAGTGTTTAACACTGACCCCCAAACACAAATAGGGATTTGAAGCATTTGTTCCTTTCCATGGTGTGAATACTTTCACTGTGGTCAGTTTCCTGCAACCAACCTGATGTGTTGTTGTGGATATGGAATTGGGGAAATTTGCATGTGATTGACTTTCAGTCTCTGGTGTGAGTTCTTGCTAGTTCACATTAAGGAGTGGGTGAGGAGAAGCATGCCTTTGCCACCAGAGCCTGACCACATCTCCCTGCTGCCACTTCAGCACCCCACCAGCCACACCTGACCATTCTTGTTCCAGACCCTTTTCCAGAGATGTCCACTATTACCTCATTTCTCCAGCTCGGCATTAGCAGAAAGCCCTAACTTGAGTTCCGCATTGCTTCCAGAATGCAAGCAATGCATTCTAGGAGGCTTCCAGAATGCAAGCAATGCATTCTAGGAGGCTTTCCTAGCCTCCAGGGAACCTGGCCAGCACAGAAAGCTGTGTTGTAACACCCTCTGGCTCCTCCTCATCATCTCCCCTTATCTAAAAGGGAAATTGAAACTGTGTCCCTTCAAACCGGCATCTCCTTTCTGCAAGACCATTTGCCGCTGAAACCTCCTGCTTCTATTGCCAAGTTATTTTAAGGTCATGCACCCCTAGCTTCTGCTCTTTAGATGCCTTTATTCTGTTTCCATGATTAATTATCTGCCTGATTATTCTCCAAGGGCCAGCTGTCTTTTGGGATATCTCCTCTATCTCTTCCAGGATAAAATTAAAACACCACCTCCCCTGGAGCTCTCCTAGCACTGTGGAGCTACCTTGCCTCTTGAATGTGGAACCTGAGATTTTGATTATTTGCCCATAAGCCACTTGCTATTCCAAAGCTGTGAGTTCCTAGAAGACAGAGCACAATCACCTCTATCTTTAGCCCTTAACCAGAGTCTGGCATGTGGTCAGCCACCCATAGTCGTCAAAGTCTTGAGTAAATCAATGGTTCAAAATGGTTTAAATAATCATAGTACCCATTATTGACAACAAAACAAAACAAAACAACAACAATAACAACAAAAACCCAGAAAAAACAGAAGAAGTCAGAAGTGGAGCAGTTCTAGGGATAGGTTCATTCAGCATCTCAACAGTATTCTCAAGGAGACAAGTTTGTTCTGTCTTCCTTCTCTGCCGTCTTCTACCTGTTGATTTTTGTGAAAAGGTAGCAAAAGAGCACCTGTGTGGCTTAGTGGGTTAAAGTCTCTGCCTTGGGCTCAGGTCATGGTTTCAGGGTCCTGATCCAGTCTCACATCTGGCTCTCTGCCCAGCAGGGAGCCTGCTTCCCCCTCCTCTCTCTCAGCCTGCCTCTCTGCCTACTTGTGATCTCTCTCTCTGTCAAATAAATAAAATCTTAAAAAAGAGAGAGAGAGAGATAAAGAGCTATGTAAGGAAGCACAAAGTTTGCAGCAACTCCACATATCACATCCATACATCTATCAATGTCCAAATGTTAGAAGAGACTCTCTGTCTTGTATTTCAAAGGAAATTTCCCCAGAAACCTTTTCCTCTGCCCCTTGAGCAAATTTCCCTCCATGTGGTAAGGGAATGGAAATATAATGGTTGACTTAGACTAATTAAAAAGTTCTCCTGAACTTCCTGGCCCTCTAGTGGACAATATCAGGGTTCTAGAAGTGGGATGGGGACAGCCATCTGATACACAACCAACAGTTGCCACACACACAGTCAAGAGAGATAGGTATTGGGCTACTATTGTCCACGTGACCAAGCTGTGTGCATCTCACTATATGAAGATGGTTCAACAGTAGAAACTCCCTTGTTGGGGAGCCTGGGTGCCTCAGTGGCTTAAAGCCTCTGCCTTCAGCTCAGGTCATGATCCCCAGGTCCTGGGATCGAGCCCTGCATCAGGCTTTCTGCTCAGCAGGGAGCCTGCTTTCCCCTCTCTCTCTGCCTGCCTCTCTGCCTACTTGCGATCTCTGTCAAATAAATAAATAAAATCTTAAAAAAAAAAAGAAACCTCCTTGTTGTAATTCATGACACCAATTAATTATAAGAGGAAAAAATAAATAACCATCTTAACAGATTCAGAAAAGGCTGTGATAAAATGTAACACTTATTCATAATTTTTTAAAAGGATTTAGTAGATTTGATAAGAGGAACATGCAAAAACCTAGAGCAAACATGTTTAGGGGCGCCTGGGTGGCTCAGTGGGTTAAGCCTCTGCCTTTGGCTCAGGTCATGACGTCAGAGTCCTGAAATCGAGCCCCACATTGGGTTCTCTGCTCAGCAGGGAGCCGGCTTCTCCTTCATTCTGCTGGCCTCTCTGCCTACTTGGGATCTCTCTTTCTCTCTGTCAAATAAATAAATAAAATCTTAAAAACAAACAAAAACCCCCACGTGTTTAATAATGAAACCTATGGATATCAGTAAATCATTGTTTCTATGCAAAATTGTTCTATAGAGCCTAGCTGAGTATAAGAAAAGAAATAAATTGTGTGAATTTGAAAGAAAAAACTCCCAAAGATATTATAACTTATTATTATCAAAATAGCACATTATATGAAAATTGACAAGCTGATTCTAAAACATAGAAGAGAAAAAAGGCCAACAGATAATAGCTATTTTTGAAGGCAGTTTTGAAGAGAACTAGGGCAGAGAGGTCATGTTTGACCAGAAATTAAGATTTATGTTGAAACTACAGTAATTTGGCCTGTGTGATATTGGCACAGGGCCAGATACACAGGCCACTGAAACAATGCAATTACCCCAAAAATAATGAAGGCTCATGCAGAAAGTTACTATATAAGAAGGTTGACATGCAGATCACTATCAGAAGAATGGTGCCCTTAGCAAGTGGTTTTTAATAATTAAGGAAAAGAAATAAAATGCACCTTTAGCTCAAATCCTATACAAAAATGAACCCTAAGGAAAATAAAGACATAAGATAGGAAAATAAAAACTTCTATTCTTTTGTAAAAACATTTACAAAAATGTCTTTGTGGTGTCTGGTAGGGAAAGAATTTTTTCCCCCAAAGATACAAAGAGAACAGATAGATGATGGGTAAATTCAAAATTTTGACTGAAATTTTTAAGAAGTTTAAAATGTGTGTCTCAAGCACAGTAGGGAAAAAAGTGGGAGGGTAGAGAAAACCATAGGGATAAGACATAAAGACATTTGCAATATGCAGATGCACGTTATATAAAGAACATTTAAAATGGATGATAAGGGGCGCTTGCCTGGCTCAGTGGGTTAGGCCTCTGCCTTCGGCTCAGGTCATGATCTCAGGGTCCTGGGATGGAGCCCCGAGTCAGGTTCTCTGCTTTGCCGGGAGTCTGCTCACATACCCCACCCCCTGCCACTGACTCCGCCTGCCTCTCTGCCTACTTGTAATCTTTGTCAAATAAATAAATACAATCTTAAAAATAAAATAAAATAAAATGGATGATGAGAAGACAAGTAATTCCAGAGTGCCTGGGTGGCACAGTTTGTTAAGCCTCCAACTCTTGGCTTTAGTTCAGGTCATGATCTCATGGTTGTGAGATTGAGCCCCCATGTTGAGATCCATGCTCAGCGTGAGTCTGCTCGAGATTCTCTTTCCATCTCCTGCTGCCCCTCCTGCTTGTGTTCACTCTCTAAAATAAATAAATAAATAAATCTTTAAAAGAAAGAAAGAAAAGAAAAGAAAAATCATTCCATAAGGAAACAGGTGAATGATATAAATGGCGATTTGTAGGAGAAGATACCCGAATAGCCCACAGAGACATAAAAAACACTCAACAACACAAGAGGATGGTAAATTAAACCATAGGATACTTGTGCAGCAGAAGCCTATATCCAGCGGTGACAATAAATGAACAGGAGTGCTCTATATCAACATGGGTAATTTTTATAAGCTGTGGACTGAAAAGAGTTTCAGGAGAATACCCTGTGAACAAAGTCATCGATATAGTTTTTATGTAATGTTTAGTTGTGCAACAATGATACTTCTATCGCTTAGGTACACAGACCAAAGTTTAAGGACGTGCATAGATGTGGAAAATATGATGGGCATGCCCAAGGGGAATGGGGTGGGGAGAATAGACTGCTTCAAGTTCAACTTTTGGAGCTGGGAGATGGATACCCTTGCATTTGTTACATTATTTTCTCCATACTTTTATATGTCAGAAATGTTTCCCAGTAGATTTTTCCAAAATCAAAAGAAAGAGGCAGCTCTCTCTTAAGGGGCACTGGCAAGTTGATGGCTATCCTTTCTGTCTTGTGTACCATCTGGAAGCACAGAACGTGTCTTCCCAAGACCTGAGAAGAAAGTACCGTTCTAATGTTCTGTGTTACGTGCCATATCACTGACAGATCTGAAGGAAGGTTGATCTCAACATTTAGAGATTAATTTGAGCCACGTGCTTTAGAGTGCATTTTTTTAAAAAATTACAAGTTAATCAAATGCTTCTGGAAAAATCTGAAATCCTTCAGAGAAGGATTCTCTCTGTGTGTCACAAGTCACTGTGTTCTGTCCCAATATATTAGGGAATGCAGACTTGCTCACAGATCATTGCCAATTGTTACCCAGTAAGTGTGGTTCCTCCCTTTATTTCTTAAGTCTTTAGGATCATCTGATGGTACTTGATTGGGGAACATGGGTTTGCTTGTTTTAATCCTACATGGTCTTTGCAATCCAACTCAAATTAGTGGTCTTGGATGAAGAGCGGTATTTAGCTGGGGAGAACTAGGAGCTGCCCTTGGAAGCCAGACCCCAGCAAGTCGCTCAACCTCTCCATGCTATTTGTGGTTGGTTGTGAAAGGGAGGCTTTGGGATTAGCCTGGGGCTGTGTGCAGTGAGTGCTAGATTTATCCTTTCTGATAAGAGCTGCTCAGCCATCTTGGTGGGGAGACAGCCCCCAGAGGTATGAGCTTAAAGACGGACTGCCATTTATTATTGGCGAGATTTGGGCTGAGTCATGTAATCTCCCCAAACCTCTGATTCCTCATCTGAAAAATAATGTGTTTTGAAACATAAATTGTATATGACCAGGGCGCCTGGTGGCTTAGTCAGTTAAGCACCTGCCTTCTGCTCAGGTCATGATCCCAGCTCAGCGGGGAGTCTGCTTCTCTCTCTCCTCCCCGCTTGTGCTAGCTCTCTGTCTCTCAAATAAATAAATAAAATAAATAACGAGATAGATAGATAGTTATCCATTGTTGTGTTCTCACCCCCTTACCCGGGTGTGCCAAACAGCCTCAGGCCCTGCACTGTGTTTGCTTGTATGGGTTGTGTTCCTAAGGGTACTGGTTGCCTTCACTTCACCCAGAGTCACAACCTCCTGGTGGATGATTTCATCACTGTGCTCGACACACTTGCAGCACAGAAGGCTCCTGCTCTCTTTTTATTTCCTGGACCCTGTGAAAGATGACTCAGGCAGAAAGAAATTTCACTTTGCACATCATTTGGCTGTGCTCCTGGGCTTTGCCCAACAGAAGAGAACAATGAGTTCTTGGCTCCTCAACACTGGCATTTACCTGCACCATTCCCTATAAAAGGAGGCTGGGCTGTGTGAAATAATTGGTCTGATGTCATCATACCTGTAGGAGCAGCTTCTCCGCTGTGAGTCTACGTAGTGCCTTGTAGGCAGAGGAAGGAAACTTGATTTCAATAACCAACCCATCAAACTTTCATTCTAATTATTTTTGTCTGGTGGTAGATTTCTGAGTGGTAGATTTCTTACATTTCTTCTTTGAGAAAAGTAAGAACTTACATTGATGTAAAAAAGTGAATGATGTCTTTCTTCCCCATTTATATTTATATTGCAAAATTTATCATCTGGTACACAAAAATATATTTGGGGAACTAAGGGCAAAATTCTTTATTATATTTTAGCAAGATGATCTAAGATGACGGGACCTTTTTAAGTCCCTTTTAGTGGAGGAGTTCCAATCTTATTCAAAGGAGGTCCTACTTGTCTTAAAATGTCTACAGAGTAAGGAACTAGCTCAAAAGGAAATGAGGAAATAAGAAGCAGAAAGGTTGTATTAGTGATTTCTGGGTACTGGGTGGACCTAAGTGCTGTAGTCTGCTGACCCATGGGAGGGTCTGAATCCAAATGTCAATCTTTTTGTCCAACTGTGGCCCAGCTGCTTGAGAATGAGGACCAAGGGGCGCCTGGGTGGCTCAGTTGATTGAGCATCTGCCTTCGGCTCAAGTCATGATCCCGGAGTCCTGGGATTAAGCGCCATATGGGGTTCCCTGCTCAGTGCTTCTCCCTCTTCCTCTGCCCCTCCCCCCTGCTCGAGCTCTTTCTCTCTTTCTCTCAAGTAAATAAATAAAAAATCTTTAAAAAGTCTTTAAAATCTTTAAATCTTAAAAAAAAAGAGTAAGAATGAGGACTAAAATTTGTTATATGACCAATGCTCTTCTCCAAAGACTGTATGATTTTCATTTTGTCTCTCATAGATTTGCTGAAAGAAAATCCCTTAAAATCTTAACTGAAGCAAAGTTTTGTTATAATGGGAATGCTCCCTGAGTCAGCCAAGTCTGGGGTCTGATTAGAGGCTTCATCAGGCTCCCAGGGACTCCCCAACCCACCTCTTTCTGTTCCTTCACATCTACCTCTGTCTGACTCCAGATGTGGAATGTACCCTTGGACAGGGAGCTCAGCTCAGGAGGTAAGGTCATATGCCAGTCCAGAACCTGCGACCTCAGTAATCCTCTGCTCCCCTGCACCTGCCCCACCCCCCACCTCTGGGCAGGTTTCTGAGTTTCTATAGAGCTAGAAAGCTACCACTCAAAATGACTCTGGTGATGTCATCCATCTCCCATTCATTCCGTGTTATGAAGCAATGAAGAATGTTGGCGTCAGTTCTTGGCCAAACCCAAGGTAGCAGGAAAAGTCACTGCGTGGCCTCCATCATCAAAAGCTTGAGTGTGGTATCCCATGTGCTTGGGAAAGAGGGAAAGAGTCAGTGGAACAGAAGATCCCATTATTTCACCTTTGATGAAGTTTCTGTAGCAAGCACAACATTAAATGTGTGGGATGACAGGGGGCAGCCTCTGAGCAGGTGTGTATGTGTTTTAAATGTTGATCTGATTTCCTGTGCTTTTACTTTATGAATAATTTCCTGCTAAGCATGTAGGATGAAGAAAACAGTTTCTCAAAAAGTTAAATATGGAATTGCCATGTGATTCAGTACCTCTTCTCTTTGGGTCTCTTTGGTAAGACCCAGAAAAAAATTGAAAGCAAGGTCTCAAACCAATATTTATATCCCCATGTTCATAGTAACATTATCCATAATAGCCAATTGTAGAAACAACCCAGATGCCCATCAGTGGATGAATGGATAAACCAAATGTGGTTTATACATATAATGGAATATTATTTGGCCATAATGTGGAACAAAGTACGGATATGTGCTATTGCATGGATGAAACTGAAAATATGCTAAGGCAAGGATATCAGACATAAAAGGTCATATATTACACGATTCCCTTTTTATGAATTAGCCAGAATAGGACAATTTATAAAGACAGAAATTACTATTAATGGCTGCCTGTGGCTAGGAGGAAGGAGAAATTGGGAATGGCTGCTTAAGGGGTATAGTATTTCCTTCTGAGGTGATGAAAATGTTTTGGAACTAAATAGAGGTGATTGTTGCACAACTCTGCGAGTATCTGAAATGCCATTGAATTTTGTATTTTAAAATAATTTATTTTATAGTATATGAATTTGACCTCAACTAAAAAAAAAATGTCTGTGGGGTTATTTCAAGAGTCCCAAGAACAGAGCTTTAAGAACAGGTCAGAAGAATGCATTTCTTAAATGCTATAAAATATACATGTTACAAATATACAGATGGAGACACAAAAGTCCCAGTATGGGGAATTTTAACACGTATTGGCCGAGTGTGGTGGTAAATTTTATGTGTCAAATTGACATGGACCATAGGGTGTCCAGATGTTTGGTCAAACGTTACTCTGGCTATTTCTGTGAGAGTGTTTTGGATGAGACTAAATTTTAAATCAGTAGATTGAGTAAAGCATATTTCCTTCCTACTGTGGGTGGGCCTCATCCAATTAGTTGAAAGTCTGAATATAACAAAAGGGCTGATTGTCCTCAGAGTTAGAGAAAATACCTTCTGGCTGGAGGGTGGCCTTGGCTTCCCTTCAGACTAGAAGGGATCTACTTTCCTGGATCTCTGTCTTGGGGACTCACGACAGATCTTGGAACTTGTTAGCCTCTGTAACTGCAGAAGTCAAATCCTTATAATAAATTTCTTTATATCTGTCTATCTGTGATCTATCTATCTATCTATCCATCCATCCATCCTGTTGGTTCTCTTTCTCTGGAAAACCTTAATGCCCCAGTTTACTAGGTTTCTGATACCATTATTTCTTCTCATATTTTCTTTCTGAGCTTTCTTTCTGTTTACCTTTTTGTCCTTTTCACATAATGCCCTGTTGTCTACCTGACTTGACTTTGAATAGTCTTACACTTCATGGCAAACAAAATTGCCAATTGTGATTCTGATTGAATCTGATTCTGACTGATAATGAAAATTTTATCAGAAAAATAAAGGTAATAATTCCGTTGTTTTTTTTTTTTTTTTTTTTTACTGAAAGTTAATTTTACCATGTGTGAAAATTTTACTAAAGTGTGTATTTCATTGTCTTTTTTTCTTCATAAGAAGAAAGGTTTATTTAGTTCTGCCTTTTCTGGCATGCTGGTTTTGTAATGAGATGTCCAGGTTCACCTACAATAATACTGCCCATTGGTGTGTTATGGAACAGTTTATGACCCTCATTAACTTTGATAGTTATAATTAAATGAGGCTATGAAATACATCCAGGGCCAGCCCTCTGGAGGGTTCCTGATTTCAGTTTCCATAGACACTCAGAAGATGATGAATGTAGCTAAGCCAAGGTCCAGGATACTGTACCTTAAATATCTATTATCTGAAAATAAATGTCTTTCTCCAAATAAATAAATAAATAAATAAAAGGCCAGAAGCCATGAAAGTCAATATGAAGAGACAACTGGGGATTAGCCCAGTGACTGCCATGGCCAACGCTTGAGAGAAGAGGTGATGTTTCATCAAGGTGTGGGCCTCATTTAGTGGGGAAGGAAGGGTAAGAGGCATCTATTTATCTCCTACAATGGGCTGTCATTGCTTCTCACAAAAGTCCTATAAAGAATGTAGCATTACCCCATTGTGGAGATGAGTAAGGCGATGCTTTTGTCCTTGTAAACTCTGTGACCTAAAGCAGATGTCTCATCCATGAGGACCAAGGCTGTACGTATGCCTGAGTCCTAGCTATTGGTGCATGATGTGGAGTGTAAGCCCACCAGGGGTGCTGTCTGTTGGACAGTGAGCAAGCGTTGCAGAAGTGTCTCATTGAATCTGTGCCTCGCAGAGTCTTGCATCAGCATCCTATCATCTGATGTCTGATTCTAAGAAAAACAGTTCTGTTAAGTGAGAAACAAAGCCAGAAAGAGCTAAGTCATGATCCCTCCAGAAGTCATCTGGTGAGTCAGGAAACCTTCTCAGAAGGGGCAACTGTGTGGCACCAGGGTGGTGCTGAGGGATGGAGAAGTGGGTGTCTTGTGTTGGCTTCATGGAAGCACCACCAGGCATCCCCCAGGGTTGCTCAAGAAGGAGTGGAAAGCAGCAAGTGTTTTTATTAGCTAAGGAAGTCTCTCTGGAGCATGGGAGAGGTGCTTTCCAGAGATGCTGAGGGTTCTGAGCACAGAGGTCAAGGGAAGAGCAAGTTCAGGGCCTGACTTAGTGGGTGGGGGCTGAGTCAGATACCTGGTGCTACCACCTTCATGACCCTGATTTTACCTGGCACAGCCTGAAAAAGCCACAATAATGGGTAGAGTGTTCTTTGTGAGTTGTTCTCAACTCCATGGAAAGGAAGCACATTTGGGTCTCCATAAGTATGCTCACTAAGAACAGACAAATGGATCAATCATGTAGAACGCAATCCAGAAAGGAACCAGCAAATACTTGCAACTTTAATATACAGCAGAGGTGGCTTTTCAAACCAGGCTGTAATGAAAGATTACATGATGAGTAGTATTGAAATAATTTGTTATTCCAACCAAAGTAATCAAATTAATTTGGGAAAAAGTAGTCAGTTTACTGTCTGACACTGTGAAAACAAAATCAAATGTACAAACAATTAAAATATCACAGATGTATTAGAAGAAAAGTAGAATGTATTTCTAACCTTGAGAAGTGGGAAAGAGATTATATAAGAAAGAAAATGCAAAAACAAAACAGAAAAAGATGGTTACACATAATCTTGTTGAGGGCACATATCAAACCCCCAGAATCATCCCATTAAAGCCTTTTCCTGCACTTGAAATGAGCAAAGATGTCACCTCTCTCTCACGGACAAGAAATCACCTCTCTATGCTCATGGACATGGGAGCTGAAAGACAGCTTTCATCCAAAACCACCTCTCATCATCTCAACTCAAAATCCTTTTGTGCCCTGGTTGTGGTTCATGGACAACCACCACTGATATCCTCCATAGTGATCTTGTAACTCATTTTGGAATAGACTATTATTTTGGGGCCTCAGCCAATAGCTTCACATTTTAATATCTCCGTGTGTGTGCATACCCACACATGTGCATGTCAGATGATACACTTTGAATTGATAGTAGCAGTAACTCCTGGAGAGGGGAAATGAATATAATGGTGAGGTCAAGAAGGACTTCAACTTTATCTGTGCTATTTAAATTTTTATAGTGACAATATATTCATGTATTTCTTGTGTAATTAAAATTAAGTGAAATTAAATGCACCCTAGCCTGTACCTTTTGAGTTTCTGTAACTTAATTTCCATCTGCCAATGAAATAAATCTAAAACCTTTCACTTGGGTTAAGAGCCCAACCTAATGTGTTGCTCTGTTGGAAGAAAACCAAATTGGGAGGCACTTTTCAGGGCTCTATGCTGTGGAAGGCTTAGCATCTGTCTCTTGGTTTTTGCCCTTTCCAGATATGTACTCAGTGTTTTGTACATTTGCCCCAGTACTTTGACTTCCTGGTCACTGGCCAACCTAAAGGGATGAATGGCAAAGCTGGCAATTTCCTCTCTTGCAAACATGAGAGAATACATAGATACCTGGTCCATTTCCAGCTGGAATCAAAGCCCAGTAGGTAGGGTATTTATTCCAACAGTGAAATTGAAATGAGTCTCTGTTTGGCTTCCCCAAAATAAGCCGAATAACCATTCTTCTGGTGTTCAGACAGCATCCTGGGGATATTTTAGTAAAGTGGCAGTCATAAAATGAACAAGGTGATCAATCTTAATGTGTAATGTGACTTTGGCTGGAAGCATACAAGGCAAAGCATGGCAATAAACACAAAGGCCCCAACGTTTCCCAGCTACCTTTCCCCCTGGACAGTTGCTTCACACCGCATTAATAATACCTGAAGAATACATATTTTACATTTTATAAACATTTCATTGCCACTGGCCCTTTTCAGTCTATCTAGTGCCCATTTTGGTTGGTCCTAGGGCCAGGAACAGAAGGAATCATTTCTTCTCCCACAGAAAGCTCAGTCTAGTTCAGGGAGGCAGACACTTAAGCCAACATAACAGCACAGAAGGTGCCTTGAGAGAAAGAAACACAGGAGCTGTGGGAGAGCAGAGAAGAGCATCAGAGAGAGGTGGGTGAGTGCTGGGCTGCTGTAGGAAGAGGAAATGGGACGCGAGGAGGTTCCAAGGCATGGGATTACACATAGGTTTTGAGGAACATAAGTTATTAAGAGCAGGACATGAGCCTAGTAAAAGGTATGGCCACATGGAAGGTCTTGTGTGCTCATCCAAGGAGACCGAACCCAACCCGAGGGGAAGGAGAGCCTTTAATGGTTTCTTAGCAAAAGTGTGTGTCGGAGGATGCGGGGTGGACTCGAGCACAATTGCATTGCAAGGCAAGGGATCAATGGGATGTAAGCAACTTTGGAGGCTGAGAATGAGTAGCCTACAGAACTGAGGCTTTCTTAGACAAAGATCCCAGGAAAAGGGACAGGTGAATGGAATTGTGATAAGCTCAGGAAGCAGCCTCTGTACAGTTTGGTGACTTACAGAATGTTAGAAAGTTGGGTAGAAAGGTATATAAAATGCTGGCTTTGGTGCCTAGCTAAGTGGGGGCGCCATTCACAAGATGGTGCAGCCAGAAGGGGGATTAGGATCAGGGAGAATTGTTAAGTATACTTTTATAACAGACATTCTCTCCCATGTTCTAACAAAATTCTGGTGACTAGATGTGATGGTATGATGAAGTGGATCTTTTGGCAGGGAATCTTAGACACTCAAGATAACTGGACCCATCCAGGGCCTGTACCTGCTTAGTGCCAACTATGGGCCCAAAAGCAAGTTTTATTTTCTCTGGCTCAGAGCTCCTTTAACTGAACTGTGAAAGTTAGGTCCTTCTAACTCTACATCTACTTGCTGTTCTGCAGAAGGCAGGAAGCATACTAGACACACTTAGGGCAGAAGAGAAACTGTCTTCCAAATTCCTTCCTTCGATTATTTGATATATAATATGAGCACTTTCTCTGTGCCAGGCACTCTTCTAGGTATTAGGAATTCAGCTGTAAACATTTTGCTCTTGTGGAGCTTACTTCTAAGATCTGGAATCAGATAATTACAGACACATGTAATTATGCAGAGGGAAACAGTTGCTCTGGAGAGAAGAGGGGTTGGGAGCATTGGGGACAGGAGGCTCTCCTTCCTAGAGACTAGTCAGTGATCAGGAGATGTTCAGAGAACAGAGATCAGTAGAAGTGAGAGCATGAGACATGCAGATACTAGGGGGAATATTCCAGGACATAAGACTGCACATGCACTTTTTTGAGGGGAGAGACAACAGATTTGCTAGTTGATGGGCTGTGAGATATCAGACAAAGACAAATCAAGGATGGCTTCCAGGCTTTCTCTTGAACAATAGCAACAGTGAAGTTGGCATTTCTTTAGGTGGGGAAGAATGAAAGGAGCAGGTTTGGTAGCTGGAGGGAGACATTTATTTTTGGACTGTTTGTTAGACAGCAATGCGGGGATGTTGAATAGATGATTAATAGATTATATGTGTGTGTGGCCTTGAGTGTTGAGGTCTGGGATGGGGACAGAACCTTGGAAGTCATTAACATTTAAATACTGCTTAAGACCATGAGACTAGTCCAGATCACCAAGGGACTGAGTAGAGACAGAAGAGGAAAGAGGTCTGAGGACTCAGCCTGAGAATATGGGCACTTCACCTGGGAGTTGAGGAGCAAGTGGGAGAGGAGATGAAGAAGGGACAGCAGGTGAGAGAAGGAGATCTAAGAAGGAAATGCGCCCTGGGATCTGGTAAAGGCCTACTTTTACAAAAGAGGGATTTGTGCTACTGTTTGATAGGTGAAGAAACCTAGAGACCAAGACCTGCCCGTTGGAGACTGTTAGCTGGTGGAGGTGACTGGTGACATGGATGGAGTGGTGAGGGAGGGAGCAGAGAGAAGAGAGGAGTTGAAGACAGGGAGTACAGCCACATCTTTCAAGGAGTCAGGTTGTGCAGATGAAGTACTTGGGTGGGGTGGGGCAGGAGAGAGTTCCTTGAAGTTGACTCTTTTTTAAAAAAAAATGATTGATTTATTTATTTGAGAGAAAGAGAGAGAGAGCAGGAGGAGGGACAGGGGAGAAAAACCCAAGTAGAGTCTGTGATGAACGCACAGCCTGAGGGGCTTGATGCCTCGACACTGAGATCATGACCTGAGCCAAAATCAAAAGTCAGAGGCTCAACAGACTGAGCCATCCAGGCACCCCTGATGTTGCCTCTTTTTAATGGGCAATATGACCATGTGTTTAATACCAGTAGGCTCCATCTTAGAGGAAAATACACATTGATGATGTAGGAGTGAGACCCTAGACCAGGCATGCATTGAGCTAACTAGCAGGCTCCACGTTTAATCAGAATGAGCATGTGTGGTGGTCTAAATAGAGAGAACCTAGTCTCCAAGATGAGGTAGGGGCTAGAATAGCTTGGAAGCTAATAAAGTAGTGTATCAAGGCAGCTGAGTATCCCTCTGAGGATGGGTTTGGGGCGCCTAGGTGGCTCAGTCATTTAAGCATCTGACTCTTAATTTCAGCTCAGGTCATGAGATTGAGCCCCTTGGGCTCCACACTCAGCAGGGCATCTGCTTGAGATTCTTTCCCTCTGTCTCTCCACCCTCCCCATCTTTAAAATAAGTAAATAAGTAAATTCTAAAAAATGTTGGATTCATGCTTTGTAGCTTACATTAGAAAAAAGTTTCCAGATGTATTAAAATGAAATGCTAAAGAGTAAAATTTTAACAGTATTAAAAGAATCAAGGAAGGAAATTTTCAGTGTAAACACAGGGTGGAGAAAGCTTTTGGAGTAGGACACAAAAGTGAGAATCTCAAGATGGAAATGTTGATAATTTCAGCCTCACATAAATATGAAATTCCTCATAGCTAAAAATAGTTAAAACCTTTAAAAATACACGAGGGCATGTATATAATTCAAAGATTGAAAAGCAGCCAATTTCCAAAACATATGGAGATTTATAAACAATAAGACAAAGATGAACAACCAAAGGGGAAAATGAGGGGTCATGGACAGGTATGACTTGTAGGGAAGACAGCCTGGCAATATCTTTCAAAATTAAAAAAAATGCATATATCCTTTGTCCTGGAAATTCCATTATAGATTTTTTTTTTTTTTACTTGAGCTCCATGCATGTAAAATGATGTTTAACAGGGATATTTGTGGCAGGGTTATTTGTAATAACGAAAGTTTAGAGGATCCCTAAAGATGATCTACCAGTGGGATACAGGTGTTATGAATTTATGCAACAGCTAAGCAAGGGAATACTATATAGGTGTTAAAAAGAACAAGGGGCCTCTCATATACTTTAATCTCTAAGATTCATGATTAGAGAAAAAAAATGGGAGTTCCTTGGTGGCTCAGTTGGTTAAGCAGCCAACTCCTGATTTTGGCTCAGGTCTTGATCTCAGGGTCCTGGGATGGAGCCCCGCTGTTACTCTGCACTGCGCATGGAGGCTTCTTGAGATTCCCTCTCTCTCACTCCCTCTTCCTCTGCACTTCCCTACTCACTCTTCCTCTGCCCTGCTTTTTACACACACTCTCACTCTTTTCCCCTCTCTAAAAAACAAAACAAAACATGAAACACTTATATCATGTCCCATCCTTTGTTGTGGGAGCAACCTAGGAGTCAAAATAAACATGCAGCCATGCTGGGAAATGTGAGATATGTGCCTGCAGTAGGGCAGTCTGAAGCTACAAAGGTGGGGATTGGCTACTATTCACAGAAAACCTGGGGACACACCAGTCCCAGAAGGTGGGAGAGAAGCCATCTAGCAGAATAGCAGACTAATTCCAATCTCAGAATTCAGGAGGCAGTGAAGATTAAGTCCTACACAGGGAAAATGTCATTGATTGAACAGTAATGGGACAGCTGTTCCCACCTCTCATTTTTAGAGGCCAGTGTAGATGTGTGCTTCAACAGGAAAGTGGGGTTAGGACTCTTTTATCTCAGAGTGCTTATAGGAATTGAATAGAACTTTCTTAACTGGATGAAGGTTATTAATCGGCAAGCACTACAAATATCCTATGCACTGATAAGATAACAGAAGCCTTCCCCCAATGTGAGGAATGTCACAAGTTCCATTATCTCTTCTGCTGTGGAATGTGGTACTGAGCCCTGGCTGATATAATAATAAGTCAAGTTTTAAAGAGATAAGCATTAGATGTTGGAAATAGAGGAAACAGATTAGTTACCAATTATTAGAAATAGAGAATTACAGTTTAGTTATGCCTTCTTAAAGAACACTTCTGTGTTTAGCTACACTAAGGAACTCTCTTGTTAGAGAAAGTCCAAACATGTTTTCAGTTGAAAATTCTCTGCTGTTTCTAAGAAAAGCATTTACACATACAGTTGAAACAAATGAGGAAATATAGTTAGACATCTACTATGCATACACATACAGAGACACAAACATATTGATGGGTTAAGAGTCTGATTATGAAAGTCAAGACTATACAATTATTGGAATAGAATTTGGAAGAATACTTCACGCTCATCATTTATCTCATTTTTTTTTAAACCAGGGAAAAAAGTGGGAGGCTGACCGTAAAAATACTGAAAAGTTTTGTACTCTGAAAAATCTACTGAATAAAGTAAAATGGCAGCAGTGGTCTAGGGAAAGTTAGGTCTACTGGTTGTTACAATTGATTAATATCCATACTAGATAAATAGTGATTACAAGTCAATAAAATGGTGAACAATCCAGGATCCCTGGATTCCAAACAAACTCTGGATCCCAGGGTCTCTGAGATCATGACCTGAGCTGAAACTGAGAGCTAGACGCTTAGCTGACTGAGCCACCCAGGCGCCCTCTGAAGTTCATCTCTTAAACATTACATATACTGCCTCTCATTCTATGCTGTTTTTGCACATCCCCAATTATGTCTTCTTAATGTACTTAATGAAACAGTACTTAACAAACTGATCAATTAATTAATACATTCTTTCACCATTTCCTGCTTTATTTTTACAGTCATTCATCTGGGCCAACTAGGAACCATGTATTCTGCTATGCTATAAGGGACATTTAGATTTAAGGAAATACGGTCCTTGCCATCAAAAGAGCTACAAGTGCAGGCATGTTATAAGAGCTTAACACCACCTCAGTTATCATGTTGTTCCTATTCCAAAATGCTAGTTATAAAGAATTTCCATTGGAAATACCTTTCCTAGACAACTTCTGCAGAGTGGCTGAATTGAATTAAATTTATTTATTTATTTATTTTGCCCTAATTAACAGTGTAACCTTGCATAGTTGGCTAAAACTCACTGAGTCTGGAGTTCTTCACTGTGAAATGGAGTGATAATACCAACTTCTTAGTATTTGGGGAAGGATTAAGTGAGCACTAACATGGCATATAAAAGAAATTAAATAAATGTTTGCTGCTTGAAGTGCTACAATCAAAGAATTTGTATTCTAGGCCCCAAAAGGACAGGTAGAGAAGCAACCTCAGAATTCTGTAAAAAATGACAATGGAAGAGATAAGCCCAGGTAGAAGGGACATTAAGCATGCTAGCATGTTGTCGGCTTGGGCAACAACCAACCTATGCATGTCCATCAGTGATCAGCAATGTTGTTATAGGGCTCTGGAAGCCCCGTGATGGTCCAAACATCAAGCTTTTAGTAGCTGGCACCATGGCAGGTGAGAGGGAGGACTTCTAGGAGGAGAGACCAGGGCAGTAATGACTAAGGAAGGATTCTAGTAATCTCTTGAGGAGGCTTAGCACAGTGGCTACTTCTAGCATATAATGAAGTATTTTAATAATTTAATCATAGAGAAAAATCTTGCTAGTTAATACCAGCTCTGTGCAAAAACAGAGGAGATATAGGGACACTCAATGGAATCAGAGAACACTTCCTGGAGGAGGAAATTAACCATAAAATAAAACTGTGGAAGTCATGAATGAATTGAAAGGATATCACCAAACTTTTCTCCCCCAAGTCTAACAAAAGGAATGAAAAAGTCAAAAGAAAAATCGTGAAGTTTTAACCAGCAGTAACCAACTGAATAAAGGACTTGAGCTAGAACCACAAAGTCCAAAGCCTGATGGTTGACGATGGAAATGGAAGGCAGCAGAGACTTCAGGAGTAGGGGTGTTGTTCCTAACAGCTTCTCCAAGCTCTTGGAACCTACAGTGCTGAGTTGACCAAGACTCGAATATTCTCACTGTGTACCTAGGTCTTCAAAGAAGAAGATCCCTAAATTTCCTTTACGTAAGAGAAAAGTAGAAATGGCTGCTGGAGAAAAAGGGGAGGAAACAAGAAACATGAACAATAGAGAGTCTCTCTTTGGCCAAAAAGTAGAAATGGCAACTACATAAGGAATTAGAGATATTCCCAATGAGAGTGGGGCCACCCCCAATCCCACCCCATCTAGATGACAGGAGTTCTGAGCAAGAGTATTCCACAGACATTTGGAAGAAGAGCAGAGTGGAGACATTCTTCTAAAAAGAAGAAAAGCAAAAGCTCCATCCCAGGAACATTTCCTGCTCTCTAACATTTACTGAGGATGGAGAAAACTGGTGGGTGGAACAGGAGATACCCATTCATTGGTAAATCACAGCTCAGTGGGAAGACAGCAGCCCACACATCACCAGAGCAAACAAATGTCTGATCAGGACTAGGCAAACATGAGTCAGATGGAAAATACATTATGGCAGGCAAATTAATCTGCTTGAGGTTTTTCAGGTGAACAAGTTCTTTGGGAAGAGGGGTGAAGTGTACAAAAGACAAAAAGAAAAACAAAAAACAAAATACCATGATATGCAAAAATAAGGAGAAGGCCAACTAGAAGAAAAAATTGAACAGAAGACCACTTTTAGCAATTGTGTTATGCTATCCAGAGCAATTTAGTAAGAATAAAAATATAAAAATTCAGGTTTGTTCCAGATGAAATAATAAACCAATTAACTAAAAAAAAAAAAAAAAAAAAAAAAAGAGAGAGAGAGAGAGACAGACAGACAGAGACAACTTCCAGATCTAAGGACACAAGCCAAAACTGTTATTACTGAACTCAAACATAAATTACATTTTATAAATGAAAAGGGAAGCTCCAGACTAGGAGAAAACACTTGCAAATCACATATCTGAAAAGGACTTGTATCCAGAATATGTAAAGAATACTCAAAACTCAATAGTAAGAAAACAAACAGTTCAATTTTCTTTTGTTATGTTATGTTAGTCACCATACAATACTTCATTAGTTTTTGATGTAGTGTTCCATGATCCATTAATAGAACACTCAGTGCTTATTGGAATATGTGCTCTCCTTAATACCCATCACTAGACTGATCCTTCCATCCCCTTCCCCCTCCCCTCTGAAACCCTCAATTTGTTTCCTGAGGTCCATAGCAACACCTACCATTTGCATTGACGTGGATGGAACTGGAGGGGATTTTGCTAAGTGAAATAAGTCAACCAAAAGACAATTATCATATGGTTTCACTCATATGTGGGACATAAGGAATTGCATGGAAGACATTAGGAGAAGAAAGGGAAAAATGAAGGGGTGAGAAAATCAGAGGGGGAGAGGAACCACGAGAGTCTATGGACTCTGGGAAACAAACTGCTCAATTTTAAATGAGCTACAGATTTACCCATAAAATGAAAACCTATGTGCACACAAAATCTACACATGAATGTTTATAGAAGCTTTATTTGTAATTGACCCAGACTGGAAAAACCCAGATGTCCCTCAGCTGGAGAGTAGATGTACCAAGTAGAAGAGCCATAAAATTCAGTAGTTCTCATTAATAAAAAGGAACAAGTGACTGATACATGCAAGGTAAATCTCAAACGTATCAGGCCAAATGAAAAAAAGCCGAAGTCTGCATACTGTATGATTCCATTTCTATAACCTTCTGGAAAAAGCACTATAGAAATGGAAAGGAGATGATCGGTTTCCAGGGCCTGTGGAGGAGGGCGAAGCTAACTACCAAGAAGCAGGGGCACATATGGAGGGTTAGGGACGTTCTATAACTTGATTGTGGTGAGAGTTACCTTACTGTTTGTCAGATGCAGAATTCTACTTTAAAAAGGGTACATTTACTGTATATACATTACACCTGAATGAGAAAATAGGAACAAATTTTAAAAGTGAATAAATTAAGGGTCCTGGGGTGATGCAGTTAGCTAGGCATCCAACCCTTGATTCGGGCTCAGGTCATGATCTTGCGGCAGTGATGGGATCGAGCCCCATGTCAGGCTCCACACTCAGTGCAGAGTCCGCTTCCCATTCTTTCTCCTCCCATCTTTGCCCCTCCCTGCTCGCAGCTCTCTCTCCCAAAGAAGTCAATAAAATCTACAAAGAAAAAAAAAAGTAAATAAATTAGGAACACCAAACAACAGTGAAGAGTCTGAAAATCATATTAGTGATGCGGAGAAAAGACCTGATAGAATCACAGACAATGCAGACCACTGAAGCTAAGAGAGTAATAAACTAGGAGAGGCTTTCGGTTTCCGGTTCTGCGGATGAGGAGTTCTCCATTTCCGGTTCTGCTCCTGAGGAGCTTTCCGTTTCCGGTTCTGTGCGTGAGGAGCTTTCCGTTTCCGGTTCTGTGCGTGAGGAGCTTTCCGTTTCCGGTCCTGCGTCTGAGGAGCGTGGAAGTGGCCGCGCTATCCCAACAAGTGGAAAAACAACCAGGTGAAAAATTAACAGCTCCTCTTAACTGTTAGAAGAGAAGTGAGGTCACAGGGCAAATAGCTGCCCCCCACACTGAAGAGACCATCCGGCAGATGCGGAGAATCGCAACTCCCCAGAGGAGAAACCGCGGCAGGAACCAGGGCTGGGAGGGAAACCGGAGCTGTCACGATGAACTGCTGGAGGCTCAGTGTGGGCAAGTCAGTTCAGAATCCCAGGGGGACCCTGGCACTGGGTGGTCTTCATGTTTCTGTGACTTTTACCTCCAGGAGCTTGACCAGGTTCTCACAGCGAATGTAGACATAGATAGAGATGATATAAAGATATAGATATATTGTATGTATTGGAGAGAGAGAGCGAGCACAAGCAGGGGGAGCAACAGAGGGAGAGGGCAGGGGAGAGAGAGAACCTCTCCAGCACATTCCGTGCTGAGCGGGGAGCCAGAACCGGGGCTCAGTCCCAGGACCCTGAGATCATGACCTGAGTCAAAGCCAAAAGTCCGACGCTCACCCAGCTGAGCCCCCAGGTACCCCTCACAGTGAATATTGGTTGGGGGGCGGGGTGAAGGGATCCCCCCCCCCCCCACCATGCTTCTGGCAGGGAGAGAGAAAGGAACCATTTAAAAATATGCCAGAGCATCTGTTCTTATTCAAAAGATCTGCTCTCAGGAGGAGCTTGTTAACCAGAGCTTAACATGCTGGGGTTTTATCAGAGCTTACTTGAACTAGGGGAGGTGGACCCCCCCCCCCCCCAACTCCAGGCCACTAGAGCCATCTTGTGCCACCTAAGGAGCGGGCGGGAGAAATATTCGTGAGGTCCACGGTCCATAGGTACAGGCTCACTAACAGACTGAGGACTCAGAATACTTGCCCTCCCCCCACTCCTCATCACCACGTTACTACAGGCCTCTTGCCAGTGGTTCCTTTTACCTGGTACATCATGTCTGGCTATCAAGACACAGTTGCTAGGCATACCAAAGGGCAAAATGTACAAACAGTTTGAAGAGAGAGTGCAAGCATCAGAACCACATATGGCAGGGACGTTGGAATTGTTAGACTGGGAATTTAAAACAACTATGATTCATATGCTAAGGGATTTGATGGATAAAGCAGACAGCATACGGGAACAAAGGGGCATTGTACACAGAGAAATGAAAATCTTAAGAAGAAATGCTAGAGATTTAAAAAAAAAAAAAAACAAAAAGAAACAAACAAGCAAAAAACACTGCAATGGGTGCCTGGGTGGCTTAGTTGGTTAAGCATCTGCTTTCGTCTCCGGTCATGATTTTAGGGTCCTGGGATTGAGTCCTGTGTTGGGCTCCTTGCTTAGCAAAGAGCCACCTTCTCCATCTGCCTGCCACTCCCCCTGCTTGTGCTCTCTCTCTTTCTCTCTCTGACATATAAATAAATAAAATCTTAAAAAAACCCAGCACTGAACAGAAATGAGAAATTCCTTTGATGAGTTTATTAACAGTCTGCATGTGGCTGAAGAAAGTGTCTCTGAGCTTGAGGATCTATCAATAGAAACTTCCAGAGCTGGAAAGAAAAAGAAAAAAAAAAAGGCAAAAACCAAAAACAGAACCAACCAACCAACAACAACAACAACAACCCCAAAACAATGGACAACAACAAAAACCCAAAGATAGAAAAAAATATACAGCAGAATATGCAAGATGTGTGGGACAAATGCAAAGGTGTAACATAAATGTGATGAGAAAATCAGAGGATAAGAAAGAAAAGAGTAGGATAAATATTTGATACAATAAAGACTGAGAATTTCTCCCAAATTAATATGACACACCAAACTACAGATCCAAGGAGCTCAAATAACACCAAGAAGAATAAATGCCCCCACAAAACCCCCAAATAAATAACAACAGAAAAACCCAAACTATACCAAAGCATACCTAATTCAAGCTACAAAAAAATCAAAGATTAAGAAAAAAAAAATCCAGAAAAATCAAAGATAAAGAAGCCAAAGGGAAAAGACACCTTACCTACAGAGGAACAAAAGTAAGAATTATAGGGGCGCCTGGGTGGCTCAGTGAGTTAAGCCACTGCCTTGGGCTCAGGTCATGATCTCAGGGTCCTAAGATCGAGTTCCACATCGGGCTCTCTGCTCAGCAGGGAGCCTGCTTCCTCCTCTCTCTCTCTCTCTGCCTGCCTCTCTGCCTACTTGTGATCTGTCTGTCAAATAAATAAATAAAATCTTTAAAAAAAAAAAGTAAGAATTATATCTGATCTCTCAGAAACCATGCAAGCAAGAACAGTATGAAATGAAATATTTAAAGTGGTAGGAGGAAAACCCCTGCCAACTCACAGTTCTGTGTCCCTGCAATATTCTCTTTCAAAAGTCAAGGAGAAAGAAAGACTTCCTCAGACACAAATTGAGGGAAATTTATTGTCCATACACCTGCTTTGAAGAACTGTTAAAGAAGTTCTTTAAAGAAAAGCAGTGCAATTTAGGTCAGGCTTATGGTGGCAGGGTCTGGGGAAGGAGTGCCGGTGCCATGTCCAGCCATGGGGTTGTTGAGAAGCTCCTGCAGCAGCCCAAGAAACAGGCCAGGGAGAAGGATAAGGAGCATAAGACATTCAAGCAGAAGCAGAAGAGAAACAGAAGAAACCTGAGGAGCTAAAAGTGAAGGCCATGGGGAAAGACACCCTGGCTGCAGGTGGAATTAAGAAATCTGGCAAAAAGTAAAGCATTCCTTGTGCCAAGGCAATGGTCTATAATTCCATGCCTGTTTAAACTTCTGGATTCTGTGTCATACTGTCTGTTGCTGCCTATACCTAGAATGAAGTGTTGTCTTAGATCCTGTTGTACATTTAAGAGTAAACTTTTATTAAAAAAGTCAATCTGTTATACTAAAAGAAGTAATAAGGGTCAAAAGCTCAGATCTACATAAAGAAAAACATCAGTGAAGGAAGAAGTAAAGGTGAAATAAAGATTATGCTTATGTATGCTTACATATAAGTGAATTGGATGACAGCTATGATTTGAGGGACAGAATGGGAGAATTTGTAGCATTTTGGTATTATAAGGTCCTCACACTGCCCATGAAGCAGTATAGTGTTATTTGGAGTGGATTTGAATTAGCTGTAAATGTATATTACAAACTTCAGAGAAATCATTTTTTTTAAAGATTTTATTTATTTATTTGACAGAAATCACAAGTAGGCAGAGAGGCAAGCAGAGAGAGAGAGAGAGGAGGAAGCAGGCTCCCTGCGGAGCAGAGAGCCCTATGCAGGGCTCGATCCCTGGACCTTGGGATCATGACCTGAGCCGAAGGCAGAGGCTTTAACCCACTGAGCCACCCAGGCACCCCAAGAGAAATCATTTTAAAAAGAAAAAAAAAAAAGTACGGTTAATATGCTGAGAGAGAAAATTGAATCATATAAAATGATCAATTCAAACCCTAAAAGGGCAGAAAAGGAGTGGAAGACAAGAATAGGGACAAAGAAACAAAGAACAAGGACAACAAATAGAAAACAGTGAAAATATGGTAGATATTGATTGAACTCTGTCAGTCATTACTTTAAACCTCAATGGTCAGCATACCAATTAAAGAACCAAGACTGTAAGAGTGAATCAAAAAACAAGGCCCAAGCCCATATTCCCTACAAGGAATCTGCTTAAAATATGAAGATGCATATAGATTAGAAGTCAATGGATGGAGATAGGGCACCTGGGTGGCTCAGTGGGTTAAAGCCCACATCGAGCTCTCTGCTCAGCAGGGAGCCTGCTTCCCCCCTCTCTTTCTGCCTGCCTATCTGCCTACTTGTGATCTCAGTCAAATGAATAAAATCTTTAAAAAAAAAAAAAAAAGAAGTCAATGGATGGAGAAAATTATACCATGCTAACACTAACAGAAGGAAAGCCGCAGTAGCAATATTAATTTCAGACAGAACAGGCTTCACAGCAAGGAAAGTTATCTCTTTTTTATGCAAAAAGAGACATTGCATAATGCTAAAAGGGCTTAATTCTCCAAGAAGATGTAATCTTAACATGTAGGGCACCCATCAAAATATGTCAGAGAAAATAATAGGAATTCAGGGAGAAATAGATGCGTCCAATATTATAGTAGGAGACTACTGAGAGATGTTGCTGTATATCATCTGTCACCAGGAAATTGCAAATCAAGACTATGGTAAGATACTGCTAAACTCCTCTTAGAATGGCCAAAATTCAGGTCATGGACAGCACCAAATTCTGGTAAGGATTTGGAGCCACAGGAGCTTCTGTTCATTGCTGGTGGGAATGCAAGAGGGTACTGTCACTCTGGAAGATAGTTTGGAGGTTCTTACAAAGTTGAACTTACTCTTACATAGCATCCAGAAATCCCCAGTAATTTGCCCAAAGAATTTGAAAAGTTATGTTCACACAAAGACCTTGACAAGGATGTTTACAGTGACTTTATAATCATTGCCAACATTTGGAAGTAACCAAGATGTCCTTACGTAGACGAATGGAGAAATAAAGTGGTACATCCATGCAATAGAATATATTTTTTAAAGATATTATTTATTTATTTGACAGACAGAGATCACAAGTAGGTAGAGAGGCAGGCAGAGAGAGAGGAAGGAAAGCAGGCTCCCTGCTGAGCAGAGAGCCCGATGTGGGGCTTGATCTCAGGACCCTGGGATCCTTACCTGAGCTGAAGGCAGAGGCTTTTAATCCACAGAGCCACCCAGGTGCCCCATGCAATAGAATGTTAATCAACACAACAGTCAGATGACCTGTCAAGCCATGAAAATACATGGAGGAACTTTCAATTCTTGTTACTAAATGAAAGAGACCAATCTGATGAGGCTACATACTATTTGGTTCCAGCTATATTACTTTCTGGAAAAGGCAAAACCATAGAGACAGTAAAACAAAAAACAAAACAAAACAAAACAAAAAAACAAACAAATGATCAGTGGTTGTCAGGATGAATAGAGGGAGCACAGATTGTTAGGTCAGCGAAAGAACTCTGTGGTGGCTAAATGCTTTTATGCATTTGATCAAACCTCTAGAATGTAGAACCCCCCGATTTAAGCTATGGACTCTGGGTGATAATATGGTTTCATTAACTGTAAAAAATACATCACTCTGGAGGGATGTTGATCATGGGAGAGACTATATACGCCTATTTGGGGGAGAGTATATAGAAATTCTCCATACCTTCCTCTCAATTTTGCTGTGATCATAAAACTACTCTAAAGAATAAATTCCTTTAAAAATAAACAAATATATAAATGAATGAATGAATAAACTTTTAAAATAGGAGAGAAACTGATACATTAATATAGAAATGATTCAGCTAGATTGATATAGAAATGATTCATGTCTGACAAATGGAAAAAATATATAAACAAGATAGTATGTAATACAAGAAAATTTTCTCAAAATAAACAATAACTATATTTTTCAAAAAGCTCCAGAATTCTTAATACTGAGACCAAACCCAATTGAGTTATTGAGCTTTATAGGTAGATTTATTTCATGAACTTAATCAAGGAGTGAAAAAATAGAAGTCTTTTTTTCAAGGCAAAAAAAAAAAAAAAGTTAGCTGGCCTCAGATTTTTCTACAATAATATTCTGTGCCATAACAATAAAAGAATTACCCTAAAATGTTATGTATCACCAAGTTGCTATTATAATGTAAAGGTAATAAGGAGATGCTGTCAAGAATTGAAAGAATATACACTAGCCATTTTGGAAATTAAAAACAAAACAATTGCAGGAAAATCCTGTTTGAGTGGTATCCAGCTAAGAGGTTAAAAAAGGAAAACAGATTAGAATGGAGAAATGTATAAAGTGAATACAGAATCAATGTAAACTCATCAATAATTTTAAGAGTTACAGGTACAGATCTAATTGTGATCATTATCCACATGAACATCATGATCTAAAGTAACAAAAATTTGTAAATGACAAGGAGAATCCTCACAGAAGTGCTAATAGGCTAAAAATTAAGGCATGAAGATTATTTCTTAAGTAACTCCTACTTTTGTTTCTTCCCATTAACCTCCATTTTTTACTTTAGAGCTATCCTTTTGGAATTAACACTTTTTATGAGAAAGAGGCATTTAATTCAACAAAAAGTGTCCCATTAATTAGTCCTTTTTATTTCAAGTTCAACTTGAGCACAAAAAAATTAAACATGTTAATTTTAGCAAATCTAGAATCTAGAGAATGGTCCCAAGTTCACGTTCATGATGGTATTTCTGACTAGCTAGTGGTCCTTCCTGCTCTGAGTCCAGATAGAAAAATGCCTGTTGTAATAATTATGACAATAACAAGTAATCATAGCTAACATTTTGTGCATGTCAAACAAAATTCTAGGTGTTCTAATGCAAATTAGCCTCTATATTCTCACCCTGGCATTTCAGATGAGGAAACCGAGACATGGGTGTATCCACACACAAACACACAGAGGGGACCAGGAGTCATCAGAAAGCAGCCAGACTGGCTCCTGAGTCCTGCTCTTCAGCACGAAGCTGAGTGGCTTCCCTAGGATTCATGGTGGCCAATTCCAGAAGGAATTTTGTTACACTTTCATTTTTGCATATGATTTTTCCTGTATGGTTTGAATTCTTAATGATGATTTTGAGTTTAAATTTAAAAGGAATATTTTTTTCCAGGCCCCTGGGTGGCTCAGTTGGTTTAGTGTGGGACTCGATTTTGACTTAGGTCATGATCTCAGGGTGGTGAGAATGAGCCCTACATCAAGCTCCATGTTGAACATGGAGACAGCTGAAGACTCTCTCTTGCTCTGTCCAGCCACCCCCTCTCTGGGAAGGAAGGGAAGGGAAGGGAAAGAAGGAAGGAAGGGAAGGAGGGAGGAAGAATATTTTTACTTTAATTTTTTTATAAAGAGTTGGAAGACAGTTTGATATAGGCAGGACATACACTGGGGGGTGGAAATTTAGATAGTTTTATTTTTCTGAATTTGCCTACATTTACAATTTTTATTTTTTAAAGGATTGTAGAAAATTGAGTAATTTAATTCAAAATGACACTTGCTCCCTCTTAGGCAGACAAGCCAAATATGCTTTTTAACTTTTATATTGTCCATTTTTTTTTCCCAAAATTCACTGCTTGGAAGAACATTTATTTCTTATTTTTCTCTAAGTGCTTTGGAATCAACCAGTAAGGGGGGGTGCTACTTTTAAAGAGAGTGGAGTACAGATAATTACAGTGAAATAAAATGAGAAGAAAACCATTCCTATGGTGAGGAAAAGGCATTTTTAAGTAGTTGGATTTGGAAGAATTAATGTAGGGTCTTTATAAATTTCACTATGGAATTTTTTTTTTCACTATGGAATTTTTAAGCAGGATTCTGTCACTAGCTCTCTGTTCTGTACTAATTCTACTAAGAAAATTGACAAGGTTTGGAACCGTACCATGAAACAAGACACATAGTAAGCCTTCAGTAAATCTGCAGAATTACAGTTGCCATTTCCACCAGACAGAAGAGCCTGAGGATCAGAGTGGTCAAGCGTCAGACCTCAGGTCAAGTCTACCAGGTCTCATCAAAATGGAGTGGTAGAAAATGGTTACTGAGTCTATCCTCCATATGCGTCTTGATTTAAAAACATTAGTAACTTCTGTGAGAAGAGTCTATAATATATGTTTACTCACCTTATCATATGTTTATACAAATAATAAACTTATACAAATGAAATATGTTATGGTCATATGCAAATGTCTGGATGGATTCTCAAGAAACTTGGGGAGTTTGGGGGGCTTGCATTTATTTAAAGGCTATCTAGGGAACAGAAAATTACATTGGAGTGTCATGGGAGTCATCTTGGAGAAGCTTTAGCTGCTGAAAAGAGTTTATCAAATTTGCAGATTGAGTTTTAAGCCAGTGTAATCCCCCCAAAACAGCCTTTGGAATATAAACAAAAACTTGGTTAGGTTTTTCAAAGAGCTGCCCCCCCCCCCCACAAGTCAGCGGATGCTAAGACACCTCCAGCAGCCCCATGTGATGACTGATCTGGGCCATGTTGGCCATGGGAGAGGAACTAGGCAGTGGTTCACATAAAAGGCTATAGAGGAAGTCATAGGGGCAGACTTCATGGGGACAGGTGCGAGTTAGAGGCCCAATGGTGTGGCAGCAGAAATTTCGCTACTTAATGATTAAACTGGGAGTACTGGGGAGGCCAGCTAGAAATGGTAGTAGTGGTAGCTGATATATTGGGGGTCAACATTGGGGTCTTAGCGTCCATGCTGTTTCCCTTACATGCATGGACTCCTCCAGTCCTGACAAAAGACCAATGAGGTAAATATAATTATCCAGTTACCCCCCTGAAAAAACAGAGATAATGGAGCACTTTTCCAAGGTGATACCTGATGAAGGACAGAGGCAGCAGACAAACCAAGGCCTGGTCCAGGGTGTATAGTCTGCAGTCTTAACTGAATGTCTGCTTCATTGCTGCCTAAATATGCGGCCTTAACAAGGGTCTTAACTCTTCTAGCAGTCAGTTTCCTTGTCCATAAAATGGGCAGAATGATAGTGTCATTGTTGTAGGGCTTTCATGAGGGAAAAATGGGTGAATAGCTGATACACACACAGCCCCTAGAATGTTAGCTATGATTACTGTGACATGAGATCTCATGGTTCTGCTTATGCTCTGCTTCTTTGAACATTCCACACAACTGCGAGAAGATACGAGATGCTTAAGAAAAGAGAAAATTTGAATGAATTTTCGAATTTTTCTTTTTTAAAAGTTTTTATTTAAATTCCAGTTAGTTAATATCTGGTGTGATACTAGTCTTGGGTGTACAATATAGTGATTAGTTTTCGAATTCTGTACTGATTTTTTTCAACCTTGCAAGGCCCCGAGTTTAAGATTCCATCATTGAAAAACATCTGTCACTTCCTTACAAGTCTCTGACACCAACACCCAAATAATGAATGGCAGAGCTCAGAACAGGGTTTTGGTTTGCAAGCAGGAAATGGCCACTTTGCCATGATGACAGGGGGATTTCTTTAGGATTTAAAATGGCAACATGCTTGGTTACTCACTAGGTCTCTCCCCGCCTCTATCATGAGCAAAATCCCTGGGATGCTGTCCTCTCTATGGTGCTGGTTGAAGAGCATAGTCAAAGTTTCTTGTTCTTGTGTTGGAGGTTAATAAAGAGCCATGATGAAGGAAACACGGCAGTGTGGGCCATGTGTATAGGGCACCTCTTGATTGAGCCAAACTGACAAGTCAGGTCACTTTTTGGTTTGGATAGACAACTGCCACAGTGGTTGTTTTCTTGTTTTCTCAGAACAAAAGAGGATTTCTTCAGATAAAGTGCCTTGGACTCCTTGTTGTATTGATGTCCCCATTTCTCTACCAAATTGACCAAGGGATGGAGTTTTTCCTGCTCCTATGGATTGGTTGATATGACTATAAACACTTAATCCTTGTGATATGTTTGCTTTACAAACACACACACATACACACACATCAGTTTTTGGGGGGGAAAATTGGCCTTCTTTGATGAAGTGGTAAGAGCAGAGATGAGAAGATAAGGTCAATATTACAGGGGAAAATGTTACAGGTTTGTGAATTAATAGAAAATATATATATTGTTCTCTGCCACCTGGTTCTTGGCATAGAGCTTCTAAATCCCTTGCATTTTCTGGATGATAAGAGTATCTTTTGTTCTAATGAGATGACTCTTGATGGGCTCCTGGATAGCTTCAGGGTAGGGGCTTGTCACCAGAAATACCAAAGCATAAACAGAAATTTGGAATTGTCATCCCCACCTTCTATCCTCTGGGACTTTGGGGGGGGCATTACTAGAGATTGAATTAATAATCCATCATGCTTATATGATGAAGTGTCCATAAAAATACTCTACTCAAAACACAGGACTCCGCAATCTTCTGAGTTCACGGACACATCTCTCTCCTGGCTGTGGATGATGCCTCTGTTGGCTAATTAGTAATAGCCTTCTGAACAGGTCGTTCTCTCCTACATACTAGTTGAATCAGCCTTTGTGGGTGAGTAATAGATGTGGTTGAATTCTGTACAGTTTTAGGTTAACGAGTGCCATGCATCATGCTGCCTAGGTAGTTTCTTCCCCATGGCAGTAGACACCCTTACCAACTTGATTCCTTAATCTAGAAACATCCAAACTTATGTATGAATTATGACAGTCCAAAGCCCCATTGACAATGGCCTGTATCCAGGTGGACCTAAGTAGCTTTATCATCTAGAATATTTCTATAGTACACTGTCTGGCCCTCTTTCTTCTTTGCCTCTTTAATCCTACCTGCTACAGTTCAGTCTCAACAACACCCTATATTGCAAATCTGATCACCCTCACCCCTGCTCTGAGCTGTTTGTCCACCTCATGGGTTCCGTGTTTCTTCATCCCATGTGCGACACTCCCATAAAACCAAGCTACGTATACTTATCTCAAGTTTTCATACCTTTATTTATATCCCCGCCTCTTCCCGGAATGGTCCTTTCAGTGGTCATCCCCGGGCCAGGTCTGACTCATCATTCGGATATGAACTCAGATGTGACTCGCTCCGGGAAGTTTTCCTCCAGCACCGGGGGTTAGTCTACATGACTCCAGGCTTGTTCTGTTAGCACCGATGTCCTGATTATGTGCTTTTGCACATCTGCTGGATCAAGCTGTGAAATGCCTTTGGGTAGGTCCCTTGTCTTATTAGTTCTCAGTACCCAGCACCCAACACAGGGTCTGATACTTAGACATTCAATGAACGTCTGAGGAATTCAACTGGTTTCCAACTCCCATGGCTCTGGTCATACGTTCTGATTAGGTCCTTGACAACAAATCTCTCCCTATAGCTTGCACAGCCTTTGACCTTATGATGAGGTCAGGTAGGACAGGACTTGAGGTCTAGATTTAAATTTCCTCTAGAGTACTGCTCCTGTTTTATGCTTTCTGGCTGTTGGAAATTGAGGAGATGGTCGCACCCCCAGCTGTTACTGGGTATGCAGATCTCATTAGGAAGAGGACGTTGGATAGTTTCTGGATATGAACAGCAAAAACACCCCCCCCCCACACACACACACACTATTATCAGCCCAAAGGACGCCCTGGAAGGTAACATGGAAGCCATGCTGTGGCCTCCTGACTCTCACACATAAATGTACATGCACACATGTACAAACATACACCCCCCCCTTCCTATTCTTGGCAGCCTAATCCAACCCATCTCCTTGAGGACAATGATCGTGGCAGCTGAGTCTCTCTCATGACTAGCCTTTTAGACAAATAAGAGAACTGTTTTCATCTTCATTGGCTCCTTTATTTAAGAAAGAGGTGAAGACTGTCACAGGTCAGAGAGAACTGGGCATGAGGTTAATTTCCCAAGTGGCTCTTATCTAAGGAGTGTGTGGCTGTTTCATCTTGGAGTTTCTGTAGTCTTGAGTAAGAGATATTCACTGGAAGAGGAGGGGCAAGCAAGGGAGCAGAAGTGACGGACAGTTGCGACAGAAGTGAATCCTCTTTTGGAAACTTTGTGGAGTTCCAGAAACAGAGTTCAGTGTATATTCTTAGGCTGGGTAGTAGGGGAGTTGGTTGGAATAGCCCAATATATTATGGGTTTAGGTCATTTCTTCCAAGACTTTCTTCATGCTCATACTGAGTATTCCAGGAAAAAGCCATGGTGGGGGGTGGTGGTGGGGGCAGCTGGACCCAGTGTGGATTTTTAAATCCACAGCCTCAGACATGAATGACCCTTTGGAATGGGGCCCAGCCATGCCGATGTGCTCACACACACGGTGCTCTATGTTTACATGATTTGTCTGTGGACTGTGGCCACTAAGTGATTTTTTTTTTTAACAAGATGAGATGGACTCATCTGGCAAATGCCATCCATAGCTTTCATCCACTGGAGCCTTCACTGAGAAAGAAACAAAACACTTAGTTCTTATCACAAACATACCATTTAGAGTAGCTGGGGCTTATATTCTTCCTCTCTTGTGATTTTCTTAAAGACGGTTTTTATCAAAAGTCAGGAAGCTTTAAATTACAGAGGCATTTTCTGTGCTAACAAAATACTAAGAAGCCACTTCCTGTTAGAGCAGTCCTTCCTAGGGAGTTTCTCAGATGCTTCCCTCAGGGTTTCATTTAGAGCAATGAGCCTGCATGTCTGCCTTGCCCATTGTGGCCCTAGGCTGGGCGTCTTGGAGCTGTCTTATTTAGTCCACCTGAGACAGAATGATTGCCTTTTCAATTCTGTTCCCACTTCATAGAGTGAATTGCCTGTGCAGAAAGCAAGGGTGGGCTATTTTGGGGATGGCAGAAATTGGCTTTTAAGTCCCAGGCAATGGTGTGTGTCTTGGCACAAAGGTGAACACAAGTCCTCCCAAAGGATTCCAGGTGCACGGACCTGGCCCCTTTCCCAGAAGATTGGCCCGGAAGTTCCCCAGGATCTCAGCTGTGTGGCCAGAGCTCAGAGCATTTTGGGAATTCCCAAAAAGCCCTGCAGCAACATAGCTGAACATGCCAGCAAATTCTTCAACCCGAGCTTTGAGAGTCCTGGCCAGTCACCGTGCAGCGCCAAATCGGGTCATCAAAGTGAGTAATGCTGCAGAAAGTAGCTTCTGCTGAAAGTCAACACGTTTGTTCTGCTGTGAAGTTTGTCATCTGACTCTGAGGACACTTTCAAGAAAGGGTTGCACAACTGTGAATGATATCAATGGCCTGCAGAAATTCTTTGACCACTGAAGTTCATGGCACTTGCTGTTTTTTCCATGGTGTTCATAAAAAAAAAAAAAAATCAACTTTAATTCATTTTCATCTTAGCAAATGAAGAGCAATAAGTGCTTTGAGTGCCTGCTTGGGGCCCAGAACTCTGCCAAGCACTGGGGGAGTAAAGAGGACTTTAGCAGTCATAGCCCCAAACAACAGACACAGTGCAAGTCCTGCTTGGGTTGAGTTGGGGGGAAGGGGAGGTGTCAGGGGGACCTTTGAGACTTGCCTGCTTGCTCTACCTCTGAGAGAAGGGCAGAGGTGGGAAGGAAGGGATATTACTATTGACTAAATCAGTCATCTCCCAAGTTCTGACAGCAGTCTTTCTAGTGATAGATGGCCAAGTTGGCTGGTCCAGATGATGGTCCTGGGCTTGGTCTCAGAGAAGGAAACTCAAAGCCCCAGCATGCTTGGTTGGAGGCCACTCTTGGAAGGTGGCCATCAGGGCCAAGAAGGGCCTGCTGTGTGGTGACGTTGTTGGGGAATGCCTGGTCCTGGGGTCTTTACACACTTGATCTCACACACACGTGTATCTGCTCTGTTCCTTATCTTCACCCCATGCAAAAGAAGCAAAGGGGGAGTGATAGGAACATCAGAGACCCACTGAATGTCCAAGAGTAGGGTGCTGGCTAAATTAATTCCTGTACATTCTTAGTCTGGACTGTTAGGCTGCCATAAAAATTAAGTTGAGGAGGAACCTGCTAGATTCCAGCATAGTGGTTCACAAAGGCATAATGATTGAAAATAGGACTAAGATCCTACTGGGATCTCAATGATGTCTAGCCTCACAGTTTAAATGAACAAAATATGAAAATATCTAAGTGTAGGATTGTTGACTTTTTTGGTATTTTCTAAATTTAATGTGAACATTAGAAGTTATGCTATTTAAAATATATATTTATTAATAAATAAATAAATAAATAAATAAAATATATTTATGTATTTGAGAGAGAGAGAGCACGTGCACAGGCACATGCACAAGCAGGGGGTGGGGGACAGAGAGAAAGGGATATTTTCAAATGAGTAGTTGGGCTCCAGAAGCTGGGAATAACTTTGTGCCAACAAATGCAGACTCCAGGCAGAAATGGCAGGGATGGGGCAGTGAGATGAGAGATTCTGAACCAGAACACCATTACTGAAAGCTTGGAAACAAGGTCACCTTTTAAATAGAAACCTCTGCTGTTTTCTTCCACACCTTGTCTTCCATCCCATCTGCGATCTGACTCTGAGAGTCTTCTCTCTGTCACCCCTAGGTCACAGGATCATTTTTTTTACCCCCTGAGTTAACACCATGGTACTGACAGAGTTGTTTTATATTGGAATCCATTTCTAACATAAATACCATTCTGTCTCTTGCCTTTCAGCTGTGTCTTTGTTTTCTTTATTAAAGACTTAACTTCTTGGGATGCCCGGGTGGCTCAGTGGGTTAAAGCCTCTGCCTTCGCCTCATGTCATGATCCCAGGGTCCTGGGATCAAGCCCCACATTGGACTCTCTGCTCAGCAAATAGCCTGCTTCCCCACCCCCCCATCTCTCTGCCTGCCTCTCTGCCTACTTGTGATCTCTCTCTGTCAAGTAAATAAATAAAATCTTAAAAAACAAAACAAAACATAACTTCTTCCCGAAGTTGCTGCAGGTCTCCTGACTCAACAGCAATCCCTTCTGCTGTGAAAGAGGAGCTGGTCCCCTTCCACGATGAGATAAGAAGGGGGTGGCCCCGTGACAATGTCCATGTGTCCCATGGAGAATACCAAAGTCAAAAGCTGGGAACAGGTGACAGGAAGACCTACAGATAGAAACTGACCTGAATTCTGAGAAATGACCAGAGAAAGGGAAGTCTGGGATCAAGCTGGTGTTCCTCCAAAGCCTGCTTATCATGCGAATTCCTAGAAATAGTGTGATACCCAGAAACAGGAAGGTGCAGGACACCCAAACAACGATGCTCCAGAGATCTGTAAAGACATCAGGAAAATAAAGTGGGTGGTGCGGCAGATAAAGGACAGAGCCCCATCTTGGCCCACCAAGCTCTTCCTGCTTGTTTCTCATTATCGCTGTTACTGCTCTTGTTGACTTACTAAACTCTATCAAGAAATCAGAAATCTAATGAATGTCCTTTATTCAAAAACTTGCCCCTGAGCACCAATGACAGCAGCAAGTGTTCTTACCAGCCACCATCCGATTGACACCCCTTTAGGCTGTAGAAATGCTGTAGTGAAAAGCCAGACTTCATGGAGACATGACCTTCATACAAGGACAGAGGACCTTCAGGTCCTGAGATCTGTAACTGAGGGTCCTCTCTACAGGACAGAGGTGTTCTAGTACACTGACCTTTGCGAAAGGGGGGCATGACATTTAAAAGTTCTAATGCTTAAGTTCTAGTGCTTATGTCCATCTCCGCGAAGGATCTCTACAGAGGAATTTTATCCCCCCAATAATGTCGTCACATCATGGAGCTCTTTGGTCTAAATATTGGATGAGAATCTCACTAAAAACAAGATCTTTCAATGGAAGAAGATGTGAATATTCTGGAGCTCCAGACCTTAATGAAACTACCTCTCCTTTTTGATTTCTTGTGCTTTGCTTACCAGAAATCTATGCTGAATCTAAGAAAAGAGTTTCCTTCTTGGATTTTAAGAGTAAGAGAATTTTTAAAACGTGAGGACTGAAGAGCCATGTGAATTTTTCCTTTGGCGGTTTCCACGGCTGGCAACAGTATTTTGGGGTTCCAGAGAGATATACATTTAGACACTAAGGAAGGAGTGTGAACCAGGTGTGGAGAAGATGGTATCATAGAGCAAGCACAAGAGACGCTTCGGGAAACCTGAACTCTGATCCTGGTGTCTTACTAGTATGATTCAGGATGATGCCACCTCTCTGGGTCTTCACCTTGTCTAAAGTGAGAGGTGCACTCTGGGGGAGGGGGCTGAGACCACTAGATTCTATGAGCCTGTGAAGGACAAAAGTGTCTCCCATACACTCAGATGTCATCAAAGTGATAAGCAGCAGATCTCTACCAGATACTCCATTTAATTTAAAAAATAAAAGGGTATTAAGAGCCAAAAGCACCACAATAATAATAATTAACATTTGCCAAAAGCTTATAAGGTGCTGGGCAGAGTCTTTCTGTTAAATTTCATGACTCCCTAATGACAAAAGTAGCATTCTCACCTTTCTGTTTTTATTATTATTATTATTATTTTAATAATTTTTTATTATGTTATGTTATGTCACCATATAGTACATCATTAGTTTTTGATGTAGTGTTCCATGATTTGTTGTCTGCATATAACACCCAGTGCTCCACGCAATCCATGCCCTCCTTAATGCCCATCACTGGTCCAACCCATCCCCCCACCCCCCTCCCCTCTAAAACCCTCAGTTTGATCCCCAGAGTCCATAGTCTCTCATGACTCATTCCCCCTCTGATTCCATCCCTGCTTTATTATTATTTTCAATTTTTAAAATATTTATTTATTTATTTATTTATTTATTTATTTATTTATTTATGTATTAGAGAGAGAGAGAGCACAAGCATGAGCTGGGGGAGGGCAAGAGAGAGAAGTGGACTCCCCACTGAGTAAAAAACTGACTCAGGGCTGGATCCCAGGACCTCAAGATCATGACCTGAGCTGAAGGCAGACGCTTAAGCAACCGCACCATCCAGGCACCCCTCACTTTTCTATTTATCCATTCCCATGGAGGCTGGGGCTCAGGAAAATGGCAACAATGGCCAGAAGTGATGAAGTTGGAAATTGGTAGAACTAGGGCTCAAGCCCAGGTGTCAGGCTGCAACTGTCAGGTCCTAAAGGAGGGTTACTCTTATGAACAACTTGTTTTCCTCCATGGATGGTCTCCGTAAGCCACTGAGGGAGGGGGGAAGGAAAGGGAACCATGTTTCTCTCTGCCTAGGTTTCACATACAGAAACAGCTTCAGGGACTTACTCCACGAGAAGGAATTTGCTAGAGAAAACCTGAGGTGTAACCCTGTAGTTGACCCTCAGGTGTCCATAACCACCACTTGACTGGGACCTGGTTATCTGACAAAGTTGCCCAGACATCACAGCATAGTGACTCATCTCACTGTCTGCCTGTCAATGCCATGGTCCTCAGACATTCTGGTGGCCTGACTTAGTTGTCTGTTCATGTCTCAAGAGACATGACTTTGAGATGCAATGTAAGATGTTTTGAAAAATCAGATATTGCTGAACTGGGAATTTGGGAAAATCCAGGGAGAGTTCTCCAGATTCCAGCCCTGATGGCAAATGATTAAATGGGAGTAAAGCCTTAAGTGGAGATTCTGTAGGAGAATTAAAAGCCTTAAAACATAGGAATGGCATTTAGAGATCATCCAATGTTGTAATCATTGAAAGTTCAAACGTGTGCTAAACCATTCATTCATTCGTCACACATTTTCTGAGCTCTGTTAGGCCCTAGGGAGGCAAAGATGAATAAGGGAAGTTGCCTACTTTCATGATCAAGTTGGGAGATACCTCTTATTAGTACACCCTTGTTAGTCTTTTGGGAAAATTTACAAGTTGTATTACATGGTGTATCTCTTTCTTTGGAATCAGAATATCAACCTTGAGTTTAGATCATTGCTCATTCTAGTCATGTGACTACTCTGAACCTCAATTTTCTCTTCTGTAATTTGGGCGTGATCCTTTCTACTTCATCGTATCATTCTGAGGGGTAACTGAGATTCTTTGTAAGGGCATACATTTGACCCTTGAAGAACGTGGGGGTTGGGGCAGTAGAAATTTTGTGTATCATTTTGACTCCCCCAAAACTTAACTACTGATAGTCTATTGTTGACCAGAACCCTTACAGATAACATAGTCTATTAACCCATATTTTATATGTTATATGTATCATATGCTGTATTCTTACAATAAAGTAAGATAGATAAATGAAAATGTTATTAAGAAAATCATAAAGAAGTGAAAGTATTTTATTAAGAGCACAGTCCCAACCCATGTTGTTGAAGTGTCTACTGTAATTTGCCAATAATTTAAGGTAAAAGATGGTGAATAAATTGGGTGAATAATTTGGGGCTCCCTGAACAGATTTCCCTTCTCCTTCTATATTCCAAGATTATATTTAACAGCCCTACAGGCAACAAGTACATTTTTTTAAAAAAGTTGATTAGTTGAGATTTTCCCCTGCTTTTGTTCCTAAAATGAAACAGGGTCCATTTTTACTAATTTCTCAGGGCTGTCAAGCTTGGGAATTCTTTTTTTTTTTCTTTTTAAAGATTTTATTTATTTATTTGACAGAGATAGATCACAAGTAGGCAGAGAGGCAGGCAGAGAGAGAGAGAGGAGGAAACAGTCTCCCTGCTGAGCAGAGAGCCCGATGTAAGGCTTGATCCCAGGACCCCGAGACCATGACCCGAGCCGAAGGCAGCGGCTCAACCCACTGAGCCACCCAGGGAATTCTTATACCAGTTACAGCTCTTGGATGATAAGCATCTAGTGTTACTCGACTTAAAAGGGTATTTCAGGGATGAGACAAAGGGGATTTTTTTTTTTTAAGATTTTTTTATTTTAGAGAGAGAACACAAGCAGGGGGAGGGGCAGGGAGAGATGAAGAGAGACTCCCAAGCAGTTTCCCTGCTGAGCGTGGAGCCTGACGTGAGGCTAGATCCCAAGACTCTGAGATCATGACATGAGCCGAAATCCAGAGAATCAGACACTTAACCAGCTGAGCCACTCGGGCTCCCATAGGGATTTTTGATAACCTCATCAGTGCAAGAAGCAAGCAAGGGATCTTAAGGATTATGGACAAAATCCTTCATGAACACCTTCTGACCACTGTTGCCCAAACAGGAACAGATTTGCAGTGAGAAAGCCACAGACGGGCTCAGGTTTCTTAACAAGCGCTGGATGGCCGCCCATGTATTATCAAGGGCTGACCCAGTTCCTAGTGGTGCCAACAGTAGGCATTAAGCAAGTCCTTCTGTTTATGAGCAGCTGGAGTTCAGGTGTGCCTGGTCTAACTGGCTTGTACTGTGCTAACAAACATACATATTTGGAAAAGCCTGGTGATGGGCCAACCTGAACTGTTGGTTTCAGAGCTGATCTCCTGACCTCTTTGCACCCTGAATCCTCCTATGAGTTCTCTTTTTCTCTTTCTCGCCCTGTTTTCCAGTTCCCTATTTCTTATCTCCCACCTTGTCTTCCTTTGAATAGATGACCTGTCTAGGCCCCTCACCCTCCTGACTTAAACACTTTGACCACCTTTTGGTTTTACTTGCAAGTAGTCCTCAAAACTCCAAAAACCAAATTCAATGTCTAAAATCCTTTCTACCTTGGCAAGAGTGGTGTAAGGCAAAAGTTTCTTAAAACTCCTAGACTCACTGGGGCACCTGGGTGGCTTAGTTGGTTAATTCTCTGTCTCTTCACCTCAGGTCATGATCTCGGGGTCGTGAGATCAAGCCCCATGTCTGACTCCACACTTAGTGGAGGACTCTGCTGGAGATTCTCTCTTCCTCTCCCTCTGCTCCTCCCCCAACTCCCTCTCTCCCCCTCTCTCTTTCAAGTAAATAAGTAAATCTTAAAAAAAAAAAAAAAAAAAATCCTGGCCTTGCCACAGACCCCTCCCCCCCCACCTTTGGCAGGCCTGATTCAGAAGATTTATGGGGTATCCAGGAATCTTTCCTTCCAGCACATACCCTAGGGGATTGTGATAATCAAGTCTGAGAAATAGCTCGAATCCTCGTGGGCATAGTTAAGAGCTAATAATAGCGTTATGTTCTTCTTCAAGTACATTTGAATTTAATGTTAACAAACCCCACGCCGCTACATGATTGGTTTTATGGATGATTTGACCCGCAAGTACGGCCTTATTGGAATGATAAGAAATACTGTGCATATAAGGTGGGGAAAGGGCTCTGGGTACTGATGCACCCCAGTCTTTAACCAGGTCTATGAAACATATTTTGGAGCTCTCAGAGCTAGAAGGATGTGTTTTCCATGGTGGTAATTCAGTCATCTGGGAAGATGGAAAAGGAGAGATTTATTACAGTGTCTCGCACCTTGTTTATATAAAAAAGATGAGAAGCCTAGAACAAATAATCAAGCTTCATGAGGGTGGGGACTGCCACCTACTCCGCTCACATACAGAGCCTGGCACACAAGAGATTCTGAATAAAGCAAATGGATTGAATGAATAAATGGCCACTGCATTCAGGGAACTTGAGTACGGCAGTGGTCCTGACCTCTCCCCAAACCTCTCTATGGTTTGTGTATTGGTCTTCCTGTATGTGTGATGTAGAGAAGAACTTAGCTGGAAAAAGTGGAACTTAGCTGGAAAAAGCCACAAAAGTGGGGTGTAAACTTTAGACTGCTGTCTACAGGATAGGCATTCGCCCTCTGTGGGTATCCTGAGCTTCAGGCATAAAGAGAAAGGGTGTTTCAAGGACACCGTGTGGGCCAGCTGAGACAATGAACTCAAAAGTCTTTGTCACCTCCTCGTTCTTGAATAGCTCTGAAGGATTATTTTATGTTTCCTCTATGTAAATCAGACGAATTCCCTACCCCACGTGACCCCATCATCACTTCTTGGTTCCATATTCTAATGGGGAACCTTTTAGAAGGAATTTGTGCCTAAGATCTGAGAGACAGTGGTGCCTATTTGCTTCCTTTTCTCAATATATGAATGGTCGGTCTCTTTCAATTCCAGAAAAACTAAAGGTAAAGTCTGTTATTGGCAGAAGAGAACGGCTAGAGAGGGTGGTGTGCTTGGTGACTGTGAGCAAATTTCTGGCTGTCTCTAGGCCTGGGTGTCCTTCCCTATAGGATGGGTCAGTTTGTTTCAGTCATCTGTCCTGTATATACCATGTCCTCTTGGAAACCCCCTGGCAGGAGATAAAGGGTAGGTCTATTTAATGGGCTGAGGATATATGGAAAGAAGCCCAAGGGTGTTAGAGAAGCAAAACAAAGGTGAGGTCCCTTTGACCCCTTTCCACGTTGCAGACATGGAAAGGTAAACAGGCATGACAAAGAAAGGAGTCCTGAAAGGAACAGTAGTAGACTTATCTCTTTCTTCTCTGCTACAGTGACCCTCCCTTACCCATGTTGCGAATCTATTTTTCTTCTTTTCCACCTTCATGTATACACTCATTCAATGGATATTTATTGAAAAGGTCAGTTCTGCTGGCTTTCTAATCTGCACAATGGTGTTGCTGAGCTTTGCACTTTCCTCTTGCTAAACTTCCATTTTCTCAAGCCAAAGAGCAGTTGTTCCTGTTTTTCTGCTTAGCTCTTTGCAAGGACAGCTATTAAAACCCTCTCAGGCACTACTGCTCCCACAAGTGGCCTGCTTTTGTTTTCAGAAAGCTGAGCTTCCTGTGCGTCACTCTGCTTAGGGTGACTCTAACATCTCACACACTGGCTGGCCTACATCTTTCCAGAGGTAGCTTCCCTCCCAGGCCAGGCAGGACTTGGGTTCTGCCAATTGGCCTGTTACTATTGCATGCATTTCTGTCTCGATTGGACACATAAGCCTTTGGTGGGGGGGTGTAGTGATGACCAAAAGAGTAAAGGCTTTGCAGATTGTGAAGCCAGGGCTTTATTCAGAACTAGTTTTGAGAACCATACACAATTTCCTAAGTTCTCTGAACCTTGGATTCCTCATGTTTGAAAAGATAATTATGATAATCCCTTTGCAGAATTGTCTTTAGGCTAAAATGAGATCAGTGAAAAAAAGGGGTTGATATTTGTTCATGAGATATCTTGTTAAATGTCCTGATCCCTGTACTTGTGCCTGTAATTTCTACCCAAATTTTTAAAGTTGGGTTTTTGTCACATCAATAAGAAAAAAAGACATAGTTAATAAAAATGGGCAAAGAGTAGGAATAAGAAATTTCACAGAAGATAAAGCCCAATAAACATATGAAGAGTTGTTGGACCTCACTAGTAGCTATGGAAATGAACACTAAAATAATGGAGAATCACTTTATAAAATGAAAACTGGACAAATAGTAAGTATTGGTGAGGATGTAGGAAACAAGGAGTCTTAGAAGATGTGCATTTCAAATATACCATGAGGTATTCCTACAACGAAGTACAAACACACATTCATCCCTACAATGAAATACAGTGAAATTGATCTATGTGTTAACACAGATAAATCCTGAAAACATGATAAAGAATGATAAAGAAGTATAGACTAGTACGACCTCATTAATGTGTAGCATCAACACACACACACACACACACACACACACACACACCATATTGTTTCTGAGAGGGAGACAGAGTAAGACCATGAAACATGAATGAGATAGAGTCACACACATTGGTACTCTGGTCTTCTGTAGGAAGGGGTGAGCGGGGAAGCCATCAAAAACTAGAAATAGGATCTTTGATTTTTATCTAATATGTTAGAACTCTGTGTGTAGAAACATATAAAGTAAATACAGCAAAATGTGGGTGGTGAAAAACTGGGTGGTGATTAAAAGTGTTTGTGGGTGGTGAAAAACTGGATGGTGATTAAAAGTGTTTGTGGGTGGTGAAAAACTGGGTGGTGATTAAAAGTATTTGTACTTTCTTATTTCCTAAACTAGAAATCCTTTATAGTTTTAAAAATGAAAAATAACAAAATTTTTACAACTAACAGAGTGACTAACCAAATGAAAATTCAGGTTTGCCAAGCACCAACCTACCCAAAGGACTGACCTATGCCCAGATGTTTATTTCCCAAAGTTTCCAGCAATAAACTCGAGAAGAATGGGGTGGTGACTTTCTAATCTACACAAAATCATACTTCCAGTGATCTAAAAAATCTAGGTACATTGTTAAGAATGTATTTAAAAAGCTTCAATCTTTCCTACAGATATACTGCTGCATGTAAGGTGACCCTTTGTGCTATTTTTTTTTCTTATTTTCTACTCAATACTGATAGCATATCATCTGCCGATAATGCCTTGACCTTCAAGGCTGAGTGCTGAAGTCATTTATAGAAACATGAAAAACAGCTCTCCCCAAGGTCCTCCCCCCACCGATCCCACTTTTCTCTTGAGTGGTAGTTCCATGCACGCTCGGTGGGAGTTGGCCACCAGGATCATATGTGGTGGCTACACTAGACCCCCTAGAACTTCTATGGGAGAAAAACAGAGGGTTAGTTGGGGAATTACTGGGTAGTATATTAGGCGGGTGTTCAGGGAAGAGAAGAAGAAGGAACTGGATATTCCATTTCTCTAGAATCAGATTGAACTCATCTCATTATTGAAACAAATGATTGACATAACTGTTTCACATTCATCGAAGGTTTACAGACCACCCATTATGGCTCCATATTTTACAGAATCTATCTTTGCAAATGTTACCCAAGTATTTCTCTAAACAACCACTGAGACTGTATTGTTATTATTATTGTTCAGATAAGAAGACTGAGGCCCAGAAACGTTGAGTGATTTGCCAAAGGTTGTATATTTGGAAATCCATGAGTGAAAGCCCTGGTCTCTGATTCTGTTGGCTCTCACTTAGATAATTCTCTCACTGGATCTATTTTCCTCTGTTGAAGACAGACTCCTTATTTCTCCTTTTTTAGAAAATGTTCTTTGGTTAATTGTAAACATGTATTTTGAGAAGAGCCTCACACTTACAAAGTCCTACTAAATAACCTCAGGGCATGCAAATGAAGAGTGAATGCCTTCTGATTGCTTCACAAACCTTTGTAAATGGAGTAGACAACTACCCTCAGTCAGAGTCAAGCTGTATGTTGCCCACAAGGAATGTTTCATGCATGGGCTAGCCAGAGAGAACCATTAGAAGTTTCCTTCTATAAGAGCTAGTATGTTTATGTTTGTTTGAAAACACGTGGCAGCTTATTACAGGCTTAATGTTATTAAAATGCAAAGTTTGTAGTGTTTTTCAGAGATAAAATACTTCTTTTTCATGTGTTCTTTCATTAAGGATCTGTCTATCCCTAGCTGAGTTACTCAGAGTCTTCTTTGAGTCTTGCCTCTGAGTGTCCAATCTTGAAGGTATCAGTCAACATTGTTAAGACTGGACATGTCCAGTCATACAGCCTTCTGTTTAGTGCAAACAAATACCTGTTTTGGACCCCTGGGAAACAAGTGGAGAGCCTCCTGTTTTCTTACATTGCTTGAGGAGTTCATGCCCAGATGGCTGGGACAGGGCAGAATGGATGAGCTTGGCAGGAAAGGATGATATTTGCACTCAACTACAGATATGGAGAATTAGAAAGAGTCATTGGGGTTCACCAGAAAATCCTCCACTGTCCCCCCTTTCCATGCCTTCGGGACTGAGAAGCTCCTGCCTGATCATGCTTTTGAAGGAGACATCCAGAAGGCATTCAGCTTCTCGATGCAGAACTGGTATCTGCCCGTTGCCTTTTGTGCTGTAAAAGCGAAATGAGAGGCTTTTAAATTATTTCCGTTGCCTAGGAAAGGGAAATATTATCCATGGTGATAAAATCATCAAATTTTATTATGCACAAGTCAGTGCTATATATTTCAGAGTTTTGCTTTAAAGGATATCATTTAGAAAAATGGGACAGCTTTTCATTGGCTTGCAAGTTTCTATTGTCAAAACATATTACCAGGAAAGTACAATATGTTGTAAAATGACAAGGAACTGCGATTCAGCCCTATTTTGACTTTATTTATAAAAAACAAATTAATAGCAAATGAATAAAACTTTTAAACCATTATCTGAGTCATAATACTAAACAAAACAACTAATAAAGCAGCCGCATTCAAACAGCTGTTTAAGAAAACCCAATGATATTTCATCCATTGTCAAACTTGGCATTTGGGCAGAATAAAGACCAAAGTAAATATTTATTGATTCATGTGAGAACACTGAAAATTCCTCCTTTATAAGTAGAATAAGCAAATAAACCATGATTTATAAAAACCCTGGCTAACTAAATCAGCTAATGGGTCTATTCAAAAAATTCTTATCATGTAAACTGTGAACTGACAATTATAATTGAAAATTACCAGTTTCTCTATGAATTTAATATACATATAGTTAACCACCTGCTTGACTGTTCCACAGAGCCATTTAAACGTGCAAATGGATGTACAAATGTTTGAAGGCTTTTGAACCAAACACATTAATTGCCAGTCTGTGTTAATGGAAACAGGCAGAATGGATGCTTGCCTCTCTCTGTAATAAATATAAAAATTCCCTGGGCTTCTGAGTCTGTGCTGAACACAAATGAAGGGCTTTTATAGGAGAAACTCATGTGTCAGATGGAGCCCCTCAACCCCAACCAAATATGTGAAAAGGAGGCCGGAAAAAGCGACACTGGCCAGATTTATTAGGAGGGTCACATACTTAACACAATTCTGTCCAAACTGGGGACTGGTTGCTTCTCGACTGAGCCCCAACCACTGCCAAGTAGAACCAAGAGAACCAAGATAAGTACGAAGCAAGCCAGTGGGCACATCGGTGCCTTCTTCCTTCGTGATCCTGTGCACTCCTTTGACCGCCCCCCCCAACCTGCCCTCACATGTAGTGACCCATGGGCTCCTGAAAGATGCATCAGTCCTCTGTTCCCTGTCTACATATGGAGTCTGGGTGTCTCACGTAGGCATATTCACGGACACCTGGCATAGACCGCTCTGCCCAGTCTCTCATTCAAAGGAGTCATTGGTTGTCTGGGGCAGGTGGCCTGTCTGGGAGTTGCCATGAGATCCCTCCTGTTGTCGCACTCTGGCATGTCCTGCTTTTCTGTGACTCCACCCATCTCCGTCCAAATGGAGGGGCCCCAGCTCACCTCTGACCCAGGGCCTTTTGATGGATGCAGATACATGGGAAACAGTTAGGAAACCCCTAGAGTGAGAAAGACTCATCCCGAGGTAAGAGGCCGCTGGGGAAGGCAGGTCTGGTCCCATCTCAGAGCTTTAGTCCTCAGAAGGGAGTGGGAAGGGGCACCTGGGTGGCTCAGTGGGTTAAGCCTCTGCCTTCGGCTCGGGTCATGATCCCAGGGTCCTGGGATCGAGCCCCGCATCGGGCTCTCTGCTCGGCAGGGAGCCTGCTTCCTCCTCTCTCTGCCTGCTTCTCTGCCTACTTGTGATCTCTGTCCAATGAATAAATAAAATTAAAAAAAAAAAAGGAAGGGAGTGGGATCCTGAACTTTGCCAGCAACACAGTACCAAGGTTGCTCACCTGGGTCTTTGGGAGTGGGAATTCTGCAAATAACAAAAACAGTCGTTTCGCTGAAACTTGGCAATTGGTGGGAGCCCAAGAAGCCATGTCTGGGGGGTTTTGGGAAAAAAAAAATACAAAATAATAAGAATCATTCTCCACTTGACAAAAATCAACCTCCTGTGTGTCTGTGAAGCCTTTAGGGATTTAGAGATGATGTCAGGGACTAGTGGGGATGGGCTTATTTATGGAACCTTCTAGAAGGTTCCTGGGAGTAAAAGAGGAATTTTGTAAGAAGATTTTTGAGGAATAGGTTGGAGTCGGTGAGTGACATAGAATGGGGTTATTATTTTTAATGGGACCCAATTTACAGCCACAGACTGATAGCACCTGGGGACACACAGGTGAGGTGGGGTATGACTAAAGTATTATATGTCAGCCATTTGAAAATTTGGTTCATCCCCATGAGGACATCCTTCTCAATGCTGTCCCTCACCTCAGCTTTGGTTGATTTTCTCATTGCCACCACAACCTGGCATTGGTTTTTACTCTCCAGCTTGTTTCTCCATGGCTTTTGGATTGTCTCAAAGCAATGATGCCAATCTCAAAGGATAAAGACTTTTCACCAGTGAACAGATGGAGATGACTATACCACAGGCTCTAAGGGCAAGTTCAAGAGAGGAGCTCCAGATGTCCTTTGAGCAAAGTTGTGTTGCTGTGCTCTGTAGCTGTTCCTGGCGTGCTGCCCATACTGTCTTGTCCCAGGACTTACCCCATGTGGTAATCACACAATGATGGGGGCCAAGATCAAGCTGGACCCAGGTCATTGCTAAGGGAACTGCAAAAGGAAGAAAAGGACCCCACAGCTCTTGGGAAATCAGGTCCTCATTTCTTTGAAAGTGAAAAAGGGGAAGAGAGAGAGACACACAGAGAGAGATGGCAGAGGAAGCTAGCAGACAGACAGGGCACCATGTGGCCTCAGACCATGTATATGTGTGTACAGAGCTCAAAGCCTGGGAGGAAATTGTGGGCAGAGATGTGACCTGTGATCCAGAACCCATCCCTGTGCCCAGCAGCACTGCAGGCTGTTGGCAGACTGACTCTCCGTGGCAGAATGAGGAAGGAGAGGCCACTGGGATGGGTGGAGGTGGGGACTGTGGGTTCCAGTCCAAATCCCAGTGGCCAAAGTACCCTGCGCATTCCAGGCCCCATGCATGCATCCTTGTTCACTTTAGGGGAACACTTCTCACAGGAGCTTTTGGGTGATGGAAAAAGAATCTTGGTGCTGGAGCCTCAGACATAAGACACAGTGACTCAGTGAAGGCCCACAGCCAATGTGTTTAGGACGTGAGGAAAGGAGCAGGCCTGTCCTTGATTGGAGGGGAGGGAAAGGTAGGGTGACCAATTCTGCCAGTCTGTCTGGAAAGGGGTCCCAGGGCATGGGGAATGTGGTGGGCACACAGGACAGTTCAGGTCTCCTGGATGAGGGCAGGCAATCACTGAGTCAGACAGAAAGAGAGTCATTAAGACCCTGGCTAGGTAGAAAGTGAGTCTCCAGCTTTGGGATTATCTGGGTCTTTTTTTCTTTTTTAAAAAAATATATTTATTTATTTGACAGAGATCACAAGCAGGCGGAGAGTTAGGCAGAGAGAGAGGAGGAAGCAGGCTCCCTGCTGCGCAGAGAGCCCAATGCAGGACCTGATCCCAAGCCGAAGGCAGAGGCTTTAACCCACTGAGCCATCCAGGCGCCCCTATCTGGGTCTTAACATATAAAATTCTTTGACAAAAATCAGGTAGAAAAAAAAAAAAAATTCTTGCAAAGCACAAAATGAACACCAACAGACAATTTCCTCCTTTTTTTTTTTTTTTTTTTTAAGATTTTATTTATTTCCTTGACAGAGATCACCAGTAGGCAGAGAGGCAGGCAGAGAGAGGGGGAAGCAAACTCCCTGGCTGAGCGGAGAGCCCAATGAGGGTCTTGATCCCAGAACCCTGAGATCACAACCTGAGCCCAAGGCAGAGGCTTAATCCACTGAGCAACGCAGCGCCCCCTCTTTTTTTTTTTAAGCATTTATTTCTTAAATATAAATTCAATTAATTAACAGATAGTGTATGATTAGTTGCCAAGGTGGAGTTTAGTGACTCATCAGTTACATAGAACACCCAGTGTCCATTACCTCCGTATTGCCCATCACCCAGTTTCGCCATCCTCCCACCGACCTCCCCTCCAGCAACCCTCAGTTTGTTGCCTAGAGTTAAGAATCTCTATGGTTCAGACCATTTCCTCTCAGTGAATGTATCTGATGTATAGGAACTCTCATCTTCTGCCGAGAGGAGCCCCTTCTGTTTTATTTTTCAGTTTGAAGAATTTCTTGCACCTCTGTCTTCCTGGGGGAAGCTGATGTTGGAGTTGAGGTTCTAGGTCTCAGCTAAAAAGGCAGCTGTCGGGTGCAGGGTTCTGTCCTACCATCCGGTGAGTCCTCTGTGTGGGTCACACGGCCAGCGAGAAGCCCTGGCTGAGCAAGGCGGGCGCTCAGATGCCTGGCTCAGACTGGCTTTGTACAAAGAGCCCTGGTGTAGTTCACAGCAGCATCTGCTTTGGAACCAGCTGGGGGCCTTTATCTTGGAACCAGTCAGGCTCATTTTAAAGGGTAAAAGACCTAGTGGCTACAGCAGGAGAAAGGCTGGAGAAAGAAGAAGGTTAATAGGCATGCTGTCCTCCCCCCGCCCCCCGCCAATTCAGCTGTTCCTTGTTGAGACTTCTGTGTTGTGACTGGAAGCAAATGGGAGACCATCAGAGAGTCCCTTGTTCAATGTGGATACTGTTGAAAACATCTCCCATGGGCAGGAGGCATGGTTCTTACTTTGTTGCTCAGAGGATGGTTCTGGGGCTTGTTGTTTTAAGATGGGCTCAAGTACAATGCAGTTCACTTTCTAAGGTCTTATTTATTTATTTGCCAGAGAAAGAGAGAGAGAGAGAGAGAGCACAAACAAGGGGAGTAGCAGGCAGAGGGAGAAGCAGGCTCCCCACTGAGCAGGGAGCCTGACTTTGGACTTGACTCCAAGACCCTGGGATCATGACCCAAGCCAAAGGCACACCCTTAACTGACTGAGCCACCCAAGCATCCTTGCAATTCATTTTCTTAAAAAAACGCCACTTTCGTGTGATGTGATCCCACCACCCTCTTAGAGGAACAGCTGTTGGTATCTGCAGCAGGCCATACGTGTGTAAGATAAGTTATCTACTCACAAGGTTACCGAGGCTTTTTGTACTGTCAGATAAGACAGTTGCTACAGTTTTCCCCGGCACCCAGCATTCTGTATTTCCCTAAAAAGAGCCAGGTGTTGAATTAAGGATGGAATAACAAACACTGGGATTTGCTTTTAAGTCCACCTCTGTAGAAGTGGGTTCTCTTAAGAGGTTTACAAGGAATTTTTGACATGAGCCTCTTCTGAGGAAGATAAAGAACTAGAGACTTGTTTGATAGTCTATCCCTCCTGTGAATACGCATACACAGCCATCTTAAATTTGTTCTTATTTAGGCAGGACAAAAATGTTATAGTGTGCTTAAGTGATTTAGCTGTTTCTCCATAATCTTAGTTCTCTTGGAACTACGAAAACTGATTTGCAGTGAGGCTGTCCGGTAGCAAATATTCTGCATACTTTCTTGTATTGGACTCATATCGGTATCCAGAGTTTTCTCAGTTTTGCCGGTCATTATATCAGCTCCCCAAATGAAGACTCATCCTTTGTGTTCCTCTAGTAGTGGGATGAGTTGGCAATGACAGTGTGCCCTCTCTTGAGTCCCCGAAGGGATCAATAATACAAGTGTTGTTCATGAGCTGTCTGGCCTGTGGGGTAAGATCCCCGGTCCAGTAACAGAGCATTTGTGTATCTGTGTGTGTGTATGTGCCTATTTGCCTGCTGTATTTTGAAGTAAGCTAATTAACTACGGACCATAAATCTTTATACTTGACTTGAATAAACTGAATAAACGAGTCCAGGCAAGTCTGAGTATTTGCAGTGATAGCAAATACAAATTAAGCTATCCTATAGTGTGTGAGTGCTTATCACACAGGCGCTCAGTAGATTAAAAGACAAAATAAAAAAAAAAATTAAAAGTACAAAATTAAAAAAAAAAAACAAAAAACAAATCCTGGCCTCTTCATGTTAGTTAAAGTGAATTTGTGTATGTGAAGAACACAGTAAATTCTATATGTATGAGTGGCGTTACTGTTACTTTGGTTTCGAAGATGTTATGTCCTTCAGTCATTAAATAGACATGGGGCTGCGGCAGAACGGGGGGACAGACTATGACTATGGCCACATGCAGTAACTATTTTTAAATAAGAAAGATACGTTCCCTGCATCTACTACCTTCAGTTTACTCATTTAATAGTTATTTAAAAGTAAAAGAAATAAAATATAACATAATGTAGTAGGTGTATAAAAATACGTTATATAAAGTGGTGCCAGAGTGGCTCAGTCAGGTAAGCATCCAACTCTTGATTTTGGCTCAGGTCATGACCTCAGGGTCCTGCAATCCAGCTCCGCATTGGGCTCTGTGTTCAGTGGGGTTTCTGCTTGAGCTTCTCTCTCTCCCTTTCCCTCTGCTGTGCATCCCCATCCCCCGCTCATGTATGCACTGTCTCCAAAAAAAAAAAGAAAACCCCAAAAAAACAAAAAAACAAAAAACTCTCTATATAAGAAAGGTAATAACTAATTATTTCCCTGATATTCCCACTAGTGTTGTACTGTTGACTGTTTGGGGGAAGACAGTTGGTAGAAGAAGTTGCCAGAAAATGGCTTCTCTTCCAGTAAATTCCTGTGGATACAGGAACCCATTGTCTGCTTCTATCTTTTATAACAGGAAAAAACATTGACATGCTTCCTTGATTAAATAGACTCGGGTCTGAAAGAAAATAGCGTAGACAAAAGGGTGAGAGATAAGGGTGTCTGTGTGCATGCGTGTGTACACACATGTGTGCGTGTAATGCATGTTGGGGGGAGGATGATTGCCAAGTATGAGGGAAGTGCCTGCAGGTTTACATGTTTCCCCTGGCAGTTGCTGCCTTAAGCATGTCTCTTCCTGTCCACGTAAGACATGTTGGTTTTTTGAAAATGTGGGCAGGGATGAAATCTGCCATCCATGAGCACAGCAACGGCTCCATGTGAATTCAGTTCCGGTGACCTTCTGGAAATTGGCACTGGTGAACTTTTATCTGCCTTCACCCCTCTGTGTGTGTGTTTTGCTGCTTCCTTCCCTCACTGACAGATTCATGTCTTCTTCCAGGGAAAAGCTCCTTAGGTTAGTGTGTAATGGCCTCTAGAAGAGTTCTCTTGTCTACAAAAATCTAATTGTCTTAGCAAGCAAGTCTGTGTTTTATATTGTATCATTAAGAAGAAAGTACACATTTTACAGTTAATTTTTTCTCAGCTTCCAAGGGGGCTTTTCATCTCAGATATTAATCAGCAGGACTAGAAAGAAGGGAATTAAAGCAGAGACAGAATAAAAAGAGGAAAAAAACCCTACAAGATTTAATTAAAAAAAAAAAAAACAACAAAACACAAACATGCAGGGTAAATATAATTTCTTTCCTGTATAATTTATATGAAAATTTATCAGGTACTGAGAGGATAAATAGCCCAAGGTAGTTTCTCCTTGGCTTATACTTTCATCACAGGTGTTTCTGCTCAAGTATAATGTAACAGTTTTCTATCTAAAGGAAAAATACTCTGGAGATGTGGGTGGCTTAGTCAGTTAAGAATCTGACTTTGGCTCTGGTTGTGGTCCCAGGGTCCTGGATCAAGTCCCACACTGGGTTCCCTACTCAGCAGGAGCTGCCTTCTCCTTCCCCTTGCTTGTGCTTTTTCTCTCTCTCAGACAAATACATAAAATATATTTTTTTAAAAAGGTAAAATACTTTAATTCCTTGGCAAGCTAAAAATGAACCCCGAAAAAATCTTTGTTACTTGCATTTACGTATTTTTGTCCATAAAAGGTAGTTCTCAAAATCAAAACCAAAATATTTACAAAGGTATCATGCGCCAGTTAGACATTTTCTTTGCAAATTGCAAAATGAAGTTTCAAAGTCAGTAATAGCCGATTTGTCGCTTCCAAAATGTCTCAGCTGAAACATAAAGGCACGAACTGTTGTTACAACTTGCATGGATCTTAAAGGTACTCCCCTGAGTGAAGAAGCCACTGGAAAAGGTACAGAGCACTTCCCTGTATCTAGCATTCTCAAAAATGACAAAATTACAGAGATAGAGAAGAGATTAGGGGATTAGGAAGGGGAGGGGTTCAGGCACAGGGCAGCCGGAGGGTTTCTTTGTGGTGATGGGATTTTTTTTTTATCTTGATTGTGGTGGAGATGGTATGAACCTAGACATGATAAAATGAATGTCATGGAATTCTCCACAAAAACTGTATGCAAGAACAATGACTGCATTCAAAAACTAGCCAAATCCAAGTAAATCCTGAATTCTAGTTAATGGTAGGTCCTGTGTCAGTGTCAGGGTCCTGACTAAGGTCATGTACTATAGTTAGGAAAGATGTTCCCTTTAGGGGAGACTAGGTGATGGGGACGCATGATCTCTGTCCTATGATTGCAGCTTGTGGGTCTCTATTTCAAAATATAAAGTTCGAAACAAATCCCTCTGCTGAAGAAAAGATCCCAGCTACTAATTAAACCTCCTTAGGAAGCAATTTAGTCAAAGACTGGTATCCTTTCAGGAGGCAGGCCTTTTAGACAGAAACACAGAAGATTCTTGATTTAGCATGTGCTTAGTATCCTGTTCTGCAAGGGTTACATTGTGTAGCTTTAAGTGATTGCTGTTTCTGTGGCTTCTGTTAAACTAGCAGAATCAGGAAATCTTAGAGTGAGCAGAGATCTTACAGAGAATGTAGGTCAGACTTTGAGGTTCCACCTCTGGGTTTTTGGTATCCTCATTTGTAATAGGAGGGCTTTGTCCTAGATTCTTTGCTAATGTCCTGCCTAGTTCTAAATTTTAGAACCCACCACTTTGGCATAGAAACTACAGAAACAATAAGGGCAAATTCTGCCTCATTATTTATTGTGTGAGACAAATGTCTCCATTTATGTCGATTGCCAATGTGGACCTACAATCTCTTTATTTAAGACTATCTCCCATAGTATGAACACCTAGAGAGTAAATGATGAGGGCTCTACCACTTAGCTAAATTTGAGAATTTTCCAGAGGAGGGAGGATCCAGGCAGTTTTCTTGAGATGGATGTACCATTACATAGTCCTTATACAAAATGTGTGGCTTTTGCCCATTTGAAAGGGGAGGTTGCCTTGGTCAGTGCCTTCCTATATGGGTCCCCGGACAGCTCATCAGATGCACCAAATTTCCCAGGGAAACACGTGGCCCGTAAAAACACAAAAGCTCGGGAAGCTTTAAAAAGTAACCATTGTCATTTGGGAATAAATGAAGGTAACACGCTCTCAACAACCAAGACAGCTTAGGCTTACTCATGCTACACTTTTCTTCATGGAATGCTAAACACTGATTTCCTTGGGGAAACTGAGCCCACTGTAAAACCAGGCTCAGAAGCCCCCAGGGCCCTCTGACCCGCTGATAGTCCGCATATGCAACAAAGGATCTTAATTTAACAGCAATTACACTTTGTCTTGTGGTACCCATTTCCCCTAAGTCTATAAGGATTTAAGTCATAGTCTTACCAAAACAAAGCAAACACAGAAGCAGCACCTCACAGCCTTAGTGTCATTTTATTAACAAAAGGAACCCATGGGGTTCAAACCAGAGTACAAAATACAATCTTTATTTTTTTTTTCCTGTAGGTTAAAGAGTTACATTTTTAATAATAAAAATAATTAAAAAAAACTTTCATAGTTAACTTATCAAAAACAAAACCCCTGCCTACTGAGTTTCTTATTGTGCAAAACAAAAACATAAAAATTAAAGTTCCACCCATGGAAGGATTTTGTGTGCCAAAAGATGCACATTTTCAATTTCAAAAAATTTTGCATCAAAAAGAAAATTCTAAGGCCACAGTTTCTTTGCAAACTAAACAGAATAACAAGCAAATAGCAGCTAAATTTTTATCTTCATTCCCAAGAATTCTGTTGCAATGTAGAATTTTCTACATTGATAGAATAATTTCTTGATTATGAGAAAAGATACGCAGTTTCAACCTACTGCTTAAGGTCAGATATACTGATACCAATTTGATAAGGCAAATCATACCTTTTACCTATTCTTTTAAGTGCTCCAAAATCAGCTTTGCTTTAATTTTGTGAGCACATTTCATGATGTCTCTGTTACAGGTGATAAAGCAATCCTAGTGAAGGATTCCACTGAACGACTTGGCTTTCTACATGGGGCCAAATAACTAAACTTCCTTCTTTCATACCGCTCTGCTTTGCTTCTTTCCCTTTATTTTTGGTATCACGGAGATGGACAATGTCTTGACAAGGCATAGAAGTCAAGAAACAATTGAAGAGGATCTTTTTTTTTTTAGAGGAAAAACAAAACTGCTTAGATAACACTTAAATACACAGATCTGTTTAAAAATACACAAAAACAAAGCAAAATTTAAACCAAAAAAAAGGCACTAAAAACCAAACCAGGAAATAAAGTTCTGTGACAATTTCAGTACCACAATTATTGGTGTAACAGTTTTGCACTGTGATTTTAAATAGTGGCTTATGATGAAAAAACTGCCTAAGATGCTTATGTGATTACAAAGAGAGGTATGTCCAGAAGGGGGAGAAGTATACGTTTACCTAATGCATGTAGAAAAATCCCTGATCAGATTGGCCAGCTAACTTCTAAATACAAAACTTAACCCTAGAGGAACTTTGATACTTGGGACTGAATATACCGACTGAAAGAAAAAATCACTTGCTCTGGGGAATGAAGTATGGCATTCTGCATGGGAAGCACCAGAGTTTCTGGGTCGAACCCATAAGGACGTCGAGAAAACCAAAGTACTCGGCTGGTCCAAGATCATTATCGTGGGGATCCCGCCTCCCCTCCTTTCCACTTAGGATCCAGGAACACTCTCAGCTCAGGAAACCGACAACAGACAAAAGGAGAAGTAAGGGGCCACGTGGGCACGAACAGAAGGGGAGTGGGCGATGGTAAAAACACTGCTCAGACTTCTAGCAGCAACACAATCTTGTTGGTCGGAATATCCTGAGGTTAAATGATAATAAAATATTGCACCAAAACGATAAAGAAAGAAAAAAAAATCACAGTTTAACTGGAACTACCAAAGAAATGGAATGGGAGTTAAGAGTGCACAGCACAGGGACTGCCCTATGCGGGCGTCAGGCTCTTGGCAGGAATTCAGTTTGTCCTTTTTAAAAACCATGGTTATTTGTACCCTCTTTTGATTTTGCGTTTATTTTTAAATACCCTTTGGCAGACATATATTAACTTCCGTATGGATCTTTCCCTTGGTCCACCTGCAGATTCAGTGATTCAGAAGAGGACTGCCACTGCCAATTAGCGAAAACTCCAAACAAGGCCCGTCAGGCCTAGCGTTTTCAAAAGATTCTGATAACCCCACTAGAGGTAGGTTAAGAAAGGCTTTTGGGGTTTTTTTGGTTTTTTTTTTTTTTTTTTTTTACTTTTTTTCCTGTGTAGTTATCAAGGCAGTCTGAGGACATAACCGTTTTTTTTTTTTCCCTTTTTTTTTTTCTACTGTGATCCTAGGTGAATAAGACATAGAGAAAATCAAACACATATCCTACCAAAGTACTTAAAGGGGTAAAAATCTAGCCTTTGACAAAACGTGTTCTCATGCTAAAATTCATCTTTCCCCTCTGAACTGACATGCCTTGCAAGGAACCCTTTTCTTGATTTCATAATACTGTAGAGCTGATTTATAAAGTGTCACCACATTAGAACCTCATCAAAAGGTTCTCCCAGGGACTTTGGTCCTATGGGACACTGTAAGAAACCACAAAGCCCCTGGATGTCAGCGTCACAGTGCATCTTTAGAGCAGGCCTTTCCTATTATGCTGCTACCTCCTTCAAAATCAAGGCTCCCAATGAGTCTATACTTCCTTAAAGCTTGGGGTAACTTCTGTTCCACTTGGAGAAACCTTTTGAAAGTGACGCTTGCGTAGCGTTTCCACTCTCCGTACAGTCTCTTCTCTTGAGCGCAGGCACCCTTCACTTACTCGGTCACTTTCGGCTTCCGGGACATTCTTGTCACGTTGACTTTTCACATCTGCTTCGCTGAGTTAAAGGGGACACACAACCCTATCATCCGCTCGTGCAAGAATCCTGTTGGCCCACTGGGAAGTTCACATATTCTTTAATTTCTATGACCTTCGATCTGGATGTTCGTTTCTGTCCTCGCACTCCTCTTCTCTCCCTCTTTTCCAGAAAGGCAAGGTCGGGGAAGGAACGGATACTTGAATCTGATGATGAACCCAGTGATTTCTGACATTTGCTCAGAGAATGAAGGAAACAGGCTGGGTCTCCTCGACATCAGGAGGATGTGGGTCAACCTGCGGAAGGGGAAGGAGCAAGGACCAGGCTTACTACCCCAGCACCCGGCAAATGATCTCAGTGTCTACTACTAATTACACAGTGGTTAGAAGCCAAGCTTTGAGCCTATTACTAAGAAGTCCCAGCGGGTCACTTAAGTGCTTTGTACTCCACGGCCACAGAGCACAATTTAGAGGCGATCACAGTACTCTATGGGCACACTATCATTTATAAAGAAAATATTACAAAAGGAGGTAATTGGATCAGTGCCGGTCTATCATCACTAGAAGATTTTTTTTAAGTATGTATCCCTTACTAATTAGGAATCAGCAACAGATACTTATAAAGGATTATTTCCCGAGGGCAAACTAAAAGTCTCATTTTCTTTAATTTTGCTTACCTCTGAATAAAGAGGCGGAGGCTGAAACCGGAATTCCTGTATGCAGGCGAACATGGGACAGCATGCTTCTCCCTCACAGTTAGGCGGCTGGGGGTAAGGAGGCACATGTCGAGAGAATTCCTCCTCGGACACCACATCTGCATAATTTGGTGGCGCTGGGACAAAAAAAAGAGTCTCAGAAATCCATGCAAAAATTCATCACATCAATCTCTTCTGAACTCTCATCAAAATAAGAAATTTAGCTAAATTTGCAAACAATGGTTCCCTCCCCCACCTCTAACGAGCAAGTTTTTGTGCCCATCAAGACAGAATATTCTGTTGTGAAATCGCTACTAAGTTACTGTATTCTACTCTTTTTTTGTTCAAAACTGTGAACTTTATTGATAAAAATATGATAATAAACTATAATTGTTCATTGATTTACTTTGCAGTTGCCATCCTGCAAATTCATATTAAAACTGGGCAAATAATACTATTTATATGTACACCAAAATCAGGCAATTATAAAAACACCTTCATTAATACGAGGTGGTACAAAATTCTGTGTGAACAATTCTTTGTGCAGAATGGTCTTGTGCATTCCAAGACACACAGCATCTCCGCCTGCTGCTAACTAAAATGCCAGTTGGGCTCCAAACAATAAACAACTCCCCCCACCACCATTTCCAAACCTCTCCTGGGGGGCACTACCATTCCTACTGAAAACTTGTTTTAGGCAAAACCTTCCAATAAAACTATTTTATGATCTTTCCTGGGTCTGCAGGTCACAGGTTCAACAATACCCTGGAGAATGAGCCCTTTGGTCATTTACTTTCAAATCATCCTGACATCTAAGCTACAGTGCTTCTTGGTGTAAGTGTCCCCCAGTACGGATGTATCTGGGGACCTCTAGGTTGTCCTAGGTTGTATTCTACTCTTCTAAGAGGTGCAGGTTATAGTGCAGGTGAGAAAAAGAAAATCACTGAAATGAGGCTACAGAAAATACATAGCACTGTCTGCTGATTGAATTTCGTGTTGTCTTACTGTTAATAAACGAGAATTGAGAGACGAAGACTATATTGTAGGCTCTGCCATCAGCACCTCTGTGTCCGGGATAAGCTAGGCTCTCCAGGTCCCTGCCAGGAAGGCAGTTTTGTAATGTCCAGTACTCAGAAGAGTCTGGAAAGCTGTGGTGGCGGGAGTCACCGTCGTCTGAGCACCGGTGGTCTTACGTGGTCCTCAGGGGCCCCACGCATAACATGCCATGCGCAAAGAACCTCCAAGCCTCGTACCTTCAGGTTGCTCCGGCAGAGTCAACGTCAGCCAGCTCATGTCCACGCTGAACTGGCTGGCGATGCTAGAGTTTCTGCTGCCAAAACCGTGGTATGGAATTGTGCCAATCACTAACGGCAGCTCGAGCATCAATTTTTTAGCACCAGGAATGTGAATATACACCTAATAGGTCAAAAAAAAAAAAGAAGAAAAAGAAAGAAAGGCAAAATTCTAAGTTAGACCTCCAATTTATTTTTTCCACAGAAGCAAGATCTTTGTTGCCTGCCACCACTTTCCCAAGAAAACTGTAAATGATCATGACCAAATAAAATGAAGAACAAACCAGACGAAGAGCCTAGGAAATCCAGTGACTGCTCTGCGATGGGGAACGGTAGCCTTAACATACTTTACTGTAAGCGAGCACGGCTTACATAGTAATTATAAAAAATGAAGTCTATGTTTTCAATATAACAAATACCCCTTAATGCATGTTAGTTAATTCAGTTCCTTAGGGGGACAGTTTTCAATTAAAAAGAAAGGCCAGCCTTCACCATTCCCGGGTCTGCTGTAATGTTGACCTACAAGGACACTTCCCAGGTACGACATGTGCGTATTTTTGCAGATATGGCAGCGAGCGCCGCATATTTTCCATCGTAAGGAGCTCTCCACTTACAGCTAAGGAATAGTCTACTCGGATAATGCAGCAATCCAGGATGGACGGAGTAACAGGTGGGATCTTCAGAGTCTTCCCATTCCACGTGTCGGTGCCCCCAGAAGCGATGTGGTTTCCTCGCACGTTGGCAACCATGTGCCGGACGGACTTTGTTCTCCCACTTGCCAAATACGTCTGGGTTTGGAAAATAGCAGCTTTGGGAACAATCAGCCGAGAGGAACAATTCTCTATCTCTGCGTAGATTGGAATGGCTTCTCCTAAAAAGGGAACAAAAACACCTTCAGAGACTTTCAGAAAGTTCTTACCATGGTGGAAGAGAGCCACTAACCAATTAAAGCAAAAGTTGCCACACAAACTTTGATGGAAAACTTGTATTGTGAATTTGCGTCAGAGATCTGAGAATTCACTGCAGGTCTTGGTAGATACTGGCTTCTACTTATTGCATTATTTGCTTCTCTAATGTAGCAATAGTACGTTGCCTGTTTGAAAGATATGTAAATGACTAGCATCTATAAAAATCAAGAAAAGACCTAAAAATAAATGACCCAGTACTATCTTGAGTACAAAAGATCACTAACAAAGTCATTAATGCCCATCAAGTTAAAATCTGCAGAACAGAGGAACACAGACATTGCATTTAAGGAACCGATGTGAAGGCATAACTGAAACAATGGGCGGAGCAGGTGACTTTCCCACCCCCATTATGTGTCCACCATTCCACCGTCTGGACCACATCCATCCCCAGTGAGCTAGAACCCTGGAGTGGAGGCCAGGCCCGGCGGAGGGAATCAGATCCTTCACAAATGGTGGTTCCATTATCCATCTGACTGTTCGGGAAGTTCCTGTTCTACACGCTCACGCCCCGTGTTTGTGCACACATCCCCGGCACGGGGTCAGAACGCCCCACAGGAGTTTCATGCCGTGACGGCACTCTTCTGAGCAACACTGCTCCTGACGTTCTTTTGCAACATCAAGTAAAATGCTGGCATTTTCCCATTCTCCCAGTTTTAGTCTTTGTCACTCAAGTGAAAGGACCAAAGTCAGAAATACCAGGAGTTTTACTGGATTCCACTCATCCAAACAAAAATACGTACATATCCATTATTTATATGAAAAACAGAAAGCCATATTATCCATGTCTTAAAACAGTCTGTACCTCATGAATTACAAAATACAATATTTAAAAATCACTTAAAAGTAGCTCATAACATGCATGACTCTTCCATTTGGACTTTCAAAAATTTTGCTTACCATTACAGTATCCTTTTCTTTCAATTTTGGCACTCAGTGAGACAGGACCAGACGTGAAAAACCAACAGCCAACCATTTTCTCTTGAGTTTTCAATACAGGGGTCTTGAAAATTACAAATAATAACATGACTTTAATTAAACCAGTAGAAAACTCACAGAACTTAAAATTATGTCATTCTTTATTAAACAGTTGAGTAGAAAGGTCTTCTAGGAAACAACTCAACTTTTTCATCCTCATGGGACATATTAGGCAAAATACTTGTTAAAACACAAAGCATTAAAAAAAAATCATTCTCTTTTTAGGAAAACTAAGATGAATTGTCAGACTCAAATAAGCTGATAACACCCTATTTTATCCTACAATCATTATAATTCTGGAAAATGATATACCTTCCCTTAAGGTAATGATAAAATATAACAGTAGAAACTATTAACATGACAGAGATGTTTTTTTCTTTTAAAGACTTTATGTGTAGGTTAGGTAAAAGAAGAAATGGCATAAAAATCAATAATCAAAATCTTCTGTTTCTTTTGGCATCTAAAATAAAGAAGAAGCAAATGGTCTTTTCCTGAATTCAGAAATGCATGATTGGCAGAAATTTCAAGTGCCCATTATTGAGACTGGTTTGGGGTCTTGTCTGAGGACAGCACAACACGCCCACCATAAAGGACCCACAAAGTTACTGAACAGACCTCCCCACCTTTAGCATTTAAAATGCTCCATTTAAAAGACACGCAAACCAAAAAAGCTCATCGTAAAACCTAAAGCAGCAATTCTTTTACTTAAAAAAAACCAAAACATTAAAGGATTAGTAGTTTCTCTTTTTGGCAAAAAAAATAAAATCTCCCTAAATCATTTGCCACAATGGTCCCATAGTTTAGAAATAGTCACCTTCCCAATTCTAAGTAGTTCTAAAAGCACAAGACAGTAATGTCAATTTGCAAAAAAACAAAAAAACAAGACAAAAACAAAACAACAAAAAAACCCAAGGTGTTACGTGGATGGTAACTTCCAGCTGTAACTGGAGCCTCAGCCTGGACTATTGGGTGCTGTCCCCAAGGGACCACGCAGCTAGAGTGTAACCAATACACTGCCACCCTCTCGAAGTGAACATTACAGTGAAGTCCATTCCATTTTTGAATGAAAATTGGGTGAAACACCTTTGAATTTGTTTTTTACCCTTCTCTTTAAAAACACTGGCTAGCGAAAGAAACCCCCAGCACTAATGATACATCTTTGGAGCATCCGTATCATGATGGAAAGTTCAAATTATCCCAGTGTTTTCTATGAAGTTAAAAAAAAAAAAAATCATTCATTCATATTTAAATGAAGAACCATTAGGTCCTCATAGCTATCATGAAAGTACAAGGTATAATTTTATATTATTTTGATAATATGGGTTTAGATAAAAGAATCTAGCTCATTAGCTCCCATCTTGCCTATTCTGTTGTTACTTACAGCGTAATCTTTCTTATCAGCCTACAGTATTTCTGGTGATGATTAGAAGTTCAATGCTTTAATGTGGCCAAATCTGTCATAAGGAAATGATAAGAGAAAGGCTCTCCACAGCAGCTGCGCGCACTTACTTAATGTTGGAAAATGACATGCAAAATGGAAGGATACATAGCATAATGGCCTGATCCTCAATAACAGGCTGAGCTTGATTAATACTCTTCCATAATTACTGTTCCTCAACCTGCTATTATTGAAGAGTTTAGAATACCACCGCCCCGTGAATGTGGCCGCTCTGGGGAAAGTAAGCCCTCTCTGTGTGCGCATTAGTGTTATTAAGCCTTATTAATGCATTTCAAGCCTGTGTAACTTTTTGGCAAAAGCAGCCCCGAACAACGAAGACATAATCAATAGTATTAACACACACAATTTGTAATTTGCCCAACCTAGAATCACACATTTATCGCGAAGGCCCACGGGTTACAAGATAGTATGAGAAAGTGACAGGACGGGCTAGCGTCGCACGGGCTTGGTGTACACAGCAGTACTGATGGAAGCGAGGAAGGGAGGGGAGGAGGAAGAGGAGGAGGAAGACTCACTAGTAACGCTGGTGCATTGACATCGATGTGACTAACAACCTGGAGCTCCCGCTTCACACTCTGGTCAGGTACCTTGGGTCGTTCCAAAACTGCCCTCACACAGTACTGAATACTTCCGTATTTCCCGGTGAATGAGGTTACTAAAGGTCTGAAACGAACCAAAGAGGTTAATTGAGAAGTTCATCTTTCAGTGAAACACTACTGGAAAAACACCCTTAAAGTAAGTGTTGGTTTGGGTTAAAAAAAAAATAAAAAGAATGTGAACAGGGGAAGTCTGTGAGGGGCTATTCAAGATCAATGGGCATCGCTGAGTTTCAAAGATACTCGGCACCCTCTTCTCAGGACTGGCGTATTGCAGAGAAAGAAAATCATAAAAGTAGTATCGTTTCACTTACTCAGATGGAAGTTGAAAGCTAAATGGAAATTCATGTTTTCCAGGCTGTAGTAAGAGGATGCCTTCACCTAAAAAAGAAAATACATTTTTAACTGAGGTTCCTATTAGATCAAGAATTTTCACAAGTTAAGTCCTATTTTTTTAAAGGGAGGTTTCCCCTGGAGTATCCAGGATATTCCAAAAAGTACATTAATCTCTAAGATTTAGAGAATTAGAGTGTCAATCAGTTTCTACCAAGTTTCATTAATTTCAAACCATATATATACACATACAGCTTCCACCTTTAAAGGGACCAATCACACAAGTATCAGAACCCAGAGGTCACACGTACATCCACATTATGTATATACATGCACATATCTGTATACATGCACACACAAGTATACCTGTAACACGTGTGTGCGTGTACACATACACATTTGTTTGCCCACTCATAAACTAGCACAAGTGTCCCAACATTATATGATAAATGCACACCAATGTTATTACACTAATAGTATATGTTATAGTATACTATTATACTAATATGAAATACCAATATTAAAATGGATTGAAAGCTGATTTAGCAAAAAAATGCATCTATTTATTTTGGGTGTACAATAAAAATCTGATTCTGTATTCCTTAGGCAAAAATGCAAAAAGAAGGTGAAAAATTTCCTTAGGATATTGTGAAGACTGAGTATAATTCCAAACAGCCAAACCAACAGGACAACTTACAAGGTAAGGGTCATGCATTTACATTTAAGCTCTACCAATTAATAGGTGGTTAGTTAATTGGTGGTTAAGTCAACATACAGAGCAGGGTCTGCCAAGCACAGCCATGACTCCTCCCTCCTAGTCTGGGCCTGGGTCAGCCAGCTGGGTTTTCTCTCACGCAGAGGCTTAGCCCCGCTTGTCAAGGCTGAGCTGCAGGGGGCAGATAGACCCTGGGACGCCCGGGCACTGCTGGGGTTCCCGTGAACACACAAACAACCGGCATCATTCAGATCCAAAGTCAACTCCAGGCTGTCACGTGGTTCAGACAGCTCTGCCGAGACACTTAGAAACTTCCCCTTCACTTTATGCTCATCGATTCAAGTTCTGAACTAAACCCCCTCATGAAGGGTGGCACGATTCAGAAGAAGAAAGTGCAACAGAAATGAGAACTTTCTTCAAGATTTGCCTGGTCAGTTGATACTAAAAACAGAGCTTCCTACTGTATGCGTTCATTCAAAAAAGAGAGAGACATTTAAAGGGCTGGTAAAATGGAATATTTTTTCACTTACTAGAAACAATTAACATTTTAACCTTGTACTTTCAGAAAACAGGAATGCATTATTGTCCCATTTAGTCTTCTGAATCTGTCCCCAATTTTCAGCATGTAATATATTAGAGGGAATAAAAGTAAGGTATTTACCACTGAAAGGTCATTCAAATAAGAAGCACAGCACAAGTAGGGGACTTGGAGGCAATGTGAACAAGGGACAGGGACATGAGGCCCTGTTCAACCACAGTGATGAAGGCGGTCCCCGGGGCTCAGCTGTGCCTAGGGCTGCCCTCCCAGTGAGACTCAGCACTGTTACTGCTATGCTAGAGCGTAAAAGGTTCCAGGCAATCCTGATGAGAGCTGGACAAAAGTTCTAAGTTACAACCTTTAGACTATGGAATATGACAAGCCGTGTCCTTTACAATGCTTAGAAACGTGGGTTTCATGTGAGTTCAAACCTCACAGCGCTTAGACAGCAGGCATGGTGGATACAAAGATGTGTAAGGTCAATTCTCAGACAGACTGCAGGAAGAGAGGAGGCTACAGACACACACACAGTCATGAGCACAGAGTGCAGGAGCCCCGGGAGGGGACAGTACCTGCTCTGCACCTGAGAGCCGGCACGGAGAGGTGCAGGAGGGGGTTTCAGAGGAAGGGAACAGCATGAGGCCGGGCACAGTGGGCATGTGTGGAGAAGAGCATTACTTGGGCTACCGAGAGAGAGAAAATTCTCTTACCATAGAGAATACAAATGAACACAGGAACTAGAACATTTAAAACAAGACTTTCAATCACCTCCATACATAAATAGGAACACAAATGGAGAAAGTTGATAAACCTAGTTTATAGGATTTGGAAACAAATCTTAGTTTTCTTCCTTTCTCTTATGACTATTATTTTTTTGTTAAAAGTCTCACAGGCTGAATCACATGCCCATTTCCGCCTCTGTTCTCATGATTCAGTGCTTCTGCCTTATACACTGAAGACTACAGTGTCACAGAGAGGCATTCCAATCACCAATGGTCTTATGGCCTGAGCTCCTCACTCAAGGCACTAAGTGGGAGCTTAGAGCATCATTACAGAGTCAGAGACTTGGGCTCAGGAAGGTTCAGGGACTCCCACAAGGTCATACTGCTGGTGGGTGACCAAGTAAAACCAATTCTCTGTTCTGTTTTGTCTTTTTACCATAATTCCTCAATAATTTAAAAAAATGAAGAAAATCAATCACAATGATAGCAAGTAGATTAGATTAACAGTGCCAAACAGTTACTCGGGGAGGTTTCCTGAAAATCTCATAGACACATTTTCCAAAAATCTAGATTTCTAAAAATCTCTTCGGATGACTGAAATTCAGCTAGTGTTTGGAAAACAAATGACCCTGAGAATCTACAGTTATGTAAACTTGCTAACTTCTTCCAAGCTACAGATATTATGAGTGTTCTTTTTATTTTTCTCTCATGAGATCCCCTAAAGCAAACTATGATTTTTTTAAATAAAACAATTTTTGCCAATATTTGGTACGATATCTTTTGAGAAAACAAGCTAAAATTTTTCAGCTTGCCTAGGCTAGGACATTCTATTCCATCAGAATGAAAAAGCAAGATCTAGCCTGTGATTCTAAACAGTATTTGTCAGACCAGATTCTACCAAAGCAATTTCTTTATTGCTAATCCCAGGTCCAACTGCTATTAATCTCACTTCTATTTACTCAGTAGTTATGGGCACAGAGATCTAGAGAGTCCAAAGTCCTGGACAAAACCACCTTACGTCTCTCTTCAATGATCCTTGACTCCAGTCAGCCATCTTGAAAATCTGTGTTGTCCCAACCACTGGGGGAGGCATGTGTGGGCTGATCCTGGAAACCACACTGAGGAGAGGGTGACCCAACACACTGCACTGGTGAATTCAAAAGAAGGCTTTGGTTCCAAATGTGCTCTTTCCCCACTACAATACTTGGGATCACTGGATTCTCACATACCTTGAGGATTTAACTGCGAACAGTCTACTTCTCCAAAGTAGGAAAAGTCAAAATTGCACATACTATTTCCTGTGTATAAGACACAGAGAAGGTTAAAACATTAAGACTGTTTATACCATTTTTTCCTTTTATAGATAAAAGCTGAAGCTGATTAGGCAGGAAGGTAAAGTAGTTAAAGCAGCTGCCACCAGCTTCTTGAAGAGCAAGACTCCTAGTATTTTCATGATTAAGATGATCAATTTTTGCATAGTTCTTATATACAATTTTATACAATTTTATATTTATACACAGAGTATACAAACAGATGAAACAGCTATGTCATGGTTGCCACAGAAGCCCTTGGAAAGACCTGCATTATAACTGGACTTCACCAGAGTGGACTAGAAGTGGGTAATCGTTCCTCCCGAACCTTGGCAACACCCGGATCCCACTGTCTCAAAAGGCCTACACTGCGGCTGGGAGGGGAGGGGGATGTTGCAAGTTAACAAAAAGAAGCAAAGAAAAAAAGACAAAATAAGGGCAGAAGCAGAACTCTTAAGTTACTCGGCTCCCAGAAGAGAGAAACCAAGTATGATGGTCAAGAAACACTTCCGCTGAACTCCCTGAACTACTTCCCTCTTCCCAAGACTGAGGTTTTGCTAAATCATCTTGAACCGAGAAGGAGAGTCTACCTCCAGAATGGGAAGAAGGGGAGGCCCATAAAACACTGAGCACCAAGCATGGGACCTCATCGTCTGATTCCGCTCTCCATCCCTCAGGCCAGAAGGGACTGGACCTAGATCCCCCGGTCTTAGATTTCTGACTGCTCATCACAGGTTCCCATGGCAACGGTTCATTCCAGCGGCGATCCTGGAAGGTCCTGGGACGCCTGGCGCTGGGCAGGACCAAGCGAACCGGCCGCGAGGCGCCAGGAAGACGTGCGCACTCCCCTCGCGGGATCGTCCCCACTGCTTTGCAACGGGGGGCACAGGCATTGTTACCCTCCCGTCACCGGCCACCAAACCGAGGCTCCGGCCACCAAGTGGGCGGACCCCAGCCCCGGATCCCGCCCCCACCTCTCCCCCTCAGCCGGTGGGCATCCGCCGGCGCGCGCCCTCCCGGTTCCTGCCAGCCCCTCTGCGGAGACTCCGTGACCCATCGGGGACCCCCGGGGCCGTGGCCCTCGCTCACCGGCCGGGGGCTCGCGCAGGCTCAGGCGCACGTTCAAGTACTCCACCTCCGAGGCGGCGGCCGGGGATGCGGCGCCAGGGCTCGGGCCCCAGGCGGCAGTCGCTCGGCCGTGGGCCTCCAGGCGCAGCGCGCGCAGGGCCACCGGCTCGGCCGCCTCCAGCAGCACGTGTCCCGCCACCGTCTCGCCGCTCGAGTAGCAGCCCTTGCGCTCATCCTCGAACACCAGACCCAAGCTCTTCACGCGGCCCTCGGAGCCCACGGCCGCCGCGGACCCCGCCTCGCCGCCCATCCCGCCGGGCGATGGGGCCGCGCCAGGGAGGTCGGCAGCTGCCCGGAGCCGGCCTGGCGAGCGGAGGGGCGCCGCTGTCACGGGCGCCCGCCGCACGCTGAGGGCCGCTGCGGCCGCTGTGCGGTACCCGGTGAAGCCCTGGCGCGCCGCGGGGCCTATCGCTTTAACAAACCCCGGTGGGTCTGGACAGGGGCCGGGACAGCCCACCCCCGGCGCGCGCCCATAGGCCGGCTGTGAGTCCTGCCTCGTGCCGATTGGTTGTAAATGGCCACTGAGTCATTTCATAGGCGCTCCCACGCACCGGATGGCGCAGGTAGGCAGTGCGTGATCAGACGGCAGTGACCAATCGGGGTACGCAGGCGTACACGTGCACAGGCCGCTTATTGGCTGGAACAAGGCACAGTCCTGGGGCACTGACCAATAGTGAGGCGGTGCGCCCATGTGGACAGATAGTGGGAAACAATATTTGTTAGGGAGGGGGCGGAACAGGGAATCTCCGGCTCGCGGAGTGTCTGCCGTTCCCATGGTTACGAACGGGGGCGGGGTTTCTGGCGGCGTGGGGCCAGTTTGCAGAAGTGTCTGGGTTCGCACTGGTTTATGCGGTTGTGACTGCAACTGGCTCGTATTTATGATTTAATCTGCAATACTTCTGGGGAAATACATACCCTGGAAAATGGAACTCAGCAATAATTCTCCTGTGAGTTTTGGGTGGGTGGCCAGCTGTCTGGAAGCTTTCATGGATAACTTGGCAACTACCAACCTCCAGGTTCCCAAGCCCCGCCTCTCTAAGGTCTCGCAATTCCCAGCCTGAGAAAGAACCGCAGACTGGAAGGGTGAACGCTCTGATTCTCAACCTGGTACAACACCCAAAGAGTTCTGCTGGGCTCACGGGTTTTCTAAGCTGGTATTCGAATAGCCTAGAACACTGATTTTTCCTGTTGTAAACAAGATCATGAATCAGGTCGTTTCAAAACAGTGGGTGCTCCCCAAGTTTCTGCTCCACCCTAAAGGATTTCCTGACCTCCTTGTCATAGTTCAGGACGACTTGGAGTTGCCTTCAGGACTTGTTCTCCACGCCCATGCTCCTTTTGCCTACCCTCATTTTCATTTTGTTCTTTAATATTTCATTCCTTCTCAACTCTTTTTCCAACCCTACCATCTAGCATAGCTGACATTATCTGGGCATCTGGGCATTTTCTAACCCTTTTAAGTTCTTCCCTTACTAAATTTCCAAGTTAGTGAGGAGTTAATCACAGATGGATTGATCTCATATTGAAATTTTAAAACTTTGCCGAAGTAGGTATTTCCTTTTTTTTTTTTTTAAAGATCCCAAATGAAAGGTTGCTTTGTTGCCGCCTTTGAGTTTAAATTATTAACGTGAAACTTCACTGAAGATTTACAACTTCGAAGATTTATCGCTTCTGAAAGAAAGTGGAAAGGTCTACAAATCTCTGCCTAGTTCTGAAATAGCTGTTAGTTTCTCACGACTTCAGAAGAGTTCCCTCGTCCACTTTTCTTTATAACAACCTCACCTTCTATTCTTATTTGCGTAGTGTTCATCACTGCCATTTGAAGCACAGAACATGTTCTCATTATTGTATCTGTAGTACCTAACGGAGTTTGGGACAAAATCAGCACTCGATAATGTTGAGTTGCTTGAGGGAAAGAATCCCAACCCATATAATATTATTTGGCTTTGTAATAAATGAATAGTACTTGGCCTCTTACTCTGCTATATCTTCATCTTCTCTAGGCAGATGTTCTCTGTCTTCTCCCCCCATCCCTTCCAAATTAGGTGGTTGAGAAAGGGGGAAGGGTAGTGGCTCTAACCATGCCGTAAAGGCAGAAATGCACATATGGTAGACATTCTGTGCTGAGAAAGATTGGGCTGTCTTTGCTACTACAGGTAGCAGAATGCATGGCCAAACGTTGGCTTGAGCAATAAGTATACTTCTTGTTTACTTAACCAGAAGTCCAACAGCAGGTGCTTTCAGGGTTGGTTCAATGGACTCCTCTCCTCTTCCTCCACTGTCATACTCTGCTCCCTTCCTAGTGGCAGTGGTTACCACAGCTCTAAATATCCCAAAGCAGAATTTACAAAATAAAGAAAGAGAGTCCATGCTCACAAAGAAAAAAAGAAAAGAAAGAAAGAAAGAAAGAAAAAAGAAAAAAGTGGCTTTTCTTTTCTTTTTTTCTTCTCTCCTTTTGAAAAGAAAATACATTTGCCTGGATGCCCCTGGTAAGCTTCTTACCTGGTGTTGGCCAAAACGGACTCATCTGTGCACCATAGGTCATTAACTGGCAAAAAGAAATGAGATTCTTACAATTCGCTCAGACCAGTGATTTTTCTCTGGGGGCTAAACAAAAATCAGAGCTCTGGTAGCAAATGGCTGTTGTGTGGTCATCTAGAGCCGTTTAACTGACTTCAGTGGGCCTGGCCATGTGTGCTGTAGAGAAGAGCTGTCTCAGTCAAACCTTTAAAAAGGAGGATTAAAAAAAAAAAAAAAACAACTATTCTATGACTAGGTGGATTTTATTTATCTGGTGATTTAATTTATCTTGTGCCCCCCCATTCACAGATAAAATTCTGTTTTTATGGTGCATACATTATTATGGCTATTGGAGTTCTGCTAGCTTTAAGATAGCAGCATGCAGCATACTAAAAAATAAAAAATCCAATCTGACAGTCTCCATCATTAATTGATGTGTTTAGACCAGTTACATACAATGCAATCTTCGATACGGCTGATTTTGGGTGTATCATTTTATTATTTGCTTGATTTGTGCCTCTGTGGTATGTGTGTATGTGTGTGTGTGTGTGTGTGTGTGTGTTTCTGCTCCACCTTCCTTACTTTCTTCTTAATTATTTGAACATCTTTGAGTAACCCATCTATCAATTTTCAGACTCTATCTCTTTGTAGTATATTTTAAGCAGTTTCTCTAGGAATTGGTGTTCCCCCTTTATGTCATAGTGAGTATGTATATTACATCCACGGATACTGATAACTCCATGAGACACTGTTTACATTTTTGCTTCCGATAGTTATACATATTGTAAAAAGCACAAGAGAAAAGGGCTCTATTATAATTACCCATGTATTTTTCATTTTTGTTTATCTCTTTGTTTATTCTGAAGTTCTGAGTTCCCTCGGGAACATTCTAGATTGAAGAATTTTCTTTGACATTTGTTTTAGAAGAGGCCTGCTGACAATGGATTCACTTAGTTCTTCTTCTTCTGAGAATGTTTTCATTTTGATGTCATTACTCAAGGATATGTGTGCTGCATACAGAATCCCCAGTTGGAAGTTCTTTTCTCTTCAGACTTGACAGATGTTGTTCCATTGTTTTCTGATAACTTTGGTTTCTGGTAAGAAACCAAGTGGTCCTGCAAATTGTTGTTCCCATATATGTTATTTTTTTTTCTCTTTGCTTTCAATATTTTTTTCTTTATCTTTAGTTTCCATAAATTTGAATATAATGGGTTTTTTTAGTTTATATTTTGTGGAGTTCTTACAGCTGTATATTTTTGTCTTGCACCAAATTTATGTTTTTGTTGTTTTGTTGCCATTATGTCTTTAGATTTTTTTCCTGCACCAATCTCTTTCTCTGCTTCTTTGGGGACTTAAATATGAATATTAGATCTTTTTGATACTGTCTCATGGGAACTTGAGAGTTGAGCTCAGCTTTTCACTCTTTTTCTTTTCTCTCTCTGTTGGAGAAATTGGGTAAATTTTATTGGTCTCTTTGCAAGTTCATGGACTCTTTTCTCTGTCTGCTTCACTGTGTTATTCAGATCCTCCAGTGAATTTTTTTCATTCTGATATTTTCTTTTTCAGTTCTAAATTACTCATTTAAAAAATAGTTTATTTCCCTCATAAGAACACCTATGTTTCCATTCATAAAGAGTGTCTATCTTTATCTCTTTGATCATGGCTTTAATAATTGTTTAAAGATCTTCGAAAAAAACTAATTTCTGGGTAACCTTAAGCTTGACATCTGACTATCTTATCCTTGGAGCATCAGTCACACTTTCCAGTTTTTATTATGTTTAGGAATTCTAGATTATATCCTAGACATTTAGAATATTATGATATATTAAAATCTTCTGGAGAATGTCAACTATTTTAATTTACAGGCAATGAACCTGGGTATCTTTAGATTGTTCCAGACACACCTTATGTGGGCTGTGATTCCAATGTCAACTTAGTTCTCAAATCCTTTGCTCTTTGGCTCTGGGTCTTTTCTCCATGTGAGCGGCTCAGAATGAGCCCAGGACTTCCGTCACTTCATACACAGAATTAAGGGATACTCTTGTCCATTTCTTTCCTCTCCATTATTTGCCCCATTTTCTGTGGCTTCCAGGGCCCCTTTCTCCAACCCCTGAATAGAAATTTGCTGATTCTCTAAAAGTTTAAGCCACATATGCTACGAAGTAGTTTTGTACAATCGGGATTACTCTCAAGGCAAAGTAGCATGGGAAAAGAGAGAAAGAGATGGGGATTTCCCAGAAAGACAAGTTTTCTCCTTAGGTTTTAGGTAATGCCAATATGACACCTCACTGTGGCTCCAGGAGGAGAGCCATTTTTAGGGCAAGGCAGAATTCCCAGTAAGTGATGTAGATTCTTTTTCTTCTCCCTTTGATTTTGCACCAGATTTAGTGATTTGTTTCCAATCCAGAAAACCCTATTTTAGCCAGGCTGACATAATCAGTGATACGTTATGTTGATAGCATCTTCCTCTGATAGGACATCATGAAAACAGCACGTCACTCCCTTTGGTATTCTTTACCTAAACCCGTAACTCCAATATAAGCAGAAACAAAAGATTAGGCGATTTGAGGATCACCTGATCCCCAAAACTCTCAAGACCATAAAAACCAGAAAAGACCAAGAAACTCCTAGATACAAGACTAAATGCAGTAGGGTACCCAAGATTGTATCCTGGCACAGAAAATGACATTTATGCAAAAACAAGTGAATCCAAATAGTCTGGAGTTTGGTGAAAATAATGTACACATCATGATAAGTGATAATTGTACCAATGAACACTTTCTTCATTTTAAAAAGTGGACCATGGTAGTATAAGATGATAACAATAGGGTAAATTGGGTGAGGGGTGCATGGGAACATTAGACGATCTTTGCAGACTTTCTGCAAGTTTAAAATTATTCCAAAATAGCAACTGGGAATTTTTTTTCTCATAGTCTCCTGCTTGTAGGAATACTTGATCTTGGATCAGTGACTGAAAGGGGAGCCCTATGATATTTTTGCTGCCTGTGGTTGTGTGTATTTCTACAGTGGGATCATCGTTGGTTCCAAGCCAAGAGATGAAAGAAAACCCTCCAAAAAACTCACTCATGATAGTTTGCTTCGTAAGTTTTGACTTCCCTTCCCAAACCACTTGCTGTCACGAGAGCTTAGCTATTTCCTATGCCTTCTCCTTTTCTTCCTCCTTTCCCCTCCTCCTCTTCTTTATTATCAAAGTTTTAGTTATAATCTCTGGGAAAGAGGTGTTTTATTGTGTGACTCTATGTTTTCCAGCGCTAGAATTTATTTTTCCTGATCCTTCCCATGTTAAAAAGATAATTAAAATGCTGCATACGTACCAACACACATCCATTATCTTTTTGGAGGGTACACACATTCCTCTTTCTCACAATTTTTATGCGGTAACTTTAATCTGTGCTCACTCATACCTTGATTTTTATTTGGAGGCTGACTGAGGTTTGACACTCATTTGCTACCTGAATCGGAAGTCAGGTTTACCAAGCAAAGATCTCTAGGAAGAAGGAGGATCTGACCTTACTGACCATTCCCTGAACACCAGCCTAGGGGCTCAACACATGTAACCTCCCAAAAATTCCTGTGAGGGGCCATTTTGGGATGGAGATCCAGGTTTACAGACAAGGAACAGAGGTTCAGAAAGTTGGAGTGCCTTGCTTCACGTTCCATTTTCAGTAAGTGACAAGACCAAGGTTAGACCCAAGTCATTCTGTGTCCATAACGTTGCCCTTCAGTATCATGGTTAAATGGAAAAGAGAAGGGAAGGAAGGGAAGAAGAATGGAAGAGAAAAGAAGGAAAAATGCCTCATTTACTCTAAGGAGAGGAAAGAGATGTTTAGCTCTCCCAGTTGGGGTTCCCTCCTAGCACAGTACACACTGCCCTTGATGCTGAAGTGCTCCTTTCTGTATTAACAATACCCTCCCGGAAATGGTTAGCATTGTGTTGGAGCACCTGTCTCTCCACAGGCCTAAAATGATCTCCACCTTCTTCCAAAAATGATTGGTGGCAGCTGCAGAGGAAATAACTGAAATGAGCTTTTTTCTTTTCTTTTCTTTTCTTTTTTTTTTTTTTTTAACTTGAAGGAAAGTTGGAAGGGAGAAGGCATATGGAGGAATAGACAACTGACTGAGCAGGGAAATCAAATAGAACAAAAATACACCCAAAAAGGGAACGACGACCAATTTGATCTCCCTGCCCCCCTTCCCCCACGTGTGATAGAGAGACAGGAGTTCATGTAAGAACACAGGACTCTTTGGCTACAGCTATCTTATTCTGAAGAACAGAAAGGCCCTGCCTTCTTCCTGCAGGATTCTCGCATACATAATGTGGTTGAATTGTGACAGCACCAGAAAAAGCACAGCAAGGAAGTGTTTCCTGCGAATGAATTGATAGTAGATTACAGTTCCATTACTGAATCTGAACAGGCAAACATGAAACCAAGACTCAGGAGATAAGTAACAATTAAGGATCTTAAATAAACATAATTAGACCCATATTGAATGCAGAATTGATGGGAAGAGCTCATCTGTGACGAACATCATCTGTCTGACGTAATTATCCTTGACGACTATCCTTTTGGCCCACGAGGGTCTGCTCTGATGGAAATGGCCACGTATGGATTTCACAGAACACCTTCCTACAACTATTTGGGGGCTGATGAGGAATTATAATTGATTTAAATAATAAAATTATCAATATTAAATGATAAAGCTTTATTATACTGTGAATGGTAAAACCTGTAGAAAATCACTGTAGGAATCAAGTCTCTTTTTCCCAGTGAACTCAAACAGAGAGCATGTGAGAGCCAGAGAGTCCCATGCTGCTATTTTGGTCCCATTTAGACCATCCGTCCCTGGTCTGAAGCCATAGCCACTATTTCTAAATAAATACTAGTCACTAAGTATTTACACTTGCAAGTGTGTGTGCATGTTTATAGTTTTATATGTTTGTTTTACACACATACCCACAAACACATAAAATCATACTCTAGTTATGGGCTCTGCACTTGGGTTTTCTTCACGTCAAAGTATGCCGGAGCCTGGTTAATCACAACTTAAAGGTCTGCCTCATGGTTTTTATGAATATCATAGGATTTCATGGTGTGACTGCACCGTTGTTTATAGAATCACAACCCACTAATCACATCCATATTTATGTTCCTTTAGCTTTGGAGCTATTAGTAATGATTTTGCACAGAGCCTTCTATAAAGTGTCTGCATATTTATCTCCCCTAAGGTAGAAATCCTACAGTGCGATTGCTGAGTCAAAGGACATGTCATTTTTAATTTAAATACATCCTGCCAGATTGCCCTCCAAAAAGATTACAGTCTCATCATCAGTGCGTGGAATCACTTTTTTATCTTGCTAACCATGGGTAAAAACAGCCTAAAATTTTTGCCAACCAGTTGGGTGGAAAAGGGTATTTTATTGGGGTTTAAATGTACTTTTGTAGGAATGTGAATGAGATTGAGTATATTGCCATGGGGCATGTTATTATATAAAATGGCACTTCATTTCTCTTGCTTTTTTACAAGTCCTCCTTTACCATGATTATGAAAACTTTACCTATGTTTTCTCCTTTTGTTAATTTTTTTAACTTTAAGCTCTCTAAATTTGAGTTATCTTGTGAACACAAGTATTTAGTCATTTCTCCCCAAAGATATAGCTAATTCCTCCAACATAATTTATTGTAATTTATTTATTTCTCTTTCCCATTGTATGGAGTTTTCATCTTTATTGCATAACAAATTGACAAATCAGCCAGTCTTTTTTTTTTTTTTTAATTATTCTCCCTTATACTGTCCTGTTGTCTGTTCCTGCATCAAAACATTTTTGTTCGTTTTGGGTTTTTCCATAGTAAGTTCTGATAACTAGTGGAGCAAATATCACCTCATTTCTATCCTTAACATGTTTTATTTTGGCTATTTTTCTACACTTTATCTTCCTGAAGATATTTAGGACTAACTTGTCAGGTTTTCATAGAAAAACCTGGATATTTTATTGGAATAACGTTGGGGAATGTTTGGATTTATCAGTTAAGTTGTAGAGAATTAGCATTTACACATATTAAGTTTTCACATCCAAAAGCTTATGTGTTCTTCAATAAAAGTTTATGTTTTTCTTCATATGGGTGTCACACATTTCTGGTGAGGCTCATTTTATGTATTTTCCCTGTTTTCTTGACATTCATTGGATTTTTTTTTCTTCCTCCTGGAGATTCTCAAGTTGGTTCCTGCTAGTGTATAGGAAGGCTGTTGTTTGTATTTGCTCTAGAACCTCAGCATTCAGTGGACTTTCTCCATCTGTTAGATTATTGGGCTCATGGAGCCTTGTCAGTTTTTCTCAAGGGTCAAGTAAATCCCGGGCAAATAGGGTAAATAAGGCATAAGGGTATAAAAATAATAAATCCTTTCACAGATTCCAAGGGTCAACTTCCCTGTGTCCTTTGGACCTCCTGAGTTACAAGAAAGCACAGCATTAGGCAAACAGGAAGCCTTCCAGCTCCCAAGTCATACATTAAGATGGTGGACCCCTTGGTCTTTGACATCTGCTCCATGGCCACAAGCTGCTCAGTGGGGCTTATTATGTGATTGACGTTCAGAAGTGGCTCATGTGAAGCTAATGGAGCACAGAAAAGGGTAGGGGTTTTGTTCTTTGGTTCAAACTCTACTACTATCACTTATTCTATAAAATTAAGGAAGGGACTAAGTTCTCTGGGCTTCAGATGTTAATGTCTTCTTTGCTATCTGTGCATCCCCTGTGTTAAATGGAACATTCCATGAGGTGCCTGGTATATAATAAGTCCCCAGTGAATGGTGGCTCTTGTTCTTCTTAAGATGAAGATCTTAAAAATCTCAGTGGAGATGGGCTTTGAGTCTGACAAGCCTGCTTCTGAGTCCTGGCTCTGCCACTTCCTGATGGCATGACCATGAACTTCAAAGTTGGTCTAGTGACAATTTAGGGATTCAGTGAGAATATGTAGGTGTTAGTTCTCTGTGAACTGCTGTGTTTCATGTAATGATAGTCGGTGATGTCATTTCTGTCATTCTTCCTTCTAGGGGCAAGACAAAAAGTTCCCATTGAGATGCTGAGAAATATATTTTATTAGCTCACATTAACATCACATTTCTAATTATAATCTTTAGAGGAAGCTTCAAATATCACTTGTGTCCTGTGAAGAATGTTAGAATTTTGAATGACTGGATTTTTGTGTGTTTTAAACATGTTCTCAAATAGGCTGTTTCCCATAAATATATAGAATAAGGATCTTAGGTAATAATCTAAGCTGTGTGCTCAAATCCTAGCGTCTAACTGTTCTCATGAACCTGAGCATCACAGGACACTGCTTTCAAAGGTGTAACCAACTTACAACCTTGATTTTGTCCTCAAGTGACACCATCATGGATTACTTGGGGAAACAATGAGGACATCTCAGTTGTTTGGGCCCAATACACTGAGTCTCATTAGCAGAGTTGAAATAATACATTTCATTTGTTCATTTATTCATTGCACTTAGGCTAGCATAGAGGGGAGTTCAACTATTGTTAATAAAGAAAATTAATTGTCATCAATTTTGAGTTAGAGTCAGAAAGTTTTTATTTTTTTGGTTTTTTTTTTTTTTTTTTTTTTTCCCAAGGTGGAGAAGAGCAAAGGGAGAGGGAGAGAGAGAATCTTAAGCACGCTCCATGCCCAGCCAGGAGCCCCATGTGGCGGTTGATCTCATGACCCTGAGATCATGACAGGAGCTAAAATCAAAAGTCAGATGCTTAACTGTCTGGAGTTAGAAGTTCCTTGAAATTAGACAAGGTGGGTCAGGGTGGGAGAACTTACATTTCATTGAAGGAAACCTTATTTGCAAAGCCACTGTTTCTATAGAATCTGCAACCAAACAACGACTGATGTGCACATTGTAGAGGACAAGCCAGATACTAACCAGCCACCAAGATGTAAGGACGATGTATCCATCTATCCTTGGGAAAAAAAAAAAAAAAAGAGTGCTTTGTAAAGTAGCATTAGAAGTAGTGAAGGTTTCCAAGTGGAGCTTTAAGACTGACAGATAATTCATCACATTTGTTGCCAATACCCACAGGCTTCAAATCGGCTGCCCAATGATTTTCAAAGAAGTAACTTTTACCTTACTTCTTTTTACTTACTTCTTAAAAGGGTGGACTGGAATAATCCACCTTTTCAAATGCATATGGAAATGATATGCACATATGGACCAGAGCTTGACTCACAGGCAAGTAGCTTGGAGATACTGACTCTTACTTACTAAACACAGAGTGGTTGACCTGATTTTTCACACCCCCAGGTGAAAGGCTCTGTGAGTGAGGCCAGAGGCACGTCCCCACCCTGCTTGTGCAAGACCTTTGTCAGTGATGGAGAGGTGAAGATGGACTGTTCATTGGCAGGTGTTTGTTAAACTTGAGTTTTAATAGTGTGTGTGTGTGTGTGTGTTTCAAGCAACTGCCCTGGTCACCAGATCCTGGTGCCTGCGACAACTCCCACCTAACAATTCTGACCCCGAGAAAATCACCTTTCCTTGCTGAGCACAATCATCTCAAAACTACGAATGAAGAACAAATAATTAAGATGCTCAAACAATGAAGAAAATAGTAGCAGGTCAGAGGGAGAATCTGTCCCGCTCCCTCTTTTCTGAAAATTTCAGGTGGAGAGTCTTTTAATTCTTTTTTTTTTTTTTTTAAGATTTTATTTATTTATTTGACAGAGAGAAATTACAAGTACACTGAGAGGCAGGCAGAGAGAGAGAGAGAAGGAAGCAGGCTCCCTGCTGAGCAGAGAGCCCGATGCGGGACTCGATCCCAGAACCCTGAGATCATGACCTGAGCCGAAGGCAGCGGCTTAACCCACTGAGCCACCCAGGCGCCCCGAGAGTCTTTTAATTCTTACTAGGCTCCTGCTCCAAATTTCCATTCCATTTCCCATATATCTTAACTGGCTTCCCCCGTAAACCTCCATCTCCACTTGGCCTGGAACCCTCTTACTTCTGGCTACATAGGAACATTCTCTTGAGCCAAAGTCTCTGGCAGATCCATAAGAGACTGTTAGAGTTCCTGAAATGTGGGACATGCTTCATGCCTTCAGCACCTTTCCACTTCAGTCTGTTTTCAAAGCAAAAATGGCAAAGAGGTTTGAACTCACACACTAAATCCTACCGTTCGATAAGGGAATCTTTGCAGAACTTCTTAAACTGAAATGAGCACTTGAAGCCCAAGGCTATCTTGCTAAAGATTCTCATTCCCTCTGAGAATCACTGTACGTGGCCAGATCCTAAAGGGGTCTGTTGCGGGTGACTCCGAGGTTGGGACCCTTTAGCTCTGTCTGTCCCTGGGCTGGGGATTTGACAGAGCAGGTGACACCCCTGGTTTCAAGCTACCAGCCCTGTTCCTCCCTAAAACACTCTGTCGTTGCTGCAGCTGTGTCATTCCAGCAGGATCTGTGCTTTCCTCTCCACTGCTGATCTCATGCCTTCCTTTAGCTCAGGAAGATGGTCTTGTCCCTGCCATCAGGACACAGCTCGCATTACAGCACTGCCTTTACTTGGCTGGAGAGCCGATCTTGGCAGCTGCTTGCAAACTCTCTCCCTTCTGCTGTCTGGACGGGTTTGGAGAGTTATTGCTGCCCCAGCCCAAGCAGTATGACCAGATCCCTGGTGTCCCACGAGCATCAATCTGCCCCCATCCAGGCACCCGCTCTTGTTCTCTGCCGGGTCTAGAGCCCAGGCCTGAAACCTAGATGTGATCTCGCCTCCCTTCTCCTGAGGTCTGCTGCTAATGCTGCTGGTCCAGCCCAGATGGAAGGTGAAGGTGAGATGCTGGCCGCATGGGTTGATGGGATTGAGACGCTGGGACGCAATGCTTTGTGCTGTTTCCCCAGACAGCTGCCCCTGGGGTGGATGCCAACCCTGCCGGCACCAGGATTAACTCTGCTGCTTCAACTTGGTGAGTCAGATGTCCCTGGGTCTTGCTGTTCCAGCCCTGGAAGCTGCTGGCATGTTCCCTTATTGCTATTATTAGTAGCACTAGTAGTAATAAAAAAGCAGTCACAATTGGCATTTATTCAGTGCCCCCCTATGGTGTAAGCTCTGGACTCAGCCTATCACATTTGTTGTTACATTTAACCCTCTGAAGAACCCTAGGAGATGGTTTCTTTTTTTGGCACAGTTTTCTCAATGGGGAAACCGAGGCCCAGGAAAGGTCAACTTGTCCAAGGTCACTCAGATAGTAAGGGGCGGGATGAGATGGGAACTCAGTTTTCAGACTACAAGGCCCTGCTTCTAACCACAATGACGCACTGTCTCTGCTGACAAGTGCCAAGTTCGTCCTGGATTGACAACTGCTAGAACTTCAGCCTAAAAACAAACAAACCAAAAATCAAAAACCAAAAACCAAAAACCAAAAAAAAAAAAAAAGAAAGAAAGAAAAAACCCAAAACAACAACAACAAAAACAACCAAGACCCAAAACGCTAATGAATTTCTTCTAGAAGCCGCCGGCATCATCTGATCCCGCAGCATTTGCTTCTGCAGCTGATCCTGCAGCATTTGTGCTCTGCGCTCTGCGTAAGCAAAGTTCTCCGAAGTTTGTGGGCACACTTTCTGCATATAGATGACTGCTCACAGCTTAAATGCCCGAGAAGGGAGTTGATACCTTCTGTCGTCCCCGATTGGTGCAGGGAATTAGTAAGGAAACATGACCAGCAGTCGGTGGAAATCATGAAGTGTTTCATGCCCAGAGTGATTGTAAAACTCCAGTACAATAGACGAACTAATAGAACCGTGGCCCGGAGCTGCCATATGTCAGTAGAAGGCAGGAGCCCAGAGACAGTTGCCTTTTAGCCTGCATATGCATATTTGGCCCAGTTGCTAAGAACTTTGGCCTCTCCTGGCATGTGAGCGCCCCGGCGTACGGCAGCCCCGCTGCATGGAAATGCTGCTAGACAATTGAGGCTTTGCAGAAAAAATAACACGCCTGAGTGGTTTCTCTAGCATTGGTTGTTCCTGCTTTGCAGTTGCATTGCCTTTGTCCTTAAGGATGTTGAAGGAGTTTTTAGAAGTACTTGCTGGATGCCAGTCTTCACCTGAGGGATCTCCCGAGGCTCCGTGTGTGGCCCCTTCTGGCTTCCCCCTTTTGCAAGGGACCCTCTTGCGTGTGA